>NC_089980.1:121607563-122222459 GCF_036417845.1 Apteryx mantelli
GTCCCATGAACTTTTCTTCTGCAAATGTGTATCTGCTGTAGGCCATGACTGACCTATAGTTCTCTTCAAAAGTCTGAAAGCATCCTTGATGACCTTGTATATTTATCAGTTTATTGACTGATTCAGGAAACATTATTTAACTATTTAGCTTATTTTATTGTGTCTCAAATCTCACTGCTTTCTTTTATGACATTTAACATTTGCTAGTCTAGGGTCATCTACCCTGCTGTGGCTAGCCCTTTGTTTGACAATACTATTTTTAATTTGATTGAGAATTCACACAGCACTCCAAGAGTAACTACCATAAACCTCCTGGTTTATCAGGAGCAGAGCTCTCCTGACATTAGAGACACTGTCTGCTTATTGATAACATGACCTAATATCATCAGTTAGTGACATTTGTACATAATATCCTTAGCTGTCCTGAGAAGGTAAAGACCTTGGAACCCCCTTCTGATGACTTCTAATACACTCCTTTTGCTTCTTAGTACTGGTTTGTTTTTTGTTTTTCAGCACCAGTTCTCTAAAGATAAAATCAATCAGTCAGACTACATCCTGATCACTAGAGACTGGTGGTAGGAAATTTAAACAGCGTTTGAAGCAACAGAGTTTCTTTACTTCCACAGATTGAATGAAGAGCCTGATCTCCAGAACACCAGAGACCTCCACGTGTGACTGAAGTGCTCTTTGTGGGAGGTGTTTGGCACAAGTAATCTGTGCTGAACAAAATGTTTTCCTCTCTCACTTCCTTGGAGAAGAGAAAGTAATTACTCTGACTGAAGAAAGGAATGCTTTAAATTTTTGTACTGTGCTAAAAATTCTTTCCCCCTGGGTTTATAAAATATTATTTTGTATTTTTTATTTTACTATTCTTTTTTTAAAATTTTAAATCAGTAAGTAATCTATGTGTTTGGGACACAGAGTGGGGACTATCTCCATTTTTGTCCTCTCTCTTTTCCAGGGTGGTCATCCTGTTTCCCCTGACATTTTTCTCTTTTTTTAAAACACTTGAAAAGGATCCTTCAGGTTTGCAGACATTTGCATTGTCTGTATTCAGTACTGAGACTACTTATGAATGAGATGATAGAAAGGAGAGAAAGACAGTGCCTCAACAGAGGAATGCAAACAGCACTGTAATGACCTGCTCTGATACCTGCTGCTATGTGCTGAAACAGACTGTTGAGGCCACCAAAAGATGAGAAGAAAGGCTTTCACCTCTGGCAGCCTGTCAGAACAACCACCTAGGTATAGATGCTTGTTCCAGAAACTCTGCAAGATTTTTTACTTCCTCTCCTTCTTCCTCCATCAAACAGGAGGATAATGAGAGTGAAAGAGGGAGAGAAGTTTTATTATTGGGTTCATTGCTGACCCTGGTGGCTTCCAAGCTGTGCTATGTGTACCACTGCCAGACCATGAGGTTGTGGTAATGGTCAGCAGAAGCCTATTGAAGTGTAATAATTGGCCATATCAGGCTGCCTTTGTGGTCAGTAAAAATGTAGACAAATAGGGTGAATGGTGGTGCACAGGAATGCCTTATGGTTGACAAGAGTGTCTCCTGGTTCACAAGAAATATTGAGAGCTGACAGTAGCTTCTTGGTCCAAGAAGTGAGAAATTCTGTTTCAAGCTGTACAATTGTTTTAAATTGCAACAGATAGCACATAAAATGGCAGCTTTTCACTTAACAGTTTTTCTGCTGTGTGTTTTTAGAATTTCTTTGCTCACTTTGTTGGTAATTATAAAGCTTCCAGGGCTTTTCATTCATTTTAGCTCTTCTGATCCAACTGGGGTTTTTATTCTTCTGGTGTAACAACTGTGTCTTTGAAGTAGGAGCCACTCAGCCCTGCCCAGGCAAACCTGCTGAAAACGCTGAGTCTGAACCAGTGCCACTGAAGACACAATCTGGCTTTCCATAGCTTTGATCCAGATGAAGGAAAGAAGCCACCCAACCTCCTCGATCCCAGAGTTCACAAGACTGACTGTTAGAAAAGCAGCTTTTACCTGAGCACCTAGTACATTTAATACATAAAATCATTCCAAGATTGTCAATATATGATATTGGCAATTTATGCCTATATGTTTTATATTATATAGTCACTCTTAAAAGGCTTTCAGAGCCACTCTTCTGCAAGGCTGGTGCAACTATCTCTCATTAGCAGTGAATGAAGACAGTATTCAAATACACAGAGTGGAACATGTTACTTTTAAAAGGAAGTTGCAAGGTCAACTTTTTCAATTTCAGCTGCTTAAAATTAACAGCCTTTTTCTACAGCAAAGCATTTAGGTGGTTTCACTTTTACTGAGGTGCCTCACATAAAGCAGCCAAGACAAAAAAAAAAAGAAAAAAACTGTTGGCTCAGGTCCCAGTATGGAGGGAAAGCCTTAAGCAGTTTTATTTGGGATGTTTAGATTTTGGAGCTATCAGCTACAAGAGTGCTTGATTGAAAACTCCAGAGGTCTTTTGTCTCTCGGGGAGTACTGAGCCTGTTTAAAAGCGGGGAAGGGTTGCTTGGGGTCTTTCCTTTCGTCAGTCCAGAGTCCCACGCCGAAAAGTGAAGACGGTCTTTCGCCGGCCTCAGCATCCGTGTGCCGAGCGTGCAGCGGGTCCCCGTTTCGGCGCCCAGGGGCTTCGCGGCCCAGCGGCAGCTCTGCGCGCTCCGCGAGGGCGGCAGTGCCGGGGCGGCAGCTGGGCAGCGCTGCCCACCAGGCCCGGCACCCCGCGGCTGGCAGGGGGTGCCGCCAGCTGGCGCAGCAGGCAGGCTGCCCGGCTCCCCCGCGCTGGCCCCGCGCCGCTGCAGCCTGCCAAGCCTGCCTGGCGAGGAAAGGAGGGAGGCGAGGGAGGGAGGGAGGGAGGGAAGCTGCCTGCCGCCCGGCCTCCCCTCCGTCCCCATCCCCGTCCCTTCCCCCCCGACGTTTTCCCCTCTTCTCCCATCTGTGCGTTGGGAACGACCTCCCTCTTCCTCCCCTCTTTTTCCACCTGCCTTTACCCAGGCTGCGACAGACCTGCTCCTGCTTCCCCGTAAGCTTCTCCTGTCCCTCACTGTCACCTTCATGCTGCTCCTGGGTCACTTGCTCACACGCTCGCCGTCTCCTTTCTGCTGCACACCTCCAGCAAGGAAATTCACTCTCCTTACACCCACCTCCTTGATTATAATGTCTATTATTATTTTCTCCAGCTAAGTTAAAGAATGAACCATACAGAGGCCATCCTTTGGGGGAAATCATCAATTTTCAGGATCACTCAGACATCTGAAATAACTCATAAAGAGAAGTCAAGACTGCAACGTGTATCTCCCAAAAGTCAAATTTTTTGAACATCGCCTGTGACTCTGTGTTCCCTACTGGAGACCTCTGAAAAAAAACACAAAACCTACAATTTCAGCCTTCAAAGGTGTAGGTCAGAGCCCAGGAATGGAGGGACCTCAAACTGTTGGTGATTTTTATCATTACAACCATTTCTTTAGCATCTTACAGCACTTGTGCTAGTTCTAAGCTGAGGCTTACACGCAACGTAGTGCCTTCTGCAATCAAGGCCAAAAGTTCACGTCATTTCCAGAGAAATCAAAGGGCAAATAAGTATCTCCCAAAGGAAGAAAATCCACAACTTAAACAGAAGGGTTTACTTCCTGAAAAAGCAATGCTTCTGGCCCAACTCATAATACATCAGAAGAGTGCAGTGGTGTGAATTAACCTGACCCCATTCAGTGGCTACAGTATGCAGACATAAGATATCGGAATGGTTTCCTTCCCATTTTTACTGCTACCTAAAGTTCTATGTAGTAAAATAAATATTTGTGTTCCAGAATCAAAGCCAAATTTCAAAAACATCCTGCAAATTAAACAGTCATTCAGATTTACAGCAAAATATTAATTAAGTCAGACTGTATTTAATGATCAGATATGCCATAATATAGAGTACTGAAATACCTTATAATATTATGGCTGGTCTGATCAGATTACTGAGTGAAGTAACTTTATTGTTTCCAGTATTAAAATCAGCTTTATCTAAAATGGCTGAAGGAAGCATTTAATTCATTTTTTCTCAGGAAACTAAACTCTTCCAAGGCAGTATTTAAGGTATGAGTTGTAGAGAGAAACCTGTCTTATGTAACCAAAAAAAAGGAAGCAGTTGTCACAGGATATGATCAGTTAATAAGAAGCTGTCCATAAAATGTATGCAGCAATTTGAGATGTCTTCAAAAGTCAGGAGGGTGTTGTGCAAGCAATTCATGAATTAACTATGAGAACTGAAATATTTGGCATTTTTCTTGAAAAAGTAATTCCTGAAGGAACATTACTTAAGCGGAAATCTCAATTTACAGTATTAAAAACAGCAGCTTTCTTGTCCTCACAGTTGTAGCAAATAGGTTTAAATACACAACATGAACAGAAACCAAAAAATAAATGAAAAAGAAACAACATCTAAGACCTTTTAACTTTTGTGACTACTGAGGACTTGAGGCTGATAATCTTACATAACCCTGAGGGCATTTCCCTAGAGAATATTGTTGAAGGTACACAAATACATAACAAAGGGTCTAGTCTCATTAAAAATATTTACTGGGCATATTTATGAAAGAAGACTCGCAGATTCCAGTGCCACAATCTAGAGGAAGGTGATGCTCATCCATAGCATGCTGAATTTTCAGTAAAAAACTTTGACTGTCTTGTATAGGCCACAGAGAAAGCCATTTAAGAACTTTACCTCCATGCCTCAGTTTATCCTGAAGTCTGGTTACAGCAGTACATTTCAGTAATAACTGGAGATTTAGGGTAGAACATGCTCAGAACATCAGCTTCTGGCAAATTGTCTCCAATGAAAAATTGTGGCAACAAATTTGAAAGCTTCCTCTAGGTCTTGGTCTACATCTAGGTTTTAATATTTACCTCTTTTAATAATTTTGTCCATTCTTTCTTCCTCCTCCAGATTTCATATTCTTCTTCCTCTTTTGCTCTTAGCTTTCCAGCCTTATCTTTTGATATCAAGCAATTCTCAAGTCCTTTGGTGAATAGTTTTTAAAATTCACCATCCCAACAGCAGCTCTCATCTTTCTGCTAGCTGCCTACAGGAGCTGGCAACAGAGCAATCCACATGAAACAATTGCTTTCACATAGGCCCTTTGGATTGCGTTCATGCAAGAAGGGAATTCCAATCACCACTCTGGAAACTCTGTGGGCCTTTCCAATTCCCACTGAAATCTATGAAGAGACTCCTAAGCCTAATCCATCAGAAATTCATGTTAGCAGCTGCTGGACCGCAAATGTTTGGCTGCTCTACAGACCACATATGGTAGCTGATGCTCCAATAATGAGTGAGAGATCTCTTGTCCACATCAGCTGTACAATGCTTAATTATATTCCACCTTTCCCCTCTCCCAGAAATAGGTCAGCTACACGGAAAATGAACTAATATCTCTGGACAAAGGATGATGGAAGAGCATTTAATCGTTGCATATATTATTAGAAACACGATGTAAAATTCACCATTTCTAATCAACAACATCTCCTAATTTTACCTCCTCTGCTGAATAAGAATAGGCAAAGATGTATCTTTCTGCCACTCTTTTTTTCCTGCAGCATTATCTCGGTAATACATATTGCTGTGTCGTTTAAACAGAAAGTATATTTTCCTATTTCTTGAAAAGTCACACAATTTACATAGGGAATTTCCGCCTATCCTGATTTCTGTTCCAGAACCACTCAAATTTGAGAGAGCTGAGTACATTCCTTTGTATGAATGTATATGAAGCTAAACTGGGATATTATGAAAAACAGTTCACAAAGCCAGTGGAAAGCTATATATAAAATGATATTCTCATTTCAGATGAAGCTTGAGACAAAAGGCATATAGGTAAACACAGCTGCAACATTTTTAGGCTTATAATCAAATCCACAAAAAAATATTGGAAAACTATGCTAATTATTGTAATTAAATTGTGAACAGTATTGATAGAAAAATATCTTTAAAGCATATAAAATCAAAATGAATCTTATAACATATGGGAATTTATTCTAGAGGAAAGATGTGCCAGGACAAAAGTACCAGTTACCTACTTGCTGCTTGCTGCGAGTAGAAGTTGGAACTTATGAGAGAAACAAGAAATGCAAGATATATTGTTTGGTACTGGTTCATGAAACCCACCAGTTTATGAAGATTTAGAAAATTAGCGTCGAAACAATAACTGAGGGTGTTTTTTAAACATTCTATGTTAAGACACTTCTCTCTTCATCTGCAGATCCCATGTTATTCCATTCTCATACCATGTTTCCATATCCTTTCTCTTTCTGTTCCTTCCTTATCAATCTTTAGAGTCTCTGATCTTTTTCTTACTCCATATAGATATCTTCTCCTTTTCTCATTGCCAGTTTCACATAACAGAAGAGATTACTCAGCTTTCAGTTGGACTTGCTTCCACTGGGCTTAAGCACAAGCTTAAAATCAAATTTGTTAGTGAAACACCATTGAGTTCCCTATGCAGTCTGTGGAGAAAGGCAAGCTCTCACAGAATGTATTCAGATCCAGAGTAGAAGCCAAACCAGACAGTCCGGTTGTCTTCCAAAAGGTGCCATGACTATGCAGGCAGCCTAAGGCAATCACACGCCTGAAGGAGGTCTCTGTCAGCTGTTTGGGTTCAGTGCTTGGTTGTTCCATGCATGTTTCACGGCTTTGTGTTTTCAGGTTTATGCATTTTATCTAATAGATGTCACCTACATTTTGCTCTCCAGAGCCCTTCTATTCAACAGGATCCTCTAAATTAAGTTATAATGAGGGAGGAGAAATAGTCCTTAAGTATCAACACATTAGTCAGAGTACATGTAAGGGACTAAGAAGGCCCATATACTACTCTAAAGGCTGCCCCTGATCATGGCTCCAGCCATAAAGGAACAGAAACAGCTACGGGCCTGCTTAATCCCTTTTGAAAGTGGGGAATGGATGCAGTGGCCTTGGCTCCACCCCTGCCAGCTGCTTGCAAGCACAGCTGGATTGCTCATGCTGGCCCACTGCACCAGCCTTGACCACAGCTGGATTGCTGTAGCTCAGCACGCATGCTGGCCCACCGCATGATCCTGGTCCTGCTGCCCACTACTTGGCAGAGCAAAGGCCTGACTCAGAGGGGAGGATCCGTGCCCCTGCGACGGCACCCTTGGCTGAGTGCTGGCCTCAAAGTCTCAGTAGTCCTGAGCACAGGGCATGGAGGGGAGTGAGTTATCCACTCTGGAGAGGTCAGTCAGGCCTTAAAGTAGAAGCAAGAAGGCAACAGTAGTTCCACAAATCTGATTAGCTAGCAGGTAATTGTTTGGAGCAATGGGCTTTTTTTTTTTTCATTCTGAAACTATTTTTCTTGATTTATTGTTTGGAGGGAGAGCTGTCATCTTTCTTTCACATAGAAACATTTAATTTTTAAGATAATTTGCACATAAAACTTTGCTTTTGCATTGCTCCAAACAGAACAATTTCCCATTAAGATAAAGCAAGGATGAGCAGACTGTGGCCACTGAACAGAGTGTGCTGGCACAGCAGAGCAGCAGTATAATGACATTAAGACTCAGATTTTTAAAACTTTCAAAAAATAAATCAAATTACAAAAGAAAAAAATACTTAAAAATTGTCTGAGCAGCACAGAGTCACTTGAAGGTCCTTCTCAAATGCAGAACAATTGGCTTCACCTACAGAACTTAACTGCTCCAGCTGGTCATTACCTGACCACTAAAGCCCTTTGGATGAGTCAATAGTGTTTAAATAATCCACATCCAGACACTGTCTTACACCTTCCTTAGTGGACTGCAGTGCAAATGCATGGTACAATTAATTAACTCTGGGACCAAAACCAGAGTCTCCAGCTTCCAAAATAAATGCTCAACCATGTAGCCAAAAGCACAGCTCCAATGGCATAAGCCAATTTACTCTCTGTTTTATTAAACTTTCACCGTGTTTAGAATCAGTAAGTCACAGTGGATCTGGCACTTTATATGATGAACCTTGGTGAGCACTTCCTTATCCACCCCAACTCAATTATAAGCCTGTATTGTGAATTCCTGTATTTGGGGCATTCCTATTTTACTGCAGATCATATGTAATGATGCGAAATTTGGCAACACATGTAACAATGTCTGCACCCAATTAAAACATGTGTCTGCCTGTATATGTGTGTGTGTCTGCTTTCTTTCTAAAAGTTTGAAAGTTCCTTTTTAGCCTAAGTGTTTCTTATGTTTTTCTTAATGTGTTTCTTTTCTGTGTGTTTCTTAATGTGTAGGCCTCCAGCTGCAGATAACTATATTCAGCTTGGCCTAGTAGAGACAAGATTCACCCTCATCTATTTTCAGTCAACTAAAATTTATGTTTAAAGTACGAAATCATCATCTGGATTTCCTATACAGTCAAAAGACTGAGGCAGGCACCTCTAGGAGGCAATTTGTCCTGTCTTAAGCTAACTGTCTAAGAAAAGGAGGATAATTTGCCTTGAGGTGGCCCATTTCTCTCTGCTGAGTATTGATAAAGTCTAGACACAGCCTTACAGACATAGAGCGCAGCTAACAGAGGCAGCCCAACAGAGGTAGCAGTTTGCATAGCAGTCTCCAGGCTCTGCTTTGATCTCCTGGGGACTTTGTTGGAGATTGCAGGAGGATTCCTGAGAAGCCTCTGAGGAACTAGAGGGTGCCTGCTACTGACAGGTAAGGAGAGCCAGGTAATAACAGCCACAGGAGGTCTTAACTTCTCCTGGGAAGCTCTAGCAAGTCTAGCAGCTGCTAATGAGCTCTGTGGGCTGCCCCTGACCAGAGGGATTTGGAGCCTTTGTTGCAGATGAGCCCTGATTAGGGGGGGTCAAGCATCCTTTTAGCCAGTGCTAGGGAGAGGCCAGTCCCAGAGCACAACTCACAGAGACAGCTGCTTGTTCAAAAGGGTGTAAAAGAGTCCTTATCTCAGTTCGGAGCAGCATACTCATTCTCAGATATGGTGGTGATACACCACAGGGCATATTCTCCAGTGACTGACAGAGCAGCTGTCTCTGCTATGTTGGAGGCTTTGACTCACACAGAGCTTCAGATGGAGGATGCAGCTCTGCAAGTCCCAGGCTGCAGGGATGCGCCTGAAGGGATGCACCTATGAGTGCTGAGGAAGCTAGCCAATGTCATTGCAAGGCCACTCTCAATCCTCTTTGAAAGGTCCTGGTGATCAGGAGAGGTACCTGAGGACTGGAAGAAAGCAAATATCACCCCTGTCTTCAGAAAGGACAAGAAGGAGGACCCAGGGAACTACAGGCCAGCCAGCTTCACCTTGATCCCTGGAAGGCGATGGAGTAACTCATCCTGGAAACCATTACCGTGCACATGAAGGAGAAGGTGATCAGGAGTAGTCAGCATGGATTCACAAATCCATGTGTAACCAACCTGATAGCCTTCCACGATAAAATGACTGGCTGAGTAGATGAGGGGAGAGCAGTGGATGTTTTCTACCTTGACTTCAGTAATGCTTTCAGCACTGTTTCCCGTAACATTGTCATAGACCAGCTGATGAAGTACAGGCTAGATGAACAGACAGCGAGGAGAATTGAAAACTAGCTGAATGGCCAAGCTCAGCGGGTTGTGATCAGTGGCATGAAGTCTAGTTGGAGGCCAGTAACTAGTGGTGTACCCCCGGGGTCAATACTGGCTCCAAGCCTGTTCAGCTTCACTAATGATCTGGATAATGGGACAGAGTGTACCTTCAGCAAGCTTGGTAACAATACAAAACCAGGAGGGAGTAGCTGATACACCAGAGGGCTGTACTGCCATTCAGAGGGACCTCGACAGGCTGGAGGAATGGGCAGAGAGGAACCCCATGGAATTCAACAAAGGGAAGTGCAAAATCCTGCACCTGAGGAAGAATAACCCCATGCACCAGTACGAGCTGGGGGCTGAGCAGCAGGAAAGCAGCTTTACAGCAAAGCACCTGGGAGTCCAGGTGGACAGCAAGTTGGACATGAATCAGCAATGTGCCCTTGTGGCCAATGGTATTGTGGGCTGCATTAGACCTGCCAGCAGGTCAAGGGAGGTGATCCTTCCCCCTCTCCTCAGCCCTGGTGAGGCCACTCCTGGATGCTCCTTCTGGGCTGTGCTGTAAGAGAGAGAGAGATGGAGCTACTGGAGCGAGTCCAGCAAAGAGGCACTAAGATGATTAAGGTCATATAAGGAAAGGCTAGGAGAGCTGGGACTGTTCAGCCTGGAGAAGAGAGGGCTCAATGGGATCTTATCAATGTGCATAGATATCTGAAGGGAGGCTGTAAAGAAGATGGAGCCAGACTCTTCAGTGGTGCCCAGTGACAAGGCAAGAGGCAATGGACACAAACTGAAACACAAGAAATTCTGTCTGAATATAAGAAAAATCTTTTACTGTGAGGGTGATGAAGCAAACAGCCTTTGGAGAGGCCTGTTTCTCTCTGGTTACAAAGGAAACCCATGGTGGCTAACTCAGATATAGAGATCTTAAAGGTAGACAGCAGCATTTCACCCAGCAAGTCTGGGGGTCATGGGGAAGGATAAATCTATTTCATGTTTACTGACTTCCTAAATGGATTTAGGCAAATTAAAATAGTAACCACACAAACATTTTTCTGAACCAGCCAATGTGATTTAAGTTGCCACTGTTCCTAAGGAGCCATTCAGCTCATCAGAATGGACATCTGCTTTAGAGTGAGCTGAATGGCTCTTTAGGCTTCATTGACTAAATTACTGTTTAGGCTGCATTGCTCTTATTGATCAGATCACCACCAGCCACAGTGGGAGTTCAGACACCTAGCTCACATGTGGACAGTACTGAGACACTGAGGGAACTGAATCTGAAGCCAGCCCTGTGTTTTTAAATGTTCAAATATTGCAGCCCATGAGCACAGTCTCAACAGACCTAAAAGACCAAATCCTTTTCCTGAAAGTAGCTGTTATCTGTGATTACGTAATATCATTTCATATCAGTTCATCTATACAAAGAACACTGCACAATGCAGTCATCTGATTATAATATATAGATTCACAGGGGAACGTTTTTTTTCACCAGGTATGAGCTGGATCTCTGGAGTCTTTAAATCACCCTATCTCCCCTAAAATACCAGCCCTGTATAAAGCCCTTGCTAGACTAAAGCAAAGATGCGATTCCTAATTCTTATATATTTAGAATTTCACAGGTTATTGAAATAGGATAAGCTGGCAATAACTGTGGTCAGCTGGCATAGTACTAATTCCATTTTAGTTCATTTCTAGCCTGTACTTGTTTATAAAGCATCTTGTTGTTTTAACATCTGCAGCTTTCTAGATATAATTATCACTTCATTTCTTCTACCTTATTTCAAAATAATCTTGCACAAACAGAGGTTATTTGTTTGCCCTCCCTTTCCTTTCATAGCTGTAGATAGTAAACAGTAAACCAAATAGTAAATAGTAATAGTAAACCAAATTCTTCTCCCTTTTCTGTCCTTGCCTAAGAAAAATCCTCTGGTTGCCCCAGTCTGAAAGAACAGCAAGATCTGGGTCTTTGTTTCTTCTTTAAAACTTGCCATGACTGTCCTGACTGTCCATTAGGCTTGGCTTCCTCTTCTAAGTAATTCTACAATATCATATATGACAATATTAGAGTATGTTTCTTTAAAATTTTAATATTCACTAAAATTATATTAAAATTTTAAAGCCAAAGAATGCCTTTGTCCTTATAGCTTGTTTTCTTCAATGAAATTATGTAAGTTACATCAGCAATTTTTCTAGTAGTAGCAACATCTTTGCTAATAAAGGTTGCCTGTTGCAATATCCTGGCAAACCCATTTTATGAAAATCAAGATCACTTCTCATATGAAATGTTTCAAAGGTACAAACTGTTCAAAAAAAAAAAAAAGGGTTCAAACTGGTACCTCTAATGTACATTTAATGCAAGTATTCCCATCATTAAAGCTGCTGCATAGTTTTATGTGGTATTGCCCAAAATTGTGTTAGGGTACCTGCAGAAAGCAAGAGAGAGTGAATGAAATCTGTCTGGAGTAAAACTGGGAGTTGTTAATTTCTAACTAATACCTAGCCTAGAGCCCAAAAGGCCTCTAGCAGTGTCCAGATTTCTTGAGAACATCAGACACTCTGGGAGTGAGTAGAGGCCATTTAGCTCATCATGTCTCATTCCCTTTTCCATCTACACCATGATGTCTTCTAATTGTTTCTTTAATGACCTCCGTGTTTTTGCCTTAACTATCTTGCCTAGTAAGCCGTTCCACACATTTATGATTCGCTGCTTGAAAAAAATGTTTCCTGACATCTGTTCTGAATTTGTTTTTCTTTAATTTTCATTTATGCCCTCTCATTCTATCATCTGTGTTGGGCTGAAAATAGGAACCCATGTTGACATTTTCTGAACCGTTTAAATTTTATGTTCTTTAATTAAAATCTCCCTCTCAACTAGATGGAAGTCTAACTTGGTGACAGAGAATGCAATACTGTATTTAAAAGAAGACATTACTTTCATAAACATCAAAATTCATGGACATGTATTTTTAATATTCTATGGGTCATTTCATGAATTTTTCGTAAAGAGAAGATTCCAACTTTATTCCAACTATATTTTTTCACAAAGAGGGGAGGAAAAATACTAAAAATGCTTTAAAAAGACTTGGTACCTAAGGGTTTTTTTTCTGGTTCTGTCTGTGATATTTCCTTTTAATTTAGGGGTTTATTCTCCTTTAGGCATCCCAATGTAATGAACATCCTTGGAACTATAGCTTTCCCTTTGTTAAATTTTCATCTTAAAAAAAAGCAATTTAAAAAAAATGCTGAGTCTTCTGCCCCCTCAAAATTAGAACTTTTTTAAGGTATCTCAGTTTGGATTATCCCACACTGGAACATCCTCCCAATCACTTTGAAAAGAGTGAAATGATTACATTTTAATTTGAGAACTATCAATAACTTTAATAATCACTAGGGTTTTATTTGTTATTAATTGGCCATTCACAGCTTATGACCTTTACACTATAAGCTTTTCTAACTGATGAAGGCTGTGAATTTGTTTAGGATCTTGTTGTTCAGTACGTTTGCTTCCTTCTGTTAATCCCTTCATTACGATTTTTTTACTCATTTTTTCTGCTTACCTTTTGCAAAACAATGACAGAGGTGTCAAAATGACCTCAGTGCTCTCAAATGTCACACACCACAGCTAAGAATAATATTGTCTCTAAAAAGGATTTTAGTTTGAACCATTTGATGTAACTAATAAACAAATTCTTACGGTCAGTTCTTCCATTTGGTATCCTCACGTTAACCTTCATGCCCTAGGTCCTGTGGAGCAGCTCCTAGTCTGGCCCAGTGTGCAACCACTCTTCTTGGGAAGGACCAAACCAGTAACCTCAACTACAGTTGTGGAGAAATATAATGATGATGAAAGTCTTCTATTGGGTCTCAGTGGCATTTTGATACCTTTGAATGTCATTAAGAAGCTATACACTACTAGCCAGATTCCATAGCAAAAATCTCACTTGCTAAAAGTGAGACCACTCCTTATACTACATCAAATACAGAAAGAACAGATAAAGTAAGTGAAGCTTGTGTAGCATTGACAAATTTAGTAAGAAATTTGACCATTCTGAGTAATTTTTTCAGTTGCCTGTCACCCAAATACCTATTATAGATACCATGCATTTAGGTAATATGTCCAAATACTTCTAAATCTAAAAGAATTTAATTGATTTGTGAGAGAGGTTTCAAGTCCTGGAACTTCTCTGAGCCAGTATGCAATATGGGAAGAATCCCTTTTTCATTTTAAGTAGATTAGAAGAAGCCCAACAGGCAAAGTATGAAGCATGTTCTGTTCACTTTAACCTGAGGGCCCACGGTGACAAAAACAGCAAACACTAAAAAAAAAACCTCCCCAAACTTATTGAGTAGCAATATTCTTATGCTTTCTTTTAGCACCTTTCTGCTTAGATCCTTCTACCAAAGTCTTATCACCTCTTTTTAAATATGTCTTACCAGTACTCTCTGATCTCTTCTGCCGATGTTCTAAATATGTGTTTTGATGAGGTCATTTATTATTACCTAAGAGATTATAGGACTCATGAGTTTCTGTGTGCCATATTTGGCTGCCATTTATCCTTCCAGAATTTTGCATTTTCTGCTGATTTGGGGGCCAAGTACCTCGACTGAGTCTATAACACTGGAATTTAGAGCAGTTTCAGAAACTTACACAGAAACAAAGGAATGCAGAATCAGTTTAACAGAAATAGAAGTGATAGCTACCTAGACAATTTTCCAGGATAATTTGGCTCAGTACTTATGCCTAAAATTCATTTTGTTAGAGTGACTGATCTTCAGTAGAACTGTGTAATGAATGGACAGCTAGGTTAATGTAAATGTGCTGTTACAGGCAGAAGCCAAAAATTCTCTTTAATGTCGTCTCATTAGGAAGCCCCCATGTAAGCATCTTTCCCGGAATACTGTGAGAATCTGTGCGCCAATGCTGGTGGGAGGGATCCTACACCAGCTGCCAAACATGACATTTCTGGACAGGCTGCTGAACCCTCAGCAGGTGACATCTGTGAAGCAGCCTTTCATCTTCCTGCCTCTCAATGGCTGGATACCTGCATGGGGCAGGGATCCCAGAGAGGCTCTATGAATGCAGCCTGTCTCTTTCTCCCAGCTGGGCTTCCACATCCACAGGCTGAGGATCCCAGAATTTGAGCTTCCAGTGTCAACATCTGCTCTCAGAGCCTCTTTTGTCCATTTCTCTCTTTATGTGCTGACAGCTAAAACCCCGTCCAGCCAATATAAACTGTCTGTAATCAACGGAACACAATCTACTGTCTGTTTACAGCTTATGAGCAATAGGTATATTTTTTCACTTCTGTGGTGTATTTAACTGAATAGGAGAGTGGTGAACCAGCAAAATGACTTGAACAGCTTAAAATGTTTTCAATTTCTGTAAAAAAATAAAAAAGAAAAGCTTCAAAGCATAATCTAAATGAAATTTTACTTATAAATAATAATAATAGTAGAAGCATTTAAAAATTTAAATCATTGATATGCAACTTCTGGTTTTCTCACAGAGAATCTAGTTTTAAATAAACTATTTTCTGAGATGGCAAAACTAGCCCAAAATGGAAAAAATAGAGGAGTGCTTTATTTTTCCCTTTTCACAAAGCCACCAAAAAGGCAAACGTGCCTTTCACAAAATTCTAAGTGATGCTAAATGTAATTTATTCATCACAATTAATGTTATCACAATGAATACCAAATGAATTGCTAATCATTGGCCACCCTGTTTTAAAGTGTTACCTATCCATCTGTCTGTTTTGCTAAACGTACTTTTCACAACATATGTTTCTTTTGGCTTTTTGAGTGCCACTAGCAAAGGCATAGTCACCCATCAGGAGGACATTCAGATAAATAATAAGCAGAAAATTGCTTAGGAGTATTTCTGTATTAGGCAGTTCTGCTTTCTTTTCCTTTAGGAAGGAAGCAAGGATTTACCTTAGTGGTGGATTAATGCAGTCAGGAAGATTATTTCTTGTGGTCGAAGTATAAGGATAGGAAACATGAGGTCTAGATACACTACTTCTACCACAGGCAGCCTAGCCTGTGTGATCTGGTGTCATTCAGAATAGAAAGAGTGTTTAGGAGTTGAAATGTCATTCAATTTCAAAGTGGATTAGGTTCGTAAATCTTTTAGTCATCTTTAAAATGTCAGCCATGACCTCCTGGCTCCTCTTATTATGTGTTTCTAAAATGAGCATTCTGGCATTCTTTTTACTGCGATGACTAGGCTATGGCTATTCACAATGTACGTTGGGAGCCCCAGACTAAAGGAGCTCTGTAATTATGAGGTATGATCATCATCATGAGGTTCATTCTCCTGAAATTGGTGAAACGATAAGATGTTATTTTCTGCTACCACTTTTCTGTTGAGCAGCACCAAAATTTGCTAAAATACACATATTCTGTATACACATAATACATATATTATGGCTGATGTGGATATGGCAGTGCTTGATAGTGAGCCTTGTCTTACACCCCAAATATGATCTGTGCATAGCCAAACATGGTACCTGTCCTGGCTCTTCAGCAGGGGCACCATATCTACACCTCTGCACCTAGAGTCTGTCTCAACAGCCACTAAGAATAACAACAAAGATCAGACTCATGTAATGAGAAAAAGATGGAAACTTGAAGAGGATACATCTTAAAAGGCTAGCAGAGAGCAGGTTAGGTACCAAGGGGTACCACCTTTGCTGTAGCAAAATAAATAATGAGTTTCTACCTCAGTATAGGTTAGAAAACAAAACTGAACACTTGGATGATGAATAAGATGATGCATAGATAGAATTTGTATACAATGTCAATGTTACTTGATCCTGAGAAAATTTCCAAGGGCCTATGAATGAAGAAGAGAGCTGCAAGATATCTGGCTTTCACCCCTCTAAAAAGGCATAAAAGAAAGTAAATTGCTCATAAGGAAATGCAACCGCTCTCTGGGTCACCATGTTGCACTTTCTTAGGGTCATTTGGTTGCAAATTGCAAAAAAGCAATAGAGAAGATCAGCAGCAGAAGTTTCTAAATCCAATACAATGGAGAACACATAAGTTAAAGGATAAAACTATAATCTTGTGTCTTCTTTAGCAATTACATCATGTAAGCAGTTTGTCATAAACCTTGCTAAATTATATTGGTCTGGAATCAACCAGCAAATGCTAATAAATGAATATTGACCTAAATAAATGAACATATCTCAGTCATCTCCTGTATCTCTACTTACATTCAGCCATATCTATTCAATCCCACATCTCTGTTGAATTTTCAGTTCACAAAATTCACCCTGGTAAGGCATATTCTCAATGAACAGGTTCACTGGAGAGCACTGACAACCTTTTCTTAGTGCTCACAAACAAGGCAGGGGAACGACCTGTTTATGCCTAAAACTCTCTTCTCAAAAAATGTGGCTTAAAAATACATCATCTCCTGTGCTTAGAGATTCTTGGAATCAAAATACACTAATTTCTTGCAGATTTATTTTCCTAATGCCAGATATGTAATTATTTTGTCACTGTGAAGTGCAGTACTTAAAAAAAAAGAAAAAGCAGAAAAGAAAGAAAGAAAAAAAAGCAACCTGGAAAGGAGGAAAAACAAATGAAGAACAAAATTATCAGGTGTCCAAGATATTAATAAACTGCTTGTTAAAGGTGGTGGTTAGTGAAGAATATTCTCTGGCCAAGGACAGCAATACAATTAGAGATACTTCAGCCTGCAACAAAAGTACTCTGTCTTTGAGTTTATTGGCCAACTGCATACACATTTTTAAAAGGATATTTTGAAAAAAATATTGTAAAGGAATTCATTTGCATGATAATCTTTGTGGAAATAATGATACCTTCCATCTGATTCTAATTTACTATCAGAAAAATGTCAAGGAAGGAAGGGCAGAATCTTTTAATGTTTAGTTCTGCTGCTTGAAAATACTCTAAAAAAAGGCACTGTGACTCTGGTGGGGGCTCTTTGATGGAAGTTTTTATGAAGTTAATGTTGCAGAGAGATGTTCGGAAGCCCCCAACAAGTGGACTGTGGCGTGTCGAATGGTCAAACGATTCCATCTGTAGTTAAATCTGCTACTGGAAGCATTTATCAACCTCCCAGTTGTTTAATTTGGGATCCTGCTGCTCCCACACTCTATCTGGATTTTGTCATTTACTAGGGCAACAGTGCTGGTTTGGAAAGAAAAGCAAGCTATAGAAGTGTTTCAGCAATTTCAGATCCTCTGTTCAGAAATGAGAAGTACTAAAAAACTCAGTGCTCTCAAAACTTACATCATATACTTATATAGTCTATTTTTCAGGAAAGTGAAGGGTTTTTCAGTGGGGAGTTCTTTGGAAATTTTACCAGTAATGCTGAGTAAAGTTCCCTAACTTCATTCTAAGCCCAATTTTTTTATTACAGAGAGGGACTCAAAGCAGAACTGGAGATGGGAGACATCCTTGCTTGCACTTGTAAAAATCTAAATCTCAGTTTTATAGATTCATCCTTCTTCTCCAAATGGCTCAATCCTGCAACCAATTCAGTAAAGCCAACTCATTTTCCTTCCCTCCCTTCTCATCATCTCTACCTTTCTTTGGAAGCTTACAAAACAAGGGAACTTAAGCATTTCTTCTCTCAGACCAGGTGACTCTACATCTATTAACAGGACTGAAGCTGAGACACAAACTTTTGGAATGGAACGGAGTATAACAAATGTTTCTCCCAGTACAAAGGAGTCTGGAGCACCAGAAAGCATAGTATGGGATCCCCCTCTCCCATGCAATTGTCACTTTCCTTTATGATACTGTGAACCTTAAGCACCTTAACTGGAAATTCTCTCTTCATCACAACACACTACCAGTGCATCCCAGCCATGCCAGAGGATCCCTTCCAAGGGGAGGAAGGGGCTTCATCACCATGTCTCTTTCATTCTTCTTCTTTGGAAACCTTAAGCAAGAAAGGGGCACCATGCAGAGGTCTTAGATGGGAGAACACTGTCAGCACTAATCAAGGGGACCTAGAGCTGAAAGGATCGAAATCCTACCAGTAGTTACCTCAGCCAAGAATATCTAATTAAACGCAGTCAGGTGACTGGAATCAACATTTCTTCCAGTGGTGCTGAATTTGCAATGCTATAGAGGAGCTACAGAGACCAACAACAAAAGAAAGATGAGCAGATGACTATTTAATAAAAATGAATGCCAGAAATGGCAGGTGAATGAGAAAGTAGGAAACACAATGAGGGAGGAAGCAAACTAGGAAAAGGCATAAAGTATATGTCTGTTTTTATGATCTCTAGGTGGCAACCAAACTGAGTATGTTGATTCAATGGCTTTTTGGAATGAATGGTTGCATTTTTCATTCCAGTACTGTCAGTCTCGTTAGAATACTCCATTACTCAATGTGATCTAGGCACCAATATCTTACTGTTGGAAGCAACTGCAATAGGACTGGTTTTAAAATTTCTTTTATTGTGGAACTGATAGACACAAAAATTTGCTGCAAGAACAATACTTTGCATCATTGTCAGCTATGTTTAAGACACCTGCCACATTTGAACCACTATGAAGTGAAAGAAAAGATGATGAAAGAGTGGGTGAAGCTGCAAAAAAAGAAATGGAGACGTGAAGGGAGGGAAGGAAGGAGAAAGAAAAATGGCAATAAAACTCCATGTGAAGAAAACTAACTTTTGTAAGTTGACCGTGAGAAAGTCAGACGTTTACTTCCACTGATGAACTTCTTGATTGGAGCATTAATCAAAAGACCTCGGGAGAGAGGAGACCCAAACTGCAGTACACATTATCTATGTGTGCAAGGATACAAAGCAGATGCAGGACCTTCCAATACTCAGACATTTTTTATCTATGGATAATTCCTTTCCTTCCAAATCAGAGTCCTTTTTCCCTAAAGTTCAAGAATTGCTACAGATGAACACAAGACATGATGGCAACTTGACCTATTTGCAGTTGCTCATAGAACAGGCCAAGTATGGAAAAGAACTAACAGATGTTATAGAGCCCAGTATTTCAATTCTGTAAGCCCACTAAGGTAATGCATGAAATTAAACTGGACCCAAGTCATCAGTGCTAGAAGAATGCTTTTATTTACTTCAGTCCCCAGGTCCTGTTGGTTGTTTTCCTAAAACAACTGCTCATAAAGACAGAAGCTAACCCCTATATTAGAATTGTTCTTCTGGGGCTCCTTTTCTTCCTTGCCTCTATCTCATCCTCTTTCACATCCTAAGCCATGTATTTGATATGTATACCCTAGGAACTGATTTGACTCCCCATGAGTCCAACAGGAGAACTTCCACCAATATCACAGTACTTGAGAATGGACCATGAGTTTGCTTGTTTAACTTTTAGGCACAGGAATGATTATAAAGACAGTTAGCAATGAAAACTGAAGTAATTTGAATATGCTAACACTGTATTTGCAATATGCATATTTAGGTCTACTGGCCTGATATTATGACCCTGGTTTATGGTGCAGTATCACCGTTAACTCAAACTCTGGTTAAGAAAGGTAGTGGAAATGAAGACCCATTCCCAGCTCCTTTTTAAAATTAAAGCATTATCATTGTCACAAATAAAGATTATTGCAGCTTTGTAGCTGTGGGAAGAGCAAGATAGTGTGAAAGCTAGATAACCCATATATTAGGTGCCCCAAGACAGAACCAATAAGTGGTATAAATGTATTCTATATGGCCTGTTGTAATTAGTAATTAAATGCCTGAAATAAATCCAAAGCCTTGCAAAAAGTCAGCTTTCCCTAGAAAACCTGTTTTCAGATGGTACCATACTTCAGCATTCCTCAACTTTGTGAGTTCACAGCATCTGCTGCTTAAATATAACAGCACATATGGCAGCATCATTTTGGAAAGCAATGTTAAAAAAAAGACTGAAGAAACTATTATGAGGACTGCTGTCATGCTCTTGGGGCACAATTGCAATCTTGTGGTCCCATACGGCACCGCTGGAGAAAGAATGCAAAGTTTTTGTAGAGTAGGTAGGGTCAAATACTGTATAATAAACTGATTCAAATGTTCCTTTTTTGTTTTGCGTTTTATTAGTTCCAAATGAAATACACAATATAATTTAGGCCCTGACTTTTTACTTAGGACTGAAGTAGGTGCTTCAAGTTTAGCGTGAGCATAAGTGCTGATTTGAAGCCTAAATCAGCATTCATGCAAATCCCAGGAAATGCTGACATTCTATCTCTGGCAATCCAAGTGTATAATTAATTTGCAGATCATCATGCACCACTGTTGCAAACCAGTATCAACATCTAACTATTCTGCCACTGGGTAAACATGTGGCTTTTATCAATGAATCTTTTTTTCCATCTGATTGTATTATACTAGAGAGTTGTGTCTCTCAGGGATTAGCACATTCAGCTGGAATTCTACTGATGTTTTATTATCAAGGGAGTTTTATGACATGAAAACAATGAGGGCACAATTATGCCATTTGGGCACAGCCTCCACCCAAGGGGTTGGAGTATGCCCAAGAGGTTAGGAAGAAACAATTCTTTCATGAATTCCTGGAAACACCATTTTGTTAAGTGATATTAAGGCATGGTATTACTCCCTTTTGAGGTTATGTGTATCTTTGGGACAGTGTGGAGGAAGCTGACCCATTTCTCTTCTGTAAATATGAATATTTATGGCCACTGCATAGGAAAATGCTTTCTTTCTGTCACTAATCACCAACAGTAATCTTCAGGTTTGGGGAAAAATTTTTGAAAGAGGACAATAAGTTGAGGTCTAAGCTCCCAAGTAAGTTGAACACTGTGAATCTTTACTGGGACTAAGCAGAAAGAATCCATTCCGTCTCTTAGTTAGTGGGATAGTACTGAAGTTGCCTTGCGACGGCTTATACCACTGAGTCCTCTCGCAGCAAATGTGTGCCCAAGGAAAGTAACTAGTAACAAACAAACAGCATAAGGAAAGTAACTAAGAGATTGACATAATCCTGTACCTTCTCATGTGTTATTCATCCTTTGGATGCAACTTTAATACTGGCTAGTGGAATTCCTTGTCAAAAGGTATAAGTGAGTTTAGCAAACTTTTCAAAAAGAGCTGAGAACCAATGAGTTCTACTGGTAACTGTTTTTTCTTATTTCTACTTTTTCTCTTGAAAGCATCCTAAAACTGCACCTTTTCACTTTTTATTGGGTTATTTCTAGGTTATTATTAAGTAATTTTATGATAGAGAAAATCCCTGAGTCCCAAAAAAGCAGTTCATGTAAATACTGACATATTCTTCAAAGCACACTGTACTTCCACATCTTTCTGCAACAGAATTGTATTAGAAAAAATTACGTCCCCATTGCTGCCTAAAAGATTCCCAATTTTTAATGACTACAAATGCTGTATTTGAAGTATGCTTTCTTTAAGAGCTATTTCTAGTTTTCTAGTCATCCTCAGATTGAAGCATCAGAGATTTATCTCAAACTGGCATTTTTAGCTGCATCTATAATATGTAGGCTCAGTTAGGAACCAAGAAGGATTTATTCCACAGTGTGAGATCTTGAACTGACCTGGTAGTCATCTTTAGCACATAAGTTAAAATCATCCAAATAATCCTCTGTGGCAATTCAGAACCCACCGTAATTGTTCCAAAATTTGGGTTGCTCAGCAGGAGTCATACAAATTATATATATTTTTTCTTTAATAAATATGTACCTGATTATTTCTTTTTTCAGGCATAATAATTCAGGTGTGCTTCTTATATTAGTCTGCTTATTCCCAATGAGGAACTCTAGACCTAAAAGGTTTGAAGTTATCAGGATCAAGTTACAATACCAAAAAGGCTTTGTTTTCATACTGTCATTCCTACAGCTCTTGACCACATCTGGGTATAGAAGGATTCATTCAGTGTTTGTGTCCCACTTTGCTATATAATTCAATGCCCACTTAAGAACTTCTCAAGAACAGGGTCTTGGACCATTCTGATACAAAAACATACTGAAAAACTGGAAATGTTTCACTAATTCATCTTTAGAAGATAAGTTAAAGCAGTGATTAGCACAGTGCTGAAGATTTTTCCTTTAAAAGTGGTCATAGGATATAATATCACATCTTAAAAGATCTCGGTATATTTTTGAGAAAAATGAAGAGCTGGGAATATTTTAGACTAGTTTTCTTTTTTTTTCTTTTTTACTACTTCACACCTCCTTCCTTTGGTATATGAAGTTTGTTTTTTATGAATACAAAAACAGGAATTTCATGCTGTGACCCAGATTTCTATCCCATCACATACATTCCCCTGTGCATCAAGTTTAAAAGCTAAAAAGACCCAGTGAGTCTTGCATGAAATTTGCAACTTGGATTATTTTTTCTTGCAATTTTTGGATTTTTCTGAAAATGAATCATTTCAAAGCAAATGCAAATGTTTTCTGGGAGAAAACTGTCCTTTTACAAATGAGGCATCTATAGAAAAATGTCAAGAGACACTCTGTCTTACACGCAAGGAAAGTCAGCTATCTATGTACCTGGTATGTGATAAACTTCACTGCAGTGTCAAGCTCCTTAATTCTTCCAGGCTTTATTGTGATTAAGTTAAAATTCCATTATACTCCATAGCACTGCTCCAGAATAGATGGTGACGTTGGGATTGGATGCAACAAGGTAAAGAGATTTAAAGCAACTTCAAGCTGCGACAGCAGAAGAGGCAATAATTTTTAACACAAAAGAACAATATTTATGCAGTAAGTGGCTGAAGAGAATGTCTTTTTGAACTGTCCTGCACCTCTGTTTTCCCTCTACCAGTTTCTTTACTTCCAGGCTCCTCTTTTGATTTCATTCCTTCTACTTAATGAATGTCTTTATTCATCATCTATCTTCTGAAACCCATAGTGCTAACCCACTTTACTGGCGATTGGTTCTTCATGACAGATTTTGATAGTTAAACAATTTTGCTTTTAAATGACAAACTCTAATCTGCAAAGATTCTCAGCCAAGTCTTTTCAGAAACAGGCACATGAAATTGCAGTTTTAAAACCAAATATGCAGCTCTATATGGTCTTTTCCTAAAAGGCACTGAATGTCTAAATGTGGAATCAAATTTTGTTTCAGGGGTCTTCTAGAAGCAGTCTCATAATTATCTGTATGTTTATCTTTATCCCAGAATGTAAACAACAGTAATGAAGACTCAAAAAAAAGAATTCTAGGCTTTCCTTCAAGAACTAGAGTCTATACCTTCAACCATGGAAGAAGACAGATCATATTTTTTTGATCAAACAGTAACAATACATTCTATCCTTATTTTCAGGGAGGGAGATTCTTCTATGTTTAAAAAAAGGTTTCCTTCTCTCTAACACTTCTCCTTGTTTTCCATCTGGAAAACAAGTGTCTTGGAAGCTTTCTAGACAAGGCAATCTTTTACAGAATAAAAGGTTAGACTCTCTTGATATGTCAGTCTTCCAAATTTCAGTTGGACTATTTTAATACTTTCCAAAGTTGGGGAAAAGGAAGTGGGGTTTGAGTCTCTGAGTCAAATCACAGAGTCACGTTACTTTCCAGAGCAACTGCTACTGAGTGACTGAGCACTAGAACAGGTGTCCTAGAGAGGTCGTGGAGTTTCCTTCCTTGGAGATATTCAAAAGCTGTCTGGACAGGGTCCTGGGCAACCTGCTCTAGGTGACTGTGCATGAGCAGTGGGGTTGGACTAGATGATCTTTGAAGGTCCTTTCCAACCTCGACCATTCCATGATTCTGTGATTCTGTGCTAAAGACACTTAGCAATTTAGGAAGAATATTAGGTGTGTACAGAAATTGGTCCCAATCTATAACTTTAGTTATTGGATTTTAGCTTTCCACACAAGTCAGCTTCTCATACGCTCATACTCTTCTGGGCTTTTAGCTTAGACTCTGCCCACTACAAATGTTCAGTGTCGATCACATTGTTTTATGTACTACACCCATGTACTAACTTGATGAGGGCATTGTAAGAACTGAACAAATTTGATTTCAACTAGCTATACTATTTTTTTCCTCAGCAGAAAAAATAAGTATAAAATAAATAATTGTTTCTCAGGACTGGCAACCATTTCCAGAGTCCTGAATGCTGCAAGGTTATTAGTGCAAGAATGCCATAGCAGCATTCTGCTAGGAAAGAAATCTACATCCTGCTTGTTTGGGTAATAGTTCTTCCATTAGAGGCAATATTAGAATTTCAGCTTTTGATCTCTCCTTGCGGACCCCTTAAAATCCAAGCTGTGAAACAGCAGCTGATGCTTTATATACTATCGCAACAGCCAGCAATATATGAAACCTGGAAACAGCATGCAAGGGAAATTAATGATGGGCTGTTAAGGGATATACAGTAACTCACGTTTGCATTACACAACATACAGCAAATTAAAGCTGCCTTTTCCTTTGTTGTGCTGGTGATAGAGCAAATAAACATCAAGCAGCAATGCAGCATGGCAACATTTGAGAAGATCACTTTTAATTGGTAGAAAGCCAAGAGAAAAAAAAGAAATGCTTTTATCAATAGTGCAGAACAAGCTCAGAAAGTTACATTGATACAGGAGACAGAAAATGAGCTCTGCATCACCATTACTAGCCCGAATAATAACATATGGCACAGCAGATCCATAGCAGCAAAAGCCAGAGCTAGATCTTGAAACACTCATTTGTCAAATTAACAATTGATAAAGCACAACAGGAACATTAATGTATTTGTTCCATTTTTCTCAGAAATTTTATTATATTTTTGCATATGAGAACAAACAAGAAGCCATAAATGACTTTGTTATTTTACAGGGACAATCCTGCATATATTTTGCCCTTACTGCAAATGAATCCATGTAGCTAAAGAAGCAGGACATTGTAAGTAACAGGCACTGTAGGTATTTTATTACACTCTGTGGCAGAAATTAAAGCATCCAGGAAATTTTACTGACTGAAACTATATGTCTGCAAAGCTGGACAACAGCTGAAATGGGGGGGAGGAGGAAGGCAGGGACTGAGAATATAAAGTTTTACTTCTGTGTCTAAATTAGCAAATAAATGCCTATGTCCTTCTGTGGATCTACTCCTTTGTGTGTAATCTCCCTGATCCCTCTTCTTAAACTCTGTGTTACTTGTGCTGGAAAAACCTTGCCCTGAGAACCATTGGCTATCATTTATTTTGTGCTGCATTTGTAATGTGCCTATCATAGACTATTGCCATACTTTAAATTTCATAGATGTATTGAATATATACTTAAGCTGTGTTTGAAGTTGTATGTTTAATGTAGAACCATCGCTTCAATAAATCTGTCAGAATCAACACTTGACACTACCACTGCATCAAAAAAATAAAACTATCCTATTCTAAATGATATTCAAACAGACTAAATGATCCTTTTCCTGTTTCAGAGCAGGAATTCAAACCTTATTTGTTCAGGATGTCAAATTGCTGGCAAAGAGTACTTGGCTTGGCACACTCTAAATCCTGTACTTAAATTGAATCTGATACCTTTTGAGTGAAAACACTCTGCCAATTTTTAAGGCATACGCAACTGGGATAAGAGACGCTAATGGTGCATTACTTAAAGGTGTCACTAGTCACAGAAGAAAAGCAAAACTACAGCCAAATGATTTGAAAGGACTACAAACTGGTCTGAGACATTAGGGCATTAGGACTGGTTTGGACATTAGGATCCCAGTGCACCACCACCGTACAATAACCAGACATTTGTCATATAGTATAAATGGCTCAAAGCCATATCTTTATCTCCCACTTTATGCAGTTCAGTTTCATTCAATGCCAGTCTTCTCCAGGAGCAGCAATAAACTCCCTACTCTTGCCACCTCCCAATTTAGACATTAGCATAAGCAAAAATTATCCAAACACACTGTGCCTGTGCACATACAATAATACACTGCTGCACCAAGAACATTTATAGTCATATTCTGAATTGCTCAAAAAGATGTCAGCTAAGATTTTTTTTAAGCAAAACAAGAAAAAATGCTTACTTAACTTTAGGATTCTGCACTGCCAATAGTCTGCATAAGAACTAATCTTCTTAAAATCCATCACCCTGAGATTCCTACATAGCCAATGGAAATAAATAGGCATTTTTTAAGGTGCAGTTTATCTGATTTATTTTAATGTCTGTTTGAGGATAAGATGAATCACTCTCCAGAAGTATCTATTCATTTCCACTGTTTACCAAGGGACTAGTGTACATATAGGTTCCTACACTGTCATGGTCAACGTGGAGATTCCCACTTTAAGTTTGTCATAGTGTAGATATCTATAACTGATCAGATGATTCCCAGCTTTAATGCAAAATGCATTTAATGTAGTCTTACATGCAAAGCTTTATGTCCCACAGTTGTATGTGTCAGAGCTGCAGATATGGCAGAAGTAAGAAAGTAGGAAGCTGGAGGAATGTTTTTGCACATTGCTTGCTTGCTCTTCCAGATGATGTGCCCACCTGCCTCTCCAGTCATGCCTCTAACTTCTCGCCCATGTACTTGTCCTGTTTTTGGATCCCTACCTTTAATTATTCCAAAAGGCCTATATGCTTACGTTCCCAGCTCTCCCCACTTCAAGTGCCTCCTCCAGCCTCTTTCGCAGGGGCTTTCAGTCCTGTACACCCTCCTTGGACTTTGCTTCCAAATCCTTGATAATGGGAAGTTTTATAAAGAAATTCTTTCTTCCTTGTGAATATTAAACTATCTCAACTACAGTAACTTCTGCAGCTTCTCTTAATGCAGCATGAAGTAAATTCACATAAAGGGACCCACAGCCAGGTCTATGCCTCACTTCATATGCTGAATAGGCCTTGTGCTGGCTCTGCAAAGTGAAGTTCACCCTTTGTGAGGAATTTCTCTCATGTCAGAAGAGAACAGAAGGGAAGTCTGTTCTCTCCCTCCATGGAACTATATTCTCCTTAAAAACAAACTTTGAATGTGAGACGCTCTGTATTGCCAAGGCTTCCAATTTTATCACAAGCCCAACTACAGTGACTTTTTTTCCTATTAAATCCCAGCTCCTGGAGTCATGCGAATCCCAAGGAATTTCAGTAGTCTTATAAAAAGATTGCATCTCTGGCCCACACACATGCAGAGGAAACCCTGCAAATGTGACCCCATTGCACCCTAAACACTCAAAAACCAGAAGGCAAATAAAAAGAAGCCAAGTACATTCAATTGCATGATTTTCAGGCCAATCTCATGATTATTTCAAGCCTGATTCAAGATTTTTGGATGGTTTGGGTTGGCAGCACTGAAGACTTCATTATAGTTTCAAAGACTATAAAAAGAAAAAAAGTTTCCAAGCTGTATAATTATCAAAATGATGGAGAGTCTGAAATACAGCAGAAATGACAGGCACACTCGGGCCAGCATTTACACATGGGGTCTGATAGAGCATGCTTCAGCTATTTCATTGCCACATCCAGACACAGTGGACCTGATTAGCCTAAATATAGCACTCACTGGAAATCAGTTGGCTTAGGCAGGAGTTTGGTGACACAGGTCTTGTACTTGATAACTGCCGGAGGTTAATTTCACCCTGAGAGAGTCAAACAAGAGGAGGGAAGGATTGCTGACCTTACTGCTGGCTGTGTCTTGAGAAAGCAATTTATAAAATACAGGGCAGAGAAGATTTATTCAAAAACATGTGGAAGTGATTTATGGATTATATTGAAGGTTTCTGGTATTAAAGTTTGAAAATAAGTGCTACTCCTATATTTTGGTTGTAAGGAGGGTTATATTATGATGTTTCACCTTTAAATGGGCATACTAACTTCTTAAATTCCTTTGTCTTTTGTCTTGCTTTTCCTGTTTTCCCTCATTTCCTTCATTTTTCTTCCTGGTAGTCTAAGCTTTGGTTAAAAAGTAGGCTCCAGAGACTATGGAAGTACATGCTCTATATAAATTTATCTGGGGGGAATTTTCTGTCCTTCCTTCCTTTTGTTGAGCAGTCTATTTTTCCACAAGCAGCGCCACTGATGTTAACAGGCACCACCTAATGCCAGTGTGGGCATACTGTGGAAGAAGAAAAAGAGGGTGAAACAGACAAAGAGAGCCAGGAAGCTGTCTTTTAATTTGAAGGATGTAGTGAGACAAACAAAAGCTTGTAATCTTTCCATGGGTTTTTCCATGGTGACTTACTTCTTTCATTTAAGTCAGTGGGAAAATTCCTATTGATTCTAGTGGGGACAGGCAATGTTGCCTTCAGCTTATAACCATAATTATGATATTGCAATGCTATATTGAAGTTTCCTATCTATAATACCATTCTTTTGCCTTTAATTTTAACCCTCACTTTAACAGGACAAATTCTACACTACAGACCAAATTGACCACGGTGTTCACGCACACACTAAGCTTTCGGCACATGAACAGGACCACTGATTTACATTTAGGAAGCTCATCAGCAAATAAAGCATTAATACAGAGTCAGTCATACCGATCACGAAATTGGAAACTCTTTTGTTTGTTCAAAATAAAGATATGTGCACAACCTCTTCTCTCAACCTTGGTAGCTCTGCTACAGCACAACTCTGCAAAGTACAATCCATAGCAAAATAATTCTTGGTGGTAACTCCAGGAGACGTATCGCCAGTGAGAAAAAAACCCAAAAGATTCAGAAGTTCATGACTTTCCAGGGCCAAAGACGTAACATCAGTTTCTTAAAATTGCATACAGAGAAAAGTCTCTTCACTTATGTATTTGGGGGGAAGGGGCGGTGGGGATGGAAGGTTCTTCAGAAAACCTATAGACAGAAGGCCCCACATGGTGGGGGGAGAGGGTGATATTTAAGTTTCAGGCATCCTGGTAGCTATTCTACCTCCTTGAAACATTTTCCTGACAATCTTCAAAAGCAAAGTCCCAATTTGCATTTTTAATACTGAAATGTAATACGCTGTTACCGGGAGACACCCCTGAGTGTTATTACTTATCACTGGGCCATTATAAACAATCATGAAAGATTACAGTTGATCTGCCTGGCCAGATGCATTCTTGAAAACCCAGAAAGAGGGTTAAATGAGAACTAACATATGTAAAAGATTCACAATGCTATATTTCAAACAAGAAACATGTCAGGAGTGGAAAAAAAAAAGCCAAAGAGCATAGTGGTTAAAGAAAAACTGAAAGAAAAACACATAATTGCTTTTAGTCTGTCATTTCCCCCCACAGAGTAGTAAATAAGAGCTTTGATACATAAAAGCCGTTATCAAACAGTAACAAATTAGTTCTTCACCATCTGTGATCCACGCAAGGGGGGTGACAGTTATAGGCAAGATTTTAAAATATGAAATCAACTATTTATGAACTGGTTTCAGAGTCTTGCTGTCTACTTTGCCTCTTAAAACGCAGCCACAAGAAAGGGATGGGGTTTTCAAAGCTAACAAAAAGCAGCAGTTGCGGTTCCACTCTTTAAATGACGCTAATTGCTGGCTGACATTTGTAAACAAGATGTTTCCCTTCCTACCACTGACTACCTTAGTTCAGCGTTACTTTCAAGAGCAATATCTCATTTGAAAAAAATAAAATAAAATCATGGCTGTGACCTTACCAAATCTTGCTACTTTGAGCTCCTTTATGTTACACATGATTGGCCAATTATTTCATTCTGGATCTACTGCTTCAGAAATATTGCAAATCAGATCTAATTTTTTCTTTCTCTTTCTTTCCTTTCTTTCTTTTTTCTTTTTCTTTCTTTCTTGCTTTCTTTGCCTGTCTTTCTTTTTCTTTCTTTCTTTCTTTTCTCTCTCTCTCTTTTTTTTTCTGTAAAAGTACCTCCTTTTGGAACTCTGTAAGTGAACAAACTGAGATTTCAGCTGTTAATTTTAACAAGGGAAGTACTGGGTTCCTCGTGATGTGCAAATTACTATATATTAAATGACAAGTAACCCTGCATTAATTTAGGAGAAGGAAAGAACAGCTCAAAACCACTCATTCTTTCCTGATTCTTACCATTTCCTCTTTTGCCTCATTCCTCTGTTCAGAAAGAGTGCTTTTCTGGGGTAAAAGCAATTAAAGCTCACAAAGATGGGGATAATTTGTTTCTGCTTGGGAAGTGAGCACATTTGAAAAATGAATTTGAATCGATCTAGGGGTTTTTCCATCTCCTCAGTGGAAGAAACAAAACAAAATTAAAAGCCTGAAATATAAGGAGACTCCATTACTTAGAAACTGCTGAGAATGATTATTATTATTTTTTGAAAACAATGTTTTTTCTTGCAGTTTGGGGCAATATGAAAAGAAAAAAATTGCATTAACATGCTGTGGATTGTTGTAGTTCATTGGACAATCCAGTGCCTTTGAAATGTGTCATTTTTACTTGCAATGAAATACAATGGACATTTCAGCAGGAATGCAAAAGTGGAAAAGGATTGACCATTTATTCCCACAATCCATTGACTACAGCACCAAGAGCTCTTTCAGTTAGATTAAGAGGCTTTGACTGACAACAGTATATTTCCCTTCCTTCGTGAATTTCATCCTAGACAATAAAATATGTTCATATGGTAAATCAAAAAGAATATACAAAGAGACAAAGGTAGCTGCATCTGCTTAGGGCCTTGGAAAGTGGAAAAAGTACACACAGGTTTGGGTGCCCTAGGGTAATGCGTTAACTGAATTATGTAAATTATATTAGATGAAATAAGCTGAATTTTTCATTAAGATTTAGGCAACTGGAGTGGCATTTGTCTGGCCAAATGTAAGCATCTATAATGCACAATGTGCCTAAGAGCTGGTTGTCTAAATGCAATGGAAATAGCTTTTATCACATAATACAGCAGCTTAATGCATGTATATATCACTGAATTGGTGACTGATACATAGGTAGAGAGAAAGATAGATAGACAGCCAGACAGTAGGTCAGTGGAAAAATACAGGCATTTCTGACATGATTCACCTCAACCAAAAACAGGTACTAAACTGGACTAGATGAATTGTCCTGCATTCTCCTTTAATTAGAAGAGGAATCTGGGGTCAGTAGTCAAATGCAAACGTGGATGTCTAACATTCAGTGAGATGAATCCTGTCTGTACAGTCTTCAAGTGACATTAGGTAGAGCCTGACCTCAGTTTATATCAGTAATGATCAAGAATTTTAAAATCCAGCATTTTTAGAAATAAAAATGGAGGAATTTCTTTTATTAATTGCAGAATCACTTTGCTGATTACAATCCCGCTCAGGCTTCTGAAAAATGTTCAGTCCACATCACTGTGATCAAAGTCTTGGTGGCACCATTGGTACAGTAATCTCAATATTAAAATGTAACCCTTTCAATTCCATTCTATAACTTAACCATTTTTAGATGGCATCATTTGCTATCATGCCATAATTCACCTAAGAGATTATATATTTCTGAGGTAACATAATATTTTGCAATTGCAATTACAAGATGCAACTTCAATTCACTGCAAACCTTGCTAGGATGCTCAGGACTCAGATATGAAAAGGCTGCAATCTCAGCTGGAAGCAATTTGTATCAGTCATTTCAGTGCTACTGGTATTTTTAAAGAAGCTTCTGAAAAGGATATAGTTTGCCTTATTCTTGCCTCATTTTTAAAAAATCAGGTTTTTAATTTTTTTTCCACTTCTAAGAGCTATCTGGGATGTCTCTAGTAATTCAAGTACATCTCACTGATTCCTCCGATACCGTTCATTCTCCATTTCTACAGTACATGACTGTGGCTCTACTGAGGCAGTAATGATTTTTGCTGGCTTCCAGCTGTTCTTGTTTGGTCTCAGGTGGCCTGGCTACCAGCCTGGACAGCAGTTTTCTATGTCTGTCATAACATTTCTGTTTCTTTTGCCTTTCAGCTGGATTTGGAAATTTAGTATTTGCTCAAGTTTGACTCTTGTGAAAAGAACAGCCAATTAACATCTGTTCAGGAGTAGGCAGTCTTAGTTCATTTCTCATATTCAGTAGTGTAAAGGAGAAATTTTCATTGCTGCATTTCATTTCCTTGAAGATATATAACTGAATAATAGTGCTAAGTGGCACAAAGCCAGCAAAAAGCTTAAACCTTTGCCTAACTTCGGCACAGAATAACTGTATTAACTTCAGTGTTTACAGCCATCCTACTTCTTTAAAATCTCTTTGCTTCTAAAAAAAAACCTTAGCAGTACCTATGGCTTCCCATGCAGATTCATTGTTTCATTTTACTTATGACTAAAGTTTCTTAAGAGAAAGATGTAGCAGTAGTTGGGAACTTGGCTCAATACTACTGGTCCCCCAGTCTGCCAGTAGTTTTGCAAGAAGTTAAAAGTATAAATAGACAAAAGTTAGTTCATCAAGTATTGTGGCACATTTTCAACAGTTTGATCTATATTCTATGTCTTGTATTTTGTACTTTCATATTATTCTAAATCCAGTGCTGGTTTTGAAATTGTGCACAATAATTTTTATAAGCTTCTGAATGAAAGAATCCCCTTTTCAAAAATATTGATTCTTTTACTATTTCTTATAGCATTCCTTCAGAAATAAATTTACTTTTTTATTTAAGAACTTGCTTCTGACCACAACAAAACAAAGAAACAGAGAGTCTTCAGAAATCCCTTCTCCTTAGCAGATTGTAAATTAAGCCTCTTCAGGTATTGAAAGCATTCACCTTTGATTTAAAAGCTAACTTTAAAAGGTTCCTTTGTGAGCTTCATATCTATGGAAGAGAATGGAAATATCAATCATTCTATTAATGTGGAATCCCTTTGAAAGGAGTGTAAAGTTAGCACAAGTCATGGCCTTTTTCTTCTGAAAGATTATGTGTAGTTGCTGTCTGAAGGGTTCCAGGAGTCCCTTCACTTGTGTAGGTTGCTTTTAACAGAGGGACAGAACATAGAACAACTATCCATGAGCACAAATGAATGCTTCATCAAGTGCTTTAAGATTTAATCAAATTGTCAAGATGAAACAGGATCATTCATTTATGGGTACATATTGAAAACTCCTGAATAAATCTATAATCTGTACCACATGCAGATTGTTATCTACGAATAATGATCTGACACAATAACTAAATATATCTTCAAAGAAGCAAGGAGTCCCAAAAAGCTCTGAATAAAAAGAAATACTCATGATACTCTTCCATCAGCAGTAGTGATGGATCACCAGGTTCTTGCTGATGCAGCCCGCGCTGTATTTAGCTTTCATCACTGCATGGGCACATTACTGACACCATTTAAACTGATGTCCACAAGGACTCCCAGGTACTTTTTTGTAGATCTTCTAACCAGACAGCCAGTCTCTAATTTGTACTGGTGCACATGTTTAGTTTTTCCCTAATGTAGGACTTTGTCTTTGCTGAACTTCATGAGGTTCCTGTTCCTCAAGCTTGTTGAGGTTCCTCTGGATGGCAGCCCTGTCCTCCAGTTTATCAGTCTCTCTCCTCTAGTGTGCTGTTGCCCTCAGACTGGCTGAGGGTACACTCAGTGCCAGGGTGAGGACTTTGTCAGTCCTGGTATCAAACTCTAAGGAATGTCAGCTCCCTTAGCACATTTGGATGCATCTTGTCAGCTTACATGGACTTGTATATTTATAAGTTCAGCTCATCTAAATAGTCCCAAAGTTGATCCTCTTCCTTTACAGGAAGTAGTTCCTCCATTCCACAATTTTTTTTATTTGGCATGGAGACCTGGGAGGCCTGAGAAAAGATCTTGTCTGTAAAGACAAGACAAAGAAGGCTCTGAGAACCTCATCCTTTTCCTTGTCCTTTGCACTGGGTTGCTTGTCCTGTTCATCAGCAGACCTATGTTTTTCCTGCTATTTCCTTCACTGATGTGAGGCCCTGTAGAAACCCTTCACATTGACCTTTGTATCCCTCACCAGGTTCAACTTTCCAAGGTCTGACATTTCTAATCCAGTGCCTGAGTACCTGGATTATACTATAGTTCTTCTTGGTTGCCTGTTCCTGCTTTCACTTCCCACACTCTTCACTTCTGCATTTAGGCTCATTCAGAAGTTCCCCATCCAGTCAAGCCAGTCTCCTATTTTCTTGTACATCAGGGCAGATTGTTCTTGTGTTTTGAGGTGGTTGTCTTTAGATCAACTGGCTTTAAAAAGTTCCTTTGCTCTTCAGGGCAGCCTCCCATGGGATCCCACCTACTAGCTCCCTGAACAAGCAGATGTCTCCTCTGTGGAAGTCCAGAGTCTTCAGTCTGTGTTCTTTCCTCCTCTCAGGCTGTTAGACGCTACCATCACAGCCATTGACCATCATCACATCCTCATCCCCTGACCATACAAATAGCTTTCTATGAAGATCCCAGTGGTATTTTAGGTGTTAATAAGGAAATACACAATCGTCTTTGTTTCTGTAGTGGAAATCATCAGAATCTTGGCTTTTCTCTGTTTCTTCTAGGCAAAATATCTTTCAGACAAGAGATTTATTTAGCTGTGAAGCTGTGAGCCCTTGATGCTATTGCTGTGATAGTTGTGAATAGCTATATCTACATTAGCAGATATATGAACCAATAAGAGCAGATCTGTAAAGCAAAACAGTTGGTGCAGAGGACCTGACAACCACACAATTTGCATTTCATAGGCTTTGTATTCTGGAGTACCTCTATTCTGGTTCTCTGGACTGAATACCGTTAGTGGTTGGAACACTTTCAGTTTCATCCAAAAAGTCTAATGCATGTGCTCTAAGTCCCTTACATGATGTGAATCAAAACACAGTAAATGGGGATGTCTGGGAGGTTTACTTCAAAATCTGATTCCTCATCCAAACTAAAATGCTACTGCTGACATATCCAACAAGGGTCCCACAGCTTAGGCTAGCTGGATACACAGCTGGACTTGTTGGATATGTGTTCCAGTGGGGAACTTGCTTTGGGAGCTGTGCCACTCTGAGACTTGAGTGACTTTTCCAAAAGCCTAGCTTTTAGATTAAGGATAATATTTTTTAATCCTTCTCCAGTCAGTGCTTGTAGGCTGAGTGATTTAAAAAGGAAAAGAGGGGCCTTTTTTGTTCTATGGTGTATTCTTTGACATTAAGGTAGCTGGAGCAGATGATACTTTTCCATGCTTGACTTTCACTGCAACACTGATGGGCATAAGCACCTCAAATTCAGATCCAACTGTTTAGTAAGCAGTACTTTTACAACCAGATCAGGGTGTGACATCATATTCCTACACTGAGAGACTATTTCTAAGTTTCAGAGATCAGTTATTTCATTTTATGACTTAATGTCTTAGATATGTGAGGTTTAGCAGTTTGGTAGCCAAAATTTCTTGAACCAGCGAGCTTACAGCCTGTTCTGAGAGATCTGGGATGTTTTCAGGGTATATAAATGAGCTGTGTAGACATCCCCAATGGGGAATGGTTTTTTTTTCCCTAGTCTTCTCCATCATCTAACATAAGTTTTCAGCATCTCATTTTTGCTCTAAAATTCTAATCATTTTGAAGCTTTGATATCTGCATTTTGCATTTATCATTCCTACATTCAAAAAGTAGAGAACTCTTTTCTACTCTGCCAACAGAATCTGCATGTATTTATTAACTTCTTACCTTTTAGCATTCCATGTGGCAACTGCATACTTTCTGTTTCAGCATTAAAAATTGTATTCCAAGTGAAAGTAAAGGTAAAATAGTTTAAATAAACTTCAGTATGCTTATGATCTGTTTGGACAGATGAGTTTTTGTCCTTCCTTATATATTGATAGAAATTAAGCATATATGATCATCAGTATCACCTTTCCAACCTTACTTAACAGTCTTTCCAGTTAGTTAAGTGGTGCCAGTCTAAATGAGAAAGATTGCACTTATAGTCTGTTCCAAAGTCCTGACCCACTGAGTTGGTAAATTCTGGATTAGGACTTTATTATACAATCACTGACTATTCTCTTTCACCTTCCAAATTTGTTTTTTCTGTCAAGAGAACTGTCTTGGTTCAATAAATAAAATTTCTGTGTGTATTTACCAAAACACCTGCTTAGCCAAGATAGGCCTTATTTCAGCTACTCCCTGAAAGATAAACACCAGCCCTTCCAAATCAAAATGCTAAAACTGTAGTAAGAGTTGAAGTGCCTTGATTTGAGTGGGATCTGGAGTTGCACAAAAAAGCTGAGCCATGCACAAGTCATTTTCAGATACGTGTTTAAAGGAGGTACTTGATTGCACTACACTTTTTGCAATACCTACCATTCTTTGCCTAGGAAACAAGACAAATGCTATGAGAAAGATGAATACCATAGCATGATAAACAGCCAATGTTTATGATCATGCACTTGCTTTGAAAGTTATTTCTATCTTAGAGAAAATATACAGGAATGATCCAAAACAATGTAATCTTGTTATACCACAAATGACGAATGTTGATGTGTGTTTTAAGGGCCTAATCTATTTATAGATGTTTGTACGTAAATATGTCAACTCTTTTTTTCAGAATTCTCATATTTCTTAAAAGGTTTCAGTATGCAGTCTATTGTTTCTCTAAGCCAGTATAAGGCCTGCCTCCCACAACCAATGCTTAGAAATAATGAACTTGAGCTAGTCTAATTCAGCATTTATTATAATGGAGTTTTATTGATTATGTGGTACCAATACAGAGTTGTCCTATAAATAGATTTCTTTATTGGCTGTAAGGGGGTAAATTTTAAAGTTTTCATATTTGGGTTCAGTTCAGAAAAATGCAGTTTGGATGTTTATCTGAATGTTCTTGTGTTTGCAAATTTGACTGGAAATCTTAAAAGAATCTAAATACTTCCTGCTCTAAATCAAGCCTGAAATATCTTGAGCATAGTCTTTGTTGTGGTATTTTGCTGCTTAGGTTTCTAGTCTCGGACAGAAACCAGAAGTGCAGAAGTTTGTAAAATCCAAAAGAATGGAAAAAAGATTAGCCAAACATTTCAGATCATTCAAAAATGCATGACTGTTTGGAGGGCTGAGATACACAGTTTAGGGTATTAGCCTTTTACCTCTGAAATAAATATTCAAAGACATTCTGTTTCAGAGACTTATTATCCTCTATGCATTGCATTATATAATTGCAAGTTATATTTAATTACAAATTATATTTAAGACTAAAGTCTATTATATTTACTATATTTTCAAGCAATGTTATATTTATCGTATGAAATTATGTGGGTTACCAAAAGATGAGTTCACAGACAACATTCATTGATACTATTAGAAAGGATGAAGACAGAAGAAACATAGTGAGACCAACTCTTTTCTAGAAATGTTTCCCCGGAAGCACACATATTAAGAAGTGTTGCAGCTCTAGGCAAAACATTTTCCTGGACTCTTTAGCATATATCCACATACATACGTACGCACTTAAGATATTAAAATGTTTAATAGTAAGGAAAGAAATCCCACTTTCAAAAAAAGAGCAGTTTCTTAATATGAAAAGGCAGATCATAGGTATTACAAGAAGCACAGGAACATAGGGAGCAACAAATAAACTGCAACAGAAGTATACATTAACCAGCATAGTAAGCTCAAAGTGTTTGTGTCCTCTGTTGTTTTGGTAAATTTTAATAGTGCTCTCTCTACAAAATTATGTTGTCAGTTATATGTTTTATCATTGTGAAAAAAGGACTTTTGGAATACTAACAGATTAAAGAGTTTGTATTAAAACTACTGGTTTACTTAAAGGAAATATTCACAATGTCCACATTGAATTGAAATCAATTGCAAAAAAATATAATTCAAATACACCTATATCACCAGATGACCCTGAGTAAAAACCCAATATTAAAAGCCTAGTACTGTCAATTTACTCCGCTTCCCCAGTTCTCATAACAAAATATGTTTGTATGTTCAATGTTTATCATACTTTTGGTAAATTGAATATCTAGCTCCTTACAAAGACTTTCGGAGTTTTTGTCAGATCCAAATCCCCTCGGACCAAATCCTACCCTCTGTTTCAATTGTTTATTTATATTTTTGTCATTCAAATCAATGACCAAAATTCTCAGTTCTTCCCTTTGCTGTAATGTAGTGTAGCGTATGCCTACTACAAGTTGGTTTAATAACAAGTGTGAGTAGTTTGCTTTAGGAAGCAGAGACTTCTCAGTCTTCTGCAGGTTGGTCTTCGCGAGTTGCTGAACAAGACAAAGTATGAAAAAAATCATTCATACTCCCTGTTTCTGAACAAATCCTGTCTCTTCCCACTAACTGGTCCAGTAGTAGAGAGGCTCAGGAAGAGCAGTAAAATCCCTAGAGAACATGAGGCAAGAGGCGGGGGGGAAAAAAAAAAAAAAAAGAATAATGATAATTTACTTTAACACCTCAGAATTTGCTTATAGAAGCAAAGGAAGGACTGGTGGCACTGTACAGAGTCCGAGAGACAGCATGGGGGAAGGAGGGACGGAAGGACAGAGGAGGAGGTGTTTTTCTTAAAAAATGCTCTTTTTTTGAAAAGTTGCTGGAAAGCCAAACCCACATTGGTACCTCCCAGCCCATTACTCAGCTGAGGAGATACAGGAATACTGGGAGAGCAGAGCATCCACAGTATCACAACAGCCCTGCTGTCGAGTGTGCATTAACAGCGGCTCTGTGTGCACAGTAATAGCAGCTTGGCCTCCACTGTGGTGGATTAGGATGAGCAAAGCTCCTACCACCAGTATTGACTCATCTCTCCAGACTGAGCGGCCTTGCAGCCTTAGCCCTGCTGTTCTTTGGGTGGGAGCTCTGGTCAGACCTCTCCTCCAGCCACCCTCAGGATCCAGCGAAGGACATGATCCTTGCTTGGGGCTCCTTGCAATGCGGAGTGAGAATATCGGCATGGTGCACACCAAACCCAAGAGCTAGGAAAACCTATGAAGTCACAAAGTTTTAATACAAATAGAGTCTACCATTTTCAGCCAGACCATTATGCTCCAGATCTTTTCCCTGATACATCTGGACCCTGCTGCTGTCACTAACAAAGGTGCTACTGATGGTGGGGGCCAGGATTTTAACCTCTTTCTTTTTTGAAGCAAGGTCATATTTTAGTGCGGTTGATGTCATGAGACTTAAGTAATATCTAAGAAAGTATTTTTTAGCCTAACAAGAACAAACTTTGAAGCTAATATTGTATTTGACTTAATGATCGTTGCACTTTGGATTTTACATATCTTTGAAAGAAACAACTTCATTATTCTCCAGCTGGCTTGCAATCCAATTTCCTGTCATCAAAACAGTTTTTACATATATGAGAGAGAAAGACTACATAATATTGATTCTTATTTGCTGTTGCAAGAATAGTTTCTAAACCAGGAGGTTTGCCCTATACTCAGCATTTACACCTCTTTCTCTCTCTTCTGTATTTGTGTGGCTTTCTGTGATGAATGACATCTCTGTCTTTAAAATGATAGAACAAGAGATTTTGTCTCTTGCTCTTTTGGGGTTCCTCTCCTTCCTGCACATCTGCAGAGTTTAGGCCATTTTTTTTTTAATTTTGTCCAGGAAAATTTTAAGGGTGTTATTTTTTTTTTCTTTAAGTTCTAAGAGACGTTCATACCTAATACATTTCTGGATAAAGTCTAGAAACCATGAGGAACTTACTGTGTTCTGTCAGTAGAGAACGAATAACTGCTAACAGTTTCAAAGGTGAAATTCCATTAAGAGTTCTAGTGCAAACATTTCTGTCCTATATTACTGACTTGTCTTTTGCATCTATTGCAGGGTTCAGATTTTTTTTAATTATTGCAGCTTTGTACAACATAGCAAAATGCGTGGATTATGTAAATTTGGATGTTTTGTATTTAGTTGCTAAGGAAAGTCAAAATTGAACTAAATAATTGTGTCCAGACCTTTTTTTCCTTTATTTTCATGACTAATCTTCATGCAGCATATTTACTACTGTGTTCAACTTAGAACCTTGAATGAACATATGTTAGATGGTAATTCATTTCTAAAACAAATATAACTTTGTAATAATTGACATACTATTTCAACAAAGAATTTCTACCACACATAACATTCTTCCATCAGAATATATAGAGTTAAAGAAATCTGAAATGAGCCAAGAAATACAAAGTCAAGATCTCTTTTTTGCCACCATTATCAGTGGAACTAAAATTTCTGTGGGTTCATTTTGACCTTCAGGTAACAGAAGTACATTTTTAGTCCCTATAGCAACAGCTGCATGCGTGTAAAACAGGGATTCCCTCATGATTTGAATTCTCACTGAATTTCATGAAGAACTTGTCTGAATTCAGATCAACCTCTTCTTACTTAAAGAGGTAATGTCATTGGCAGAATTAGATAATTTTTGCATATTGTAGTGGTAGAAGCACCCATATTTCATAATAAACTAATATTTTTCTCATCTGTAATAATTTACAGTTTATGGATTATTTAGTTAGAGAGCAAGGACTGTGGACCAGAGCCTTTTACCGGTGGAAGTGCTACTGCTGCAGAGGGCACACTAAGGGAAAACAGTCAAGTGTAAGGTTGATTGAAAAGTAATAAATTTCAAATGTCTTTGATGGAAAGTGGAACTTTTCTGTGGAAATGATGATCAAAAAAAATCCTAGTTTTCAAAGAACTATCAGCCAGTCTGCAGGGTAGAGCTGATCCAGCAGTACATACAGCATACTTTAGGTAGTAAATCTTAGCAGCAGCAATCTTTGTGATAGGATTTATTGTTCTTGAGCAATACATCCCACGATGCTCTTTGACACTGGAGTTTATTTAATAGGATCAGTCCCAGACTCATTCTTTCAGACTCTCCTATTTCATTGCTCACAGTGGGTTCTTAGAAGTTCATTTTCTTACATGCGACTTCTTCATAAATATGAGCCAGAAAGGTCTTATTTTATTCACCATCTGTTTATACTCCTTCAGTGTTCCTTTCCTACATTATCCTACACATCTGGTTCCATATTTCCCATAACAGGCCAAAATTATGGCAACATCCACCATCTTCATGATTCCCTCTTCACTACATGAATTTAGACACAGTAAAAATTGTCAGAATAACAATGTAATCTGAAGTCTTTGGGGAAGCACATTGACTTCAAGCTTCTCTCCACTTTTCCCGGGCTAAGCAAAAAGTGAGAATACATTGGTTATTTCTATGAGTTAACCATGTTAATATTGTTGCTGTGCATATGCTTAGACTGTGGGAAGGATGCCATGCGTCATGTGTTGTCCATTTTGGTGGTAAAGTTTAATACACAGAGAATTACCCATAGGAATTTGACTAAGATCTCTGACTCATTTCACATCTGAGAGTAAACAACTCTCACACAGCTATGATTTTTCACCCTTGTTATCTGAGCCAGATTTGCAATAGTGGTCTAGAAATAAGAGCCCCCACTAGGCCATGACCATTGAGTTAGTAAGTCACTGTTACTCTCTTTCACTGTGCAACATAATTATTTTGGATTCTCATGATTTTGATTAAATGAGACCAGTAAACTTTGTACAATTTGACTACTGACTGCCATTCTTAAAGGTTATAATTTCGTTAGATTTTTTATTATAATCCTTTTTCCTAAAAGCTAAACACTCTTCATACAAATCAGTGCTAGCTCCCCCCTACTAATCTCTGCCATTGTGTGGTTCATCTCAATGTTGCTCACATCTTCCATGAAAAAAAATCACATTGGTATAAAACTGAGGTTAGAACATCAGGCCAAGTTCTTTGATGGAATAACTTAACTGAAGGCAATCAGCTATGTCAGCAGAACACCTGAACCTCAAAGCAGAGTCTGTGTCCATTCATGTTGTGTCACCTGAATGCCCTCCAAACATTTGAGAGAGCTGCAGATTATTACCTGAGCTTGCTCTTACGGATCCTAAAGATTCCCCTCCCTTGACTGAGCAGCTCTGCCACAAAGTGGTTAGCTCTAGGGAAATGTAACTTACTATGTTCTGGTTTTGTCTTTTTATTTTAGCAATTTCATGCCAAACCTACTTTTAGAAGAGCGTTCTAACCCATTTTTTTCCAAAGAGATACTCTTCCTAGGAAGTTACAAGGCAAGCAAGATAAGTTTTCATTGCAACTCAAAAATCCAAAATATGATTTTCTAGTAGGTTCTCAGTGTAAGATTTCTAAATATCTGTTTCCTGCTGAATGAAAAAGAAAATTGCAAGATTTTCAATACTAGTTGCACCCTAGGTACCAACCGTTTTAAAAACTCTATCTGCAAGTGCTGCAATGAGAATTGCTGAGGTCTGTGAGTACTTTAGAAAATTTGGCCCCATTTTCAGAGTCAAGCACAAGAAATCTGACTATGAGATTTTTGAAAAATTTGCCTTTGCACATTGTAAAGTATATTCTCCTGTCACAGAATCACAGAATCACTGAGGCTGGAAGGGACCTCTGGAGATCATCTAGTCCAACCCCCCTGCTCAAGCAGGGTCACCTAGAGCACATTGCACAGGATTGCATCCAGGCGCGTTTTGAATATCTCCAGAGAAGGAGACTCCACCACCTCTCGGGGCAACCTGTTCCAGTGCTCTGTCACCCTCACAGTGAAAAAGTTTTTCCTCATGTTAAGATGGAAGTGTCTGTGTTTCAGTTTGTGCCCATTGCCTCGCGTCCTGTCGCTCGGCACCACTGAAAAGAGTCTGGCCCCATCCTCTCGACACCCTCCCTTCAGATACTTGTACACATTGATAAGATCTCCTCTCAGCCTTCTCTTCTCCAAGCTAAACAGGCCAAGCTCTCTCAGCCTTTCCTCATAAGAGAGATGCTCCAGTCCCCTAATCATCTTTGTGGCCCTTCGCTGGACTTGCTCCAGTAGTGCCACATCCCTCTTGTACTGGGGAGCCCAGAACTGGACGCAGTACTCCAGATGTGGCCTCAGCAGGGCTGAGGAGAGGGGGAGAATCACCTCCCTCGACCTGCTGGCAACACTCTTCCTGATGCACCCCAGCATACCATTGGCCTTCTTGGCCACAAGGGCACATTGCTGCCTCATACTTAACTTGGTGTCCACCAGCACTCCCAGGTCCTTCTCTTCAGAGCTGCTTTCCAGCAGGTCAACCCCCAACCTGTACTGCTGCATGGGGTTATTCCTCCCCAGGTGCAGGACCCTGCACTTCCCTTTGTTGAATTTCATGAGGTTCCTCTCTGCCCACCTCTCCAGCCTGTCCAAGTCTCTTTGAATGGCAGCACAGCCCTCTGGCGTATCGGCCACTCCTCCCAGTTTTGTATCATCAGCAAACTTGCTGAGTGTGCACTCTGTGCCTTCATCCAGGTCATTGATGAAGAAGTTGAACAAGACTGGACCCAGTACTGACCCCTGGGGGACACCGCTAGCTACAGGCCTCCAACTAGACTCTGTGCCACTGATCACAACTCTCTGAGCTCTGCCATTCAGCCAGTTCTCAATCCACCTCACTGTCCACTCATCTAACCCACACTTCCTGAGCTTGTCTATGAGGATGTCATGGGAGACAGTGTCAAAAGCCTTGCTGAAGTCTAGGTAGACAACATCCACTGCTCTCCCCTCATCTACCCAGCCAGGCATTCCATCATAGAAGGCTATCAGATTGGTTAGGCATGATTTCCCCTTGGTGAAGCCATGCTGACTACTCCTGATCACCTTCTTTTCCTCCACATGCGTGGAGATGGCTTCCAGGATGAGCTGCTCCACCACCTTTCCAGGGATGCAGGTGAGGCTGACTGGCCTGTAGTTCCCTGGGTCCTCCTCCTTGCCCTTTTTGAAGACTGCGGTGACATTGGCTTTCTTCCAGTCCTCGGGCACCTCTCCTGTCCTCCATGACCTTTCAAAGATGATGGAGAGTGGCTTAGCAATAATGTCCACCAGCTCCCTCAGCACTCGTGGGTGCATCCCATCAGGGCCCATGGATTTGTGGGTGTCAAGTTTGCTTAAATGATCTCTAACCCACTCCTCCTCCACCAAGGGAAAGTCTTCCTCTCTCCAGACTTTCTCTCTTGCCTCCAGGGTCTGGGGTTCCTGAGGGCTGGCCTGACCAGTAAAGACTGAAGCAAAGAAGGCATTCAGTAACTCTGCCTTCTCTGCATCCTTCGTCACCCACTCCATTCAGCAAAGGGCCCACATTTTCCCTAGTCTTCCTCTTGCTGCTGATGTATTTGAAGAAGCCCTTCTTGTCGTCCTTGACATCTCTAGCCAGATTTAATTCCAAACGGGCCTTAGCCTTCCTCGTCGCATCCCTGCATACTCTGACAACATTCCTATATTCCTCCCAAGTGGCCTGTCCCCCTTTCCACTTTCTGTAGACTTCCTTCTTCTGGTTGAGTTTTGCCAGGAGCTCCTTGCTCATCCATGCAGGTCTCCTACCTCCTTTGCTTGACTTCCTACTCATAGGGATGCACCGCTCTTGAGCCTGGAGGAAGTGATGTTTGAATATTAACCAACTCTCTTGAACACTCCTTCCTTCCAGGGCCCTCACCCATGGGATTCCTCCAAGTAGGTCCCTGAAGAGGACAAAGTTTGCTCTCCTGAAGTCCAGGGTTGCGATCCTACTTGGTGCCCTGCTGCCTCCTCGCAGGATCCTGAACTCCACCATCTCATGGTCACTGCAGCCAAGGCAGCCCCCAACCTTCACATCTTCCACCAGTCCTTCTTTGTTTGTTAGTACGAGGTCCAGCAGCACACCTCTCCTTGTTGGCTCCTCCACCACCTGGGTCAAGAAGTTGTCACCAATGCTCTGCAGGAATCTCCAGGACTGTTTGTGCCTAGCTGTGTTGTCTTTCCAGCAGATATCGGGGTGGTTGAAGTCCCCCATGAGAACCAGGGCCTGGGATTGTGAGGCTACTTCCAGCTGTCTGTAGAAGGCCTCATCGACTTCCTCTTCCTGATCAGGTGGCCTGTAGTAAACACCCACAACAGTGTCACCTCTATTAGCCTGCCCTTTGATCCTTACCCATAAGCTCTCGACTCGCTCTTCATCCACCCCTAGGCACAGCTCAATACATTCCAGTTGCTCTCTCACATAAAGAGCAACTCCACCACCTCGCTTTCCTGGCCTGTCTTTCCTAAAAAGCACGCAGCCATCCATGACAGCACTCCAGTCATGCAAGCTATCCCACCATGTCTCTGTAATGGCAGTGAGATCATGGCCCTGCGACCGCACACACATCTCTAGTTCTTCCTGTTTGTTCCCCAAGCTGCGTGCATTGGTGTACAGGCATTTCAGGGAGGTGATCGAGCATGCAGGTTTCCCAGGAGGGATACAAGAGGGTCCTCCATAGCCACATCCCATGCGCACTTCCCTGGCTGCATTCACCTGCTGGAGGCATCCTGACTTGAGCAGTCTTTTGCCAACTACCCTGGCACTATAACTCTCCCCTTCCCCCATCTTTCCTAGTTTAAAGCCCTCCTTACCAGGTTGGCCAACCTGTTGGCAAAGACCCGCGTGCCCCGCCTCGTGAGGTGGATCCCATCTCTCGCCATCAGTTGTCGATCTTCAAACAGGGTCCCATGGTTGTAGAAACCAAAACCCTGTTGCCAACACCAGCGGCGCAGCCAGTCGTTAACCTGGAAAGTGCGTCTCCTCCTCCTCTCATCCATCCCCCTCACTGGCAGGATTGAGGAGAAGATGACCTGGGCTCCCACACCCTTGACCACCATCCCCAGAGCTCTGAAATCCTGCTTGATGGTCTGCAGTTTGCCCTTGGTGTCATTGGCACCCACATGGAAGAGCAGCAGTGGGTAATAGTCCGAAGCGTGGACGAGCCTTGGCAGTCTTTGCATGACATCTCTCACACGAGCCCCCGGCAGGCCACAAACCTCTCTAGACAAGAGGTCAGGTCGGCAGATAGATGCCTCCGTCCCCTGCAGCAGGGAGTCCCCCACAACAATCACCCGCCGCTTTTTCCGGGTGTTCCGGTAGGGCACAGGGTCTGTTGTCCTGGTTACTTCCCTGGCAGCCATGCCCATCTCCTCCTCATCCTGGAGGGCACTAAACCTGTTCTTCAGCTTCAGGTCTTCAGGAGGAGTAGGAGCCCTTCTCCTCCCACGAGCAGTGACCAGTTTCCAGCCTTCTTCTATGATGTTATGTTGTACCGTTTCACACGGCACAGAGCCCTCTGGCAACTCCACTGCTGCAGGGGGTTGGAACTCCTGGAGCTGTACAGTCTCCGAGAATACCCTGTCTATCTCTTGCTCTGCTTCTCGGATGCTGCGCAGCCTACTGACCTCCTCCCGTAACTCCCTTACCTGACGACACAACTCGTCAACAGCAGCACACCTCCTGCAGGAGAGCTGACTGCCAGCCCAGGCCTCCCGGAGAGGCCCCAAGCGCTCCCTGCAGCCTGACACCTGTAGGGCTGCATCTACTGTCAGAGGGTCAGTCTGGGTCCAAGCCTCTGACACAGCAACTCCAGCAGCCGCTGGGGAACGCACTGTGCGGCGTGTCACGACCATACTTGAGGAAGCGTACACCACAGGGAACAGAAATGAAGGTCCCTTCGCGCGCCCTTCTGCGCGAACTGCTGCACAAACTGCTGCATCTGTTCACTGCCTCTGGGAGCTGCGCTCTAGGCCTGGCTCTTATATAGGCCTCTCCCTAGCACTGACTCACAGGGTGCTTGACCGCCCAATCAAGGGCCACTGGGATCAAAGGCCCCAACCCCCTCTGGTCAGGGGCAACCCAGAGAGCTCGTTAGCAGCAGCCACTCCTAGCTGGAGCTTTTCCCACGAGCTTTTCCCAGGAGAAGTCAAGGCCTCCTGCAGTTGTCCTTGCCTAGCTTCCCCTTTCCTGTTCACAGCGATCACCTTCTAGGTCCTCGGGGGTCCTCAGAAAGCCCACAACTTCCACAAGATCCTCAAGTTCTAGTCAGAGCCCAACCACTGCTGCGCAAACTGCTGCGTCTGTTCGCTGCGCTCTGGGAGCTGCACTCTAGGCCTGTCCCCCAAGAAGATTCTGAGAGATGCTGCATATAATATGGTCTTCTACTACCTCTGTTCAATGTGTTGTCCAGAAATTACAGAATGTCTCTTAGTTCTCTGAATTTGTCTATCATAGGACAAGGGGAAGGAAAAGTAAATATTCCAAAGTTAGTGGTTTTAAAAAAAAAAGTAAATTTAATGTTATTTGTAACTTCTAGGAAAGCAGGGAGGACATAAGTCCTAGAGGAATTCAAAAATGAAAGAGCTGGCTTTGATCCTGAGAACTTTTCATACTTACTGCCAGCAATAGGAATAAATAGAAGAGGAAGATGAGAATGAGTGGACTGATAGCTCTACACCCACAGTGCACTCCTGGTCAGATGCCATTGTTAATCATGCTTTACTAGTGATGCTATTAATAAAATCTGCAGTGACCAGATGAACATAGATAACCCAGTTAAAAGATCAGATACAAATGTACCCCTCCTTGTTTTCGGGTGACAACCAAAGTTTTTCTATCCTCTTCTGGCAATACTTTTAGCAATATTAAAATTCTCTTTGGGAATGAGTCTTTCTTAGTATTTAATAATAATTTGAGATGCCTATCACAGACAAGTTTTGTGAACTGAAGCTTAGTCCTTCTGTTAGCTATACATTATATCATATATCAAGTAAAGTTATATGTGTATAAATTTTAAAAAATACATTCTAAAACTACTCTACTTTTATTTTCTGTAATTTTTGAGAGCATCCTTAATGCACCCAAGTAGAATAATCATGGAAATTGGTGGAAATATTATGATGATATGATGTAGGATAAAAACATGCTCAAGTAATTAGTGGATATTATATTTTTGCAAACTAATCTCTTGTATCATAATGGGAGTGATTTTTATCATTTTTATTCATGAAAATATTATATCCAAGAGCTGTGATATATGATCTGAATTAAATTTTCTCTTTTGCAGAGGCTCTAACTAGCTTTGTTCTGTTGGTGGCTACAAATCAATGTTTGAAAGGAAAAGTCTTTTGTAGACCTGATCATTTTTGGTCCTCAGCTTTGAAAACAGAGTCATTTTCTTGAAAATAATACATTTTGAAAAGTGGTTGTTTTAAAGTGATGTTATGGCATTTTCAAAAATACTTAGTGTTAGCTAAGCTGTGCTCCAATTAAAGTTAAAAGATGTATTAACACTGTCTCCAACATGTGCCAACTGGAGCCAACACTACTCACATTTCAAAATTTTACTCAGAGTTTACAAGAAAAAATGTATCTTTGAAAAAATACAAACATTGCCTGCTCTGCCAACTCCTCTGCAGACTGAGAGTCAAGCTGAATTATTTTTGATTTATGCCACATCACCAATAGCAGAATATTTTGCAAGCCCTCTTTTAACTCATTAACTCTTATGCAATTCCATTACATTCAAGATCGTACAAATCTCAGTAATGATGACAGAATTTATCCCAGCAATTAAAACCTAGTTTTCCATTTTGTTGATGATGTAAAAACCAGAAGACTGTCTATCACACTCCTCCCCTTCAATAAAATTGTGTTTGTTCCCATTCAAGCAGATTAGCTCCAAATATACACACAGAATAGATGATGTTTACTGATAACGTGTGATTGTATAAATTGGTCTAATATTTTCCTCTGTGATCAGAACTCCTCTTAGCATTAATAGGACTTGCTTCCACATTGTGAAATGAAACACAAATATGTCACCATTTTGAACTTACAAATATTTGCTTGTCATTTTAAGAGCAACAGCAATATACTATAACTCATTGTTAAGGGTGTGTTGTAAGTGCTATACTGTGCCAGTCCACAGAAGACATAATGTTTTGCCTCCCCCTCACCAGTGGCCTGGGCAATTAGCTCAAGCTGTACATGCCACCTCATGATTTTAGCCCTGGCAGTACATTGTGCAACTCCTTAGCTGACTTAAGAGGTGGGCATCACACTAACTTGTGCTCTTTGTACGTACAATCAATCTCACAAAAAAGTTCCTGCTCTCTGGGACTGGTCCCTTTTGACAAGAGCCATGAAAAGAAAACCCCATCAGGCTGTTTTAAAGAGGCAATAACGAGGTGTTCTTGTATAATGCTTTTTATCCTAAAGCATTACAACTCATCTATGTACATGCACATATACAAAGAAACCATCTCACACATTACAGAGATTCAGGTATCTCCAGGCTGTTATGAGACAAAAATTCTTGTCAGAGCAGCCTCTTATGACTGTATTTTGCATCATGATACAATTTATAAGCTTATTTTAGTCCCTTCCTTGAGATTAAAAGCAGTATTCAGAAAAATACTTTCATACACTCTCTCATGTGCAAGTCCAAGAGATTTAAACATACAGTTTTAATTAGGAAAAAAAAAACAAACCACAAAACAACAGAGTTTTTAAAGGATTCAGGGCATGATTCCCCATGTACAGAGAGATTATCCTGCACTCAGCTCCTGCTCTGTCAGGCAAATGTACCCGGTTAAACCAAGTCTGACGGTACCAAAGCGAAGCTTTGCTGGGCGGATAGTGCTGCAACACGCGGGTCTGGGGGCTCTGCCTCCCCTCCTCCCCGCGGCGTGCGCAGCGGTCCCCCGCTTCCCATCTCCAGCTGATAGTGGTGGGGCGGCAGCAGGTCAGGGGGACGGGGAGGGGGCGTCCCCCAGGGCTGGCAGGCTGGGGGAGCGGGGGGCTGGCGGCTGGCGGCGTCTGACAGCTCAAACAGATGATGCCGCGCACCACCTATGTAAACAGAAATAGGCGCTGGGGCTGATGGAGCGCAGAGATATGACCCTGCCCATAGAGCCGCTGAGTCTAGACTCCAGATGTGTTCTCACTGTTACCAGGCCAATTCAGATCCAACTGGTAAATATTTCTACCAGATGACAGTGGGCTCAGTTACAGAAATGAGGACAAAGGACAAAAATAGGCAGAAAATGAGTACTGGGCATTATTGCTGCTTAGAAAAATATTCTGCATAGTTTTAGAGATGTTAAGGGGCAATTATTTAAATAGATCGTATACATTCTTTTATTCTCTTACCATATTCAGCTGAAAAAGTTCCAAGGCAAACTGAAAGCTATTTAGGCAAATTAGTCACTTAAAATGAACTGAAACAGAGGCCTGTAAAGGATAAAATAAAATTTATACTGCGGCTTTACCATATGTAGATAAAAAAAGCAGGAAAAACCATAGTGTTGATAACCTCAGGCTGGTAAATACCAGTTTATTGTGAAGTGAGTGTTATGTGATTTATTTACAGAAATGAGTGATTCTAGAACAAGGCTGCTCTCAACTAACAAAATTTAGGAGAAAAGTCTCTATCTGCTGGTGTTTCACCTCCTCAGACCTTTGACTGTGGCTGCTAGTCCAAGTGGTGTTCAGAATGCCATAGAGGGTGTTTTTAATTAAGCTGCAACCAAGCACCATTGATGCAGTCAAAGGCTCTGAAAAGTTTTAAGATGTTACTAGTTTGCCTCTCTCTCAGACAGTCAGAATGAAGCAACAGAGATCTGCAGTGATCTGGGCTCTTTTCTTACATCTTTCCTTATTAGATGGTATATGGCCACATAACAACAGAGAAAAGATTTCTCTTTGCAGAGAATTGCAATCCTAGACAGTATATGCTAAGGGACGGTAAGCCCAGAAGAATATGATCTGTCTTCTTTTGAAGACATTTGTAATTTGCACAACTATTATATGACCCTCTGAGTCCTATGTTATTGTTTGCAAGATGGCCACCAGTGGGTGATTCTAGCAGGAGACATGTGGCAAGCAGATAGATGGCTTCAAATGGTCTTCTTCACCAGTACTGACTGGGAAACGTAGGTATCCTGCTTTTCAAATTTCATGCTGGGCCTTCCTAAGATTAATAGTCTGGCTGACAAGTAGGGCAAAAATCACAGTATATAATCCCGGGTAAAATGTGGAGTTTCAGTTATAAAAGAAGATTAATGAATGATGCTTTTCTTCTTTTCCTTCACTTAATCAAAAAATTTTGCTTCAAGAACTGTTTCTCAGATTAAAAATGTTACCTAGTATGACTAATACTGAATGCTCTGTTGGAAAATGTAGAACCTCAGCAAATGTAGAACCACCAAAGAATAGAGTTCTTTGGGCAAGTTTTTTCTTCACCCTACTCATTGATAGCTAAATGGTGACTTTTACAGCACACACATACCAGTAAGCAAAAGAGCATTCAGATCAGCACAGACTGGAGCCATGCTATCTATAAAAGCAAAGAAATGTAGAAATGGCTTAGCTATTAAAATGATTACATTAAATGAGGACTAGCTTGATTCCTCACTTTGGCCTCATAAACGAGCAGCAGGAGCTTCGAAATGAAGAAGAAAGGCTACACTAATATGAATGTTCCTTGAGATGACCTTTTAAATAGTTAACCTTCTAGTTATGTTGTAACTGCAACTTTTCCTATGCACACCTGTGAAGCTATTACTTTATGTTCAAGAGACAGAGTGGATTTCCTTACTAATTGGCTCTCCCTGCGCTATGCTCCTGTGCTTTTTCTCTTCCCTCTCATCTTCCCTTTGTGTTTGAGCAGCTCTAGCCAAATGTTAAAGATTCCTAAGGAGAAGTTTGCAAGAGTTGGTACAAAACGGTTTGGCTGAGTACTCAGAGTATATCAGTACATACCCTCTGGTGAGCAGTAGTGTACTGTTAAATTGCTGCATTTAATTGGGTTACAGCCGCTGATCATTTTGTGCAGCTATACTGGGGGTTTACTGACAGATTCTCTGACTTTACACCATGATCCTTTTCTTGGACCTTTTCATCATTATGTAGGGAGTACATAGAGAAAAGAGAGTACAAGTCTGAGGATATGTGAACCTAGAAAGGGGAAAGACTGTTCTGTCTTCATGCATAACCACAGCGCTTTGTAGAGAAGCTCCTCTGTGGGGAGCACACATTTAGGCAGTTATTTACTTCAGGAATTGACACCAAGGTTGCTGGTACCAAAATAAACAATATCAAAACTGAAAATAGATTAGGCATATAAGGCCTGACGACACTGGTGGCACAACACAAGTTTTAACTTGAGTGGAGAATAAAGAGGCATGCTGAGCAGACCCTACAAGAAAAAAAATTAGGTTTTCTTCACCAGAGGATCCCCTCCTCTTCCATCACTGTCTGTTCTCAACAGGATAAACATCTAAGGACTGACCCCATTTCCCACCCCTCACTCTCCTGAGAAGAGCTTTTTAAGCAGTAGTTAGCTCTTTGATCTGCTGGCTTCCTGTACTTATTCACACCACGGTTACTCAGTAACTTCACCTCTCTGACCAGGTCAGTGAACACACTTGAAGCAATATCACATAGGACTATCCACAGCTATTAAACAATAGCATCTCATCTCCCACATCCTACATCTCAGAAAATCTGCTGAGTTCCCAAACTTCATCCCCACGAATCACACAAAAATCACATATTTTCGGCAGACCGGGAGTAGGTGAGGACTCTCACCTCCCAAGAGTATCAAGCTTAAGACTGGAATGCAACATCCTATGTTTTACACATTAAGGAAATTCTAAAGGTTTTCAGCCTCAAGCTTAGTGATCCCAAAGTTGTACACAAACCAGCAAAATTTGATCCCTAGAAAAAGAGCTTGGAAATTAAAGGATGAGAGAAACACAAATAGAAACTTTTGAGCTAACATAAAACTAAGGAGAAAAAGTGAGAGCCTTTTAAATCTTTAGGTGCTTTAAATACTTTGCCTAGAACATCCACATTGCCACAAAGGCCATAAATATGGTTACACCCAGCAGTGGCCATAATGCAAACAGGTATTCACAAACAAAATTTTTTCAAGGAAAATTTAATCTAGAATCTGGAGGAAGTAAAATTTGTTCAAAGCTACTGTTGGTAACCATGACGAATCAAATTTTTGAAAAACTGCCTGAAACACCAAGTCTGCACTCACCACTTTTTCAGTTCTGCATGTAAATATTTGCCTGTCCATACAAATGCATTACGTATAGGGAGATACACACACAGAAAGTACAGATCCTCTTTAGACAACCTGGTAAAGAAATATTGTTGTTTATTGTGAACTCTCCCTTCTTTTTCTGTTTTACTTTTCTTTTTCTCTTTTTTCTATGTCTTTGTCTTCGTCATCTTCATCTTTTCCTTTTCTGTTTTTTCTTCTTTTTAAACAGTCCCATAGGTACTTGTTTGCACCTTGGAACCCCAAAATATCTTTAGTCATCCAGTTCTGTGCTCATGTACAGCATTCTGGTCAGTGTTACAGAGCTCAACACCTCTTTCACACGTGGAATTCTTCATTTTAATCCCAACTATTCTAACAAAGTTTTCTCCAGTCTTTGGTCAGTGGTTTTTCACAAGACACCAGAAGGTAGTTCACAAAATAATTGTGAATTTGAGGGGAATCTGTGAATTTGGGGAAGGAATAAGGGTTGGAAAAAACTTACAAACAAAGTTTCATCCAGACAAGCAAAAAAATGGAAGAAAACATAAGTAATGAATAGATGTTCATTTTAGCTTAATTGTTTTTTGGTTGCAAACAAAAACTTTTATGGTATTACTGCATAAGATGATCCATGTACATTTTTTGAAAAGGTTCAGACATCTTTTTATTTTCTTAAAAAAGGTTACATTCTCCCTGGATTAAAAAAGATTGAGAACTGCTGTTCTAGAAAAAATACACCAGACTGAGTACAATGGAAGGCAATTAATGGCTATATTCATTAGATAGTTAGTATGCAAAGGAGAAAGCCTAAATCAGGAAACTGGTTCATTGACAAGAAAAGAACTCTGAGAGTGAAGTATTACCAGAGGCAAAACAAAGAAGCCATGGCATCAGCAGGGACACATATAAAATGGATCCATACAGGAAGTTTCCAGGCAGAAGACAGAAAGAGAGGGGAATTCAGTCATTCATTGCGGGGCAAGGGAGCATGATTTCAGTGATGGGCCAGACAAATTCAAGACAAACTGTCTTGGTTCAGAGAGAAAAGCCTCCGTGATTCTGGAGAAAACTCATGTAGGGAAAGGATCCTGGCCTCCAAGAAGACTCCAGCATAAACCCAAAGCATGATCCAGACTATGAAAAAGTTGGCCTGTAGCAAGGAAATGAGCATAGGGGGTTTTTTTTTTGTTTTTTTTTTTTTTTTTAACTAAATCCATACAATTTTATCCTTTATCAAGTAAAGAAAAACAATGTTTAAAAACACACCACAGGACTGTATGGCCAGATCTATACTTACAAATTATACAGTGCTGGGAAACATTCCCAAGCACTGGCACTTACACTGTTAAATTGTCAAAATGATCCCCAGCACTCTTCTAGCCCAGGCCAACAAGCCATATCCCAGACAGTTCCTGGGCATGGTGCAGGAGACAGCACTGGCCAAGGACTACTCCAGTAGGCATTTGGGTTGGGGCCATCTTGCTTTGGAAGGTAGGAGAGCTGAGCAGTGCGGATGCCAATTATTTCATTCCAGTTTGCCACAGTGCCAAAGAACAGCCCATTAATTTGCTAGCATAGACATAGCCTCTCTATGTGCATGTGCTGTGTCTATCATAGAGTCCTAAAGAGGTAAATTTTAAACTGGCAATCTCAGGCCCTTCAGTAGGATTATAGAAACTATATGAGAACTGCAAGATGTACAGTATTTTATTTCAGGGATAAAGCATCAATATCACAAGAAGGAAGAGATCCCATCCTTGACTGGTGGGATTCTCACCTAAATCAGTTATGCAGAATCACAGAATCACTGAGGTTGTAAGGGATCTCTGCAAATCACCTAGTCCACATCCCCCGCTCAAAGCAGGGTCAGCTAGAACAGGTTTCTCAGGACATTGTCCATTTGAGTTTTGAATACCTCATAAGGATGGAGACTCCATAAACTGCCATGGTGACCTGTTCCAGTGTTTGATCATGCTTACAGTAAAAAAGTTTTTTCCTAGGTTTAAATGGAATTCCCTGTCTTCAGTTTGATCCTGTTGCCTCTTGTCCTTTCACTGGATACCACTGAGAAGAAGCTGGCTATGCTGCTTTACAGCCTCCCATTGGATATTTATACACATTGATAAGATCTCCCTGAGCCTTTTCTTCTCCAGGATAAATAATCCCAGCTCTCTACGCCTCTACTTATATGACAGATGCTTCAATCCCTTCATCATCATCATAGACCTTCACTGGACTGGTTCCAGTATGTCCATGTCTCTCTTGTACTGGGGAGCCCAGCACTGGACACAGCACTCCAGACGTGGCCTCACCAGTGCTGAGTAGAGGGGAAGGATCACGTCCCTCGACCTGCTGGCTATGCTGTGCCTAATGCAGGCAAAGAGGCTGTTGGCCTTCTTTGCTGCAAGGGCATATTGGTGACCCTCATGGTCAACTTGTCCACCAGGACCACAAGGGCCTTTTCTGTGGAGCTGTTCTCCAGCCAGTTGGCCCCCAGCCTGTACTGGTGCATGAAGTTATTCCTCTCCAGGTGCAAGGCTTTGCATTTCCCTTCACTGAACTTCATGACTGTCCTGTTGGCCCATTTCTCCAGCCTGTCGAGGTTCCTCTGGATGGCACCACAACTATCTGGTGTATCAACTGCTCCTCCCAGTTTTGTATCATCTGCAGACTGGGTAAGGGTGCACTCTGCCCCACCGTCCAGGTCAATAATGAAGATGTTAAGCAGTATAGGCCCCAGTATTGACCCACCACTAGTACACCACTAGTTACTGGCCTCCAGTGAGGAGCAAGGTTCACTTTCTTCCAGTTCTCAAGAACCTCCCTCAATCACCATGACCTATCAAGGATAATCAAGAGTGGCCTTGCAATGATATCAGCTAGCTCCTTCAGCACCTATGGGTGCACCCCTGGGAGTATCCCATCAGGTTCCATGGACTCATGTATATCCAGTTTGTTTAAATGTTCCCTAACCTGATTTTCCTCCACTGAGGGCAAGTCTTCCTTGCTCTGGACTTTCCCACTGGTTTCCAGGGCTTGGGATTCCTGAAGACCGGTCTTACCAGTAAAGACCTCAGCCCACATTTTTCCGTGTCTTCCTTTTTCTGCTGATATACCTGCAGAAGACTTTTTTTGTTGCCTTTCACATCCTTCACCAGATTCAACTCCAGATGGACTTTGGCTTTCCTGTTCCCATCCCTGCATGCTCAGACAGCATCTGTGTATTCCTCCTGGCTCACAGGAGTGTGGGTGGGGAAAAAGAGAAAGGAAGATTCAGTTTGAGAATAAAGGTCTAAACTTACATCCTCATGTAGATGTCTGAATTCCCTGTAAAATCAGTGGAAGCCTAGGGACTGACTAAGTCAGCTAGGCAGAGACAACCAATGCCATTTTAAAGGCTCCCATGAATCCTGTTTGACATCCAGCTAAGACTCCAGAAGAACAAGGATATTCCATAGACCCTATAGCATATCCAACAACCTCAAGTGCAAAGGTCAGATGAAACAGGGCATCCCAACTGCTACTAGGGACCTATGTTTAGAGAACCTAATCATATTATTGACAATAGAGCTTGGAGAGTGATTCAGTTGACCCATCACCAGCTGCCTAAATTAAAGATGATGGTTTAGTCATCAAACATACAGCTCTATATTAGGGCTTTTTAATTATAGCAGTACCAGGGATGTTTTGACAAAGGGAAAGACTAGCAAAACAGAAAAGACAGTCTCTGGCACACAGAACTTAAACTGAAAGCACAATATTCATGATCCTATCCTATCAAATCATCTATTTGCAAAAGCTAATTCCCAAATCAAAAAACAATACCATGCAAATGAAATGAACCACCATGAATCATACACATAAAATAATGCAAATGATCATATCATGAATAACTTACACATCAAAACAGTGAGAATTTTTTCAGAGAACTATTTAGTGTTTTCTAGATACCTTCACAGAATGATACGGAAGTGGGAAAGCACACTAATCCAGTTCACAGTGTATTTCTAAACCACTTTTACGGCCTGTTATTATTTTTTTTTAATGGGAATATTTCTGCTTTTGCACCTAAGGTACCTCATTAGATTTGCTACTTTCTAGCAATAGGAAAAATAAAAATATATTGAGAAAAAGATATATCACAAGGAATACTCATGGATTATTGATTAAATTATGCTAGTGAAGTAGGAGGATAGAAATAGATTAATATTAAGAGAAGTTTCATATGAGAACTTAAGTCACTTGAAATCACAGTCCTACTTCTCCATAACAATAGTCTGTACAAAACATGGAAACAAATTAGTAACATTTTCTGGAACTCTGCCTTTAACAGTCTGGAGCTATGTTAAGCTTAATTAGGGCTTCCATATATAAAATTTGGTTTAGATTGACTCAAGGGGAATATAGGCATGTTTTTGGTTCATCTCTTCAGTTACTGTTGACAAAGGCACTACAGGATGTTCAATATTTTAAAAATATAATTATTTTTAAGCAAGTACATAGATTGCCTCTAGCAATGTTCAGAACCATTTAGAAATAATCTGAGAGCTGAAAACTTGGTTCACTGACAACATCCGCTTCCTCTCAACCTTTAATTTGACACATTTCATTAATAATGTCAGATTAACACATTACCACTGGCACACTGTAACTGGAGGATAATTATCTCTGGATGCCATGCTTGTAAGGCCTTGACTTTACTATGGGGACCCCACAATGTGACATGCAGCCTTCACATCCTGATTGTTTAGATCATGAGTTAGATCATAGTTAGAGGTCAACATGACTTCTTTCTGTCAAATTTGCTCTCCCTAGAGCCCCAAATTGGGGGGGGGGGGGGGGTAGCAGGGGAATAGGGCCTGTGCAAAGGTCTCATCTGGTACAAAACCACAGTGCAGAGGAAGCATGACTCCAGCCTTGGGAGCTGGGAAGCACTCTTGGTAAGCACAATACAAATATAATTCAACATCCATGACATACAGGTAACGTCAAGCCGTTAAACCCTTGTGTCCACTTGTCTACATGTTCTTCTTTGGCAATTCTGATCTCCCAAGTTCATACCCAGGGTTTCACTAGCAGAGACATAACTCCTTCCTGAATCTATCATCAATATTTTTCTATCACAAGCAGACTTCCTGAAGGGAGGATGGGGGAGGAGGTAAGGTGTAAGGCTGCAAACACCACACAGCATGATTCATGCTCCCACCAATGTGGTGCAGGAGCGGGCTCAGAGCAGGGAGATACTTCCGACACTTTGTCACATCCATAACAGTAAATTAAACAGAACCACAGACACAAACTGTTATCCGTATTTTCAAAGTGCTGCCACATCCCTGGAACAATTTTGGGCCATGCCTAACTGGCACCCCCCCATTAGGCAATTCCCAGCCACGGTTTGGGGCACAGCATGGACCAGGGATCATCGTCAGTAGGCAATCTGACCGAGGCTGCAGAGATTAGCAGCATGAACATCAGCCCTGGCCCTGCTTAGTTTCCTAGTAGAGACACAGCAAAAGTGGCAACATCCAACCTTGTTCCACAATATCAGACACTTATCATAAAACACAGCTTAAGTAAAATGGCTCTTCGTGGAAGCTACAGTTGAAAGACAGTGGGGAACAGTGTGAAAGGGTTATAAAACTCTTATCATTAAGCTACCTTTTGTAAGGGACTTGTTTTCCTGCATTTTTGTATGGTATCTAGCACGACTGGGGCATGATCCTAATTTGGAGATATTGTAAGCTATAATAAAAATAATGCATATGGTTCAAGACAAACTCTTTAGATGTTTCTGTATTTTACTCAGTGTATTTTTAGGTCCCTGAGAGTTTGCAGCCTCCAAGTTTTTTTCATTGTGACTGCCAAAAGGATGCATGGCTGATTATAGGCATCATAATATATATATATATATATATATATATATATATAATTTTTTTCCCAAACAACCTTTTCTATTTTTCCTGCAAATTAAGACAAAAATGAAGTTCGTCATTTAGCGTGTGTATTAGTTACTGATTAACTGACATGTCCTATAAATGTAGGGTAAAATAAGAAAACTTTATAGTCTCCATTTCTAAAGTCCTACAGAACATAACAGCTATATTCTTTAGTAATTCTGTTTTAATTCATACTGATAGATTTGTCTCATTTAAGTGAGCATTTGTTCACTGGACCTTCCTACAAAAGAGCTGAAATCCTTCCAGGTAATATCTTTCTTTCTCTCATTTTCTTATTAACTTTTCTTTTGTACTGCTCAAATGCGTTCACGTCACACATCTTCAGGCACAACTTCATGACATGGCAATTGCAAGACCATATGAGTAGTCATCTTTCTACAAAGGAAAACACAGTCAATTTGTACAAGGAAGATCACAGTATTTTACTTACAGATTAGCAGAGAACATGACATGGAAATTGCAAGCCCACTATGTAGTATCTGGACAGCCTGAACAGGCCTGACACTCAATAGTGGTCTGACCGTATTTTGTGAATATTGTATGATGTCACACACAATCCTTCTCCTCCCCTTGGTAATGATTACTTTATTATGACCAAGAAACTTCAACAAAAATTGGATGCCATTGTACTAGACCCCCTGAAAACAACCATGGATAAAGAGCTAAACAGACAGAGAAAAGAGAAGAAAAAAATCAGAGCAGAAAAGGATCTATTCCAAAGCAGGATCATCTGTCAAGCTAGGTCTCCCGACTGCCTTTTTCTACAGCAGTGCTATGTCCAGTGCAGAAACTGCCTTCTGCACACAGCTTCAAGATGCTTTAAACACGTTTTGATGACATGGGAATGGTTCACAGTATTATCACTTCCTTATATTATTACTAGTATTGCAGTTATGCCGAGAGGATTCATTCACATACATAGGCACTGTAAAAAACACAGATTGTTTCCTGTCCCACAAGCTTACAGTTAGCAGTGAATAACTGATCTGAATTACTTAACATTCAGAATCACACTAAGCAGAATGGAATTTTCTTTTTTGGAAAAAAGAAAATTCATCACATGTTCAGGGTTCTTTTAAAAAGAATGGGCTAATTTAGAGTCAATTATCATTAAAAGCCCTAAAAGGTCATGTCCATTTTATAAAGGCCAGCTTGTTCAGCCACATAAAAATTTTGGTGATAAAAGTAACTTCTGTTTCAAACTAATAAGAAATTGAATCTGTAAAAGAATCTTCAGTATATGAAGGACAATTGACCTGTCTCTCTTTTCTCATTAAACAAACTGAAATAGATGTCAGATAAACAAAGTAGAGTGATGAAGAGCGATATTTTATTCTTTTTAACTCAAAAAACCCACATTTCTTCAATTAAAGCACTAAAGCATTATCTTCCACATGATGTGCATTCATTGGAATCAGTTTATACAGACTCATATATTAAAACCACATGTAAACCCAGGTCACACCCAGTATGCCGTTGCATACAACCCACTAACAAACTTAAGCATCTGTTTTTGCAACCTGCATTTTGGCCAAGTTGTGTGCGTATGTGTCATTAGCAAATGCACAATATCAGTTTCCTGATCTGTGTTAAATCTGCAGAAAAGCTTTTGGTTTGAAACTTGCAATTGCAAAAACTATCATTTCCAGAAGCACATAGTCAAAAACTCTGTTCCTGCCCGGCTTTACAGACTGAACATTTCCTGTTACATTCAAGAAACACTGAATCCAGTAGGGTGTGGTACACAGTTAGGCACATTGTTAACATAATTGTCTAATGTCCATCAAATAAAGAAGAAAACCTAAATCACTTCCTGAGACCTGCTGGAACCAGCGGCTCCTATATTAATAAACATATTTACCTCAAAAGCCCATAAATTGACTTCTTTCTGTTTTTGTTTTGTTTTTTTTGGGGGGGGGGCAATCTGTCCTTTTCCATTCTCTTGTAGAGAATGGAACCATCGATTATTACATAATAGTATCTGCTAACAATCTGAGCTCACAGAAAACATAAGCAATCTCTAAATCCTTGAGGACCGGCTCAGAGCTTTCTTCAAGACTACATTGCTTTTATTTCATTTAACTGAGGTTTGGAACATAATTTTTTCAGGGTGGAGAGCAAACTAATTCACATAAGCCTATACAGGACCTTCAATTTTCCTGTGCTGACGACTAGCAGAGAGTAATATCCATATGTATTACTCTTTCCTCCTGTAAGTAGAGTGGTCATAGCCTTGCAACCACAATTCATCAAACCAAATTCCTGCATTGGCATCATGAGAAACTTGAGTTGCACATATGGCACCAGTATAACTCCCCATTTTTTCCCTGGTATAAAGTGACAAGCAATAGAATGAGACTAGATGAAGCTATAAATTTTGAACTTACAAGAATTAAAGAGACGCAAGATATCAAAGGCATCTGAAAGACAAAAAGTTAGCATGATTGCCCTTAGACTTAACTCCAAAAAGATCAGTAAGACATCAACTGGCACACTGCCAGAGCTATGAAAGTTGTGTCTGGTATGTCCCTTTTTATGATGCATGTAGTTATTACAGTATAAAGAGACACTGAAATATCACCACAAACATATTTTTGCCACTGACACGGGCAGATTTAGGATTTGACACTGACTGCTGTAACCAGGTTATCTGGTAGATGAAAGCAGTACAAGGCACCTAACTTCTACCATTATTTTAGATATGTTATGAAGTGAGATCCTCAGTTCCCCCTGTAGCCAATGAAGGGATGTAATCTCCCTTGAAAGCCACTAAACAATGAGCACATAGATGGACAAGATCTATTTCTCCCTTTGTTGACCAAGTAGAGTACACAGGCACTTACTATCGGGAGACTGCCTACATTTTAGGTACACAGATTAGGCGCATTGGGTCCAACACAAAGCTCTTCTGAGCACTGTTTCCTCCTTACCCCCATTCCATTCACCACTGCATTGTCAGCATCAACTTTCATGGCATTTTATCGCAGTTCATGGGAACTGTCAAAATTTTAGTTCTCTGTGTACATCTATGTAAGCGTCTACAGGATGTAACATAGGTCTAAAGATTCCTGTCCCTTTCAACGAACATGCATTGCTCCAAGGAAAGCCATGAAGCATTTGGAATCCAACTAAAACATGGTTCATCATAACCCTATATATTTACTAACCTTCTTTTCCTCAGCAACTTCACCTTAAAAACAATTCTCTGGACCCATGGTGTCCCTGCAACACATTTTTGGGCCTCTCTGTGCTGTAAAGGTGTATTCTTCAGCAGTCTCGCAGCAGTCCATGGGCCTGGAGCGGAGGAGGGAGGATGAGTATTCGATTGAGCATTGCTGGAAGAGAGAAGGTTAAAGGCCAAAGCAGAAAGACAGAACTATTTTTCTATTTTTCTTGGGAACACACCCATTTTTTCCTTGAGGAAATCATACCCATATTAGTATGATTTGTGATGCTAACCGTGCTGCTACAGATCGTACTAAGACAAATCATTACGAAAGGTCTCCAGCCCTAATATTTCTTATCTTTTGACATTAGATGTGACAGTCGCTGTGTGACTAGCTTTTTATCCAAGGTGCACTTCTGCCTGTAGCAAGAAAACTCCAGTTCAGCTTGTAATAAATATAACCCATTATAATTAGTGGATTTTGAAATTTTCACTTTAGATGTGATTTATAAAGACTAGATGCTGTACATCATGGTTCATAGAAACAATCAAGAAAAGGCAATTATTAGAGCTAATTAAAAATTCACACATCTGGGACTATGAAAAAACACTTTAAGATAACTATTTATCTACCCAAATTGATATCAGACACAGTGAGAGTACAAGAAAGACAGATGAATGCTATGTTTCTGGGAACATATACTCTGCTAGCTAGTAAAATAGATGTGTTTTGCTCACATTTCCATTTCCAGTTTGATAAAAGCCACCCCTGTGGTTCCAATATAGAATGACACAGAATATGACTTGTGCAAATGTAATATGTTCGTGCAATTGAGAAGACCTCACACTATGTTAAATTAACCACAACATTGCATCAGCCACTTGGGGCATTTCATTAATGCATTTAAATTAGCACAGTACCTGCTGTATCAAACTGAACAAATTGTCAGGCTACTTCAGTGGAAATAATATTTCTCTTTCTTCTTGTGTGTTTAAGATTAGTTGTTTTCCTTTCTTTTACTGTTTACTATTTCTGTTTCCTTCTTTGGTTTCTCTCTCTCTAGCTTGTTTTTTATTATTATTATTATTATTATTATTATTATTATTCTAAGGACTTTGTCTGTGACTCTAGTGAAATATACATAAGCAAACCTGGGCCACATTCAAATACAGTAAATTATTCATTTCTGACTATAGGGTTTCTTAGGCTGATGAGCTTAACTAGATTGTGGTTTGAGTAATCCTGTGGCTTTCCCACCTAATTTGCTTCTTGACTTAACTTGCTTATTTGTTAGAATCAAATCAACAGAAGCATTTTACTACCATATTATCCAACACAAAATAAATGCTTTAAAGCAACAACAAAATGCTTCATTAATATGTATTCCATTAAAACATTTGTCTAACATATTTATGAGCAAATGAAAGTACTGAGTAATTCTCCAAGTGCTTCATAAGAAGGATGAATATGTCAAGTTGCCTATATGAGCTCTCTGTTTTGAGCTCAATAGGATCATTAATATGGTTATTATTTATTGTATATATTACTGTGGACCCTATGAAACGTTTTACAGAGAAATTTTGGAGGAGGCTAAGGAAATAGCACTGTGGATGATTATGGATATTTCTCCATGTACAAAGAAGTCCTTAGGAAAAAACAAACAGGGGCATAACAGAAATTGACATCAAGTGCTAACTGAGGTCAGGAATCAACATCTCACCAGCAAATAATAGAGTAGGGAAAAGCTGGGAAGGGTTTTGAAGATCCAGACAGTGACTGATTCAACAGAAAAAATAGGGGAACCACTGAATGGATACACAGTGAGCTTGACATACTCAAACCAACAATCTATGAAAATGTAGCAGCAAAGGGAGGATAGATATTAGAGGGCCAAAATTGTATCTGTGAAGGGAGGAGAAAAAGACATGGCAATTAATTGATCATTGAGATGTAAAGAAAAGAGTCTGGATGATAATTTTAGCATTATGGAACAACAGGAAAGAACATATCTTAAAGATGTTCCAGGAAAGTATCTGCAAGACCTAGCCATAACCTGGATGAAAGAATGTCTCTAAGTAAGAGACAATTCTAAATTATATCAGTGACAGGATGATGTCCACAGAAACTGAGAAAAAAAACGATGTGGATAGTTAAAGAGTTAGAATTTGATTTTACTCAGGCTGACCTTTAAAATGACTTGTAGACATCCACAAAGACAAGTTCTAATAGCTGGGGTTTATGTTGCTACAAAAGGAGAGAAATCTGAAGCAAACTCTGTCTTTCAGTCATCTGCAAAGAAACAGAAGTTGAATTGGTTTTGCATATATTACTCACAAGTGCAATACAGCAGGAAAGGAGAATAGAAAAAAAAGGACAGAGTTATTAAGGAGAAGGAACTATCAATCAGTGAGAAGGAACTATGAAAGGAAAGACTCAAAATTATCAGAAATGTCACAGGAAAAGCCAACAGATGTTGACACCTCAGAAGCCAGAGGATGATGGGATTTTAAGAAGAGCATGGCTGATTATGTCAAAGACAGCTGTCAGGATTGAGAGAATGAGAACAGGGTAGTGAGTATGAGTTTTGGCTAAGGAGAGGGCATTTGAGATTTTGGCAAGAGTAATTTCAGCTGAATTAAAGGGACAGAAACAAAAATGAAGTGATCTATGCTGGGTTTTGGGAGGAGAAACTGAACACAGCGTATGCAGGGGTAAAATTCAAAGTGGGGTAATCACTAGAAAGGGAAAGGAGATCATGGGTGAATTGTTTTAAACAGGGGATGTTAACACAAGTTTCTCAAGAAGAGTTAAGGGCAAGCAGACTTGACAGAAGCAAGGATAGGGAAAGGAGCTTTTCACCGGGGCAAATGGAATTTTGAAGGCAAGAAACTGCTACTTCTCTGGCAAGGAGAAAAAGCTGAGAATTTCAAGGCAAGAAATTTAAAGGAATGGAGGGGGTAGCATTTTATTTTATCAGTCTTCCATTGGAAAAAAATCTGACAGATACTTTGTGGAGAAAGAACTGGAGACTGCAGTAGAACATGGTCTGCAGAGTGAAGCTAGCAGGGCCAAAAGTTTGTCAGGTCTGAAGGCTAGAGATTCAATGAGTTGGACAAGTAGATTTGTTTAGCTAAGAAGATGACAGCAGACAGCATATTTGTAGTTTCATTAGATTTTTACCAGACACAGTTTCATATAATTTTTCAACACCATTACCAGATGAACATAGAGGATTTATATCTTGCAAGTAAGCCAGTGCTGAGTTTTGGCAATGTAATAGTATAGATAACTATAATATAGAATAGTTAAGAAACACAAAGGCAAAGAAGGGTAAAGTGACCCTATTTCTCTTCTCAAAAAAAAAGTTCTTGCACAATATTGCTACATAGAAGACCTAATGCTGCTTCGTACAATTTGAAATGTCATATTTCATTCAGTGAACAGATGAAAGACCAGATCAATGTTTGCAAACACTATGACTTGGTTATTGTTGTTGAATCTAAACTTTTTCCTTTGTTATTCCAGAAGGAGAGTCAGTAAAGACACCCTAACTACCAGGACACAAGTCATTCCAACTTTTCTGATTGGTACAGCAGCAAGAAGCCTGTGCACCATCAGAGTTTGATTTCATACAACCCTGAATCTTTGTGACATGAGTAAGTGTTGTCCTAGAACAAGATGAAATCTTTTCTGACTTATAGCAATCTTTACGCCTCCTGAGGAGATTTGATGCATGACCCCGCTGTCTCAGTTTCATTATTGTGTTGGCATATTAATCCAATGACCTCCTGAAGTCATAAGCTAATGGGAACCTCCCTTCATCCTTTCCATCTTGACTTCTCCAGCAGCTGTTTCATGCCCCTTTGAAAATTTCTCTTCCTTCTGCTCAGTACCATCAGACTGACAGTTCTCTACCAGCTTCAGTTCTCCTTCTTCTTGGGGAAGACTGATATTGAGCAACTTTTGATTGTGACCCAGTTTCCATTCTCCCAGCAGTATTTTGAAAAACACAAAGATAATCTTTCAGCTGCATTTCAAATTCCCTGCTCTCAGAGGGAAAGTGAAATCACTACTATCTTTATTTTTTTAAACAAGAGAAGACAAAAGTTCTGTCCCTCTTCTATCTGGTCCCCTTCTACCAAATTTCCTTACCAATAATCCTCATTTTGTTATCCATGTTACTTTATCACACTAACAGCATAGCAAAAAGTAGTCCCAATATTCTATTGTCAGATTTCCAGGACCTTCCTCCCTGAAACCTAGGCCAGGCAGTAATTTTGCCCACAGTTTGCCAGCTAGTAATCACAGGTATTTAAACATGTGCTCATATTCCTAATTTTGGGATTATACTGATATAAACTGTCCCCATCCTCCTTCAAGCCAGCAGTGTCTATCCCGGTCAGCAAGCTTCTGGCACACTAGCCACAGATGGTCTCTCTGGTAGCATGGCTACTGACTCTGATTTTTATTGATCAGCAGCAGACAAACCTCGCTGTGCACACAAGCTCAACAGCTGCTATTTCTTGAGCAGTTCATAATTCATGCTTGCTAACTTATTCTACCTATAGCACACTAACTGATCTGCATTTAGGTTTTGTTGAAAGCAGAAGAGAAAACATCCATACTAATGGCAACATAAACCATGAAAGGCAGACTGACATTACGTGAGTGGAAAGGAGGAAGAATCATGCTGATGAAAGACCAGGAGACAGTCAGTGCAGGGGGATTCTGGAACAGCCTCTTGTCTGTGATCAGAGGCATAAAGAAAATAACCCTTGAAGACCGAATCATGTGAATTCTTTGGCAAGCTGGAGAGTTATACCAAAGCTGAGAGTTGAATGAGGAGCTGAAGCAAGAAATAGGTAGCTAAGGCATTAAAAGGGTCATGAAAGAATGTCAGTATGAAAGTCAGTGTCGGTGAGGGTGGAGAGTAGAAGACAATGAAGGAAGGAAGAACAAGCTGTCAAAATTAAGCTGGAATAGACGGGGAGAACCAAGTAGAGAGCAAAAGACAACAATCAACCTGTCACATGAGAAGAAACAAGAGTCAAATGCAGTGAGGGGAGAAAGTATAAGACTTGGTAGTATAAACTTATCAATACAGTACAACCTTCAACACTGTATTTGAGATTCGGGCTTTTTTTCCTACCAATACTAAAAACATAGTACTTTTTATGATGGGACTCTGCTATTTACATGATCTCAGTCCTACCTCTGGGAGATCAGGAATTACCATAAGCTTCTTGGTTTTTGCCCTTCCACCATACATCAACAATGACTATAAACCCAAACCTTCTTCTTTGTTAGGCTCTGTTTTTCAAGCTTTTTTTTTTTTTATAAAGATAATTAAAGATTTTTATGTTAAGGTTTCTCTGTCCCCATATTTGTTTCCATGTTACCTCTCTGATATCATTTTTAACCCAGGGTTTACCTTCACTACCCTTAGTAGTGCTTATTCTATCAGATCAAGTTTGAATCTTTCCCAGTTCCATTATTACCATTCTGATGTCTGCTCAGTGACTTTTTTGAAATGAAATGTGACTCTGTCAAATTCCTGCTGAATGGTCCACATCTCCCAACCACTGTTACAGCTGGCATTAATTGGCACCCATCTTAATAGGCAGGCTAACAACTGAGCAAGATTATACAGTTAATTTTCTCCCACTCCTGGATGTGGTCTACCTAGATCAAAGTTGAAGCATAATACAGAGGCAGAAAAGGAAAGCCTGAGCAATTGCTGCTCTTGCTGTACTTTCTTTCCGACTTAAGTCACCAGGGATTTTCAGATTTCATGATCTCCAAGATCAATGTAAAACAAAGTCACTTATAAGGTGCCCCTGAAAAATTATTTCAAGCCCATTTTAATAATTCTCTAATGATTGAAATTGATCTGAATGTTAGCACAACACTAGGTCGGCAGAAACATTTTATTACCTTAGTTGTGGACAAGAAGCAATTCTGTAAAAGGAAAGAGGGAACTTGTCATCCCACGCTTCAGTGGGATTCTCAGACATATTCGGATAGAAGCCGAGCACTATGAATGTCAGATGGTGGGTCCCCCAGGCTCCCTGGCAACCTGCATGTGACTAAGAAAGAGGCAACAGCTTGCTTCAAGTATCCTTCATAGAGATGACATAGTTAGATAAACCCAACAGGGAGCATAGCACGTGGAGGGAGCAGTCTGGTAAGAGGAAACCATTCCCTGTGGGACCGGCTCCATATTGCCACATGAAACATTCAAAACACTGCTAGCCAGGAAAGTTGAATTTATTGCTTAATGAGCAGAGGACCCGGAAAAGATCATTGACAACTGCAGTGTAAACACAGCCACTTAATAGGGTGTTACTGAATGCCAAGAGGAAATTAAAAAAATCTGTCCTACAAGCAGCACTTTCTACCGTATAGAATATGATTGGAATAAATACAGAACACAGAAAGCAGCTGTAGAAAACAGATGAGATATTAGATATGTTGGAAAGAACAGAAGAACTTAAATCCAGAGGGCATTTTTTCTTGCCTGCCTTGAGTACAGGAGTTGTGAAAGAGAAACAGTGAAGGAAGACAACAGCAGCAGAGCAACAGAGATAACACAAAATGACACTGTGACATTATTAAGAAGCTCAGCAACACATTCAACCTCCATCACAATGTCATCAGGACAGATGGCAACAATTGGCAAAGACAAGGCACAGCATGTCTGGAAAGCAATAAGAGCCTATAGAAGAAAAAATAATATGAGCAGCTATGGAAAACACAAGTGAGTACTCCAGATTTTTCTAGAGGTAAAACATCAGTTAGCCTCCACACTATGCATATATGTCACTACTGACTGATGAATACAACATTATTTCCCACATTGGCATACTTCTGTAAAGAATCAGGACTTTCAAGGAACTCATTGTTATCATTTATTAATGGACAAAGCAGTCAGGACAGACAAGGTACAGGTGAAGGGCAAGAAGATAAGAAACAATAAACCTTAAATAGGAAGTAGAAATACTGGGAAAAATTTGCCAAAATGTACAATTATGCCTGCGGTAACTAATAGCACAATAAAAAGGAGAAATACCTGAGTCAGGGAGAGCACTAAATAAACAAATTGTTGAGTAACAGACAAAACACCAGTTCAGCCAGAGCTGTTGTCGACCAAGAGGGATACATGGCGGTAGTCCTCCCTGAGGTATCTAGAATAACAGTGCCAGTGGTGTCTGCAGTGAAGTCAACTCAGCTTTGCTGGGTGGCACTGCCAAGAGTTGGGTTTCCACATGTTGAGCTTATATTGGCGAAGAAAGTGCTGTATAACACTAATCAGCATCTCCTCTGGCTAATTAAGCTCCTGGAGAAAGCTTCATAAAAATCTTCATTTGGAAAGGCAGAGGGTGCAATAGGGTTTGTAGGGGGAAAATTTTCAATAGCCAATAATTAGAATTACAAGGACTTTAATAAGCCACCTTGTGGTCAGGAAGGGCTATCCAGACTTTCTTTCTTAATAGAAATTCATTTTTTATTTCCACCTCTGTGTTTTTGCACAAAGACACATTTTGTACATGAGTTAAGGGAAATTTACAGAAAGGTAGAAAGCAGCAATACATAAAGAAGCAATGTGAGAAGCTGTATGTGGCACCAGGCCCTGCTGTTCAGTTCCATGTGTGTTGGGTATTTGCTTGACCCTTCCCAGCTGTTGTGTACTTCCCGATCCCCCAGATGATATGCGCCCCTTGCCTGATCAGCTTCCAGATGCTATACTGTTCTCAATTCCTCCTGATCATAAGTCTCAACACCAACTCGGTTCCAGCTGCCATAACTCTCATCCTTCCTAACTGAAGAGCTCCCTACCCAACAGTTCCCCCAAATGTCATAACCTGCCTGACCCTCCCCAGCTGTTCCAATCCTCCTGATCTGACATTATAAAAGCTCTTTGATTTTCCCCCTTCCCAGATGCTCTGCCCATTACCACTGAAGGCTGTGGTCCAGATTCTATCTCCTTGAAGTGTCCTACAAGTGCAAAAGTGCTACTGCAGCTCACAAAATTTCTAGGTGAAACAGTTTTCTTTACAGGGCATATCTTTGCAGCCAGATTTCAGACAAATCTTCCTGCCCCACTTGCTTTACTGTAGTAAAAATCTGATTTCATAAAGATTAATCAGCACCCAGAATATTATACAAATTACAGTATAATAATTATACTATTATACAATATAATACATACAACATAATATATATTATAATAATTATTATACTATTATACAATCAATGTCTCTAGGGTTTTCTTTTATATGTGGCAAGAGAAAGAGCACTCTTCACAGAAGACGACTGCTCCTCCTTTTCTTTTTTACATTTTGGGTAAAAGTTGACTCCAAAACATGGGCCTAATTTGTAAGTTACCCTCAGGCTTCTTTATCCAACACTGTCAGCATAATCAAAATCCTTTGAAACTTTTATCTGCTTTATATTGTAAAACTGTCACAAAGAAGCACTGATATAAAGACAATGAGGTCCACAAAGTTTACAGCTGAGGTTCAGATTTTATTTTGGATACGGTGGATTACAAATCAGGAAAAAACAACCAACTTCCAAACAAAATTACCAAATGCAGTAGAAATTGGGGGAGCAAGTTCATTATTTACACAATTTAGGTATCTGCTGGGTATTCCTAAAAAAGTTCACAAATCAGTTTGATATAATTTTGCATGAATCACCTTCTCCAGAACTGCTGAAGAGTTTGTTATTCATCATTTGTTATTCTCTTGTTTTAAAATGTTGTTATTCATTTAGAGGGAGAGGGGAGGAAAAAAGCAAAACAAAGCAAAACCTATGACTTAGATCACCACTCTTCCAGGCCAGATAATCTATACTGAGTATATGAATAAGGTATCTACTCTTTGATATTTGTCTAAGTAAGTCAGTGGTACAAAAAAAAAAAAAAAAAAAAAAAAGTAGTCAAGATATTAAGGTCTTCAATTAATCACTACTGGAGATACTGGTTCTCCATCCACAGCATCCCCACCATCCCATATACCCTGTCTAAGGCCACATTATAATTTTATTAGCTCCCCTACCATGTTTCATCTCATTCCATATACATCTTATGACCCATAAGCTCATGTTTTGGCTAGGTAAGAGCTAATACTGGCTGTAGCTGGTCCTGAGCTGCGTATGTGGTGATTAGCTGTCCAGCAGAAGCTGGCATTGCTAACTGGCCACCTGACTGACCAGCCTGCTACTGCTTCCTGACTGTGAGCAGATCAAATACCTGACTCTCCTGGGCTCCTTGCTCTAAGTCATAAAGCAATGCGTGACCCACAGTAACAGCTATGCTTATCAGGAATACCTATTTAGATAAAGGAATAGTGAATCAGACCACAGACTTACCAGTGTGTTTATAGTCCTCACCTGGATTTTATATGGATTTCAAAAAACTCTCATAATTTCACATTTCTCAAAACTGGGATGATAAACTCGTGAAAGACTTTTCTGAAGTACTTCAGGGCTTCTATTTCTGTTCAGTCATCAGAACCAGCAAGGTAGGAATATGTGAAACTGGAACCAAAGATGACAGCCAAACATTTTAAGAAGTCAAGCACACTTATGTTTTCTTCAAAATTAACAAATTAGGTTATTGTCCTATACCTCCAAGTTTGTAGCAAACTGTAAAACAACTAGGTCAAGGTTTGTTTCTTTATTTTTTTTTTTACCAACACAATAGACTAAAACAAATTATATTTGTGATTTAGCAAAGTGAAAGAGTTAATGAATGCAGGAATGTCTGTCTGTCAGGCAAATATGGGGGAAAATGTGAAGAATACCTAATATTTCTCCTCCAGTGAAAGAGACATTCAAGCACTTTTCATGAACGTCCAAACTCAAATACTACGTTATTATACTTTATTCCCTACTAAGGAAACAGGTTAGTCTTTAAATAGTCACAAAAACGAGTCAAAAGCCTTTAGCTCCTTTTTTCTATAAGGACATAATTTTCAGTAGATGTCCTTTTGGGAGGAAAAGAGCTGACAAGGACAATGAAGAGCGGGCAAAGAGGCGAGGGTGGGGATGCAAAGAAATGCTGCAGATACTCCTTACAACTGGTAGGTTAAATGATTACCACAGTCTTGGCAGACTATTAGCAGCAGTCCTCAAGAATAAAGATGGTGATTCTGTGTGACAATCTGTAATATTGTTGAAGTTGTTTCTTTTTAATAATGACAAGCACAGTCCTTATATGCATTACAGTTGGAAAGGAAGCATCATAGTAAATACTTCTCATGAGTAGTCAAGTAAGAAAGACTGTGGATGGCACTTTTATCGATATGGAAACCTGAGGGAAGTGTAGTTCATAAATTTGGAGCACATGTAGAAAAATGGACTTATGCACAGGAGGAGTAGCCAAAGGTTATGAAATCTTCCAGTCTTTCTTAGAGGCTGTGCATGTGTGTGGGTGTGTGTGTGTATGTGAGAGACCGACAGAGAGAGACCTCAAGAAAATCATATCTCTGTGCCTCAGTTTCCCATTCACAAAAGAATAACAATAATAATAATCTTTATTTCCCAAGAGTGTATGATTCTTGATGCACAAATTTTTGTCATGGCCTTACTTATACAGTGTATTCATTTTACATAAAACTGAAAAGCATTATTCATTTCATTAATAGACTGTGTTTCTGTGTCATTGGGTGCTCCACTGATTTTAATCTCAGCTCCTATATTTCAGTGACTGGTAAATACTTCTCTTCTGGCTAAATGCAATGCCTTTCATTTTGTGTTTTTCCTTCCCCTATGTGTAGTCAAGTTATTTGGAGTCCCTTGGGGTCAGAAGAGATGAGAAAGCCAGGTTGATTTGTTAGGCCCCAAGGCTTGGCCTCAGGCACAAGTATGTACAGTCTGAGAGCTTCATCCTCATCCTCAGTGCATACATTATCTCTGTTACTGTTGATGGAAGTGACACATATACATTGAAAGAGCAGATTGTTGTTGTTGTTGTTGTTGTTGTTGTTCCTCCATTAAAGAATACTATAAATACAAAGCTAAATTAATCAGACAGACTAGGAAATCTCTGTCCAGTATGAGTTTTTCACAGGAGCAACCTGTGATCTAACATTTAAAATGAGAATTATGGTTTGTTCTTAAGCTGAGTTTCTCTTGCCACAGACGTATGTTGGACATACCATAGCAATGAAAATGTCTTCCAAAACCCTGAGCAGTGACAGTGCACCATGCAAAGGTAACAACAGGAGGCAGGTCGTGGCATTGTAAGTGAAGTTTATGTTAACACAATGAAGTTGTTCAGCACAAGAGAGCGGAAGGAAGTACAGTTGTCTACATCACAGGAGAAATCACAGTGAATTGGATTCGGCTTTCTTATGCTAAGGGATGTAATGCCTTCAGGAGAGTCAAATACCTTCCATGCTATACATATCCATTCTGTATATTTAAACGTACATATGCATATCCATTCTATACATCTAAATGAGGCCACCATTAGACAGCTAGTTTGCCACCAAAGGAGGGAAGTAAAACAAATTACTAAGTTCTCCAAAGTCACATTCAAAACCTGATCTACAATTCTTTAAAATCAGTGGATTACTTTTAAATCAAGCCCCTGATACCTCGTAGTAAAAAAACATGAGAATTCCATTTCTGCAAACTGCAATAAGAAACGTAAGTTTATGTCTGTAAAATAATCACAACAGGGTTATCATGAGTGTTACTGGCTCAATTCAAATCATCTTTAACAATTTGTTTTGCTTTGCACTCTCCTCCTTTCCACATTTTAAGGCAGCCAAATTTTATATTCCCTTGTTCAGTCACACTGATTGGGAACAGACAAGAAAGAGAAAGAAGACAACAGGCAGACTGGCAGTGCTAACTGCTAACTCTTTGATCCACATGCTGCAGGTAAAGTGATGCTGTACTTGGGCTGGAAGCTGGGATTCCGCTGTATAAATTAGTTTGTGGTTCATCTGGGACTAAACTGGCTGTTTCTCTTTCATGAGCCCACCAGGAGGGTATATCTAGCTGGGTCACATTCTGGGACAGCAACTGACTCAGTTGGTGAGTTACTGAAGCTGCATAATCAAGAGACAGTCAGGATGGTAAGTTTACTGAAGAGAGGACTGCAGGCTGAGATCAACAGTTATCAGCAAGTCACTGTAGCGCTCGCATTTACTGCTAGTGTCAAAAAGGATGGAGGCTGAAGGAATCCCATGTTTTGCCTGAAAGATGAATTTTTCTAAAAAATATTCCTTTGGAAACATGGTTCACTGGTTTTATAAGCTCTTGTGCACTGAAATAAAAAATACTATAACCACTAAGATTATTGTCTAGTTGTTTCACTGAGAGGATTTAAATAATTTAAGAGTATATAATGAGACAAGGGGGCAGACTGGAAGAGCGATACTTATATCCAAATGACCCAAAACTTCATGGCTCCATTCGAAACTTCTCTCCACCTAAGTCTGGAGAAAAAATTTGATTTAAGCTTCACAAACACCAGAAACTTCAGAACTCAACCTAAACTTCATGAGTTTCAGATATCTGCAAGGTGAAGTACTGGGGAAGAAAAAGTACAGCATTTCCTGGCAGCTAGTCCATAGAAGCAAGATACAAAAGTTACTTCTTTGCCCCTCCAAGGTTCAGGAAGAAAGATGCTTATACTGGAAGATGGCACCTGTGTATGGTTTTAAGAAGAGGATGATGATGATGATGATGATGATTACTACTGCTACTACTACTACTATTATTATTATTATTATTTTGTCCCCCTAGTGAAGCCCCCTATCACATTTGGCTGAGAGCCTAAGTCCCACCATTTGGAAAAACCTTCCTCCTTTGTATATTCAGAACAAGTTTCATGAGAAGTATCTCAGAAACATCTGCCTTCATTATAATTATATTTCTATTTCAGCTGCACCAAGCTATTTACAGATGAGCCTGTTCATAAAGAGCTTTATAATTAAGCAAACAGAAATATCTTTTTATAGGATGCAGATCTAGGGGTGATAATCACACACAAAATACACAGCAACAGTTACAAATAGAGTGTTTAATGCTAGTTATATAGTTAGTGATGTGCTCAATAAAGCCTGACATGTCTTTGTTCCTCAGTGTAAGAAAATACGGTCTTTGCTACACGACAGTGTAAACTGCCTTTTTCATATACAAAGGCCATATATTTCAGGGGGTATTGCTTGAAAGTCACCATAAAAACAAGCCCTCATTTCTCCAACATAACAGATTACCAAGCTCTTGGGTGCAAAAAAAAAGCTGACAACATAAATACAAAGACAATTTCAAAAGTGTGACATCTTCCCTATGTACAAGGTGTGACCTAACACCTCCATAGATAGACACTAAAAGATGGAGAAGCCAAATAAACGAGTATTGGCAGAAGAAAAAAAGACAATCTATTATAATTCAAAATTACTGTCTAAGGCTTTTTCACCATGTATGTGCTTAACAAACCCAGCCTCATCTGTTCTTAAAAACATCTTTGTCACTTCTCTCAAGACTGCAAACTTGCTCTTTTTCAGTGTTTTCTTAGAATTTTTATAAGCAATTGTATTCCAACAAGTGGGTTTGTAAACTAAACTGCTTTGATATACCATATGAAACCCGAGTGTGAGCAACATGCCAAAGAAAACCACACAAAGATTAAATTAAACTATACATGACACCTCATTTTTCAAGAACAAGATTTTGTTTACGGGAATTTCTATGACTTTTTTTTCCTTCTTCACATTTAAATCAGCCAAAATAGATGTCTGAAATAAGACAGCAGAGAGCAGGCCCCTATATATTATCTAAAAAGAAAGCTGTGCACAGAAGGAGTGATATAAGTAGAATAGTATCTTTGCTAAAACCATGTGGAATCTTTTTAATATATTTCAGGTAAACTAAGTAGTTTAATTTGGTTTAGAATTTGCTCTTATTTTATACCTTTGCTATTTGCTGCTATTTTTATACATTTGTATGGATTATAAGTATTCTGGTGAGGTATTTCTATAAGAATTTGAAAGAGAAATGTATAATCAAGAGAGTTCAATATTTGTCAATAACTTTTTAAAATGAGTTCTTACAAGGGTTAGTCATGCTGTCTACTTCGGGTTGGTTTTACACATTCAGCATGGGTGCTTTGCCTCTGTAGAAGACCTTTCCTTTGTCCATTGATTGTAAGGAGTGCTTCCTGAGTCAGAGACACAAGTGAGCAATGTAAATACTTGCTTTCATTCTACTACACAACCTCTAAAGTGTTTTCTTGGTTGCAAGACCATGTATTTCAGAAAGCATTGTCATGTTAGACAAACAATCTGAAGCTCAATGATGGGATTACACAAGCGTTCTAACTCCTGCTTTGTACTGCTCTTTAACTTGAAAGTATCTCCCAGCAAACATCCCCAAATTACTTCATTACATTCCTTAAAACCAGACTTGATGGTGGTTAAGCAGTGGGTAAGCTGTGATAGTCCCTTACTGTTGTCTTCTTTTCCCCATCACGCAGACCAATATTTTATTCTCATTTCTCTGGGCTTCCCCATCTGTATCCAGCCATTGCCTCTTGCCTTATATCTCAATTACAAGCTTTTTGAGAAAGACATCATCTTCCTATTCTGTCTGTGCATAATGGAGTCAAGAAATGGCACTCTTAGGTGCCACAACAATACAAATAACAAACAGGGCAATATTTATTCATTCTCAGAACTGCACAGCACAAGGGACCAAATAGAGAAATGTATTATGCAAACCAAGAATATTGTTTCTCTATTATTCCACACACTAAAAACAAGCATGCCTTTTCAGTATCAAATGTTTTCTGGTTTAAATTATGAGGAAAAAAGGAATAAGTCTAAGTGAGGATGCAAGACCTATGTTACCCACAATGCAGTCAGTAAAGTAAAACCTCAAAGAAAATAATGTCTTCTATTGTCTTCAGGAATGGGTGTTCTTAAAAACATGATGGTGACCATATCTCAGATATGACTGAGCAGGAGCCACACAACAATCTTCTGATGACCAGCACCATCAGTTCCTGAAGCCTGGCTGAGTGTGTGATGCTTAGATAAAATCTAGGAATGCGTGAAATTTGGCAGCCCTGAAATCTCAAGTCTCACACAGAGAAAACAAAAAACATCACTGCTGTCTGTTCCAGTTTTGTTCCAGTTGTAGCTTCCTAGCACCATTGTCCCAGCCAGCCAGACCCCGAATGAACTGATTTCTAAAATTAGAACTGCATTTCATTAACTTTTCAGTCTGCAGCTTGTGAAGCTAAGAACACAGACCTAGGTTTTGTGTGATATCTCCAACCAGATAAGGTGTGGAAAAAGAAATGTTGAATAAGAAATTCAAAATAAACTTATTGATGGTTTCCATCATCTTTCCCCCTCCCCCCATATGAACTTGGAAGCAATGTAAATGCAGAACATCTGATCCTTGAAGTCTTCACTCCCAGCGGTACTAGTTCTGGGTTAAGCACTGACTTTCTGGCTCACTCCCAGTTTGCTATCAACTCACATTACTGAACTGTTCCAGACCAAAATGCAACTCCACAAAGGAATGTTAAATGTCAAAACTTGGGGAATTACAATGAAGCAACCTTCTATCAGTTGCTTTTCATTGTGGCTGACATCTGAATTTAAATAACTGCTGGTGAGCATCAGTTACTGGTGACTACTGAATAGCCTTTACAGCTAAACAAGTAATACAGATACATGCATGCACATGGGGTAGGCTAAAGATTTCATCATAACCACAAAGCTACAAATGAAGACTTGTGCAGATTATTACGACTGAAATGGTGGTAGAGTGTGTGGGAAGAGTCAGTGTCAATACCGTAAATTAGGGCTGTCCCAGGGTCAGCTACATGGCAGGAGGTTTTAGGTGTTGTCATATTCTCACATGTCAAATCATCTGCTCCATGTTGTCCTTGTGATGTGGTCACATCACAACCTTATTATAGAACTCTTTGATGCACTTCAGTGCTGGCTGGATGAAAGAATAACTTGTGCAGTAAAAGAATATAAAACCTCCTAACTATGGTTGCGATGTGTTCTGTGTGGGATATGTTTCATCAGCATATTCATAGCATGTGTCTTTGACAGATCCAAGTTTGATTCTCAAGGTGTGAAAGTGTCAAGCTATCATCAAGTCCCATTTTCCCATACATCAAGTTTCTCATGTTTATCAGCAGAGGAGAGCCATAGAGCTCCTCAGAACTGGTATCTTCAACTGTGGCTGCAAAAACAAAAGGGATGAGAGTTGTGGCTGCCTGTCTCAACTACAGCTCAGCCAGGCAAGAGGTTTCCACTTTCTTCTTCCTGCAGGTAAGAAGAACCTGGCAATGCAGCATTGCTCCTGATTTCTTGTAGTCAGTAACAAAATGAAAGGGGTCCAGTCTTCCCCATCTTTTCTGAGATGAAAGAAAAACCTTACGGCAGACAAAAAGCATTGGAAGGAAGTAGCTTGGACAATTCACTTTGTTAACGCACTATCATCTGCATTATTAATGTGTCGTGTGTGGTCTCCAAGATCTAAACTGTGGAAGTAACAGCAGTGCTGCAAAAATAATTTTTATCATATAGAACTCATGGAATGGTGTGAAGACAGTTTTTAAACTATCCTCACCAGAGAAAAATGAGCTAATTAAGGCTTCAGCAACAGATTTGGAGAAGGTGAGATGCAGGGAGAGTCAGAATCTGAGCATGAAAGATAGCCAAGCCAAAATAACTCTTAAAACCAAATTTGGCTTATGAGCTGTCAAAATTACATTGCCATTGACTAAAAAGAACTGTGAGTTATCAAAATATGTTGCTGTTGACTAACTGTAAGGAAATTTAATTAAAAAAAGGAAGAGATATGGAGAAAGAAAGGGGTAGAAAGGCTGTCATCTTAAAAGGGAAGGATGAGCTCAGAAGCGAAGCACATCAGGCCCCTAAACTGCTTTTAGGTCTAGATTCTGAAAAAGTCTGAAAAGATCCTGCTTTGAAAGTCAACATTCAGACCACAAGGTGAACAGCTGAGACACTGCTTAAGACGAGGAGAACTAGAAAACAACAACAATCTTATTATGGTTTTTTTGTGTGATTTTTTTTTTTTTTGCTTTGCGTAAATGTTTTTTCAACCTTCTACTTAAGAGCTTAACCCATTGCCTCGCTAAAATAAACTTGTACAGCTTTCATTCTTAAGCATATTTGGTTTAATAGGCAAGTCCATGTGAAATGGAAAAATAGGGTAGGTAATAACAAGTGATTAGGACAGGCAATATTCCACTAAGCTCTGAGACCACAGCTGGAACTCATACGGGAGGAAGCAGGGGAGTGATGCCTTAGCCCTCCAAAAGTGTTCACATTTACCACAGTGAACAACATATTTGGTTAGGGAGTGGGTGTGCCAAGATCACTGTCAATCCTGCTAGCATTGCCAGTACTACCAGCACTACTGGTACTGTCTCACTGTTTCACTGGGTATTCCTTACCCATAAAGTCAGCAGTGCCAGAGCATGAGCCAAGGAGCCAAAACTCCTTTAACCCTACTGTCCAACTTCTAGAGTGGTCCCCGGTGTGGCTCCAGCAGAAGCCACTTCACGTTCCCCCAGAGCAATGCTCAGGCATGTTTAGGAGCTAGCAGTGAAGTTTCCCAGTAAGAGGTTTGGATGTAGCCACCCTGTTTTGGAGGTAAGAGAATTTAAATACGGAGATGGCTAAATTGCGCCAGCTGGCCTCAGGGCCAGAAAAATAAACCTTCGCACTGTTTAGCAGTTTACATGTAATCATTCGTCATCCTGTATCCTTTTTCTGTCTTTCTTCCCCATATTTCAGTTCTAATTTCTTTGTGAAAGGGAACATTTTTCTGTTCTTTTCCTGTATGTTGGCTACCAGCACAATGAAGTTCTAGTCCCAGCCACAGATTCCTAGGTGTTAATTAACACAAAAACCAATATTTTCAACCTGAGTTGAATTTCAACTAGCAGTTAGAAGTCAAAAAATCCAAGACCTTGACCAAGCCCTTCAGTTATACGTTATACATCAAATGCAAATTATTTATCTAGTATTGTATCTCCTCCATGACTTATTGTGAAGTGTTTATGGGTAGGATTTGGACAGCATCAGCCTCCCTGCAACTTTGTGTTAAGAAACAAAGAATGCTCCTACACTCCCCAGACTGGCTCACTGGATGAAATGCCACTTCCCTGCTGAGATTTGAAGTTCCAGGTTTTTTGGAACAACTGTGTGGGGATGAAACTGCAGGGAGGTGATACTTCGCAAATGCAGCCCATCTCCCCGCCACCCATCCCCCCCCACCTGGCTCCCATTTCTGGCAGTACCGTAGCATGACAATGCTCAGTCCTACAGAACACTTGATTTGTACCGTGATCAGAAATCTGGAGAAACAGTTCCTTTTTCCCAGTGGCCAGAGAGTCTCAGCCTCTAGTGACCCCTACGCATAAAGAATTGATGAGTGAGGGGCAGTCAGAACCCCGCTGACTTCAAGACAGAGCAAACTTTAAGCTTTAGAGGACAAGGAAGAAGTTGTGGCAAGTTGGACAAAATGGCTTTCCTGGACTGCATTAGCAAGCATCCTTTGTGAAAAAAAAGATTAATAACAGCTGCATCTGTACTGTAGAAAATAAAATCCTATTTTATCTATATATATTTGTTTTAAAAGAGCAGAAGGCTATTCAAAGCCGAGTCAATAGTGGCATTACTGGAACTCATTTGGAATGGACAATGTTTGGCCTATTGTGTTAAATTCCTGAGGGTTTGCCTATTTTTGTATCAGATTACAGCTTTATTAGGTACAACTGTTTTTACATTGCATTTTTGTGATTAATGATGCTAAAAGGATTTTGGCATTTCAAATGTTGTACACAAACCTAATGGGCAAAATCTTCTGTAAACTTCTTCTAAGCTCTTGGCAAACTTTCCTCAGGAGCAAATATTAACTCCAGATAGTGTTTATTAGCTTTTATAAAATAATCACTGTAATAATGGCATGTAATTGCTGGAGGTAAGAGCACATCTATGCCAAGAATTAATCAAGTTTGAGCTCCTTAATAGAAACAGGTCAGGAACAATTTATTTCTTGCCCAGTTTTTATTTAAAATAATATAATTTTCTTCTGATTTTTTGTCATATTCCAAGAGTGATTTCATACACAACATTCCCTGAACAAACTACGTTCTTAACTAGAGACGGGTCTGAACTGCAAAGTTCAGGGCTCACTTTATGATCCCGCAAAGTATGGAAGTGCTTGGACTTTGAACTTTAATTTGACATTATATGGGATGAAACAAGTATAACATTCAGATCTGAGTCTAACTCAATCCCCAAAGTTTGAATATGCAGGGCTTTATTTGAAGATGCACTGTTAACATCAGATAAATGGGAACTAAGTATTGCCCTCCAAAGAGATCAGAGTCAGTACGCCTGGCTCATTAAGCTTTTACTTGTAATCAGTTGTAGTTTACAGTTACTTCAAAAAGAATCACATCAGGAGGAATACAACCCTGACTTCTTGTATATGGCATCTTTCATGCAGTAGGCGTCAAAGTCTCATTTAATCGCCCTCTATAAAATAAGTAAAAGCCTTGCCGTTAAACCACCATGTGCCATGTGATCCCTTGAGTACCTGCCCTCACAGAAACAGTGCTTTGATAGATTTACATTAGAGTAATGGTTAAAGGGTGTCTATGTCATGAGTATAGACATACCTAAGACAACAACATATGAAAAAAATTAAAGAACTGGAAGTGCAGCTGAAAAACAACTTAACCTGTGTGCAGTCCAGTATAAATACAGCTATACTGCCTTGCAGTTTGGCATACTGTGTAATGTAGATTTACCAGTTAGGGTTGATGTTAGCTCAGGCAGCTCCTTCTATGTGCAGTGTAGCTATTTGCTGTGGTACAAATAGATGCTGGTCATGTATTTTCTTTCAAGTCAATGCTACAGTACAGGATACACATCAGAGGAGAGCTGTCAGGCAACTCAAACCTCATCAAGGTATCCAAGAACAGTTTCAACACAGGAGATAAGTTCTATGCTTCCGCTCAGCTAATATCACTGCAAAATTATACATGCCCAAAACCTTTCTTTAGCACTGAGGACAAATGACATGTAATGGCTTGTGTCCAGTTCAGCTCTCTTACTCTCCAAAGCAAGGTGGTTGCATCTCAGCCACTTAACTGAAGTCCATGGCCCATGCCAGCTCCCCATTCCTGTCTGGGAACTGTTTGGGAGAGTGCCAGTTAGCTCAGGCGGATACCAAGCCTGTGACCAACCTAACAATCTGGCAGTACAGACAACTGAGTTCTGATGCCTGGGTTTGTACTCTGATGTTGTTTAATTTACTAGGAAGCAAAGACTTAGAGGCTTCACGTATAGTAGGTTGTAGTTATTTTGATCAATTTGTAGTGGGGAAAAAAATGTCCTTAATCACAGTCCAGCCCTGGAATCTACCATTTTTCTACCTGTAAGGAAAGTGAAAGACTTGTCACTGAGGTTATAAGGCAAGAGTTTCATCACCAATGCCAGGAAATGCTCTGACAAGATAAGCAGGAGTAAAAAACATAAAATCCACCCTGCAGAAATCCATCCATTTTCTGGTGCTAGAGAATCCATATTTCTGTTTAAAAGGGCTCACAGAAGCTAGTCCATTCTCCTTTTGTAATCTGTTGAGCATCAGCCATCAATCATATTTAATGTATATAAACACCTCTGCACAAAATCTTAGGGGATTCTAATTCAATTAAAAACATTAGCTATAAGCTTTGAAACTCCTTTCTTTCAAAATCATAAGATTTATCTTTAGGTTTGTCCTGATCAAATCAAAGTTATTTCAATGTTATTATTTTCCTAACCCTAACCTTCTAGTGTATACTGTGAAATCACAATACTGTACAGATGAACACTGTAAAAGGATAATGACTCATGGTTCTTATGCATTACATCATGGAAAGCAGTGTTTCCTAACTTATCGGTGCTGGAGCTTCACTTGAGAAAATTGGCCATGTCTGTGCCTCACTGGCACCCTAACTCCATGGGTGTCATGGCTTTCTATTTATCTAAGTCAATTTGCTATTAGCTGTGGAAAAGCTAATACTAAAGCTAAATATATAAGCCTGTCCAGAGTGATCCGGCTCCATCCAGACCCAGGCAGGTCTGATTTCCAGGGCTTCAAGAGAATCCAGAACAGAAAATCCCAAGCTGCCCCTGTCTGAAGCCAGCACAGGCTTGGGCTGATTTCCTTGGGCTGTATGCTTACAATTAGCCTGCAAGATGCACCTCACTGGGTAGAGTCAACAATCTTTTATATTGGATAGTCACTTTAGAAGGCTAAATTTGGATACCTAATTCTTATTCAAAATTCTATTCAAGAACCTACCACACACATACAAAGAAGAGGAAGAGAAAAGAGTGGACTAATTCCCAGGAGCTATTCTTCAGTCTAACTCATGAAAATATACATCTCTTCTGATTCAAAATCCCCATATAACTCAGTGCAATTTCCATGATTTGATTCGGAATCTGTGGATTCACATTTACAGCTCAGTCCCACCTCAGCCAGAAGAACTGTGAAGTTACAAAAGCAAAACTGACTTCTGTGCTGGAAATGAAATCGCAACTGAGATGAGATGAACCTAGTTTTTGTTGCGAATTCTACTGCAAGCAATTTTTTATACTGGCCTTATGGATAGAATGAAAAAAGACAGCAAAACTTTCAAAAGCTATTAGTGGTATTTACAAAAGTCCACAGTAACTCAATTGTTTTCAGTGTTCTGCAGAAAATTCTTTAACAGGACTCTGAAGAAACAAAAGGGTTTTTCTTACTCCTCTTCACAAACTAGCTAACCACTACTGAATCTTAAGTGAAGAATTTACCTTTAGTTATGAATCTCCTCAAAAGAATTGAAAAAAAGCAAGAGAGAAGAGCACCACTCACTCTGCAGCTGGTCGACAGGGCACCAGGGACAATAGTGAAACCCAGTATATGACAGTGAAGCTGCACTCCTCAGGAGCTCCATATTGAGTTCTCGCTTTGTCACATCTACCATCACCCAAATTTAAAAGTTCATTCATACCAAATGATGGCCTTAGTGAGAAGAAATGCTATAGATTTTCATTTCTATACAATTTTATATTACATATATAAAAATACACTGATCACTACCTAGTCAAGTAAAGCTAAAATTCATCCCCAGAAAATCCATATAATCATGTGTTTGACAGGACAGGATAAATATCATTTATGAACAAAAAAGAGGGAATAAATGCAGAGAAAGGGCAAAGGAGACAATGGTAAGATGAGGTATTAACTCAGAGATTCTTCCTTTCATCAGAAATTACAAGTTTCATCAGTTTCTGGCAATTTATTGTAGGTTTGTGGAAAAATAGCTTTCAGAATAGAAAATAATGTCTCAAAAGTAAACATGAATTTCCTACTGTAAAGGGCTGCACAGAAGAAGGCACAGAGACATAACCAGAAAGATATGTAGAACAACAAGATAAAGTTTGTTCCAAGAGCAAAGACATGATTAAAAGAGGGAGAATCTAAGGGGAATGAGAAGGCTTTCTGTCAAGCTGGGGCCATCCTTGAGACCATATTTGGATATGGATATCAGCTATACTGCTGGCATATGTGGCTCTGCATTTTCACTACTGATAATAAATTATGACCTAAAAAACTAGTTTGATTTTCAAGCCCCAAGTAATCTGGACTTACTGAGGCACAATAAGAGCCTAGAGTGATTTTCATAGAGTTTCTTTGTAGAGTAGACTTGCACATTCAGCTACACACACATCAAAGTCACACTCCTGGAATTATGCCAGTTCACTTTTACCAGTCAGGCAGCACTTTAACGCATTGCATTTGCAGTTATGGTGTCAAATATGTATGCTTCAGACATACAATAAAGCACAGGGTGAAAGTATATCTGAAATTTTATAATCAGTCATCCAGAAGGATATTGTTATGCCAGTGTAACACTTACTCCAGCAAGTGAATATTGTTTACAAAATCTTTTTCTAAATATGCATTATCTACATAGCACTGAACATTTCACTGATGACTAAGATTCAAAGTTGTTGCCATAAAAGGTTTATATTCTAAGTAAAAAACACCGACTTAAGATAGATTATGTGATATAAGAAGAAGTAAGGCAGTAGGCAAAAAAAATTAATACACAGCTCATCAGGTCTGACTTTTTTTTTAGAGAAAGATAAAAATCAAGATTTCCAAAAGAAAAAAGAAAACACAGTTAATTCCTACCTATCTTATTGTTATTAAAGCCATGATAACAAAGCATTTTGAAATCTTTCATGTTTCTCAGTTATGTTCTTTCTGCTCTATTTTCATCTACTTTTTTGTAGAGCCTGTGACTGAACTGAAACCAGCCAGTCTCACTTTCTGGTTCATGTATATTAGCTCGGTGCTGTTAGGTTTGTTTCTCCAAAACAGCAGGGTGCTGGGATTTTTTAAAGGTTTCCACCGAAATTAAGAGGAGGGGGATATAATACCTTCAACTCAAATTTATTTCTTTTAATTCATTTTATGTGCACTTGGGGCCTAAATAACTCAAGAGTAATTACCGAAAAGTAGCCCATTGTGTGACTTCCACCCCTTTGTGAGCAACTATTGCCTTAACTCCAGATGCAGAGTATTTTGTAATATGACTACACTCCACATTCCCTTTGTGGAGCATACAGACAAGTAGTGGATCCATTTTTCACTGACATACCAGAATAGCTAACCATATGTGTACAGTTATCCATGTATATAAAGGCCAGCAATCAATTACTACTACTAGAAGCTAGTACAAACCAGGAGACAGACGTAACACCTCAGAACTGTCTCTCTAAAAAATAATGCCCCTAAGCCTACCCCTTCAATAGATTAGAGTTATTCCTAACAACACAATGTAGTCCTTAATATTTTGACTAATAAGCTCCAACCTCTGAAAGTGTGGTCTCAAATAGCAATAACAATGACAGCATGAAATTTTCAACATTCATTCCAGTTGCTGTCTCTGTCCAAATTGTTACCACTCATAGTGTAACTTGAAAACTTCAATACAGGCATTCATTTGAACAGCATTTACTTTGTATGAAGCAAACAAAACAGCTCACAAAAAAAATAAATAAATCCATCAGCTGCACATGTGCAGTCAAATCATTATTACAGGTCTCTGGGGCCTTTGTGAAATACAAATGAATGTGTAAGTGTTATCAAAATGGAAAGACAAAAATGAAAAAGTCTGGAACCAGCCAGCCCCATTTCACGGAGGTAGATAACTACATCTTTCCTCTCCTCATTTTTCCTCTCCATTACAAGCATCTGGAAAAAAACAAATAAGGTGTGTGGGGAGAGGAGTCATGCCTGAAACTTGTTTCTTTACTTTCCTTCAATAAGCTTGAAATCTAAGGATCTCAAAGGGCTGGGGAGATTTTTCTCCTCTATCCAAAGAAAAAAGCAGGATTTTTTCCTTCTCAGTCCAAAGTTTTTTGGTTTTATTTTTTCACACAAAGATGGACAACTGTTTTTCTTGAAAGTTTTTCTTTGAATACAAAACAAGATTTGTTATGAAAATAGATTTTAGACAGAAACATTAAAACAATACTACCCCTGGAATATTTTATATTTAGATTTTTCATGTATTCATTAAGAACATGTAATTCTGAATCTACATTACAGTGTGTATGGTACTAACTCATGTGCTGAGTACAGCATCATTAATTCCATTCTAGGCATTATGTCCAGCCTGTCACCACAGTAACTGAATTACTCCCAAACATGAGTAAATATATCTGCCTGACATTTCTAGAAAATTAGCTATTATAATTGTTATTGTTATTGCTATTGTTGTTATTGCTATCATTATTACTATACTTACTTTATAGGTTAAGAATAAATGAGAGATCAAAGCTAATTTTTTTAGAAGAGTTCACCAACTGAAGATACTAGTCTGAGACACCGAGAACCAGATGTCTCAGAATGACTGATGTTTTAGTGATCATGTATCCAAAACACAGCAACAATTGGCATTAGTTGTAGCTTTTAGCAGTCAGCATTTCTTCTTCCTTAAAAACAAGGCATGAACAGCAGCTATGTGTAAAACTATAGGTTTAAGTAATGTTTGCCTTAACACAAAAGAGCTCTATGGAGAACCCTAATCGTAGAGTAAAATAGCATGATATTCCACTTCCTGAACCACGAAACTGTTCTTCCTCTTCTTGCAACTCCCTGACTCCTTCTTTGTGTACACTTATAAGACAAGGTCCTAAAGAACATATTCTTGCGCCAAAACTCTTACTTCAAGTGCCTACCCTATACTATGCACTAAATAAGACAGTGATCCAGAAGCAAAAAAGGAAAAAAAACTTTATATGTATTTACATAGATATGTAAATAAAGAGCAGAGGTAACTGTGCTACATTAAAAAAAAGAAAAAGATACTACTCGGTAGTTAAAAATAGTCCATCAGATCATATAAGTTTTGATTAAAATCTACTGGAAAGAAGGCATGTTTCAATTGTAAACAGATTTCCTATAAAATTCTGAAATTGGGATGTTTTTGTACACTGGAACCAAAATTTCTCTTCAAAAATTTGTAAGAAACAGGCATTTTGGTTTCTAGCACGGTCTGTTACAGGCTGTCATAATTAATGTATATAAAGGGCCTGAATTAAACAGCTTAATTTAATTTAAGCCCTTAAATATAGTGCTTCCTGCCTTTTCAGCCCTTCCATTTACAGTGCTAAAATTCTTCTTCTCTCCCCTATGTCCCAGATCTACAACCAAAACGACTGTCCTACGGACCTACACTGGTTACCAACACGATCTTTGGCAAATCCATTGCACAGACTTTATTCACACGAGCCAAGCATGTAACCAAGCATAGCAGTAAATAATTATCCTCTATCTAAATGCTATACACATTGTACAAGAGCATTTCAGAGCAAAGGAACATCTAGTTTGAGAAAGTCTGAGCTGGGATCCAAGTTTTGGAGGAAAACGTCACATCTTTCTCATTCTGTCTACCCACCCAGCCCTGGGTCGTTCTTGCAGTCTTCTTAGTTGCACCCTTGGTTCCCACAGCCCGAGGGAACTGGCACCAGGGCTCCAGCTCTTCCCCCAGCCACTCCACTAGGAAAAGGAAAAGTGGCTGCACGTGCCTGCTGTCTCCCATGTGCTTAATTCAATATCCACTGAGAGAAGAGACACACATCCCTTGATGATGTGTATAGTCCAAGTCTATTTGGAGTGTGTATGTCTACAATATATAATTCAGCTTAATTAGAAGTGCCGTCAGTGTCTCATTCTGATACCAATATTCCCCTTTGCTAAGCAGTACTGTCTTTAAGGACTTCGTAGGTCAGCATCCTAAGTCAGAAACAGTCTGGAATATTCTAAATGATATATTTACTTCTATATATGCATGAACAGTAAAAGAGTAAAGGCTGAACTGAATACAGATACTGGATGTCTCTTCTTTTAGAATGCTTTATCCAACACCAAAGCCTGGCTGGCAGCAAGCAACCTTGTCTAAAAACTTTTGGATGTAAGAGCAGCATAAAGCAAGTGCCACTGTTGCTCCTATAAGCCCCTCTAATAAAGTAGCATCCTCTATGTATGTCTTCTCAAGACTGAACATTTGCTCAAACACAGAAAAACAGCTTGGCAGACTATGTATAATAGCACCACCTAGTGATTTCCTGCAAGAACAATGTCCTATTCAGGCACTGGCATTTTAGAATTAAAATTATATGCCACAGAAGCACTTACTTAAATAGCAATGATAATTTATATTCAAAGATTTTACATCCTAAATTATTTGTAAATTGTTTCAAAAAGAATTATTCTTAGAATAATATTATTTCTATAATTCATGAGCAAGTTCACAGGAGATCCAGAAATTTTTGCAACAAATTTGAAAGTATTAGAAACAGACTTTTTTTGTATTGCTAAGAAATTCACAAATGCTTAACCTTTTTAATAGAAACTAACATTTTTTCAGTCATCTACTTGAAAATGAAACTTGAAATGAAATGAAGCTTGAAAAAAACATTTTCATTTAAATTACACCCCTGGAGTAAAAAGACTATGATTTCCCTGAAAAATGTAAATGGTTTAAGAGAAATCTGGCCTGCTTCAGACCAAAGGTATATTTGCAATGACCCGTATTCTATGAATGTAAACAACTGGTAAGATTGTACATAAAACAAAGCTCCCAGGTTAGCACTGAATTTTTTTCAGAAAAAAAATGGCATTTCTGGAATATGTCACAACCCCAAGTATCAAAATATCTTAGTTATTTTTTGATTTGGGGGGTCAAGGGCTCTCCTCAAGTATTCTTTTAGCAAGCAGCTTCTACTCAATACAGGACAAAATTTGTACATGTCTTTACAAACAAAAATACGTTAGATGCACAAAAACTTGGGCATATATGGAACACAGTTTAAGTCTCAAAAAAAGATTAATATCAATGATCACAAAGACTAGACAGAATCTAAAGCCATATCCTCACCTGCTTAAGTAAATGGAAAACCTTCATTAATTACACTGTCCAAAAGTTGCACGTACGTGTGTGTGTGTGTGTGTGTGTATACACACACATATATGTGTATGTATATATTTATTTCCATGTGTACATGTACGTAAGTGTAGCCTAAGTTGAGATTCTAGAGGAATTCAAGCCCTTTCAAAACAATGCACTCACAATTGTACACTGGACTTCTTTGTTTCTCCAAACTTATGAATACATCATAATGTGTTAAGAAGCACAAAAAAATTATTAAGATACTTAAAAAAAAAACAAAACAAATGCCTAAAGGCTTCCTTGACAGCAGTTCTAACGCTCATCACAGATAAATCAATCTGCAACAGTGGCAGGCAGCTACTTAAGGCCAGCGGATGGGGCCAGAGTCATGGTAAGAGCAGGGCTGTAGCTGGTGCATCCCCAATCACTGCATCTCCATGCCCAGGGCTGAGTCAGGCAAACTATTCATTGTGAACCAGGCTATCATCAGACTGACTCTTTACCTCTTCATCTCTGATTGGCATCTTCCTGATGATATCGATTAATACCAACACAGATATCAATTATTTCCCCTGCAATTGTACATTAGTTTAAGAGTCTGGGTTTTGCAGGGGGTGGGTTGGTTTGTTTTTTTTTTTACTTGAAGTTTTGAATTCAAGGATTCATTGGAAATTCCTTGGGGTAAGTGGCAAGAGCCTGAACCTGAGCTGGGTCCATGGCCCTCTAAAGTGCTTATGATGGTTTCTCTTCCCTGCTTGGATAATATCTCTTTAGTATGACACAAGGCATAGGTCAGAGTATGCCATCAAGCTCAGGACAGTGTCGCCTGAACTAATACTGCTCTAAGCTGATAGCAATAGCTGCAGTATAGCACTATAAAGGCATCCAGGCTTGGTCTGAAAGAGGAAATACAAAATTCTTGCCACACAACCTGGCATACCTATTCCTGCAAAACCAACACGGCGCTGATTCTGCCATGCTTCATGCAGTCGTGAAGCCAGCCTGGACCCAGCTTAGTTCTGTCTGGACGGAGGTGTGAATGTGTATGTTATTATACAGCAAAATTTTCTCCTCTCCAGCCCCACCTAGGCCTAGTTCAGACCAGAAAAGCGTCAGTGCTGTTGCAATTGTGGTATCACTCTGTGACACCTGCAGGCGAGTTCTAGCTCACAGGAGCAACATGGGCCTGACTGCAGGCAGGCAGGCACTGAACAAGGTCAACGTTGCTCCTCACCCCTAGACGTGAGCACCACTGCCAAGGACAGGATGGCATCCTGGTGCAGTGACTGGCCATATTGCCCTATCTACAAGAGGTTATAAGAGCCACATGGGCAATAACAGCAGTAAGAGATCTGTAAAAAGGTTTAATTTTACCCTGTGGCTGTGGGACTCACCAAGTGGACACCAGAATCAGCGCGCGAGCTCCAAGAAAAGTTCTGAGACATGTAGGCTACTGCTCCATGCTGACATACTGCCTTTTACTTGTTCTCATTCAGGTAACTCACCTCCTCTTACTTGCTTTAGGAACATTAATATACCTTAATCTATGATACAGACTATATCAGCCGCATTTGCATAATTTAGAATATACAGGAAGCTTAAATGTGGACCTACATTTTTCTACTGTCTTTCTGTGGCGTCTCTCTCACATTCTGTTGCCATCTACGTTTTCCACTTGCTGTTTTCACAAATCATTTTCACCTTCCCACATGAAGAATATCTCTGGCAGGGGACATTTATATTGTACGTAACCTAAACATTTCAGTTTGTGCTTACTATACTGCAACTGGCAGTAATCTTATAGCAATGGGGAAATGCATGCCCTTGTGTGATCTTAAAAATACAATGTATTGAACACAGGGCCTGCAATCCCTTAAACTCACCTCCCCCACACTCCTGCCATTCTCGACATTTCCAGTTGCCAGTTAAATTTAAACTGCTATTTTGTTCCTCAAAATAAACTCTAAATGCGAAGGAAGGGCTAGAAAAGGGCTGAGGTCTGTCTGTAGTGGCTTCAAGGAAGGGAAGTGCCCTATTTTATGATAGGAGAGAAGTATAAAAGTCTCTGAGTCTTGCAACCTTTTTTAATCAAGGAACCAGCTTTGATTCTACTGTGGCACATTTCAACTTGAATTAAAAAAAAAAAGTGCAAGTAGGGAAAGACCTAAAAGGGACTTAGGCTAAGCAGTGAGAAGGGCCACTGCAGAAGTCCAACAGCTTATCATGTATACTAGATAAAAAGGATTCTTCTTAAGAAAAAGAGAAGCTGCTGTACTCTGGCTGGGCACTTCCCCTGAAGACCTTCAGACAAATCCTGGCAGATGAAGTGTGAACTTATGTGGGAGACTCAGTAGATGGCACTCCTCCCCCTGAGTCAGTACAAAGGGCTCAGCTTTGGGTTAGAAGCCACTCTGCTGAGCTGAACAGGATAGTCTTTTCTATAAAGTATAATTCAAGTTGTCAATATCTATACGACAGTCTAGGACCCAGCTGGCTCAGAGACTTCCTCTTTCCATATGTCCCAGCGCAACCCATTTCCTTCTGTTTCCAACCATGGTGGATGCAATGCTAGAGGCTGTGGGTCCTGGCATGGGCCAGAGGAGCTGACAGCAGTCCAACACAATGGGAAATTGCCTTGGAATCCAATGTGCTTGAAGCCTGTTGAATCTTCCTACTTTCACACCACAAAACAAATACAGTTCTTTATTTTCCCTGCTTGGACAACCTCTTTGTTTCCTGTTTGAAAATGTAATATCATTCTTATGTTCTACTCAGGAGATGATCGCAATGTTTGGGTAGATAAGATAATTCTTGGTTTTGCATAGAATTTGTAAATTCTTTTATGAACTTTAGAACCAAAAGTCCAAGATAAGTGGTTACTGTTTAGGGATACAGAGAAAATTATACATTTAAAGCTAGCTAAGTCAGTCCCCATGAAAATAATATTAATTTACACTGCAGTTCCTTCATCATGGATTTTCCATATATTTTACTGTGCTGAACATTTTCTTACTACTTGCTGAAGCTGTAAAAAAAAAAAAAAAAAAAAAAAAGAGTTCACATACCTCTATACTATCTTCCAAATCAAAGGTTTGAACAAAACTGTAAAATGAAATGACAAATAATCTGAAGAGGGAAAAGTAAGAAGATCTAGAAAATAAAGAAGTGTTGGAACAGATATTAGAATTTTCCATTGCAAATTATCACCACTAACCGGCTGTCTGGGAAACACTCCAACCTGATGTTGGGTTCTCTTTGATAACGTGATGTTTCTAAGCAACATTTCTATTCAGCCCATGTGTATGAGTGGTCAGCCACCACTCTGCAACTTCAAAACATGAATTTCTTTTGTTAGATGCAGATCCAATTTGCTATTTGGTTTTCATATGAAAAATACAGCAGGCTTTTTAAGATAGAGTCAAAAATAAGCAGCATTAAATATTGTAACGGCTTTTAGCACATACAGCAGAGTGACTAATTTATTCAATAGTACATTAATGAACCCCCCTTTTTGTTCTTAAGCTAAGCATATGGGAATTCAGGTAGCATGTGTTAAAGTTGTCAAGAATTTATGTTCTAATTTCATTCATATAAGCAGCTGAAGGCATTTCTTACATAAGAATAACAGTGATAACAATTAGTTGGTCTCTTCACTCAATGTGTTTCCACTATAATCCTAGATGAAATATTTTTCAGGATTTGGACTTGCTGAACTAGAATTTCTAAAGTTCATTCTTTTCAAATCTTGTATGAGAAGACGTGAACTCCAAACCAGTCAGGTCCATGGACTGTCCATCCAGCCTGGGTCTATGTTTTGCATGCATTCAAGTACAAGGCATATAATGACCATGTAATTCATAACTGAATTTGGAAACCATTCCTGTCTCACCCCAAAATATTTTTAGCTTGATATGTTGAGATTCTTACCACTGATAAATAAATAACAATAATGGTCCTGTGAAGCAAAAGATACCAGTTCTGCAACAGACTTGATCTCTTTTACTGATGGTTAGAAGAGAACCGGTCCTGTTCTGGGCTAATGGATATTGAGCTAGATATAGTCCTGCAGACACTGCTAGTGATGAGGGTATATAGGGGAGTCACAGGACATCACTGTGTTCGGTCCTAGGCATCATTTTCTGAGATTGTGCTTGCAACAGAGAGCGAGAGACTGACTTCAGATCACTAGCAAGGACAGTTGCATTCCAAGCTTAGGCAGAAAATTTAGATTTCTGTAAGATTATCCTTTCAAAGTGAATATATTCTATCAGTTCAAATCTGGAACAAATGCATCCTACCAGTGAAAATTATAATGAGACTTATGGTTAAACAGCATTTCAGATTGAGACAATTTGGGGAATGTCTCTCCTGATGATTTCTCCTTGACACGGGGATCTTTCATGTGGACATCTGTCAAGATGCAAATTCTAGGAGGAATGCAACATTCAGCTCCTTCTCTCCAAACTTTTGCTTCCATATTGAAATAAAACCCACAGTAGGTGACAGAAAAGTTCCTTGCACCTGGCTCACGGCTAAAAATAGTGAGCCATTAAACTTTGATGATCCTCCACTTAAATGGAGCAGACTTGGATAAAAGATGTCACCTATCCAGAGCAAATGATTATTTCAGATCTGATTCCAGGAATGGTCACAATTTAACTATTGATTAGTTAACAAGAAGTAGATCATCTGATAAGACTGATCTAAAGAGGTATAGGAAAGGGGCTTATAAAAGTTGTTTCTTCTGAGATAACTTCAGAGGGAAGAAAGAGGGGGCAGACAGCTAGCTCACTGATTCAGGCTTGAAACTGGAAAAGTGTCGTGGACAGCCCAGAAAATTTTGACCCAAGAACAAAAACCGTTCCAAGGCAACGAGGAAACTGAAGCAGGGGGCTGAATGTGGAAGGAAATGTTTTGCCCACAAATGTTTACTTCTTAGGCTAGCTGAAGTAAGAAATGATTGTTTTTGCAACCCTTGTAAAGTCTATGCTTCATCTCAACTAATACATGTCTTTGAGCTGGGAAACTGTAAGTCCATGCTGACCACAATGTGGAGTTCTGGTGAAAGATGTGCGTGGAGAAGTAGGGGAGGAGGCGATGGGTCATAGGAGTCTTGCTTCCGTGAAACAATAGTAGATAAAAAACACATCAAGGTTCTCTGCCATAAAGAGAGCCTGAATCTTACTCAGACATAAGAAAGCTTAAAACATTTAGATTATCTTGTAATATTACCCAAATAGAGCAGCTTGGAGTGTACAAAGAGGACTGAGCTTTATCAGGGCTGTAAGAGACACACACTTGTGCTCCTAGTAAATCAGTTCATCTCTCTTCCAGCCTGCAGCTATGTATCCTTTTCCTAGCACACCAGTTCCCCTTTTCCTAGTCATGAGAGTAGTCCTGCCATGCAGTCTCCCTTTTACAACTGGCACTCTTCACACAGGCCAACATTTTAGCTGCTTCCAAGCATAGTGCCAAGGTACAATATATGCAGGAGCCTTTTTGACCTTCTTTAAAGCATTCATCTGGGATCCATGCAGTATGTAGACTCCCTGAGTGTAGCAGGGAGACTTGCTAGGGCATCTTGTGGCATTTCATGGCCACATAGAAACCAGAGAGATCGAGAGTGCAGACACTGTCCCTCCCTCGGTCTGGTTTCAGGCACTGGGGACACCTCACACTCTACTACTTAGCATCAGTGTAACAAGGGTTTTACAGAATTCTCCACCACTGCTGCATGAGGCATTTTGCCTGCAACTTCCCTGAACAGGCAGGTGTGTCCGCTGCTGCTCTATAACCCCTCTCCGCTATCACTACAGACGTGAACCAATCCACCTCTAACCCCCTCCCAGCTGCTTTCAACCCAAAAGCACAGAGCTGAAAGGGAATCCCATGTTCCCTGACTCCTCTGTGTTAACTTTAATCATTTGATTAAGTCATCTAAATTAGAAGCCCAATATTTCCTTGGTTGCCCTGTTTCTTAGTGGAGAAAGACAGTCTTCTCTGGAGGGTTATAAAACCCTGGAGAGTAGAATCATGCAATCAACATGTCTCAGCATGTTTTTCAGCATTCAACAGGAGCAGTACTTAGGTGACATAGTTCACAGCATAGAAACTTTATTTAAGATCCTGAAATTAGAAAAAAAAATAAGTGCAGATTTAATTCTATCTATCTAGTGGGGAAGCCTACACTTACAGATCCTGGAAGATGCAGGAGGAGCCTAAGTATTAAAACTCATGAAAGAAATTTATCTATAGAAAATTCATCACAAAGACAAAGAATGAATTCATAGTAAAATGTAGAGCTGAGGGAAGTATTCCCAGCAAGCAAGCAATCTATTCAAGCTAATCTTTAAATTTTTTAAAGTTAGTGCTGAGTTTCATGAATTGTGGAGATTGTCCTAATAATTGTGGAGATCTGTGAAGATCTGCATAACCGAGAATTCCTGTGACTGACCTTGCACAAAGGTCAAACCAAAGGTTCATCCAGCACTGTATCTTTAAATAGCAGCCAAAAGTAGATGTTTAAAGAAAGTGTGAGTAGTATGAAAACAATATGATATTTTGCCTGCTATATCATTCCAGCTTCTAGTGATGTATAGGTAAGTGACTTCATAGCCAGATGTTGTAACTTTGTGCTTAGTACTGCTTGACTGATTTTCTGTTCATGAATTTAACTGGTCACTACATCTGTGGTTCAGACTATAGGCTCATTTCCTTCTCTCATGAGCATTTCCATGCTTTCTACTATGCAGGCCACTACACTTGAAGTAACTTTTACCCATTACTTCATCTGAGTGTCCATATCTCAAAACTCACCATCACTCCAGAAAGCCTCCGAGAAAGTAGTATGAAAACATTAATGAACGTATCTTTCAAATTGTATGTATGTTCTAAAGCCTGATCCAAAACCCCATTCCTGACTAAGCAAAAACCAACGTTGGTTTTGGTCAGATTCATACTACTTCCAGTGTGATTTTGTTTTGAGAGATATCTAAAACTCTCAGGGTGTTTGAAAACTCACAAGTCATATAAATTGGGGTTGAACATTAGATCCTGTGTTACTGGGTTTTGTGTCCTGACTGGATTCAAGTAATATGGCTTTCATTGCAAATACTAACAGTTGTGAATTTGACAATTGCTTTTTAAATGATTACTACAGAATGTGCATGGAAATATTTTTGCCAGTAAATATGTTTGTGGAATAGTTACAAAAATCCAGTACATGGTCAGAACAGAGTTTAATACTGTAGTACCAATAAACATTACAGTCCCTTCTGACAACCCTAATCATGCTCACCAGTCCATGATTATGCCACAGAATACTGTGTAAAGAGTAATAGAAACATCCAAGGTTGAGGAAGACATTCAAACCTCTTGGGGTCTTTGGTAAACTTGTCCCTTGTCATTGAGTCTGCAAAAAATGGAATAAGGTCAATTTTCCACAGCATGAACAGCACCCAAACTTGAAATTTGCCAGATGGATCAGATTCTTAAAAGGCTCTCTTTCCCATCTCTGAAAATGGAGTGAAAAGAATAAATAATATATATCACAATAGATCAGTCTGGCAGGACTACCATTTGCCTTTTCCCTTTTTTATTGTTTCCAAAATTTCTTTATCAGATATCATGGGATTAAGCCATTCTAACTCAGAGTCTTTTCATTTTCTTTAGCAGTGCAAGACAACTATTGAAGTCTCAACACAAATCCATTTTCTCTGTGTTCTTTGCACCCATAAATCCAAACCGTACTTCAATACAATATCCCAAGTGGCAGCACTTTTTGTTGTTACCTGTTGTTCCTTTTCAGCTCTCTTGTTTTAAAAGGCATTGCAGGCCTTCCTTTGACCATCTTTCCCTGCTCACCTCAGACTCTCTACCATGAGGTTTTCCATCCTCTCTCCAGGACTGGTCAAGAGGCAAGCCCTTCAGTGGCTCTTCATAGCCTGCTACAGAGAGCTTCTTGGGGAGGCCAACACACTAGCTATTCTACTCTCTTCTGCTTTTTCACTCTTCCAGTGGGAAGTCAGCAGTCAAACTTTCTCTTATTATCCTGCTCTGAGCCTTTTCCTGCACTTAACTACCCTGTTTTCCTGTTCTCTGTAGTTCCAGCTCTAAAAGGTTCATTCCCCCACCCCCTTTCCTATCCTGCTCTCCCAGCTCTCAGCTTTTGCCAAAAGATCTTCTGATGTCTCCATAGGGTCCTCTCATGAGATCCCGGTTAACTGACTTCTCCAAAAAACTTCTGCAAGCTTGTGACCCTTCCTGGCCCTCTTTTTCCAGTTATTTAAACCTTCCTAATCAGTTCCAGTTGAGGTGCAAATGCTCACCCACAGGAAATTACACTTTGGTTTATTTGGCATCCCTCTGACAAACACTCCCCTACTTCACAAGATGATAGTGTAGGGTGAGTCCTTCCAGGATCGCAACACATTCTGAAGTATTGGTTTGATTACTCAAATATTTCAGAGTGCAGAATCAAATATTATTCCTGAAATGTTCCTGTTCTTTTAGAAATGAAGACACGTTATTTGAATCTTCCACCTTGGTGAGCGAGAGATGTATCCCAAACACCTTGTCAGAGATACTTGGAGCCCTTTACGTGCATGAAGTCAATTAAAGCATGAGCAAGTAGGGCTCGGCACCTTCAGGCTCTCTTTGTAGTAATGAGGTGCTACATGCCCTGACAGTACCTTTGTGAACTTCGTTGCTTTTCCTGCATGGCATTTTTAAAAAAATAATTCCATTGCAGGCTTGGCCCTTCAAGGTGCTTAGCATTAAGCACATAAATAGTTTAACTGATGTGAAAGAAATCGCATACATGCCTACACATGTGATTAAATGCTTTGCTGGATTAGGCCAGAATGCTGAGCACATTGTTGAATAAAGCAATGAACAAGTATAAAACAACATCTTGACAAACTAACACAAACATACCACTTGCATTTCTTTAAGACCTTCCTAACTGAGTTCAGCCCTGGCCTAAATCTATTGACTTCAGTAGGAAAGGCCAGCAATGAATTTTGCTTTACTTTTTTTTGATATAAAAATGAACAACTTAGATAAATTTAATTTTATTAGTTAAGGATATATTTTCACTAGTCGCTATACAATCTCATATGATGATTTACAGTATTGACAATATGCAAAAACTTTCAAAATATTTGAATTTCTATTTTTACCAAGCCCCGATCACTTTTTATGAAGGGTGTTGTTTGTGTTATTGGCTGCTGGAGCCCAGCTAAGAACATCGGAACATTATCCTGCCCTGCCCCAGAAAGTAATGAACTCTTTTCCAGTCTGTAAAATGTTGGTGTTTTGTGGTTTCCTGGAAGGGAGATAGCACACGTGCAGCGTCTGCTCCCACTGAACATGATGTCAGAATTGTCAGTTTGCATCAGAGGCTTCAGTGCCAGCCCTCCTGCAGGCATCAGTGAGGAACAGGGAAGCAACTATTCCTTACTTTTTTTATTCTATTTTACCACCAAGGTTAAAGCCTGGATTGTACCACTGTACATAAACTCCAACAGGTATAGCTCCAGTAATTGCTGGCCTATTAGCCACAACTCCATGTATCAGGACAAGCAGCAGTGATGCTTTTCTAACATCAAAATTAAGGGGATTTACACATGCTATTTTGATCTTGATCCTGTTCCAGTGTTTTATAAGTTAAATTATTTTTAATAGTTGCTGTGAATTTTCTTAAAACTTATAGCTCTTCTTTCCTGGCTCCTAATTCTGTGTTGAAACGTATCACAAACCATCTAAAATGGGACTGAGCTAGTCCTCCTACAAGCCTTCTAGTAGAATTGCTACAGGCTCAATTTCCTACTTTAATCAGTCATTTATTCTGCACTTTCAGAAACTTCTGTGAAAATAAAGCTTCCATTGATTGCAATAAATACACATAACTGGGATTATTTGCGTAGGCTAAGCAAACTGGTAAAAAAATAAAAGTGACTATTTTTGTAGATGGCTTCGGAAATATTCCAACTTCTCTAGTGCTCATCTCCTATCAACAAGCGGAGGATTTGTGTGCCTCAAACCTGCTAGCATTAATGAAAATGATCTTTGCAAATGTGCTTTGTGTAGCTGGGAAAGCAAGAAACTCTGATGCTTTTGCTTGTTAACATTCTCCTTTGTTTTTGCCTTCTCCAACTCAAATGTTTTCTAGCTGTTTTGCTGGCAGCTTTAGCAGCATTAATAAATTCCAAAGTAGAAAAGTTTCTACTTTAATATCTTACAACTAGCTCAATATGTACTGACCTCAAACCCAGGATAGTAGTAATTTGATATTGCAGCTCATTATTGTTACTCCCAGCAAGTTTCCCCTTGAAAGTGCCTGATGCTTCCCCCTCCCTCTCACATGCACCCTCCCACCCTCCATTCAGAATTTGTTTTTAATTGTTCAGGAGAGAAAATTCAGACTGTGAGCCAACAATATATTTCCAGGGGGTACAAGATATTAATAGAGCTACATCATGGCCCCATATATTGTAATAAACTGTGCTGTAATTTGTTTACCCACCGTAGACAGTAACTAACATTCAGATAAATGGAGTTGGCGCCTGCAAGATTTATGATATACTTCTGTGCTTAGCAATGTTTAATCAAGGAGTTAAAATATTACAGTGTAAAATCCTTTACAAGCATGCACAAACAGAGAACTACCATTAGAGGCTTGGCAGACATACTCAGTGTCAAATAGTACCTCCAGACACTCTCAAAACACAAAGAGGAATATTCAAAGCAGCTACTAACTGACTAGCATTATTTGAGAACCACGTCAGAGCTCATTTTTTTAGGGGGACTTGCTTTTGAAGTGACAGAATGATAGGCAGGGACAAGTGGGCTTGTCTGCAGAGCCCATCAAGCTAAAAGAAGTCGGGGTGGGTGGAAAAGGGTGGAGGTGACGGGGGGGAGGGAGGTGAATTTTGGTCAAAAAGGTGGTAGATGCCTGTCACAGAGCTTAGTGTGTTTGGATAAGACGGGCTAGCATGTGGGGGGATCAGCATGAAGCATCACACCTGGAGGAAAAGACAACTAGCTCCAGCCTCAGTGCCATAAGCCTGGCTCCACACAGTCTAGCCAACATCTGGAATGGATATCAAGAGACACAGTGCAGCCCTGACTGGCGCTCTACTCTACCTTTGTACTTTTCACTGCAAATTGAAAAGCAAAACAGACATCAAGGATATATTTATATAACTGTCTTCAAGCTGCATTTTCTACTCCCATCTGCTGCACATGATAAGTTTCAAGTGTTTTCTAATAAAAAAAGGATTTTTTTTTTTTACTCCTTGTTCAGTATACAGACTAGCTTTTTTTTTTTATTCATGGTTTTAAAGGAACAGTAAATATTTTACAGCCAAAGGAAGTGTCAGCACCATAAGATTTTCTGCTATTGACATTATTTAACCAAGCTGGCTACGGAGCCAAATGTGACAGCATGTGAGTTTGTGCATGTGTACATGCGTGCGTTCGCCTGAGTGTATATATGAGCTTACTCGCGTGCATTTGTATGTGCACATGTGCTTCGGAGAGGAACATTCCTGGGAGTTTTTTGCTTTATTTTAACATCGTGTTGTTATGTCGTTCCAAGGGGGTGGGCAGCACTGTATGTACAAACAGGAGACTGTGGTGAACCACTCGCTGGGAGGGATACACAGAAGGAATGCAGCCACCATATCAGAAGGGCTCTGTTTTTCCTCTCTGCTTTCGAACTATGCGGCTGATGAGACTGGATCAGCCTTCTCATCAGGTTAATTAATTATGAGGAAAATAACCAGAATGAGAACTGGTTACATTTGACTGTAAAACTAGTAATTTCACCCTCAAACCATAAGGCCTCAGAATGTGCCTGACCATGTGCAGGTTTCTACAGAGACCTTGGTTAGGATGGCCTAACGCGTTGTTTAACAAACACTGACCAGAATCAGACAGACCAAAATATATCCTAGGCCAGGTTGTCAACGACATACACCTGAAAAAGTACAGTTATTTGATGCAGTAAACTTCAACCAACGAGAGACATAGGAACCAGAGATAGTCATCTAGCCCTAAGAAACATCTCCTCTTCAGTACAGAGCAGTGGGGCTGATTCATATCTCATTTATTGGTATCAACCAGAAATAACTGCATTTGTTGGAGTTATGCTGGTATAAAACATTCAGAAAAATGTTCTCTTGAGTCCACTGCTGAAAAGCTTCACCAACACTTGTAACAGGGATAATAATCCTATGGAAACTACCTGGACCATCAAAACTATTATTCATTATTACTTATTGCTGTCATGAGAAAAGAGGATCATACTGGAAAAGGCTCCTGTTTCATTCCCTTCTTCGTACAACAGAGCACTACTTTCAACTGTTTTAGTACTGCAAGCAGGAGATGGAGATTTGAAATCTGTGTTTCTGTGCCAAATGCACCGATTCACCTTAGGAACTAGACAGGTAGTAGCAGCTCTGTCTACTCATTTGTAAAATACACACAAAGCACACTTTACAGAGGGAATGTGAGGCTTAAATAATAGTCCTAATTAAGCTAATCTCAAATTTTGTGTTGAAAATTTAGTGCTCTGCCTTTCAGTGAAGCAGAAATATTTTTCTTTTTCTCTACCGGAAGTGGTATCCATTTTCCCATAAGACAACCTTCAAGGAGCTTCAAGAGGTTTTCTTAAAAATATATATTTTTTTGTAATAAAACTGTTTTCAAAAGTGAAAAATAGTGTTTTCACCGACATTTCTTATATGAAAAAAAACCATCATTCCTAGTTCAGTCTACTTGTAATATACTTCAGCCTTTTCAATGAGAAATCCCATTTGAAGAGCAAATACTATATTTATAGCATGGGAGAAAGTTATATACCCTAAGTTGTGAGACCCAATGAATTCCAAAAGAGTCAATGAATTGGGCTCCAGAGATGTCATTAGCTGAACTTCTCCAAAGTAATATCGAAATAACTGCAATTTGAAAACTGGTCCATTTCATAACATCCATTGAAATATCTTTCTGTGTTACCTAGAGAACTATACTTGTCCTGTTTCATAATATGCAGGCAGGCAAATAAAAATATCTGCTCTTCAGCTGCTGCTGCGTTATCAGTGTATTTTGGGTTTGGGGTTTTTTTCCAATTAGAAGGCTATTAATTCATTAAACCTCCCAAGTTTTGTTTTGGAAAAAGGGATGACATAGGATCTGTGAAATGAAACTCACAGTGTCAGTGAAGCTGATGAGAAATCACAAAAAGGAGAAGACTTTTGCTTTGGCTGAAACAGTCACTTTTTTGCATGAATCAGGCAAATTTCACGGCCTAAACAGTTCCCTGCTCTAATTCTGGAATAAATGGTTTCCCTTTGAAATCTTCCTGGCAAACTTCATGCATTTTCCCAGTGTAATTTTAGAGTTTACCAAAAGAAGCTATTGTCCCGAGTAAAGTTATCACAGTAAAAGTAGCATATGACAAAAGATTCGCACATTCTTATCAATATGGAAGGTCTGTGGAAAGAAACTGCAGGCTTGTCATAAAAAGCAAGTGTTTTCTCCTTTCTGTATCTAGACCATTTCACAACAGTTCTTGGTATGTGCTTTACCATGCATATCTATTCAAAATAAAAGTTCTGTGAGTTTGCTTTCTAGAGAGTAAGTCTCTTTCGGGATCGCCTTTTAACAGAAGGATCCGTAGATCAAAGGAAGAGCAGCCAGGTGGGCCAGTGGGAAACACCAACATTTCCTGATGTCTCTTATTTGTTTGCAGATAAACACAAAATAGCTGTAAAACTGAAAATCTGAAGTGTGTGTGAGAGCGAGAAAGAAGTTGAACGGAACAAATCTGAAGAAACAGGAGTGTCTTTCTAAATTTTGCAGTTCTTGAGTTTATTTAATAATAAATATTTCAATAGTGACTTAGAACAGGTACAATATTACATACTTATCATGTATTAATGTCTCATTTGTTAAATTCTGTGAGATGGAAGTGTTCTCTTCAGAAGATCTAAAGAAACCAGTAAGTCATCTGCCCGTACGTTGCAGTGAGAGGGTCTGTCTGCAGCAGACCCTGCTACCAGGCCATCTCGTGCAAGACAGAAAGTGGTGAAATTAGCGCTCTGTGCAGGGAGACACCCAGCGCTGAAAGACACTGTCTGCAGATTCAAGATTACATTAAACTCCTAAAATATGCTGGGTGAGGTTCAGTTTCTTAGCTTGTTCCTCCCTCACATTTCATGTGGTATATTTCTCAAACAGGGAACCTGTTCATTCTTTCTGTTTACCAGTATCTGCCTGATAAAGTAGAACTGAAAACTATGTTGTATTGCAGCGTGAAGAAGTTTGGAGTTCAAAACAATCACTTGCTACAAAAATAAAGGAAGGCCATTCCTATGAAATCTATGAACTCGAAACAGGGATACAGAACTAGTGGTTGCCAATAACTTTAACTTCATTTATCTATATTTGGCAAAAATTGTGCTGCAGCTGGAGATGAAATGCTGAGCTAAATAACTGCAGCGACGTGAGCTCCAAAACAGCAATTACTAAGCTGTGCTGCCTTGTGTAAGATTTTACTTTTATTTATTGTATTTAAAGCAACTCTCTAGCCATGTACAGTACAACAAGAATTGCCTGATCGAATAATGCCTGATTGCAAGACATCTCAGCTTCATTGTCAATCTAGTTAAGTGTTTAGCTAGGCAAATGTGTCTTTCATGAAGCCATATTAAAGCGGTGTGCATGATAGTTTTACCATTCTACATACCTTTTTATTGTCTCTAATTGCAAGGAATGACTCATTTTAAACCTAAACTGGGCTTATCACAAATGCTGAATATATTGGATTTATTTTTTCTTCTTATTAGCAGAGCTGTTGGTAATTTTAAAGGCTGAAGGAAAAGGGCACAGAATCCCCATTCACTGACATAGTGAAAACCTCCTTCTTGGGGAGCTAGGTTGTTTATTCTTTCTTCGTGGTTACAAGAACTTTATCAAAAGCCTTATCAGTAAAACTATTTGTTGGAATAACTGCTCATCAACATGATTTCTATCATCTATCCTTTAAAAAGAGAGGACAGCAAACGTTTATTTTTTTCTGCAGTGTCTTCCTTACTGGCGGAGGTCTCTGTTCTCAAGTGTGAAGCCCAGGTAATACTAATTGTGAGTGTTTTCCAGTATTCATATCTAACTACATAAATATATCTAATACACAGAGTCTTACGGTGGATTTTGCCTCAAGGGCAGAAAATGAGATACAAGAATGCAGAACATATTTCATGATGAATATTCAACTTCATCTAGGAAATGTTGGTGTTTCTGAGAAAGAAAAGGAAAAAAGGAGGTGACATGAGTATTCAGCTAGTTGTTTTAGAAAACGAATGCTGACACCATAAGTTTAGCTCGTTCCTAAAAAGTAGTGCAATAATATTACATTGCCAGAAAAACTGACTAATTTCCTGGTTCCAAAGGTGACAGAATTTTTTCAAGATGACATAGTGTTACTAGTAGTATTCAGTCCTTCAGACACCAGGTCTTGATCCTCCTTTGCTGTAGTTCTAACTTTATCTTCTCTCTCTTTTACTTTACTTCCACATCCAAAACCCCTGACACAGAACCTTCTCCTTCCTCCCATTTCTTGGTATTTGTGAGCTTTTCAACCCAAACCAGCATAAACTTTTAATTGTACCATCATTTGTACCAGTCATTTTCTGGATGTGGACCACAGCACTTCTTTGGGACATACTGCCCTTCAGCAGTTGGTTTCCAAACTTTTAGGACCAATGGGCCATTGCCATCACTCAAATTAATCAGAATGACTGTACACTCTTATAATCTAATTTCTATTTGAAGCAATACTGAAAGTAATTCTTAATATAGTTCTAGATTTCAACTGAAGACCACCTACCATGACTTCATTGATGATCACTGGTTGCTGACCCACAGGAAACTACAGACTTGCAGTACACATAACTGCCATCATTTGTTCCTCATCATGGCTGGAAACAGTTACGTCAGAGGAAGCAGTTACCTACAGAAAAGTAGGTCATATTGCCTCAGTTTTGCACCAACTTCAGCTAAGGAGAAGCAGCTTTAGACTCTTCCTGTGCTTAGGGAGCTCCAAGCAGACGGCTTCTATGTCCTGGGATGCTTCTCCTCATTTGTTCCAAGATATTCAAACCTCCTGGGAGAGGTGGGAGTAGCAGGCTTGCTCCTTGTCACATTTCAAGTCTGTCTCTTTTAATGCAATAAATTTAAGTCCAACATTGCACATACAGACCCATCTTTTGCTCAAATAATCTAGATTTTGCATTTCCATCCTTTCCTAAACTGCCTAGTGGGAAGAAAAGTGAAGGCAAGGCGAGGCAATGCAAGGCAAGGCAAGACAAGAGAAAGAGAAGGTAAGGCAAGGCAAGGCAAGGTAAGAAATACATTTCCTGTATGAGTCTTCAAAAATCTTTCTAAAACTTACCTAACTTTCAGTACTGGATTTAGCCCATCAAAGCTTGGTTTCTCTCTTTGTTTGTCCATATCAATCTTGTCATTCCATTTCCTACGTCTTTCTTCTTCCTTTGGAACCACTGAAGCGCTCCCCCTTTTCTAGGCACAAGGTAGAAATGCTTCAACATGTTAACCCGCAACTGTGTCACTCTCACTTCTCAAATATCTAAATTGCTATTGGAACAAATAAATAAATAACATTACGCTACAATGAAGTAACTCAACAATCCAATGGGGATAAAACTATGAGTTATTTAATTCACACATTTTTTATCCATCATAATATAAAACACTACTTTGTTATCTTATTTTGATACTATAGTTTAACTTCTGAAAGGCCTAATCAGCTTTTCCAAATTGCTCAGTAACCTTTTCTATTTTCAGGCCAGCCAGCAGGAAATGCTCTTGTTTAGACTTGTATTTCATTCACTAAAACTGCTGTTACTCAATTGACTTGCTGTTTCAGCTTGGTCTTGCCTGCATCTGAGAAAAAGTCTTAGCTTTTGCAAAGCAAGTTCTTTCAATGATATGCCTGGAAATAGAGAAAAACTTTAAACAAAAGAATGAAAATAAAAACTATATGAAAGAGTTAAGCATATGTGTTGCCTCACAACGATTCTACTGTCACTGAAGAAATTAAAAATTTCTTGAAATGTAAAGAAGCAATTTGCAGAAAATAAATTCGTAATAGTTCTATGCTATATATCCTGGCCTATTTTTTTGGTTCCGTATCTGTATTTCAAAAGCTAGATTGTGATTGTTAGTCCCACTGTCTGCAAGAAGTAGATCAAGAGTTTGGAGCTACATCAGACCAGCCAACCGGAGTTTTAGAAAGCTAAGCTATAGTTGTTCTCATAGTACTTGTTACTACAGCAGACCTTTCAGAAAGGAGATGAAGGACTGCTAAACACAATTTAGCAGCCATTTACATGCCTAGACCTGCTCCATTCTACTGACTTAAGCTAAGACCAACGTCCATCTCACCTCTGACATTCCAGTCTGAGTAGATTGGTGACCTGCTTGCTCTTCACAGCCAGATCTTTCCACCTTGAAGGAAAGCAATAGTCACAGGGAATTTATACCTTCTTTGCCTTTTGTTCTTCTCCAAGGACTTGAAAACCATATCATGGTGTATTCTTCCTTTGCACAGAGTCATTAAAAGTTCCTGGTGGCACAGCTAAAAAGCACCTCAAAAGTGACCACTTTAAACACAGCAAGCCAAATGAGCCGAGGCATTCCAGCATCATTGCTAGTACCTTTAAAGTACAGTCCCTATTTTTTGTCTTTACATCAGAAAGCTCATATGTACATCGACATCCTGCTCAAAGAGAGGGACTGCACACACACTTCTAGAATAAACTAACTAGTACCAGAGACTGCTAGACATTAACTGACTGGGTGTTAGTGATGCTGACTCTCTGATATATGGGTGTCTGCTTCTACTTTAATAACTTATGGCCATTGCACATGTTGAATGTTGTTTGGGCTGTGGTGCGTCAGCATAACATGAAGCAGCAACTATAGCAACATATAATTTACAATGGAGTGTCTACATTTCATTTTCTCATATAGAACTCAAGTATGTGTCTTCCTTTTAAAGTAAATCTTCCCTTTCCATTCATCACACACCACTAATCACCACCACTTATGCATCTTAGAGAAAATGATGTACCATTTACCAGAAAAACTGACAGGGCAAATGACTGAAATTTAACACATCGGTAAAATTGTGAAGAAAATACAGGACTGTTACACAAACAATAATAATGGAAGCCACATTTCTTTTCTAAAACTTAAATCAGCCACATTCATTGTCCTGCTATTTACACCAGTTTCATATTTATGCAGCTCCATAAGTCTTCAGTCCGCTATTCTGTGAGTGGTTCTGAGGCCAAAGTCATGGTTCCATTGCTTTGGAAAGATCAACTGTTGGTCAAAAAACATAACAAAATAAGAGCCTGATTAACCTCATGCATTAAATAGGATAATGGCGTTCAGGAATCTTCTCCTTGCTATCAAGATTATATTTTATTTGAGGAAGATTTATGCGCACATAGATCTCTGATTGCATTTATTGTTTGCACTAAGATCTGTTCTCCATCACTCAGTCCACCACCCTTTATGTCTTACATAGATGTCTGGTTGGAGGCCTGTAGCTAGCGGTGTCCCCCAGGGGTCAATACTGGGTCCAAGTCTGTTCAACTTATTCATCAATGACCTGGATGAAGGCACAGAGTGCACCCTCAGCCTCCAAGTTTGCTGATGATACCAAACTGGGAGGAGTGGCCAATACACCAAAGGGCTGTGCTGCCATTCAGAGAGACCTGGACAGGCTGGAGAGCTGGGCAGAGAGGAACCTCATGAAGTTCAACAAAGGCAAGTGCAGGGTCCTGCACCTAGGGAGGAATAACCCCAGGCACCAGTACAGGCTGGGGACTGACCTGCTGGAAGGCAGCTCTGCAGAGAAGGACCTGGGAGTGCTGGTGGACACCAAGTTAAGCGTGAGGCAGCAATGTGCCCTTGTGGCCAAGAAGGCCAATGGTATCCTGGGGTGCATCAGGAAGAGTGTTGCCAACAGGTGGAGGGAGGTGATCCTCCCCCTCCACTCAGCCCTGGTGAGGCCTCATCTGGAGTAGTGTCCAGTTCTGGGGTACCCAGTACAAGGGAGACATGGAGCCCCTGGAGCGAGTCTAGCGAAAGGCTACAAAGATGATGAGGGGACTGGAGCATCTCTTATATGAGGAAAGGCTGAGAGAGCTGGGCCTGTTCAGCCTGGGGAAGAGAAGGCTGAGAGGAGATCTTATTAACGTGTACAAGTATCTGAAGGGAGGGTGCCAAGAGGATGGGGCCAGACTCTTTTCAGTGGTGCCCAGTGAAAGGACAAGAGGAACAGGCGCAAACTGAAACACAGACACTTCCATCTGAACATGGGGAAAAATTTCTTCACTGTGAGGGTGACAGAGCACTGGCACAGGTTGCCCAGAGAGGTTGTGGAGTCTCCTTCTCTGGAGATATTCAAAAGCCGTTTGGACAGGGTCCTGTGCAATGTGCTCTAGGTGACCGTGCGTGAGCAGGGGGTTGGACTAGATGATCTCCAGAGGTCCCTTCCAACCTCAACTATTCTGTGATATTCCATTCTTAGCTGTTAAATAGGAACAGCTACAGCACTGAAACTTACATTATGTTAGTGTGTGTGATTACCATGGTAATGGGAGCAGTCAGTATCTTGCTCTTCAAATTCTAAGTATGTCTTAGCTGTCCTTTGCTGTATAGTTTTCCTCTTTTTGGCTGCAATGTCATCTCTTCTGTTATCAGCCCTTCTGAAGTAGACTGGACATAAAATTCTGTGTCAACCCCAGGCCTGGTAGGACATAGACCCTAGAAAACACTAAACCTGCTAAAATGAAGCCCATAAGTGGCTTAATTACTGTCACTGAAGTAAGATACTTCCCATTTCCACATTCTTCATCTGCCTGTGCCTCATAGTCCCTCTAGGTTCCTTATACCAATTTCCAGACAGTAATTCTTTCTTCCTTGGGCCAGCTGAGGGCCCAGGCTCCACCAAGCTTGGTGCTTACAGTTTAAAATCTCCTTGAAGCCCATGTTGCTTTTTGTTCATGCCACAGAATTCACTTTCACCCCTGAAAACTTGATGATGAAGTTAAAAGAATGATTGAGCCGCATAAAGCAGGAAATCTTGACTATTTCCACCAAGCACAGCTTATTACTGCTGTTCTAATATGACTCTAATGTAAGTGACAGCTCAGACACAAGGCAGTGAGAAAACTCATGTTGATATGCAAGGAAAGAAGCTACACAGGGTCTGTCCTTTTGCAAGGACATGCATTATTGATTGCTTGCAACCTGCAATCATTTAAAAGGACCAGCAAAATAGTATTGGACATCATGTATTTTGGTTTTAGACAAGGAAATAACCAAGTAACTCATATTCTTTGATGGCAAATGTTTTCTGAAGGAAAACTATTGTGTTAACCTTTCTAAAAAGAGAAAGAATAAAGATCAATTTTTGTGGCTTACACTAGACTAAAGGTCCTCAATTTTTATTTGTTTGGTTGGGCTGTTGGAATTTTTTTGTTGTTGTTATGGAGGTATTTTTGCTTTTTATAGAGACTGCAATATTGTTAAAAACAAAAGATATACTGTTGTTAGTAGATCTGGCCTGAATATCTCACTAACTAATGTTAGTTGAATGATATTCAGAAATAAAACTTACCCTGTTATTAAATCCATATTCTACCATAAATACTTTGCTAGTAAGGCAGTACATTTCTTTATATGACAGACAGGAGCTGAAGAGAGGCAATGGCAAGGGATAATAACTGTGGAATCTCATTTATCCTAAAACTTTGCATAAAACTCGGGCAGTAATTTTCTTCTGCCTTATTGAACTGTTTTCCTTTAAATCCCCAAGAGCATGCAGGTGAATCAGGAAAGCATGAGAATGAAGATTAAACAGATTTCCTTTCCTATACTTCTAATCAGGGAAGGAGAAGGGTTCCAAAAAACGGTTACATTAAGTGTGTTTGTTGGAGGGAAAGAAGAAAAATTTGGAGACAATGACTCTTCATTTGCAGACTACTAGAAACTTTTACCGTAGAAAGCAGCACAATTATGGTTCTGCCAAAATGGCTGAGATGATTAATTGACAATAATTCATCAGAGAAGAATAAAACATAGACACTGAAAGAATAGAAATATTGGATAATCCAGCATATTCCACTGAAGTCAACAGAGCTGAGGATGCAATTTAGGGTGCATATTTTCCAATTCTTTTTCTTCCCTTTTTTTTTTCCACACATTGCCTACTAAAGCAGCCATTGATAGAAACTGGATAGGTGCTGTGGGCAGATTACACAACAAAACAAGACTAGCTGAAATTATATAGAATATTTGCCAAAAGATATAATTTCAGTAATCCCCAAACTACTCCTGAATTTGCATTGAATGAGCAGAATAAAGATTTGAGAGCTAGATCCTGATGCTGCTGCTATCACTCCGGTTTTGTTCTCTCTCCCAGTGATTACAGCTCTGCCCAAACATGTGACACTGGTTCCGTTCTGTCTTTCACTAGATGCAGGTTGAACCCAAACCACTTCTCTCCAGAGACAGTGCTCTAGACACTGAACTACACTGAGGCATTCAGAGTATTCAGACACTCTCCAGTGTTATTTCAATATTCCTTGAGTTGACAAGAAAATAGCCCTGTAGACTAGTAGTTCCTGAGACTGCAGACTACCTTGGTTTCAGGCACTATTTTGAACCAGTCATAACATGATCTGAATGTAGTTCTTGTATTTCTCAAGCAAATGTCTTAACAACAGACTGTCAATCAATCTAAGTACTAACTTCTCAACCTGTTCTGGTGTTGTTTCACAATAATTGGTTATTCATCAATCCCATGAGCAAATCACAGTTTAGCCTAGCAGTGAGGGCATTAGTCTAAGACACATGACAAGTGGCTCCTCATCCCTCCTCCACTGATTGCTTAGTCACTTAAGCAATTGGAACAGCAATGATTTAAGAGCACTTTTTACCAGGATATGTTAACCAGGTGGCTCATGTTTTCAACTGGGAGCGAGACACAAAGATTCAATCTTCATTAGGGAGAAAGGGGGACTGTCTCCCAAACTCTGAAGAAATGTTCAGCGCTCAAAGCAGGCAAAGTGTGGGAGGAGAAGGCATAAAATGGAGGTAATGATGGAAGATGACTCTCTCTCAAGTCAAATAGACAGTAGTGATAAAAGTGGGTTCAAAATTCAAACTCCTAGCAGCCAGGACAGCCTTAGCTGCTAGATGGCTTTGCCCGTCCTCACTTCCTGTGCTGTTGTTTTTCCTAACTTATCAGGATACATTGGTCAAGTCACTCCATCTCATCTGACTTTAGGGTGCAAACATCAGTTGTCAAAGTCTACCCACAGGCCATTGCTGAGCAGTGGAGACCTCCAGTTCTCTCATCCTGGAGCAGGTTCTAAGATAGTCGAGATGAATCACCTCTTGAAATTGCCTAAACTTTGACTATAAGAGAGGCCTAAGGTGATGAGACTAGACTGAGATGGCTACGTTTCAGATGCCAGAACTAGGCAAGATGAACCTCTACGATTCAGCTTTCCTATCCAGGCTCTAAAACTGTTTGCCTTACAGAAATGTGAAACATATATGATGGTTGCTGCACGTTTCAAAATCCTCAGAAAAAGTCATTAAGTACGCATTATTTTTATTAGTTTTGCAGACACATTCAAATTCACTTATCAATTCCTATTCCTCCAGTTTAATGAACCTGTCCTAAATTATTATTTTTATCAAAGTTTGAGGAAACACTGGAGCTAAGATACCACTACATAGTAACCATTGGTAACAGCTGGCTTTTTTAAGCACACACAGTGCAAAGAATAGGAAACATTTCAGTGATGCTGACCAAGAAGATGTGCCATCTCTTCATGAATAAGAGAAAGGGAAAAGCACTACACAGCAAGGCATACTCACCAGCTGGAAGAGAAGAGGAGGCAGGACACAGGTGCAAAATAGCCTGTATTCCAAAGGATAGTCACCATAAAAGCATTCTGTGAAGAGGGATAAACCTACACTGACATTCCAGTAGTGGCTGGTGAATAAAAAAGGGAAAGTATCTAAACTATCGCATTTTTTAGGATTAGGCTCCTCACACACACACACACACTGTTTTTCAACATTGTTCCCTGCAATAAAAACTGAGATTGTTTTCTGAACAGGACACCAGCTGCTTCCTGTTCATGCCACTCATAATTGCATCAAATCAAGGAATCCTCACTCTGATCAGCGGCCAGCAGAACAAACTCGCTATACTAAGTCCTCATAAAAAAAAAATCTTCAGCATAGTCACATTTTCTTCAGCAACATTTTACTCCTGCTTAGAACCTAACCTGCACTGAAATTCATCTTTCGCATGACTAATTAACTAGTGTATTGTACTATATTAGTGTATAGTACAATCCCTGTGTAATATATACACATATCTGTAGCAAATACAGTTTTATAGAATATGCACACAGCACAGGCCCCATAGTTAGTAACACTTACTAGTTATGACCTCTCAGATGCACTTGCAACATATGCCAACAGCACAGGGTTCCCTGCAGCATGAGCTGAATGTTGTCCTTCTTGTCCACAAAGCATCATTCTCCAACCTTCTGCGACTCTTGCTGTAAGAGTCCCCTTCCCTCCCAAGAGGCGATCTTCCCCAAGAAGCCACTGCCTCATTCCATGCAACTCAAATCTGCTGTTACCATGGTTAATATTTCTGACTTGATTGGCACCACTAGTAATTGAACTGCAGTCTCCTGAGTGCAGCAAGCTCTATTCATTAGCCCCTATTGTGTTAGGACACTGCATCAACCCACATTATTTTTCCGCTTTAAGAAAAAACATCAGCCATGAATACAAAGTTATGTTGCCATACAAGATCATGCAGTTTTGCTCTTGGATTAATTTTATGAAATTGTATAAAATATTTCACATAAATTTTATTATATCAAGAACAGTGCACTAGGGGATGAAGCACCTTTATTTTCACAGCATATTGTAATACATATCTAAAAACTGAAATAGTCCAACATTAGCTTTATAAGGAGAGTTCTAGTTTGCTCATCATATCAGCAAAATATTTGCAGTCTTCTTTCTCCTTTTTCCCACTTTATAAAGAGTAACACTTTATACACAGTTGTTGATTCGAGTCCTTGCATGATAGTTTGCTATACAGCTAGTAATACCAGATTTTTTCCTGTATAAGGAATAGGACAAACAGGCTTCATACTGCAGCTTTCAACTGCCCTTTTTGGATCAAGATTTTATATATATTATATATCTCTAAATAGATATTATAAATAACCCTATGTTATATGTAAGCGAATTAGAGCAATTAGAAATTACTTTATAAATCTCAGAAAATTTTGAGCTGACAGGTTTACTGGAAGTAGTCAAAATATGTGACATATTTTGTGTCCTGATTCTATAGTCTTCCACAAACAAGGAACCTTTGACATCAAGGAGATGATCATGTCAGCAAGGTATTGCAGACTGATCCTTTTGTTCAACTGCATTTCTACTTTAATAAATACCCTCCTGGTTACATCACTGCAAAAATTTTCCTATTCCTTTCCCCTTTAGACAGGCCCATTAGAGAGGCCTGAGAAATATTTAGCCCAAAGATTCTTTGTCATGGGGAAAAGAAATAAAAGAAAAAAGGAAGATAAGAGAAACACAAGGGCCGAAGAGCAAAGGTCTACTTTACTCCATCAATCTGCCTTGGCATTATGAGACGGATCTTGGAAGACGAGGAGTTTGTAGGGCTTCAGGAGAATGTGTCTGAGAAAGGGGAATGGGAGAGAGAGAGAGAGAGAGAGAGAGAGAGAGAGAGACACTGTGAAAAATGGACAACTGACAAACTGTTTCTCGTCGTAGTTTGCTATTAAGTGGAGTAAGCTGTTCTTCATGCTCCCAGTGTAAGAGTGGTGCCAAGATTCTCACCTTTCCCCAATTTCCACTCTATGTTGAAAATGTAATAATACATTCCCTATTTCTTCAGTTTTCAGCTTCACCTGGGTCCACTGCATTATGTTAAGTCAAGTAGGTTTACAAGGAGTGAGGTAAGTCACACAAAACAGCATGTGTTCTATAATAAACATACTCATACAACACAGAGGTGCACAAAGCAGTACTACAAGACATGCTTCATGGAGTCCACAGGACAGATGGCACTGTCAGTGCTTCTGAGTTGTTTCAACTCCATTTGAGAGTTACCATGCTTGGGACATCGGAAAAATCTAGATCTGTCCTATTTTAGACAAATGACTATTGAGGCATCCAGAATTGGTGGCCCTGTGCATCTAGATCCTCTTCCATAAAATGCAGATAATAACACTCATCTCTCTTTTTACTGCTGTAAAGCTTACTTAGTGTTTGTGAGGTACTCCATTGAAAGAGTAGCAGTTGCCAAAGTCCATGATGCAGTGAAAATTCTTTATCTGGTACATGCCTGCTGTTGGAAACAGATTATAAAGACCACTATGAATGACAAACCCAAACAGACCATGAATAGCAGAATTAACAGAACATCCTTTACTGTGAGTGAGCCCCTGTGGATTCTCAGGTGTCTAATAAGCTAGCTAGCTCACTTAGAGATGCCAACTTGCATCTCTTTCTTCAGCTCTGCTACCTATTTCCGCAATGATTCTAAGAACTTCATCTTTTAGAGGAGTCTACCCCTGTGTCAAATTTAGATTAGACTGTGCAACAGACTTAAAGTCATTAGGAAGAGGAATGGCCGGCAGACAACAACAGAAGACCCATTTCTTAAGAAAACAAGGCTAAAAATAAGTATTGATCATCTGTCTCATTCAGTACTCTCTGTCCATGCTATTAGTTGAATGAGGTAGGCACTCTTTGGAAAAAAAGATATGAGATCATGTAACAGTTCTCGTAGTACCTATGCCTGTAGGTATGCCGCTAAATTAAGGCTATGTGGCTATCTTGATATTGACAGATTCACACTTCCGAATGTGACATATTGCAACTTTAATTACATTCCTTTAATGTATATTTGGGTGTGCATTAAATACATGAATATTCCAAGCAGTTACATGCCTTCTTATACTTCTGCATTTGTAGGTTAATCTGGCAAATAGATGCAACAGCCCACACTCAGTGCTGACAGTTACACATGCACAGACCACAAACACACACATACACACACCCTTGTAGCTTCTCTCATTTCGCAGCCACACCACCAGGTGGGATTTGTAGCTTTAAGGAACCCCGCAACTGGTCATCCCTGGTGTGTGCTAACTAAACACCCTTTGTTTCACAATTTACACAGTCCTCTTCAAGCTCCTGCTGAGACCACTGCAAGCAAAACTGGTGTATTAGCAGCCTGGTTATTTTCATGCCCGTCAGCTTTCATTCTTTTTGTTGGCCAACATGCCTGCTACATAAATAATCATGGTTTAAGAATAGAGCTAAATTCTATTTCTCTGTTTGACATACTGAACTAACTCAGCTCGGCTTTTTCAAGCAGTTTGTAAACAGCAGGAAGACCAGATGTGACTCAGAAAGGACACTCTCATGTAAATATAGAAAGACATAATTTGAAGTACAATGTTAAGTCTCAATAATTCACACCCTTTTGAACTCTACACTCTGATAGCAACAACCCTGACCTGATAAATACTACTGTGTAAATTTGTATAAAATTGAGCACATTACAAGATCTTAAAATCATAGTCACATTATAATAATAATAGTGAACTTTTCCCTTGAGCCCAGTACACACACACGGATTTTCTAAAGTACCTAAGGAATGTAGGTGCATAAGCACTACTGAAGGTCAGTGGGATTTCCATGGCTAAATCCCTAAGGCATGTTGGAATCAGTCCCTTGCAACTACTAATTCAGGTACAAAACACAGTTATTCACTTCTATGTTCAAACGTTCACCTTGGATAGGCCACATTTGGACAGATTCTGAGTCGCACCTGCCTGCATACCTTCCCAGTGAGGCAACTCATGTCAGTTAAGTCATCTCTAAGGGGAGAGAGAGAGTCTGAATCTGCCTCTTGCTGTTTATTTTTCTTGTCTTTGGTTCTATTTTCTTGCTTTCTTCTTTTTATGTTCAGCATCATTTCTCTACCTAATTTCTTCCGTGTGTGTTTTCATATACACAGTGCTTTTTTCTTGGCCATGTGCTCTTTACTCTCCGCATCACCAGGCTGAATTCAGGATGGATTACTGACTTAGCTAACTCTGTCTCCAAGTGTCTCCATATATTTATGATGATAACAGCACTTGGGTTAACTCCTTCCTGTTTTCTGATAGAACAGAAACAAACCTGACCGTGTTTGTTGGTCAGACTCAGCTACACTTGGAGTGCTTTTAGACCTAGAGACATGTGCATGGCAAGAGGACACTGACAAGATTAAAAGATATACAAAAACCACACTGGTGGGTGTAAAAGCAGCCCTGAGTAGAAAGAAACAGGGGCAGAAAGGAGCTGGGGCACCAGAACTACCCTCACGCCACAGCCCTCACGCCTTCACCTCTGTACTGACTCTCCCTCCCATTCCCAAACACCAAGCTAGGATGCTAAACCCTTGCTAAACCCTGCTGAGCAGCAGTGTCCATTAATTTTGGAACAGTTCCAACCATTACAGCACATTATCCATCAATGAAGGAGCAAACCCCTCATATGTCAGAGCTTCTCCAATATTGTACCTGTATGACCACAGGGGAAGGCTTCAGGTGCAAATGTCAAGTGCTGGTGGAGAAACCCCAGCAGTGGGCTGCACTGAGGAATGAACCACCAAGTGAGGTGGTGGCACCATGTGAGCCCCGAGAGATGGTAAACAGGGACTCAGAGCAGCGCTGCAGCCAAGCTCCACAAAGAAGTATGCTGGTCAGCAGGTCCTTTGACACACTGCTCAGCACTGAGCTTTGAACCCCAGAGGAGGAAAAGATCACTGTGTCGCTCCACAAATGTGAGAGGCAAATGAAGGGAAGGCACTGTGAGGCAGAGCCCAGGTGTCTGCATGGAGCTCATTGCACTAACACAGAACAGGCTTTGAAGTGATTTTGTTTGAGTATTCAAGAACTGAAACAGGAAAAATCAAAAGCCATTTTGGTAAAATGAGATCCTAATACCTGGATCCAGATCCCAAAAGATATTAGGCAGCTGAGGACTGGAGCCTTGGTGTGTGTTAGGAACAGCTCCTTCACCACTGAAATGTAGTGAGATTTAATTATTTTATAGCTGGAAGATAGGTACCAGTCCCTATAGGAAACTGCAAGAGTATTGTGAAAGATTAGCCTTATTTGGCTTTGTTTTCCTTTTAGACCAAGTAACATAGCTGCTGAATCATTATTAATAGTTGTTTATGTTATGGTAATGCCTTAAGCAACCCTCAAGGACAAATACTAAACATGATAAACCTTAAGCAATAGCTCCAGCAAAGCAAGGGGGATTTTGTTTTCCCTGCACTCTGTGCCACATGCACCTGCAGTTGGGCTGGTCACCAAGTTATACAACTACACCCATTTTGCAGGTCCTAAACTATGTATGCCACTGGGAGTGTTACTAATCAAGTGATGCTACCACCTTTTGTCTGCTCCTGAAACCTCGTCACCCATAGGCTACATAACTCCCCAAGCTATCTGACAAGGAAAATAAAACAAGTCTGGCATACACTCAGTTATGTTAGTCAGTCTGAATAATTCTCTGGCTTTGGTATCAGGTACCATACAACTCCCACTCACCTCAGGAGGAGTGGAACTGGTCCCATGGACTGCCCAATTTATCAACATGATAGGTGAAGTCTCTGCCTGGGAGATTAACAAGAGGACGTATTATTGCGACATACAAACTCTTTTCAAGTTGTGCATCCTAGGAGGTAGATTGCATGACAAATATGCATAGTATGCCTTTTCCAGCTCTTGCTTCTGAGCTGACCTGTGATATCCTTCCTGAAGACAAGTGTCTAACTAGAAAAAAATAGAACTTTCTCCCTAAAGAGGTTTTGTGTTGTATTTCTGTTTTGAAAGAGGTGAAGAAATATACTTCTGTTCAGAGAAATGCAAAGAAAGAGGAGCAAACCCTACGGTGTAAAACTCACTCTGTCCCTGTCCCTCCCTCCACCTACCAAAGCTGATTGCAGAGGCTGTCTGAGTCCACCTCCTTCCGCATCCCCTCCAATTCACCATCGGTTGTGAGAGAGCCAGTTGACACAAGAAGAGCAAGCAGCCAACACATATTAATTTTTAAAAGGCATTAGGAGTAATATTGTGACAAACAATTCAGCACCAATTCAACACCTCCAAACACAGAATGGCAGAAGTGTACCCATTAATGCACAGCCACAGCACAATTTCTGGACTTGCCAGCACCAGCATAAAGTTTGAAGGAAGGAAATTTTCAAGGGCCTACAAGACACACAAAGGCAACCTCCTATCCCCTACTGCATTGATTTGGGGACCTTCACACCCCTTTTGCCTTTGAAAAAATCCATCTCCAAATGCAGCCAATGTTAGAGTTATTATTAAATCTGCATGTACTTGGACTGCAGTGTTGCTGAAAATGGTGGTCTAGCTGAAAAGAGGGATCTTTTAATAATGTCTTCTCAAATGATCTGTTTTCTTGTTGTCACTGATATGCCATCATATGTTCAAATTGATTGCATCCATGGATGTTAAGCTTGAGTCGCCTAACTGAATAGACAGGCTGGCATGGGAGTTTTTAAGATCTGCATTCACAAAAAATGGCCATTTTAATAAATGCTGTTAAGAGGAATATATGTATAACAGGTAGTTGCACTAACAAGGAGATTGACACTGGATATACACTTAGGCTATGTCAAAATAAAATACAGTATGAATTAAGTGGAATTAAAATTCTGGATGCCCTAATCCAGCCACTTTCCTTCATACCACTTACTCGAAGGCTACACTGAGCTTGTACCTGACCTGGCCAGTCCCAGGAACATGCTGAAGCCCATCTCCTGAGACCACCAACTCACACTGACATTGCCCTTGGGCTGCCTACACCTACCTTGCTCCCTGAGGTTGGGGCCTCCTAGAAAGAACATATGTGTTGGCAACTCAGAGTCATTCAGGTGGTGAGTTAGCTGGATGGTGCTGCCAGACACAGAGCATCCATGTGGCATGTCACTGTGCCCTAAAGTGCACAGTTTAGCTCCTCAGCAATAGCCACTGGGTTACCCCAGGCTGGTTCCCAGACTTGGCCCTACAGGGCTTCAAGTGGAAAGTTACACAGATTGGTGGCAACTTATGCCTGATCCAGCCTCATAGCTGCTCCTATGCAGCTGTGTCTGTACTCTGGCTACTTCTAGGCTAATACACAGAACAGTCTAGAGATTGTTTTTAGGCTCTGAAGCCAAATGTCATGGCCCAGTCCACATTCATACACTCTCGTGTCCCCCAAAACAGGATGGTCACAGTGCATCTGCTTTTCCAGAATAGTTCTCAGCATATGCTATGCTCCCATTCATCTGCAGCTGTTTTATGGGAGATAATATGCTAATTAAATCCACTACAGTGACCCTACTAGCAGTTTAAGAGTATGAACAACCACGTACCAATACTTGAGCTGTGGGCTGGATTTTTCCCAACCCTGGTCAGTTTACTAGCACAGATGTAGTTCCTGTGTCCACACCTGCTCAGGAAGAGCCGAGTTCAGGATATCTGCTGCTGTCCTAGGCTGTCACACATTTGATGTCACCTGTGCCTGCTCCATTTGATTTCCCAGGAGCTAGAACTCAAGTCCATTTTACAGTCCTAAATACACTCCTGCCTGGAGCTCAGGAAAGCAATGCCCGAGCCTGGGCTTGCACGTAAAGATGCAATGGGTGAGCCAAGATTTGGAAAGGGATTCTGACTAGCTGTACACAGACCGAGTTGTCGTACTTTAAGGTCTGGATCAAAACGTTCCTGAAAACAAGCAGAAGTAATGGACTGTCCACATAATGGCAAAAGGCATCAGAGCAGCCTGAAGGATTAATGAAACAGAAGGCACGGTTTCATTGCTTTGATGCTCAGCTTCCCATCCAGTCTTTTAAATCACCCTCTTCAAAATGTGAATACAGTCCTTTGTACACAAAACCACAATATACACAAAAAGGAATACATGGTACAATTTGGGGAGACAGGATTAAGTTGGAGAATTTTTGACTGTTTTACTTACAGATACATTAATGCGAGTTTTGTGCATCTTTCTACCTGTATGAACAAAATAATTACCAGACTACAGCATTCGGCAGTAATGATCATTAACTGCAGTAGTAATATTGCAGGCTCTAGGGCCTTATTGTAATCTTCCTCATTTCAGTGTTAAAATACTCTAACTTCATTAGCTTCACTGGAAATACTCCACTTTACACCTACATAATTGAGAGCAGAATCAGTCCTCCACTGCTGTGGAAAATACTGTGTAGTGCAGCACTTTTCAAATAAAATGTAATTAACATGAAATTCTAGATCCATATTGCAATTTGCAGAATGATCACTGTGGGTGCAACATGACTTCCAACTCCCTCTCTCATCTTAATTTAGTTAGAAATAGGACTGCCTGTGTAATATCTTCTCCAGCAACAGAGGCATATTTCTTTTCCTATTGTTATTTTTTTTTCTCTTTATAAATCTTTGTCAACAAAGGATTACTGGCTCACCTGAGAGAGGCAGTTAAAGTCAGATACTCGCCTGTAATTAGGGAAACTTGGAATCCTTGACAGTGAACACCTGGCTTCTCATTACTACCTGAATTTTATACTTCCAAGTGTTAATCTCTCCTCAGGGTTTGCCTTGGAGTTTCATTCTGGTATTCAATGAAACCATCAGGTTTTCCAGGCACTGACACCTTTGAAATGTTTTCCACATGGGAACCAATATGAAACATGTGTGATTATTACCGATTTCTCTGTGTTGATTTCTATTATGGTAGCGCCCTGGAAAAATAGTACAGACAGCAGTAATAAAATCTTTCATTGAATGGCTTTATACGGCAGGAAGAGTTGTGTTTAAAGGGGCTGCTATGATGAATGGAGTTATCATCGTTAAAGCTTGGTTTAAAGGATTCTAAGAACTTCTTGCACATTTTTCAGCCTTGAGAGTAAGTCTTACCTGCACTTCTTTCGTTTTAAAAAACAGCACTGTTGCCATTTCTCACAGCTCTTGGTGAAATACATGGGCTAGGTGGAAGCTGGGAACAGACCGAGCTTGAACTCACAGCTAACAGTACAGGGCCACAGTTCTGTCAGATTACTACAATTTCCTTTACTTTACTGAGTTTCCTTGACTTCCCAACCTTTACCAGCTTCGTGGGCAGGAAACTTCTCACTCTTAAAAGCTCCAGCATACTTGGAACTTTGTACGTTTACATTCAGACACAGGAAAACTCAGGCAAAAGGATATCTTTGGGGCATATCTTCTGTTAACCAGAAGCACTTACTATCCTGTGTCTGAATAAAAGAGCTGTTTAAAGCGCCTTGGGCCCAAAGTTCTTACCAACTACCACAAGGCAATAGGAGATGTAAGAAATCAAAATAATCTGAAAGAAGAACAGCAAAGATAAGAATTCCCATAGAGCTGAAAATCGCTCAGAAACATGAAAACAAGTGACTCTCAAACAATAGTTTTTCTGGTTTCTGAAAGCAACAGGTGCCACTGAAAAAGAAAACAATAGAAGATTATTGTACCTCTATCAAGCATAAGCTCTGATGCACTTGATCATTTATAAAGTTTTCAGTGAATTCAGGAAGAGCAGACTATGAAATTACTTAAAAAGTAAGTACATCACTTATGAGACTTGTTTGGGACCTGAGGGGATAAAAAGGAAGTAAAACAGTGGGAGATCTTGTGACTGATCTAAGCCTGAGTAGCGAAAATAGCAATATTTTGCTGATAAAAGACAGTTATGAGTGAATCCCAGAATAAAAACACAAAGAAAAAAATTGAGAAACCCAAAATTAACCTATGGTGAGCTTTATGTGAAAAAAAATTAAAGGAATAAAGAATGTACAATTTAATTCAAAATATCAGGAAATCAAAGATGTTAATCAAAGTGACCTCATCTTGATAACAAGTGCAAACCTCAGTTGCCTAATGCATTCCCTACAGAAGGAATTAGAAGTTTCCTTACCTGGTTCAACCCAGACACGGCCCCTAATGTGTCATAGATGTTAACAAAAACTGAGCATCAGTATGCTCTTATTCTGAGCAAAGAGAGTTTGTTCCTCCTAGATGGATAAAGAAAGTTTCATGTCCCTATTCGCAGGAACTCAATTTTATTTGAAACCAGCCATAGCCCAGTTCTTACCACTGTCAGAAGACACCTGCCAAATATCCCCTGGAGAACAGGAATTTGTTTCTTTAGTTGCATAGTTATGATTTGAGTTTTGGGCACAACCCCAGAAAAGACTTGATGCATATACTTTAGTGGAGGTTCCATGATCATAGGCTTGCTCTCAGAACTGGAATGCAAGTACATTTCACCACAACCTTAGTGAGGTCCTAGACGCATGGCATTTTCCAGATTCCTTGGGGATATCCTATAATCCTTACCAGTCTCCTCGTTGCTTGGGGAGCAGCTGCAGAGCACTGCCTCCTACCCAGCAGAGCTCAGCCCAAACTTTGGTAAAAAAATTATTCTATTTATATGAATATATGCTGAAGATTATTTATAAAATAAAATAATCCTGTGCCACAGTGACAGTGCATATTATATACGTATATATACGTACATATGTAAGTAATGCAAGGGGAAGTTTAACTCAGATCCTTCCTCCCTCAGCAGTTTCTCAATCTCCATTGACTGTTTCAATTCCTGCAATAAACCCCTTCCCCTCAGTCCCCCATGGCCTGTTTTCTCTCTCTGTTGAAATACCCTTCCTGCCTCTGACTTTATGCAAATGTGGGTTATCTGGGGTGAAGATTATAGAACTGAAAATAGAATAACTGAATAGTCCTTCTTCAGAGCATTTGGCTCAAAGTACAGTGGATCGCTAGCTACTCTGCTGGGAGCACTTCTGGGCACTAAATTGCAAGTTCTGCAATTCCTGTCTTCCTTCCTTTGGATCCTGAAGAAGCATAACCTTTTTCTCCTCCATTTATGTCTGTCAGGAATGAATTACCTTGTAAGGCTACAGGGCACACTCATGCAACACCTCAGCTATTTGGGGCCACTGATTCCATCACAGATGTGCACTGTGTCACAGGAATGACATGATGGCAGCTTCCCAGCATGCAGTCTTCATGAAGTTAGTTGTATCTGTCATTTTATAGTTCTGCAAGTCCTCATTTTTTCTGACATCAGCTTCTCTCATTTTCAGCAGTAAAGTTCTCAGTTTTCTGTTAAGCAAAACGTCTGCAGAGGAGGTGACAAACAGTGTTTCAGTGGTGCCTCCTGCGTTGAGTTGGTGAATCTCTCTCCATACAACTGACTAATTCTGATCACTGATGACGTTACAAGGAAAATTGCTGTGCTGTGAAATGTTTCTGTGAATTCACCTCAGCTGTTCTCCCCTAGATGAGGAACGCTGAGGAACAGGTAATCTTAATAACAATGATTTGACCAACTTTGGTTTAAGAGATTCACTGATGAACTGGATTTAACTACTTGTGTGCCAGGAGAAATGAGAAACAGAAAAATCCCAAGAAAGGAAGAAGTGGCTTTAGAGACAGACAGAAGCAGTGAGGGAGAAGACTCACCAAAACTGACAGGACCAAGAAAAAAGCATATTCATGTAATGAGGAGGACTTGATTTAACTAATGATTTGGCTCAAGATGCAGAAACACTGACTCATTCAGAAAACAAACCAAAAGGAGCAGGAGAAAGAACTAAAGCCGTTCCAGAGGACCTGCTTCCAGCCTCAATGATGTACTGGAGGATTAAGGAAAAAGACTAAGAAATTAGTATAGGATTTATTACTTTTGCCTTGTTTGTCTTGTGTCAGTAAACAAGGAGTAAAAGCATTCAGAAAACTTGAGCAGATCCTCTGAAAAGGCATTAGTAAATATACCCACACCTTCCTGAATACTTACCATGTAAACCAGAGGGCTCACATTGGTGCCCTCATGGCCAGCAGTGATTTCCAGGAAAAAATGTTTAACTTTGGGAAGCCTAAAAAGTTGGTACTTTGTTTAGTAGAGAGGACAAAAACAAATGCTGTTTTGGATGAGCACAAATGTTTCATTTGGGGGGGGGGGGGGAAGGGTCCAGTTCAGTCTACAACAAAAATACTTTATTGCTAGCATCACTTGAGAGGCAGGTGTATAGGCAGGAAAACAAAAACCATAGATTTATGTTGTCTTTTGTTGTATTAGAGAAACCAAAGGGGAAACTGATTTTGACAGGTAAAAACAAAACAGAGAGGAAAGAATTCTTATCTTAAAATCTCTAACGGGATTATAAAACATGGGGAACAACTGAAAACCACAGAAGATGAGGACTTCCATCTTTAGGTGTGCTGGTGCTTCTATTATGAGCCCTCACTTCAGATATAACTGCAGAGATTAAATTGATTTTCTATTTTTATGACTTTTAGAAGGTACATTAATGTTCTACATAGCTGATTATATGCACAGTATTTTTATTATGTGAAATACCATTAATTTCCATGGGAGTTTGTGTAGTATGGTAATGATGTCATTAACCAAGGCTGTTAAACTCATCGAGCTATATACCACCCTGAATTACACCTGTGCATCCTCCCTAGATCAGCATGCTGCCTCCCTCAGCCCTGTACCTGCGCTGTGCATGCAGTGTGTCCCCACCTCTCCTGGCTAGCAGGGGCCAAAGACCAGAGCCCTGCAGCTGCAGCTAGAGAGTAACATGTAGGAAGTTTTGAGACATAGCCCCTGTTGTAGCCATTTGCCCAAAAACAAGATTTGTTCTGAAGGCACTTAAAGATCTTTACTTTATGGTGTGGCTGTGCCACAGCTTCGAATGGCCTTGTTTATTCAATCTGGCCAGGTCTGTATTAGCTTTCATCTTATCCCTCAGTGTTACAGGTTTATTCTCACAAGACTTTTGGGCAGTAGAAAAAGACCAACTTAATTCCCAGGGTGGAACTGCTGCACATGCAGAAGGCATGACCTGCATGTAGCAAACCCCTGCAACAGCCTGAGCCCTGAGCAGCATCCATCCTCCTGGCTAAAGGCTGCTTTCCAGACCCATTACTGCTGCAGCCAGTATGGACATCGATATCTGACATGTTTTATAGGTGAATATTTCCATGATAACTTATGTGCTTAGGGATTTGCAAGGCTTGGTCCCTTTATTCATTAAGGATTAATGCATCTTTGGGAAAAGACTGAAGGAACATGTGGTGAGTAAGCTGCACTATCTTCAGAGCAGCCCTAAGCATAGTCTTGGGAAGTATCGTAGTTCAGCATCACTCCTCTGAAATACTGTCAATACCCTTTCCTGTGTGTGCCAAGCTCTGGAAAGAAGCAATTTGTTCCTTCATACCCTATCCTTGCTGGTTGCTTCCAAGAGAAGAGAGAGAAAATACAGCCCCATCCTCACCTGTCCACTTGACATAGGGGCAGTGTGGCAAAACAGGCCAGAAACCAGCAGGGGCCTGGGACGAAGGAAGTTGTCACTACCTATCTTCACATCGTGACTTGTAGCCCAGATCATCTCTTTGATTTTAACTTCTGTCCTTTGCTCTCTTTCTTGATAATGGCTTTTGCTTTACTAAAGCTTCTTCCTGTCCCATGGAAGTCAATAAGAGTTTTGTTAATAGCTTCTACAGAAACAAGATCAAGCTATTTATTTTTCTTCTTTTTTTTTTTTCTTGGTATGTAATTTGGATTGCAGTTGTACTGATTGACAACTCCACTACAACTGCATTGAATTGCTGCCCAAATCAGTAATCTACTTTGGTGCCTTAATTAACTAGAGTCAAATTTGAATTGAATTGCTTTTCTTGGAGATCTTTTAGGGTGGCTGTCAATCTAAAGGTAAAGACTTTTATAAAAATGGTGCTGCTTTTTTATTTTGTTCAATTGCTTTAGATAAAGATATTTTTCTTCATCTCCTACCTCTCAGTACTTACATTTTCATATTTCATATTCCCCTCTATTTCCTTTTTTCATTTTTAATATATTCTTTTCTCCTTATTTTTTAATTAGCTTTCTATTTGAATTTAATTATTTTCTTCTCTTTCAGCTAACTCCTGTCTTGCACAGCACACTATCTCACCACCCCCTTCAATAAAGCTCTGTCTGTCAGCTTCACCTGCCCCTTTTAAGTCTTTTCTCTCTAATTTATTTTTTCACTTCTAATCCCTCCCCTAATAATTCTTTTTTAACTCATGATGTTCCTTCCCAACCATAGGGCCTAAGTTTCTCCCTTTTGCTTTCTTTACATCGATGCGATGCCATAGCTCCCAAATGAGTGGGACCAGATTTGCAGTGTGAAGAAGAATCAGGCCCACAAACAAATCCAGTAAAGAAAACTGGAATGTTCCAACAGAGAGTGGCTGTTCAACGTATCATTACTGTCTATAAATAATGGGAAAATTTTTCACATTCCTGATTCTAAGAAGGTACAAGAGCATTGCAATAAGTGGTTACTAAATATTTCTGGTCTTCATCCATTCCTTACCAACATTTCCCTTCCCAGCACCCTTCTTCCTACAAAACTTACGTATGCTATCTCTCTTGGGCACAAATTCTGATCTTTTTTGTACAGCTTTTACTCTGGCTTCACTGTGCTAATTTCTGTGCAGTTTCTCTTGAGTTATCCAGGCTTAAGCAAGAGCAGACTCATGCTATCTCTCTCTCTCTATTAACTGTCTTAGGCTAGAATTTTCTTTTACTTTTTAAATTAGATGTCCCAGCTGATCTTAAACAGCTGGCTTTTTTCATCTGGGGAGTAGCTTAAGTCTGCACTCTCCAACAGCATACAGCAGTTATCAGTTAATGAGATGACTTGTAGCCTTGTCCACACTTGCATCACCATGGCTGCCTAAACGAGCTGATGTGCTGCAAACGAGGATTAGAACCGCTCTTTCAATACTGCATGCACTGCTGCTCACTCCAGCAGCCACAGAGGCGATTGCAGTCCTCACAGAGTCAAGATGATCAGAAACCCTTGTGCATTAAAAGTAAAGCAACTGAAATGAGGAACACAGCCCTTGGTTATCTGTTTAGATGTTGCTGAAATCCCCTACCTGCTTTTACCAAATGTATATAAAGCTATATATATTATTCTTTGTATTTTCTCATCCTTTTTTAGTCTGCCCACCCCAGCTTCATTTTTGGAAGGTGCACTGTGAGCATGCTAGGATTAAAAAGGACACTCCAACATTCATGTTTGTAGACTTCATCATCCCACAGCTATGAACATATAGTAAAAGGAAACATGCCCTAGGAAATCAAGAAAGTGTCCTGTATTGGAATATGATATTTGGGGCTCCATACTTCCAGCATCAGGTAGCCACTTTGATACTTTGGGGCTTGAAGAAGAGCTATTTTTTTATAATAATGTCACATTTCCTGTCTCCACAAGGAAATCACAAATGTTGGGGTATGGCTCCAGAGGATTTAATCCAAGTGTTGGTCCTATGCTGAAGGCTATTCAGCTATAAATGACTACCTGGTCAATTAAACTAGGGAGCTGAAGATAATTGCATCCATCTTTTGGGTGTTATTGATTACAGAAATACCACAACCTAACCATTTCAGCCCTAGGGCTAACTAGCTTCAGATGTACCCTTTCCTTCTTTTTTTCTTTTTTTCTTTCTTTCTTTCTACTCAGACCATAGAAATGAAGATGCCTTAAGGAAGGATTATAAAATTAGGATCCATTTATCTGTGCAAAGGTATACTTTGTTCAGTGAATCTAAATTAGTTGTTCCATTTCCATGTAACAGAGACAAAATTAATAACATTTCTTCATATGCAGAGGCAACGTTTGCACTAAGGTAATTATACTTGCCAAAACTAGATAAAAGCTTCAGTGATTGAATATTTTTGCTGTTAACTGCTAACACTACCTCACTTCTCCGCAAAAACTCTGGTTTAGGCTTCTTTGACTTATTATAGTAGAGAGCTAAGACACCACTTTTATAACTAGCTTTATGTAGTACCAGAAGACTCTGCAAGATCCCAGCACAGCTCTAGGCACTATGCAGACACCTACCAATAGACCAATCCATATATTCACTGAACTCTGAAAGATATTTATACCAATGCAACATGTATATCTAATACTACCGTTCTGGCTTGATGGTACCTGAGGTTCATCAGTTAATCAGTTGTGTGCAGTGCCAAAATAGCATGGAAGGGAAACAACAATCCCTGCCCTGGCAACCTCATGAATGAGCTTCCCGCTCATCCCATGCTACACTTGTGTGAGCTCTACAGCTAAGTCTTCAGGCTAAGAAGGGATTCAAAATAAAACCCACACCAAAACAAAAAAAACATTGTGTACTTTGTGATTAATTTTTGAGTGCACCTGAAGCAATTACAGGAGTGGTAATGATATTCTTCATAGACCCTGTCCCTTAATGTGCACCATAATTAGAGGAAACTTGCATCCCAAAAGCCATGGTCTCTGCAGACTCAAGGGACTGGGGGGTGAAAGGGGAGGGAGTAAGGCCAATAAATATAGCCAAGGCACCTCTGACTATCCCTCTCAGCACAGACCAATGCAAATGTGTGCTCTGAAAATTAACACAGCTAGGAAGGAAACATCCCACAGGGAGAATCAATACCCAGCAAAGGATAATGGGAACCCTGTGCAAACAGCTGTGATCTGCCCTCTGAATATTAGCACCTGTCGGTGGCAGCAATCAATGTTGGTCAATGGGCAGCTCTCCTTACAGCTCAATTCACACAATGATCATTAGTTGGAACCAACCCGGTGGCACCCCATGCTGCCAAATGGTGTCCTTTTCTTCCTAAATGTGGACAAACAATGACTTCTCCAAATAACTGGCACTGCTCTTTTTAATCTTTTCTTCCTCCCTTCTGCTTTGCCCTTTTTGCTGTATACAAGGACGATCCACCAGAAGCTAGAAATTAAGTTATTCGGCTTGATTTCAGAATGTATTCTGCCATGGGGTCAGGGCATGACTGGCACTTCAATTAAGTTGTGGCAAGGAATTTGGCCTTAATCCACCATTTCTATTGATGCAATGACTGTCTATGTTTGTCTTGTACTTAATTATTATTAATATCCTTATTAATAATAGGAACCTTATTTATATTCCTTTCAAGGATAGTGAAAGAACAAAACTGGAGATTCTCACAGCAGGTTGGAATTTCAGTTATTTTCTGTAGGACAGAGAAATTTTGCAGACAGTGGCCTTTATGCCTGCCTATAGCTGCATACTTTGCATCATAGAAGACCAGTCCTGTCACCGCCCTCAAGCATGTCTCCATACAGTCACACCAACTAATAATAAAAAGAGAAAAAATAGTTATAAGCAAAGATTCATGATGCTTTCATGGAGTCCACTGGGCAGAATAAGGAATTAGTCCTGATGTAGTCAGCAGCAGTTTCTGAAAAGTTTTTTTTGCTCACAAGGAACTTCTTGTTTCTGGTGTGAGTAACAGCAAACAATATCAATGACTGCAGATGAGAAATCTGAAGCGCGCCATTTTGACCCATCCCTATATCAATCTGCCTAATAGTCTCCAGACTCCCTTGTGCCTCAGTATCCCTCGATATTATGAAATACAGTCAGAAGGCTAAATTTGAGAGACATCAAAGTCTCACTCCCCTAAACTCTATGTGACTACTCATATGGATTAAAAGTGTGCTTCACTAGACTGAGGTCTGAGAATATGCTCTAAATACTGAAGGACAGAGGAATCTTTCCTGAAGTTTACAGGAAGTCATATTAGCCATTAAAAAGGACTCCAGATCTCACATTTCCCGGTTCCATGCTCTAACTGTAATAATATCCAGTTTCCCACTAGAGAGCCCAGTGGCATTAGCAAACATAGAAATGCAGATTGAGTTTATTGAGGTGCCAGCTAGGGCTCTGGAAGGTAGACAGCTGAGCACCGTTGGAAAATGACCAGATATATTTAAGCTGGCACGATCCAGTTCACTACATTCTGAATGGATGCCAACAGTTCAGGGGCATCGCGAACACATCTTACATAAGGGGCACACGTCTCTGACATCTACTCATGGTACTGCGTACAGCTGAGTGGAGGGCAGGGAGCAAAGGGCAGAGGATATCCTAAGTGTTCTTTCAGACTTGACACAGATTTCCATTTTGCCGTGTTCTTCTCTTGTGTGTGTTTATTTTCCTTGAATATTCAAGCATTTGGAGCTTTACAGTTGCCAGAGCTTATGAAAAGTGCATATTTAGCTCAAAGAGTTCCCAGATGTGAATTTAAAAATGACACTGTGTTGATTAGCTATAGAAGGCAGCCAGTCAAAGAGCAGAAACAATAACATGTGGCTTGGCATTTCCCAGCCAGCGAGAATATAGTGACCCATTTAATTGTTCATGAATTGTCCAAAATTTGGGAATACAGCAAAAGTTAAAGGCATGAACAAATGTTCCTATTGCCCAGCCTGCACCTAATGTTTTATCCTGTCATCTTTGCTGTTTCACCTCCTCCTATTGGGAAAGATCTGGAGACGATCTGTGGGTTCATCAGAAGTTGGTGGCTGGGACTTCAAGATTCCTCTATCCCTGAAGTTACCCTGCCACTGAGGCACCTGGGGCTCTGCCCCACCTCTGGGGGAGAAAAATGAAATTAGACTGAAATGCGTTTATTTTCTCTTAATGTTAGGCATCATTCACAGCTGACCATTCATCATCGCAGCTCATCCCTATGAATGATTCATGAGGGGACAGCCATTCCCAGGGCCTCGGCTCCTGAGCCGCACATTCCACAGGAAGCGTTCCCACCTGGTTGTGCAAGAACCTGAGCGCCTGAGAAGTGCTGAGGGCTCTTCCTCTCTTTCTAAAATGGAGGCAAGGCACTATAACTCAATGTAACACCCCAGCAGCGCCATGGAGGGAGGCACGGGCCAGTAGGTCGCATGTCAAATTCCACACGTGAAAGACATCTCAAAGTACTCAATAAGCCCAGCTTTAAGAAGAGGCAGTATCTGTAGTTTGATCAGCTAGGAACATTGGGATTCAATATCCTACATGTGATTCTTCTAGCTGTCCACAAAATGTATGCATAAAACACACAAAACTATATAAAACTGTTGACATGTTTTGCAGATATCATGTAGTTTGTGTCCTGTGTTTCAAGAAACTGTCTGTACTTAAACTGGAGGCTCTACAAAGGACACAGTAAAGCCAGTTTTCATATCCATTTCTGATAAGTTTCTGAGCCTTGTCTAGTCTTTATATAATAAAGTGAAGTCTCACACTTCCATGCACAGCATGTATAGCACTTTCTACTTCTGACAGAACCAGACTTGTTCTAATGAGGCTTCCCAGCTTTAAATTAGCAATAATGTAAAAAAAATATCCTCCCTCTTTCTTTACCGTTACCTCAACTAAAGGAGAAAGGTATGACAGAGAATGTAGATGTCTACTCAGGAAGGACAGTTGGTAATATTACAGTAATTTTTACTATAAATCAGCTATTTTTCCAGGTATAACAACAATTTTGTATTAAGAAAAAATGCTTTAGGAACTGATAGTAGAACTGAAGCTGCAAACAATTTCTGCACTTCTTTCTATCATAAGCATAAAACACAAGTTTCCCTGTGTATGTTGCACAGAATGTAACAGCACAAATCATGAACATGTTTTACCCTGTTTTTCCTCTCTCTTGTGCCCTTGCTCCTTTAGGGGGAAAAAAAAAAAGGAGAGAGAGAGAGAGAGAGAGAGAGAGAGAGAGAAATTGCTTCCAGATTAGGATTATGTTCTACTAGCAATTTTAGGAAATCCTTAGATTCCAGCGGTTGCACTGAGCAAAAACAGTAGTGCTCCATTGCTTTCAAGCTCCACGTGAAAAATAAGATGAAATGCCAACATGAGATGACATTCCTAGTAGACTATACAGATGTTTAGAATACAAGAGAAAATGCTACTTCAAATTTGGGTTTCAAACTCTTTAAAACCATTTTGATTGAAAAAAAACATCATAGTTTCAAAAAATAGTTCCTAACTGGAAAGCCTATAAATCCACAACTCAGACTTGGAATTCACATATTGCTCTCTTCTTCAGTGAAGGGTAGTTTACACCAGTGCATAATGGGATTTTTTTAAAACATACAGCTTTTGTGGTAGATGTTTTTTATCCTATTTGGATAGTGCTATCTCTCAGCCTCTTTCTGACCTTTCCCTCATCGCACCACAGACTTAGCCTACAAACTATTCAAGGTTATTTATACCGCAATCATTGTTTATACAGAAGTGGGCAAGGGGGATTCAGTTTTTTGTAAATGCAGGAGGGCAATTTAAATAGAATGAAGTTCAGCTGCAGTGCCAGAATTTTTTACTATGTCTCCGTAAGAGATGTACAAACCACTTACTCTGCAGAGAACAAGGTTAGAAGTCGTGCATCATACACATGCTGGAATTACATGGTCTGTGGTAGACCTTTCCTGTGCCAGACCCAAACTCTGTTCTCAGTCTCTGGAGACCATGGGATTGTGCTGATATACGGTTGCAGAATTTGACTTTAAATCAGTAAGCAGGCACACTAGAAAAAAAACAGGCCTCTGCAGGCATATGTCCTTGATCAGATTTTATTTGCACATGGAAATCATTTCTAGTTGCAGAAGAAAGCCTTTTGCTGTCTCCAGGAAGACCAATACTGTGTAAAGACAGCCATATGTTACGTCACTCCACAGAAGCAGCAGTGGTCACCTTTGCTGTCACCAAAGAGAACCATGGGAGGATTTACTGCGGGGAGAGGGTCTAGCCACCTATTTTTCCCATTAACAGCAGTTAGTGCGGTTCAGCCTCTTCATCGCACAGATAAGTGGCCCCAACACCATCATACCTGCATGCAGCCCAGAGAACAAATTATACAAATCTTTGCTTCATACTTTTCAGTTTGCTTCAGATGAAATTTTCCCATGATTAAAAAATTCCAAAAGGAAAAACCACCAAAGCATTATGTATTTAATAAGCAGGCTGCTATAGGATTCTTTCCTTTGATATAAATGCCTCTTTTAATTGTCTCGGGGTCATATTTCTTTACTGAAAATCATTTTCAGTGATATGATGAGGGAAAACCAAATCTGTGCATAACAGTAGGACCCTTGAAACTGAAACAAGGACAACTCCTTCAAGTACAGTGTGGCTGCAATTTAGCGTCTCTACTCTTCTCAGTACCAGTCAGATTCCAGCCGTGTGCAGAACATGATACTATTATCTGCGGAAGAAAAACAAAGAGAGAAATAGAGGTTGGTTGTCTGGAACAAATTACTGTTGTTAAAGGTGAGGCATAAGAGAGCTTAAAAACCATCAACATTACATATGTTGTGCATGCCCATGCTGGTCACTACCTGGGAAGCTTCTATTCTTCACTAGCAGTTCTTTTTAACGTCTATAATCCTATGAGGAAGTTCTGAAGTTCTGGTTCAAGCTAAATGCTACCAGATTTAAACACACTAAATTTTAAGTGCTTAGGTTCATACTTATAACCTTGTATTACTTCTTCTTATTTAGTGTTTCAGGGATTTTTAATGATGAAGATAAAATTTTGCTTTTGGATAGCATTTATCTGTAGATCTTGGTGCATTCTACCCAAAAAGAGACAGAACTGAGCAACAAAGAATTGAAGACCACAGAAGAGCTCATTGGCAGAGACAAGATTAGATTCCTCAATTCACTGCTTTGCCCCCAAATCACACTGGTAACCAGCCTGGTCTTAGAGTCACATGCCCAGTATTGTCTCTGTTTTCCAGCATTCTCAAGATAGATCCCATAAGTGTCTCAATTGAAAAATGACAAAGAGGGAAGAAAGGAAATCAGAAAAAAAGCGGTGTGTGTAATAGATGTGAATGGAAATTCTTTGAACCAATTAGCTCAGAAGTGTGTTCATGCTGACATATGAAATACCTGTGGACTTAGAACATTTTTTCTATGATGCTTGATAAACCTTAAACCCATGACAAACTAGAAAATTGAAAGCTCAATTTTTCTAACAATAACACTTACCTACAGATTTTTCTTCACAATGCTTATACTTTTGTCCCCACAGTGAAGGATACTTTTCACCCTTATCGAAAGCAGAAAATTTTTCTCAAATTTGCACAGATAGAACTGAAATAGTTCATCTAGGCAGATGAATATCTCAGAAGAAAATCCAGCTGCCTGAAGGCAGGTTAGAAATGGAATCATTTTTGTAGGCACTGTCTTTCACTTCCTAAAATACCACTTTTTATTATGAAGAACTTGTCCCTAGAATAATCCCAGACTCTTTTCCATATTACTGGTAGGCTTCTGTGCATACATTTGTATCCAGTCTGTCCTCTAGATATTCAGCCATTCCCAGAGACATGGTGTGACTGCCGTGGCTCTTTTAAAGACCACCAATTCCTGCAGGATAACTAACCCACCGCCCACAAATGTACTGCCAAATGTCACTGCAGGAGACAAAGCCTCACCACTGCAAACAGATACTGAAGCTACCTCTAATCCATTCTGCTGTTGTGAATGTGCTTTCTGCAGTACATGGCAATCAAAATTGTGAAGTGGAGGTCAGACTGAATGACCCTCTGGGGACATTGACTTTTCCTGTGATTCCTATGACAAGTGCCAATGGGGCACGAGGCAGAAACTTTTGCTACTGCATAAACCTGAGAATTTACTATCTATTATAACTGAGCCATCACTACTACTCTGCCATCTGATGTGAAGTGCTGCACGAACCTACATCCTGAACATGTGAATAGCCTTCCTTTAACATGCTTTTCCACAGCATTAATTCATTATATAAAGGCCTGCACAATAAAATCCAGTGGAAACAGCATGGGCTTACATAAAATCCAAGCAACTCTTTGACAATTTAGGAATTTCTTTGCACTGTACAACATCCTTTAAGCAAAAGCCCACAGATAAAGACAGAGTGCGAAGTGACTTTCCTGGGGCTTTACTGCAATCAGGGCTGTGATGCCAGGAACAGCACGGCTCTCAGCCACGTTCATCAGTTATGCAACATTGAGTTGGAGCAATGTTAGATCAGGACCTCCCCCCCTGACAAAAATAGGGCTGACAAAGTTGTGGAAGGAGTCAATGCTTAATGACAGATGCAAGCACAGCGCAAGAGAATGCTGCTGGGAGCATAACGTAAGATAAGATTACGCTCATACAGAAGTGCTGTTTGCAGGAAGAGAGATGTTACCCCTCCAGCACACACACACATGCACATATACACATTTTATTGAATCACAGATTAACTTTTATATTATTCCTGCATGTTCAAAGGGCTTTTGCAGAGGGGAAGGCTGTGGGGACGGTTGTCCCAGTGCTAACAAGCAGTGCACAACAGTTGTCTCATTTCACTTAAGATAAGGAATTCCAACATTACACTAACAGAAGTGCTCAAAAAGCCCCTTTTCACACCTATACCGTGCTTTCCATCATGAGAGCAGTCCTCAGACACTAACTACTTAGGATTATTTCAGTAAATATTTGAACCCACTGACAGTCACTACCTGGTGTCAGTGGCAGGGCACTCAAAATTCCACGCAATGATCCAAAGCATGCACACTCCAATGGAAAGACATGTCCTGACTCCCATCCTGACTCACATGGGTTGAGGATCAGGCTCTTAGAGTCTGCACATGACTGGTAATTTTTAAATGATTACAATGAAAGGAAAGACTGTCTTTTTAATGCCCAAGAGCAACAGCTGCAATGTCATTGGGGTTGTGTTCCGAGATGCTCCTAGACTGCAGCCCAAATAAGTGTCTTAATAATACTTTGAAAGTATGTAAAGCACTTCTTTTATATGCAATGACAATTCTGTCTGGGCGCATCGTCTGTTTGTCCAGCCAGAACAGAATTAGACTTAATGAACCAGATTCTACTCTTATTTGCACTACATGCAACTACAGTAATTTTCATGAAGTACATCATCTGTAAATAAGGGAGACTTTGACTAAGTTACTTTATTTATGACAATGAGCTTACAATTAGATAACACCTTTCAACTCCAGTGGATCACCAGGTTCTCTAAAAACTAGCTCACTACTCAAGGCTTGACTCTATTTACAGGCATCTACTGTTTAACAACAGTTCTTAACCAACAGCTTCAGAAAAGATATAGAATAAAATATGTTATTGAAGCTACAGGAAGAGCTTTGGAAACCAGACTACAATTGCTTGCACTGGAATTTGACCAGAATACAGGCACTACACCTCCATTCTTGTAAGAAATACCACTGGGGCCTTTAATGAGCATAATTGGTGATGGCCTTGTCTTGTCATCAAATTCACAAGACAGCTTCTCCAGCATAGTGTCCCATGATGAGCCACAGGTGTATTTCTGACTCAAAGAGCTATTAAGTCACCTTTTAGTTGCAGTAATTGTTATTTACATGGTAATCATGAAAAGCATGCCTGATGCTAAATGGAGAATAAAACACAGAATAAATTCTTGTCCTGAAAAACTGATAATCAAAATGAGTCCATTGAGGTGCACAGTGCTGTCCACAGAAAGGAATAGCCAAGGTACCACAAATTACTATTATTGACATCTCAAAAGAAGTAAGAAGTGATGACCTAAGTGCAACATGAATGAAAATAGGGTGATGGTTGACTAAACAATAATAGCTCACAGCATGAGTGGGAGGTGAATTAGAAACAGACAAATGGACCAATATAATTTCCAGCATTTCTCTGATATTCCTGCTGCCCTTATAATAGACCAGTGTCAGGACAGCAGCATCCCAGACAATATCTGATATGCCTTGAGATCATAATTGCTGTCTCTGATAGATTTGGCTTTTGCGAGTTCTTCTTGAAAGGATTAGAGTGGGTAAGTTGTTATGTACATATAGAGGAAGACACAAGCCTGTCCAAAGTTCTTCCAGTCTGAAAGACAATCCACCACAAGTTTATAAATACCTGTGTGGGGAAAAAAAAGAACTGCTTTATTCTAAAACTCTCAGCTTTTGTCGGCCATGTCTTGCTATATAAAGCCAGACAGCCTAATGAATGATACCCACTTGTCAGCACTCTGCACACTCAGAGGTCAGGCATTTCCACATACTAATAGGCTCATTAAAATCTGGAAGCCAGTGAAGTTTGTAGCTCTTCCCCTTTCTGGCCAGTCTCTTATTTTTACCTAGAAAAGGCAATTGTCCATTTTCTCCTTTCATTGACAGGTCCTGTAATTAAAATAAAATTTGGGGAAATGGGGTACAGGATAGAGGGGAAGGAGGATAACATAGAAGTCTTGAGAAACTTTTAAGAGGCCACAGCTGCTCATTAGGCAAAATCTACACAGCCATCAGTATATAGTTGACTAAGGGAGCCATACCGCAGGGACAAGCAACAAATCAAGTGTGACATTCAGGCTTATTGGATGGAGAAAAGGCCTCTGGGAACTGACAGCATAGTCCTTGATAGTAAAGTGACTTCAGTGAAAACGTATGGAAGCCAGCATATGGTTATGCCATCTGATCACATATTATACTTTAAAGGACAGGGGTCTGGTAATAGCATGAGGTTACAATGTTACAGTGGCCTGCAGCATATGTGCTTCTCTCACAGCGAAAACTTCTGTCTGTCTCCTCCATACACCTACCAGGCTCTGTCCATCTGATTGACTACAGCAAGTGACTTTGACAGCGCAACATACAACCCAGAGAAGGAAGGGCTATAACATATTAATATAAGAATGTAGTCGATTACAATGTAAGCTGCTGAAAGTGAGCTGACTATAGCACAAGACTGGAAGAATGTGGCTGTCTGCAGGGTCTAGCTGTGAGACTGCATCTATCTATACCTTTAAGTGTGACGCTGGCTACAGGCAGCTGTCACACAACTGGAGTGGACTAGTGGGGTTATCACCCACCAAACCATTGCACCCATGGTTATTGTTTTAAATATACCTGCCATCTACCTCCTGACAGCTAACTATCTTTTGTCTCCACGAGAGTGAGGAGGAGAAAGGAGTCTCGCTGTGAGTTTGATTAGACAATTCTAAATCTCCAGTTTGACAGAAAGTTTTGTCCTTCAACTAGCAAATGCTGTTCAGCTCTTGTAGTTAATAGAATGATTCCATTATTAAGAACCTGATTTATTTTTAATGACCCTTCTGCTGTATATATAGGAACACCCTGGATATTATAATTGAAAAAAAATCCCTAACGGTTAATTTGTTTTGGAACAAATATACTGCCTGGGATTTTTTGAATAGTGGAGAGTAATCAAATGAGGTTCATTTGCTATATCTGAGATGCTATAAGAACACACTGAAGTGTGTGTTTTGTTTGTTTTCTTTTTCTAATATACGCAAGGAATATTTAAATAATAAAGCGTTACAAAAAATAGATCTAAATAAAATTCTTAATAAAGGGCAACCAATCCTGCAATCAGACCCTTCAGGCCTGTCCCGTCTGAAAGCCAGAGCGTCCACCTGCTCTGAGCTGACTGCTATATTTATATACGTATCAGACTGGGATTTGCCATTTACTCTCTGCCCTAAGTTAACAGAGCTCAGCCCTGCGCGGTCTCGGGGAGGATGCTTAGGATAACTCTGCACAGGGCTGTGGATGCCTTCTCCAGCTGGTGCAGCATGCCTGCCTGTGCCGCGCCACGCATTCAGAGCAATGGGCGATTCCAGACACCTGTCTTCTCCTTGTCACAACAGATTGTGACGATGCAGCAGCCCGCAGCCTTTCAGCCTTTTGCTTTCATGTTCCAGATCTCCTGTCCTGGAGTTTTCATGTGCAAGAGTTACCTGGTCTCACCTGTCCTTCTTCACTGCCGGTGCATGGGAGTCCTTACAGCTCTAAACAGCCCAGGCTGAAGCTTTTGATATCTCCGTTTACATAGATGAAGTAGACTGAGCTTTTTCCTCTTCAGTTGTATCAACTATTAGTATGTGAATGTTTTGTCCCTTTTTTCCCCTAAAAAGAAAGCTTAAAATGTTATTTGCTTTGGATTCTGAGAGGTACAAGCTTTACCACATGGCAGACACATGTGAATCCATATGCTAGCATGTCTGTAAAGCCGAAAGAGATTAAAGCCTGAAGCTTCTATTAAATACTCTCCTTTTTTTTCTCACATGCAACATTTTTAGATCCAGCCCTAAATGTTCACCGACTCATGAATATTTTTGAGCCAGCTCTATTCTTTGTGATAAATCACACTGCTTGTGTGTTGGTTTAGCGACAGATAGTTACCTGAAAACTTCTAAAGTAAAATGTTTTATAGCCATCTGAGGGGAAAAAAAATGTGTGATCTTTGCCTGACTGCTGGAACAATATGACAAGAGGAAACATACTGTATTCAAGGCCCACAGCATGCCAACTTTCTTTCTTTCTTCTAGAAATGGACAGAACTGAAAGGAAAATGACTGCTGGCATATTGTGAAAGTACTTCCAAGTTTGTACAAGATCCAGTGATAGATGCAAACACAGACAAAACCCTTCATAGGAAACTAAAAGTTTTGCAAAGAAAGCTGAAAAATGTCCTGTGAAAGAAACAGAACTACCATGGTTAGTCCTTCCAACAAAAAGAAACAGACGGTCTTTAGATTTATGTTTCAGAATCAGATTTATTGTAGATACTAAACTAAATATAGATATTAAAGCATGCTATTCACACTGTAAAAAGCACCTATCATATTTAAAGCAATGCAAAGAAACTTTTTCTTCTTTAAGAGATTTCAAATCCGGGCATTGCCTTGTCTCCTTAAAAGTTAGATACCTTGAATTACCTCACATTAACATGGTGCACAAGCACATAAACAGGCAGCTGGGTGACAAGCTACCCTGCATGAACTGCTCTGTGATAGCAGCTTGTATGTAGGCTTCCACACAGCAGTCTGAGGTAGCTGATCCCTAAGGGGCAAAACAAGCTCAGCTCTTGAATTAGAAATCCCTATGACATGGGAAGGAAAGATGTCTTCCATTCAGGTGAAGAATGAGAAGGAAACTACACATAGACCATTAGCAGGGAGCAGCTGTTCCTGTTTCCACATCCCTTCCCATCACGTTGACTGAGCAGGAGCAGCCTCTACGCCATCAGATGACTCAGATCATGCACCACACCAGACCTGTGCTAATGAAAAGACAGAGCTACAGGCCTTTAATTCTTCCCCGGGCAATGATGTTAAAACATTTATGTAAAAACAATCTTAAAAAATGATGAGTTCTTTATGGATTAGGGATTTTCTTATTTCTGGGTAAATATGAAATCTCATTCCTTCACAATAGAAATGTAAGAGGTAAAGGAAAAAAATTTCTTCCCATTGCTTGGTGGAAATGTATTAGCATAATACAGGCTTCTGTAGTTAGTCTAATAAACTGTGTTTCTTCCCTTGATTAAGAGTAAATCACATCATAGTTATGTTATCATCATTAATACGACATCACTGCTCTTTGAGTTGCAGAGAAATATTTCATCTCTGGGCTCTGAGTAAGACCTGACAAGGATTTCTTGCAGGGGTGAGAACAATTTCCATTGTCTAATTTAATGGTCAAAGTGAGCAAATCTAGGTTGATTTTTTCAAAGGAATCTAAGAGAATAAACCACCAAGACCCTACTGATTTTCAGTAGGATTTGGGCATTAATTCCCTGTAGGTGCCTTTGAAAACATCAGCCACAAGAACTCAGCCAAGAGTGAAATTCTGCTCAATAAACACCCAGAACACCACTAACATCAATTGCACTGAGTGGGTAGGATGAAGGGTAATTACAGTCCCAGCTGCCAAATTCACCTCAGTTGCAAGTAATCATGATTTGCACTGAAATTAGGAGGTAGGGGAGACTCAGAACCTCTGAAAATCAAGCCACTACTATTAAATGGTAGAACATGGACAGAAGCACTTTATCCGTGTTTGAAAATGTTGACCTCAATGGCTAGAGAAGGTCACACATTAAATCTATGCAGGGATGTGAATAACACCAAGACCACCCTGTTTCCCAATAAGCAGACCATGCCTCCTCTTTTATTAAAATTATTGTACAGTACCTTGGACTCTGTACCCAGATTAGTACTTCTGCATTCTTCATAATTAGATAATGTTAACAGTGGACTCCCCATAACTACCATAATTATACTAACTCACACTGTTTACATGAGGTTATATGCATTTGTAGTAAATGTATTTTTGCTTATTATTCTATTATTATACTATTATAGCATTGTTGTTTATTATACTATCCTACTCCTATTCTTTTATATGAGTCAAATAAATCAGAGTATTAAAACAGCCCTTCTATTAAAAAGTGGGTTTTTCACAGTGCAAGAACAGAGTAGCATAGTAATCTACCACCATCTGAACTTCTCAAGGAAACTCTTCAAGGGTGAAAGAAAGCACAAGTCTCTGCAATTGTAGCAGCTCATTACAGACTCCTAGCTTTCTGTAATTCCCAGTCCTTTCTGTGGAGGCACGTTTCAGAGGCGCCACTGCTCTTGACTCCAAGCAAGCTCTCAGGCCAAGCCCACCACAGCCATTGCACAGGCTTCCTGTTCTAATTTGGAGGGAACTCCATCCTGAAACATTCATTATATGAAATGAGATGAGAAGATTCTTAAGACAAAATATATAGCTCCACAAAGTCAACTCTACCATTCCTCGCATCAGAAGCTTTTGAGGCCATTTTCATATTACGCTATTAGATGCAACAGTCAAAACAAAAACGGCAGCTCAAAGAGCTTTCCTAGGGAGAAAAAAAATAAGATTAAATGTTTTCCAAAGCTTTTGGCTCAGTGGTCCATTGTCAACATTCAACATTTCTCTCAGACCACTCCACACATTTATCAGAAAATTTTCAGTAGAAAACTCTCAACTGCTTACAGGGATATGGGGACAACTATGAACCTGACATGCTGTCTTGCAGACAATCACTCAGAAAACATCAATCTACAGCATCTTATTGTTCTTATAATCATGATATCTGACCACCTTTAAGAGCAGATTATTTGGAAAAACTAGGTAAAGATTAATAGGCAAAGGAATAAAGTAAACACACCTGGACTTTCTCTGCAGCAAATACTCTGAAGTGATCAGTGATCTGGATCTAATCTCTTTCCTTCAGTAAAGCATAAATTCAGCAGTGATTTGGATCTCAGTCCAGACTTCAATGTTAGATAGGCCAGACTAAATCCATGATCTGCAGACATTTGGAATAAAAGCAAGAACATAACCTGGAAGAGCACTATCTCTTTTTGAAATTAGCCTTCTCCTTCCAATTTTGTCAGCTTGCCAGCTTCAGTCTGCCTCAAAACCAGTCACCAGAGAGAATGGCACATTTACCTGTTAAAGGCAATCTTTGCTGTGCGTTCTTACTAGTTCCACTTACTTGTCCAGGGTTAATACATTGATTAAAAAAAAAGGAAAAGAAAAGAAAAGAAAAGAAAAGAAAAGAAAAGAAAAGAAAAGAAAAGAAAAGAAAAGAAAAGAAAGAAACAACTTAAATTGCTTTTCCCTGAATCATCTAATTAAATTACCTCCCTACAGTAGCTGAGCTAATTGCTCTTAACCTACAATTCTGTATTCCCATTTCACCTTTGCTGGCTATTTTCTAACCACAGTTCCTATCAGTTTCCCAGAAGAAACATTCCACCACTTAGGGCAATGTTCTGTTTTCTTGAAAGAGAGATAGAAAGACCTTGGAGCTCCTCCAGAGTGAGTGGTAAGGACCTGCAATTTGAAGTTCAGTAGCACTATTCCTTATTCTCATGTTTCCATGCAGCCAATGGACCCTAATGGAAACCATTCTACTCTTGGCCATCTCCAGCAGTCAGATGACTCACTCTGAATAGTAGCTGGAAAACTCCAATCTCAGACCGGCCAGTAGGGAGAGTCTCATTATGGTCAACCCACAGGTTTCTCAGGCCACAGGCACTTATCTAGTATCCTAACTCACGCACAACTCATGGATGTGAAATAGGAACTAATTCAGGTAAATTTAGGAGAACAAGTCAGGAAAGGAGGGAAGATATAGGCAAAAAGTCAAAAGTGATGATCATAATGGCCCATTGTGGGCTTGAAATATATAAGTATAGACCTGTTCTCCTCTAGTAGTCTTGCTGTCACACATTTCCTAGCAACAGAGACAACCAGCATTCCTCAAGTCTCCCAAAATTATTGTTACCACATGGTAACAATACCAGAGAAAAAAAGGTCTTTTTGATAGCCAGTCTCAATAATTTTCCTCAACTGCCTGCAATACCAAGCAAGTTATGATAGGACACATCCTTTAAACAGCTCTCCACAATTCCACTCACAATCTTAGTGAAATCGATAGATGTGTCATAGGAGGAGTGCGGATTTCACAGAAAATCAGCCTTGCAGCTCCTCTTTTAGGTAAACATTTGAGGTTGGGATTGAAAGCAATCAGCATATCAGTATGAAGAGGTCTATACTGCCACTGCACATCTTGCATGCTTTTTGGATACAGAGAAAATAGACATATAGTTTATGGGCATAGTTTTCAGACAGGTATTTTCAGACTAAATATTATCTAAATTATACATAAAAAGGAGGAGAAAATTTATATGTAACCCATTTTATTTCTATATTCTGACTCAATATAGTTGAGTCAGATGCTGACCATTTTTCTTCTGGCAACTAAATGCCTTCTTCCTTTCCAGATTTATAGAGCACCACATTGATTTTAGGATTATAGTGGTTTGTCAAGGACTGCTTTTATTACCAGAATTTAAAGAAGACCAGGCCCAGCAACTGGATCTCATGAGCAATCTTGGGCACACAGATTAGATTAGTAAGGAACAGATTAATAGATATATAAATCTAAGTTTGAAAAAATGGAAATCACATTCAATCATTTCAGAAAAAAAAGGAAATATTTCTCATACTCATTTGAAACCAACAGGAAATTAGAGCTAGTAAAAAATTTTCAGTGAAATAAAAGGATATATTTTTCAGTTTGCTCCTCCCCATATTATGACTTTCTTGGAAAACTACCAAAACCAGCATCAGCATAGAATCCCCATTTTTCAGCTGGGTCGAATTTTGAGTGCCATCTTTAAAGACAAGGAAAGGGGGGGGGGAGGGTGTTTCTGTGAAGTTATTGCAACTGTGTAAGCCCTCAGTAGCCTGCAACAGTGAAATCAATCAATTTAACTCAAATATATCTGGCTAATAATTATTCAGAATAGTTTTTCTTCCTCTCAGTGGAGTGTGCGGGTGCGCAACATCCCGTTCTGATGTGACTAGTCAAGTACAAATGACTCTTTTATAATATTCATCCTCCACTGCAGCGAGCGCAAACCCGACTGCCTGAAAATGGCAGCCACGCTTCTGCAACTCAGGCAAACAATGCCAGCAGACTGTTTCATAAAACATTTCTCCCACTTCAGGACAAAGTCTTTCATGAAGTACAAAGAACAGGTGTGCATGTGAGCTAAGTTGTCTCTATTGTTTTACAACAAGCCCTCTCCTTTTTTTGTACTTCAGCCGTGCGTTCATTAAATGCAATTTAGTGGGATCATCAGAGCTTGAAAGGGCAGATCAAACAGCACTAAGACACCCAGCTGTGCAGGCCCCAATTCAGCATGAACATTAACCTCAGCGTTCAGCAATAATTTAGTCTATTTCAGGCAGGAAGATGCTCTGCTATATTCCTTTCTTGCATGATCCTCATTGGTTTTTCCTCTGAAACAGTGATATTTCCTCCTGAAACAGTCACATAAAAATTGCTCTAGTTTATCACTGTCACTACATATACATACATATGGCATAAGTGGTTATATATCTGTCCCACAGTTAATTTTAGAGACACGCCCAGGGCTCAACTGACATCTCAGAACCCCTTCCAGAGGAACAGACTGCTTCTATTATTATTATTTTATAATGCCTGGACTGAAAGAAAAGAAACCTCAGCAAATACAGTGACTCTACAAGCTCTTATTTACGTCTTTGTGGTATTGCAGCTGAAACCTGATGGCTGAGGCTAAGGATTGTGCTGAAGGCACTTATTTTAGGCAGAAGATGGTGATCAGAGATTGTATTTTAAAGGTAAATAGGGAAATGCTGCTTTTTTTTTAACCTTTTTTACTCCACTGGTAGCTAAAAGCACTCAAACACTGCTATTTCTAGCACCTGAAGATGAGAGATATGTACAGAATGATTTGCCTCCCAGTCAGATAGGCTGCACCTCAGCTGATATAACTGTATGCATGATATATCTCTCCATTTCACAGTATATTTCTTCCTGACATTTTTTAAAAGTGTATGAGACGTATAGTGGAACAAATCTCAAGAACTGGTCAAGAATTCACATCTGCAGCTGTCCTTAAGTTGACGAAAGGCAACAATAGGTGGTTAGTCTCCACGATGCTCTTTATGCAAACTGTTAAATTACATATTAGAGAGAAAATAGCTATTTTAAGTAGCTACTAGTGATATAGCTAAACAGTAGCACTTCTATTGCTGAATCCAGTACTGGAGACATCCAGGGAAAGGCCAGCTCCAAAAGATGAGTTATGGAGGAATTGCAGTTAGTGGTCAGAATGTAGAAATAACCTGTTTTTTTCCTCTCTCCTCCTGTTCTTTGCTTCTGTACCATACTGTGCTACATAAAAAATTTTGCTTGTTTTGATTTTTCCTAAGCACTGAAGTTTATTTTGGATCAGTGAGGTGAGAAACCTTCCAGAGGCTCAGGAGACTCCATAAGCCCGAGAGCCCAGCATTTGCACCTGTCAGGATCATGGTTTCCTTCAGCAGATTGCTAACTTGGAAATATAGCAGACACATTTCTGCATCTATTTCCTTCTCTGCCTTAACAAGAGAAAGCAGTATTGTGTAGGTAACATGTAATCGAAGATTTCATTTGTCAGATTAAATGGACTGTGATTTTTTTTCAAAGTGAATAAAAGCTGCAGCAAACTCAGTCTGCTTTGCACAATTCCCTGGGTACACAAACACTAGTGAGCTTGCCTTGGAGAACATTAGAAGGATTAAAAGACTATATAAAAAAGAATAAGTAACTGAGGTTACTCTGATTAAGGAAAGCAATGCTTGTCTGTGTGTTTGCATGAATCTTCACAGTCACATTAAAGGCTTAATTACTTTTTAGTTAAGGATTCAGGTTCTACCGACGAAGAGAACTATAAAGAGACAAAACTAATTAATGCAAAATATTCAGAGTCAGGAAGCACAAAAAATTCTTGCAATATCCATTTCCTTTAGACATATTAAAGTTACTGAAAGATACATCCAATAAAATCAAAGACAGATTTCTTCTGCTGAAGTATGTATTGCAACATTGCTTCTTTCCTCCATTCTTGCTGAGCTTCCCTTTAGAAACAGATCCAGTATTTAAATCCCTTTTACATATAATCATTCACAAAAATAGAAAGCGAACAGATCCTGGGATCTTGGCATTTGCAGACAGCACAGATCAAAGCCACAGACAGATACAAAGAGGCCTTCACTTTTGAGGTCAACATTTTCAGAAGCACCTAAACTCCTTAGCAGCCTAAATCCCACAGGTAAGTGCCATTTTGAACAATGAACAACTAAGAATTAAAGCTTCACTAAAAAGTGCAAGTTAGGTTCCTAAGTCACTCCCCAAAATCAGGTATAGTTAAATAAATTGCTTAAACCTTGCTGTTTTTCAGAAATCTGTGTCTTCAGTCAAAACCCTTTTGAAAAATCGCATTGGGTGCCTATATGAACCTTCAGATACCTATATACTTTTTAGAATACAGCTCTATGGACTTAAAGTGTCTAAATCTGACTGACTGGCTGTATCTGAACCCCCATTAAACTTGGTGCTGCTCTGTTAAAGGGCCATTTGCCTTCCATTATATCAGAAATGCTCAAAAGTTGCTCCAATTAGTGCTTAGATATAAGACCCTGTCAACTAACATCACAACCAATGGTCAGCATGAAGGAATATGACTGGGACACTACGTTGTCTTCCCCGTTCCCTTCTCCCTTCAGCCATACATCCTTTTGATGTTATCCCAACAACACGAAGGAAGAGAAATGTAAGCGCCCCACAGCAGCTCATCATTGCAGAATTACATTTATGCTGAGCCAGATCCTCCAGCTTTAGCGTTCTTTTATGCTGACGGTGCAGTGAAAAGCAGCTGCACAGCAATGGAGACTCCTGCCCTACATTTCTATTTCTATCTAGCCCAAAGGAATCATAAGAGGATGACCACATCAATCATAAACAATCCGAATATATTTTAATGCATACTGTGAAGTTGGATGAATGTTGCACAAAAGAGGATTGTGCCTATTTGTTAAAATAGAAAGCATGAATGAAATGACTTTGTGCTTTGTGAATATTCAATAGTTATGTTATGCTGCTAAAACGTTCAAAGGAAGCACATGTGCACTGAAACATTTACAAGCACATTTGTGTTAATGTTGTTGGAAGTAACATTCTCACTGCCATCTTGAAATCTCTTCTCCTTGTCAAAATTTCAGTTACCCAAATCAGGGGACAGAAACAACAATATGTGCCCTACTTAATCATTCACATACATACAAAAGCAGCTGACACATAAAGCCCTGCATGAAAAGGTTCACAAATGGTAAACAGATTGTATAAAATGTTAAACAAAGGAAAGTAACATGGAAATTACCAAATATCCACTATAATATAACTGAAATTCATAAATGAAACAAGAAGAAACTTCAGAGCTATTGCGGCACGAGGACCTAAGCAAAGTATTATTGCTGTTTACACTTCCACTGGATACCAAAAGCAGTAAGCATACGAGGAGAGACTGTTTCAAACTCAAAGACTTTCTTGTCTGAAATGGGCAAGTGAGATGAATAGTAAGATGGAGCTGATGTACCATGTTATGGAGACATGACCCAACACTGCACAGATGTAGCAGAAGAGAGCCTGTATCCATGTAGTGTGTGGCAGGAAAGTGGCAATCGGGCAAACAGAGAGAGGAAAGAAATCCCTTCAGCATCTCCTCACCTGCTAAATCCATGCCTATGTAAGTTACAGAGAGGTGATCTGATCCAGTAGGCCAGTTGCAAAGGTGGGAAACCCCAGGCTTCACAGCTTCCAGCCCAATGTGCTCTCCGTTAAATCCTTCTTCCAAGTGCTCATTTAATGCCATACCTGCAACCTACCTCTGTGTACCTTGTCTTCTATTAACAGATCACCCAGTTCTAGTACCATCTTTTTATTGCATGAGAAAATAAAACTTTTTTTGAAAATTTTCTTCTGTATCTCTTGCAAAAATTGAATACATCTTCTCCAATATATGTGATAGGAAAGTTCAGTGCGAAGGCTTCGGATCTCACCAATAGACTTGCACGAAGTCCATTTATTGCTGGCCTGGGTTTCATCACTAATTTATACAGAGCATGTATGTAGACTGTACTCACTGCAGAGGAACTTGTCCAGTTCTAACTGAACTCAGCAAGAAGCCTTCAAGAACTGGTATGGGCACATCTTCTGAGAAAGTGTTTTACTGAAGAAAAAAAATAAAAATATGAACACAGGGAGCTGACATCCAAATAAAATACAAACCATGTAGCATTTTATTTCCTAAGAAGTCATGCATTTCATGCTGCCTACCAGCTTTTAAAGGTCAAACATGTAAACTTGAGAAGTGTGTGTGAGTGTATACTAGTTGCAAAGCTCATTTTTGTCAGTTCTATGAAGCAATAACCCATGAAATATAGTTGATATCTCATGGGCACAGTTCTCCATGCCTGCAAACATTTAAAATTGCACTTGTGGTACATAAAAGATTTATAATGATCTCACCCACAAATATAAATTTTATCCCACATAGGAGAAAAAGACCTAGAAGCAGAAGCAGTGAACAGCTGAATATGAGCACAGTGTCATAAATTCATAACACTTACAGTTTTTTAACAACCAGTCATAAATGTGACTGATTTCAATTTAATTTATGAGATTTTGTGATAGAACCAGGATTACCTCCTTATAACTGAGCTTTCAACCACAGCGGGTACAATTACAGTCTTACTAGGATGGCAGTTGAGGCAAATGGGATGAGGGTGGCCATCTGGAAGGTCCCTGAGCCACGCTGTATGTGCAGGGTCAGACAACGGGAGCTGAATGGGCTCCACCAAACTGTAGCAGAGACCCTACTACAGCTCCAAAATGAAGCAGAACATCCCTTTGCAGCACTAGCTTCCACTAGAGAACATGTTATCAGAGACTATGCAACCTTCCATAACCAAACCTAGGGCTCCTCATAGGAGTACAGATAAGCCATAGATGACCAGGACATACATCACGGTAGTGTTGTGGCTATTTCTCATGTAGGTAAGTATCATCAGATTCATTTCTCCTCCACCCACCTCCTCCCTACATTCACATGACCCCATTCCTTATAATATTTTCCTCATTTTTAGATAGTTTTGTGTGGACTGGAATTTTTAATGGCAGTTATTTGAAAGCAAGGAATAGCTAGGGAGGGGCTAGAAGATAGGAAATAGCACCAAGTGAGAGGACAGGGGACAAAACAAAAAATGGGACACGTTTGTTCAAGCATCACTGGAATAGTTCATGTCAATCCACTCCCATAACTCATAAGTATTTGTTTTCCAAAATGCAACATTATCCTTCTCCCACTATTGTATAATTTCAGTCCAGTATCTATGATTAAAAAAAAAAAAAAATCTGAATTTCAGCTACATGTATCCCATAAAAACTCCAAGACAAGCCCTGAGATCTGGCAAGTCAACAGAACTGTTTACTTTCTTGGACATAGAGACTGAAATTTATTTTTGGTCTGGCAAAAGGAAAATTTTTTAAACACACAGGAGAATCAGGGTTTGCCTCAGAGCTCTCTCTGTCTGCACCTGTCAGAAGTTTGATTTTTTTTCTCTCTCTCTCTACTGTACATGTTGGCAGCTTGGAAACCTAACAAACAAACAATTTGTGTATTTTTCCTCTAACCTCATCAGGAAAACCAGGAGGAAGGAAACATGTTTTACTACTTAAGCATTTTTCTTCCATATTTATCTTATATTGCACTTGTTCTTACATGGGGAAGATAACAAACATTCCCTTGTGTTGCCTGTGTGTATGTATTTGAAGGCATAATATTATGTCACAGTGTGAAGTTGTAATATTGTGCCTATTAAAACATCAAAACTAGCTCAATATAGAAAAAGACATGGTGAGGTCAGGCTGCAGATGTATCCCCAGAGGTACTAAATAAGGAGGACATTTTAGTCCCAATTATGTTGAAATCTGTGTTGATAACTAAAGTGTAATTCTTCCGTTTTGAGGGATAAGGTGTTCACTAACTCTAACCATTCATCAATGGCCATGTCATCTGAAAGGACAAAAAGTTTTATAATTTATTTACATTTAAAAAGAAACCTTAAAGCACTTACTTACATTTTCTTAACAAGAAAATCATTGACTGGTTAAGGACCGAGAACTTTTAATGACGGAAAGGTTTAAGATATAGTTATTAGGTACTGGTTCATATCTTAGTCAAACTAATCACGAACCATTACAGAACAACATGGTGGCCTGTCTGAAATGTAACAGCATCAGTTTCTTGGGTAAAATTGTAGATACAGCTAGTAGTCCTGGGGCAAAAAATAATACTGAATTCACACAGTGCTCATAGTAACTCTCAAAGCACGTTAGAATGGAACGAAGACAAAAGGGGAACTTGAAGATAAAAGATGAGTAACTGGCTATTTAGCACCTCTCTGGATGTTAACATTTTAAATCTAACGTGAAAACTGATTCACTTTCATATTATCAACTGATCTGAAAGAAATACATGTTCTATAATAAGCAATAGGCAAGTGACTATGCATAACACCAGAAAGTTAGTGGTCTCAGCAGTGAGGTCTGAGGAGATGCTCTGTGCTTTGTAAAGATGCATCGCTAAATAATGGCAAAGCCAACTGGCAGAACAGCAGTGAGAAGCTTGCAGAGCTCCTGACTAAAGTGGTTAATAAAAAAAGTTCTTCAGTCTCTGAGGCTATCTAAGCTTGTGCTCCCCAGGGGCATTAAAGGCCCTCTATGTAATGGTGCGGTTTTGCAAAATGAAATCAGTGCAGTATCCCAAGTAATCTGGATGCATCCTGGACTATTATTGTGATGCAAAGTTACAGCGTGCAGAAGTTCCAGTCATGGCCTAAGACACTATTGGTCTGGCTTTGTTTCTGGAAGCCCAATTGTCTTTTCCTAAGTCACTTGTCCTAGTAAGAGATAATACCTTTTTCATATACTTATCTCAACTTCTGTTCTCCAGACCATCACAGTTACAGCAGCTAGGACTATTGTTTCAAGTACCATTCAAAGAATATGGTCAATGTCTCTGAGAAAAACAAGAGAAACAATATTCATTCAAGGGTTTCACTAAGAAGCAAAAGTTTAAGAATACAGAACAGGGTTTATCTGCTTAAAAAAAAAAAAAAAAAAAAAAATTATCACCAGAATGTCTCACCTTACCAAGAAGGCAAAGTGGACTCTAGAAGTCAAAGAAAATCCTCTCTTTCCAGAAAACTTTGTGTGTTTTTGCATGTTTCATGTGAATTTCTGCTAGAGAGAGATTTTGTTCAAAAGACTGTATTCTAATATCTTATCTGTTCTGCCTGCCTTGCAAAGGCCCCCACTGAAAATCTCCCTTACTGACTTCAGCAAAACCTTTCACATAAACAAAATTTGGTCTAGAATGATACTGCATTTATCTGGTCAAATGGATTTGGAAGATCTTCTCATTCCCTGCAAGTCAATTATGGCTATTTTTTTGCCTCCAGCTAAGATGAAGAGGCTGAAGCAAGAGGAAATATTGTTGTTTGTGTAATCAGCGCATGTCATGGGCTGAGTGATGCTTGTGTTCCAACTGCAGAAGTGTAATTTTTCTTTCAGTTTTATCAGAAAATTAGCCTTTGTTAAAAGCATGGTTGTTTGTAATATTTTTCTATACCTATGTTTAGTCTTCTAATCACAACACCCTGGCTGTTAAATTTACCATTGCCTCTTTTAAAGTAGAGTGACCTGCAGGATGGAGAAGAGTACCAGTGTTTATACCCCAATAGATGCAGGGAGACAACTCCTATTTGCACTGATTCTTTAGCTATTAACTAACAATGAATATGAAATCCTCATAGGCTGAGGAGAGGGAAGAAGGATAACCTTTTCTTCTGAAAGCAGTGTTCTGGAGAAATGACTGTATTAGAGAAAACTGGATAAGAGGTTTCTATTCTTTTAATTCTTCATGATAAAATCTAGTTAGTCATATTTGTAGTGTCCTTTTCCAAATTTTTTTTCAAATATGGCAGCTCTAATCCCATAGTTTTGATGTAGGTTCATTTCCACTTGTATGGGGGGCAACAAACCATATTCAGGTAGCCCATCATCAAAATACTTTCAAATACTACAGTTTCTAGAGCATCTAACTTTAAAAGAGTAACTGAGGCTACATGCTGCTTACTACTGCCACATCCTGATTCTTTGTTCACTCAGTGGAAAATAGCAGGCATAGAAGTCAATTTGGATACCAACTGTAGGCAGGCTGAATACTGTCCATTACGTCTGCAGTCAAGATTTATTCGAGAGGTTTTGTATGTGTCAGTGTAAAAAATAATGGAACCCAGAAGGTCTCTGAAACTGTAAATATTAGGGTTATCAGAGCTAAACAGTTAGCATCTGACTCACACCAAAAGAGCAGTTACTCATGTGCACGGTACAATTTCAGTAGCGGCTTCTAAATCTGGCCTGCAGTAGCTATAGCGACTAAAACATTCTCTCTAGTTTTTTGGAATAATATACAATTGTCATCAAAATTTACCAGCCCAGATAAAAACAGGTTTTCATCTTAGCACTCTGATTACAGATAATAGAACAGCTATGACTTGCAGAAGGCAAATAGCCAGAGTTTTGCAATGCCAGGTTAGGTGTCACCATGTGCTTCTTTCTCTTCTCAAATACATAATATTCCTGTTTGTGTGAGGAAAGTTTAAGCTGAACCAGCCACTGCTTTGGCTTCCAAACAACTACATACAATTTTAAAAGATCACTTGACAGCCCAGGTACAAAACCTTCTAGGTATTAACTGAGGGAAGTTCTTAATATCAATTTAACTGTTCCACAGCTCTGTACGTTTCATCTGGAAACTAATACAAGCCATTTGCATCATCCAAACCAGAATGCATTGTTAGTTTCTTAACAGTACCCAAATTCTGCCAGGAATTGTTCATATATAAAAGAAGCTACCAGACATTTAAAAACAAACAAAAACACATAAAATTAATTAGGTTATTATTTCTCATTGTTTTCTGGACTATTTTGGCACCTTAATGCCTTTTACCTTTGAATGATTATCGTATGATCTTTGTGTCTAGGTGTACCCATAACACTAAACACATCACTTCTATCAGTGATCAGTAACTGATATTTAGAACTTGTTTGATCTTCCTCTGCTTTCCCCAGCCTTTTTCTGTTATATTTGGAGACAAAATGGGTGATTATATGTTGGTATGCCAAACTACCACCCCTCCTTTCTCCCAAGAGATGAGAGGCACCAGACAACTGGAAGCAATGAAGGCTGCAGGGCAGCAGACCCTTGTTGATCTAAAACTCAACCAAAGCAGTGTGGATCAGCACCTGGGCCAATAACTCGGGAGCAATACAAGCCACTGGAGATGGTAATGGACTGGAGTTCATGGGATGTTGGTGTGTTCCTGGCTCTGCTACCTTACCTTCAACAAATCTGTAAAAAGAAGTTAAAATGTTCCACTCTCTGCAAAGTATGAGAAAGTCTATGAGCAGGAAAGAAGCAACAAGAACTAGAGTAATTATTATTTCAGCACAATAACTGCATAGCCACTAGAGCACATTGAGTCACACGTTCTTTCATGTATCAGCTGAATAACCAGTAAATACAGAAAGGCAGCTATCCCCTAGAGAAATAGCTTTAGTCGTCACACAGCTTCTGGAGACCAAGGGGGTTTCTAAAAGACACCCAATACAGCGTAGGTAACCAGCCTCCTCATGGTCTGACCAAAGAGCAGGGACACACATGACTCTGAAGTGACACTGTGGCATATATATGCTCACTGCTCTTTAGCAGGCCACCATTTTTCTGTTTCTGCTAATCTTTTTCATTCTCCCGAAACTTCAGTCCTCCCTTCCTTCCTCCTCTGTCTCTCACAGGATGAAGAGACTTCAGAACAGCCAGGAAAATGCTGTGGGAGTAGGAACAAACCACAGCCAAACAGGTAAGGGCTTCCATTTTTCTGTTTTAAACATATAATCGCAAATAGCAGAGAAGGGTCATTAGAAATACCTGAGAATTTGCTGGTTTACAAATGTTTTTCTTTAATTCCTACCCGCACACATACACACAGTAGGCATCCTACTAAAATTAGCTTATCTACCTGTCAGTTTGTGAGGAACAGAATCACAGTCTTACTGTTTGGCAAATGAATGTAGAGAGCCACTAGCACTAGTCAGACCTTGGTTAATGTAGACCAGGAGACCATAAAAGTTCATGCAATTTATTGCTGGTTTGATGAAACATATTCATACTGAAGAAGTGCTACTCTTTTTCTTTTGCCAGCTCCACTCACTGTATTAAGCAGTCCTCCGTGCCTGTGCCATTAAATTCACCAAATTTCTAGACCATAGCCTCTACAGACATCTTCCACTCAGCTAATGAATATCTCCCAGACAGCATTCATTTTATTGGCATCCATAAAAGTCCTAGCTCATTTGCCTTGCAAAAGTTAGATTTTTATTCATTGTGTATGCTTCATTTAGTTAATTAAGAAGTACCCAGCACAGCCTTGGCTGATCTTGATTTTTTTTTTAGAGTTTAGTCTGGGTCCATTTCCAGTAGCGTGTCATTTTAGCATGATTTTTTCCTATACATTTTCACATAGCTTAAAACAATGAAGAAAACCAGTGACTAAAAATCATTTGCTATTATTTATTACTATTCCAGTCATGTCTGAAGATCCATACTAGACAGTGCCTCTGGTGTGCCTTCCAAAACCATTACAAGAAAAGGTGCCTGCTTCCCAGAAACTCTCAATTCAAACAAGACAAACAAAAATGGAAGTAAAAAATGGTATTATTACTGAATTATTGACTGATTAGGTGACCTACCCGTGGTACCATTTTGAGCCTGTGGAAAAACCACAGAAGACAGAAGAGGCAAATTTTTTTCTTTTTTTTCCTGGTTTCTGTGTTCATAGATTAAAAAAGCAGTTAAATTAACTTTAAATTCCATAAAGAAAGTTCGTAGTTCTGTAGCTGAATACCAGAGTGTGCATGTTTCAGGCATTAAAGATCATTTATTTGTGGGGTTTTTTTCTTCCGTATCAGATTTATTCATACCTCTGAGTATTCACATACTGTATTGATGGTCAGACAAGCCTAGTAACAAAGCCTTATTGACCCTTAGGAAATATCTTTATGGTAGTTGTCCAGTAATCAAGAAAAAGGTATTTGAACTAATTGGTCATTCTTGAGGGCCATTCATGGTGAATATGGATATGAATATGTCATTACAAAATCAGGTCTCTATGAAGTTTAGTCTTTTTCTTCACATGCAGTGCTAGATGGACATGTGTCAGTGGCACCACTCACTGCTAGCAGTATTATAATCTGTTTCATCACCCACGGGCCAAGGGCAGAAACTCAAGGCTAGGTACATTTCTGTAACAGGGAATCCTTGCTAGCAAACCTGGTGTGGGACATAGCAAAGTCCCATGCAGGATAATGGTTGATCTACCTCTTCATCAGGTGTTTCCACTGGGCACTGGTGAAGATGAAAACATTTGTGAATGGAAATTGTTTCTTAAGAATGTAGAAGTAACAACTTTGTCAGCATCTCCAACTCTATATTTTTACCAGTTTTTCCATTTTATAACTCACATAAGAGAAATGAAGGGCTATTTTCTATCTCTAGCAAGTGTATATTAGTGCGTTTGCCTATTAGGCAGATTCTTGTTGAACAAGTGTAATAGATGCTATCTAAAATCCTTTATACTTCACTTTGCACAAGCTGTTTTAGGGGCATACATTTTATGGAAAGCCAGTGTGCTAGAAGCAGAGGACATGGGGCACATTCACAGCTCTCCTCTAAAGTGCATAGTCCATGGTCTACTGTGCTGTCCCTACAGACAAGATTAGGTAAACACTTCCATTGAGACAGGGTCCAATTTTGCTTCTTCCAGACCATTTTAGTGCCCTTCAGGGTGCCTAATGTCTTTTGTAATGTAAAAAGAATCCACAGACATCCATTACACCAATCTTTTTCTTACTATTTCCTCCTTAAAGGAAAAAACACATTCATCAGCTACAGTCAAGAATCTCCATGCCTTGTCCTTGACTTGCTTTTGGAAAAAAGAAATAAAATTCAGCAATGGCTTTTCTTGCCTATTTTACATAACTCTAAGCTAGAAATTTTTGATTAAATACTGTACTGAACAGAAAGCCTCTCTCTGTCCCCCTAGGGTATTTCTAACGCATTGATATACATGTTAAAGCAAGATTTGTGCTCTACACGGACCACAGCTTCAAAAACAGTAGCGGCTCCGAAGTACAAAAGGTGCATTGCTCTGAGGGAATGTTCTGCAGTCAATCTGATGACTTCTGTGACCTTTTCCAATGAGATGAGGAGGATCATAAGACCTATGCATTGCCAACCCAATCCCCAGACTTAAAGCTCTTGATGTCTTGGTGAAAGCTATAGCTGTACATATTTCCTTGCAGCGATTGCTGTCTGACTCAAAAGATGACTTTGAAGACAGAGCTGGGCTAGCCGCACAGTGCAAAATCAGTGCAGAATTGGATAAAAGTTTTAGACTGATATTTGTGTTCTAAAAATTGTACCCTAACTACATATTTCCTGAATTTATCATTAAAACCATTCGGTCTAAAATTAGAGATTCCTGTGTGCAGTGCCCCCACCCCACCCCCATTTTAAAGTCTACCATAAAAAATTCAGCAACCAGTGATTAACTAAGGTCCAAGGAGAACAGCTGAGACATGTGGGTTGTTTTGTAAGCTCTGCCACAGATTTCTTCTATCTCAGGCAACTCAAACTGCAGCAAAAACATTCAGCAGATGCACCCTGCAGTGCATTTGGGATCCCTGGTCCTTCAGTCACCCAGAATGGTGGTCTAGCGGGGACACACCAGGGTTCTCTTCTGGGAAAGACAGATGCAGCCCTTGGGGGCTTCATCCATGAGTATTGCTTGGAGCCAAAGCAAACAAATAGCCCAGGAGCTGGGAAGCATGTGTCTCACCTTCCCCAGTACTGATCTTCTTAAAGAATATAAGGACAGAAGGGACAAAAGGTGAGGAAGATAATACTACCTCCAGCACCAGGGATTCACAAAGTATCCAAAGTCCTCTGGCCAAAAAGTCTATAAAAATGCAAGAAATTATTATCTCCATGTATACGAGGGGCTGCTGTGCCTTTGTGAGTTGTACTGAAGGAAGACTGCATTAGCTGAAACAGGTCAGGAACCAACTATAAACAGCAGCTTGCATACTCTGGGCAGCTGAAAAATACAATAAGCAATAAGAATACTCCCTCAGAAATCCCCCTTCCTTCATTTGCTTGCGTGAACTGTGCCCCCAAAAATCTGTGCGGAGGTCTGGGTAATATGTCTTACATTCTGACATTTTCAAACTTTAACTGACAAAGAGCAGAAATGTCATTGAAAACGGAGCATCAACAGTACAGGAAAGAATATGGGCAATTAGGCCTTCACCTTGACACATTTCTTCAGGCAAGCAGGCTCCATGAAGTCAGAAATGTCGCTTGAGCAGGGTCTGAGACCCCATTGCAAAAAGCATTTAAACACATGCTTTTGATTTCAACAAGACTTGAGCAGATACTTAAAGTTAAGTGCAGTTTGATGAACTGAGGCTTAATGAATGGTTGCAGGATCAGACCTTTACACCATTCAACTCCAAGCTGCTTTTAAAGACTCTTCACTTCTGTGTTTACAATGCTCCCTTCTAGAAACATCACTATTTAATCTAAACCTTGCTTATTTTCCTTTACAGTGGCATTAAATCCTGAAATTAAATTAATTAGTTGGTAATTTTCACTCTGTAAAAACATGTTGACATGAGGAGTATAATGAACAGTGGTTGGGTCAAATAAATAGTGAAGCATTACCTGACCCCAAGCCATTATTATAATTAGCTCGCTGTCACACATTAAAGCCTGTTCTTCAATCTATTGTTCAAAGAACATCCGAAAGGACATCTGCATGTAAGTACCAGTTCACAGTCCCAGACATACTGGTAGGGAGTGTGTTTTACCCAACAAACTGCAGAGCAGAATGCAGTTTTCACTTCTGCTAAGGCTTTAAGCACTAGGGGAATGGCTGTTATTTCCAGTTGCTATTGTTTTGCTGTTTTTTAAGCTGTCATCTTACAGGACAGTTGGACATTTCAGCGTTCTGTCAGAGCAAACAACAAACCTCAGCACCTCAGTAATGACAGCAGCAACAAATACACAGCACTTGCACAATATCACACACACACCATGGAATCTTAAATACCAACTGTATATCATGCTTATCACCCCTTGTAATAAATTTCATCCTTTTTTTGAATATCTGGCATTATTCCAGGTGAAGAAAAGATTTCTTTTATAGAAGATCATCGGCTGTTCTGAGTTTTTGAGTCAAATACCCTATCTTTCCAGTTTTCACTACATAATACAAACAGGTTATTTTTATAATATGAAGATATCTGGTTTTTTTTTTCTTTTTTTTTTAAACAAAGGAACACATGATGTCATGGGCAAACAAATATTGTGTTAGTTTGTTTCTAATAACGGACACATTTTTTTAAAGTTAGGATAACAGGAAAAAACCGAGATAAAAGGAAAAAAGATGAAGTTAGTGTTGAATGAATTAATAGCAGGCAGGTGGCTGGGTGGGTGTCATGGCAGATAAACACTGAGATGAAGCCAAGGTAATTATAATTATAATCTGGCTAGTAATGCTTTCAGCTGAGGGTGTATAAACCTCTGTAAGTTAATACTGAGATGTTCAGAGCAACCTCCTTCTTGCCTGCTCACCAAAACCACAATCTCTTATATTCAAATACACATTCTACATAGTTTTTCTTTCATTTTTGAGGATTTAAATTATTGTTTTTTAAGAGGGCTATTACGTTGTAACTAGAGTTCAACCAACTTTCCTCTTGTAAATCCTGGAAAACATGAACATGTAATCAGCTGGGTCTCTCCTGACCTCCATGTTTTGCTGGACGGAATTCACCTCTTTCTATCATTCTCTTTCACAGTTTCTCTTTCCCCACTGTGCTATTCACAGGGGTATAAAATGCTCAGGCAAACAGAAGTCAAAGGCAGATGTGTCGGCAGCATTTCTTTCTGTAATTTTACTAAATGGATGGAGCCCATAAAAGCAGCCTTAATTAATGGAAACATTTTAAAGGCACTTATAATAAACAGGGAAAACAACAGTTGCCAAAAGCAAACTTTATTAACAAAGTATGTTTAAAAATTACTTTCCTGAAGGTGAGAAAATATTTTATATATACAACAATTAAAAGAGGTATTTGTTTATTCAAATATCCTAAAATTGTATAGGACCTGGGTTTGAGACGTGTTTTTAGTTGCTGGAGGATGAAAGTGGGAAAGTTGCTCCTGCGCAGCTGGGGAAAATGCTTTTACCATGCCTCAAGAATCTTTTATTATTTAAAGGTCTGAACCTGAAAGGTGCTGAGTGCTCTCAGCTCTCATTGACTTCAGTGTCAGCCAGCTCCAGGGGAGCACTGCATCCCACAGCAGATGTTCCCCCCATAGAGCATCTGTTCAAGAACACCCAATATTGAGGCCTCAATTAAGATTCAGCAGAGCTCTTAAGTACATGCTTAAGTGTATCCTTAATCAGACAGCCCTTCAGCAGGATTTAGCTATATGTCTAAAAATTAGTATATATTTAAATATTTTACCTTCTTGAAAGGAAAAGGCATATTTTTTTATTTTCTGTGGAAGATCTGACAACATGTCCTTTCATTCAGTATTACTTCATCCTTAAAAAAAAAAAAAACTTCCTAGGCTAAACTATTCTCAGCAGGTGAATAACCAGAACCAATTCCTTTGTCATTTTTTAAAGCCATCACAATTCATTTTTGCCTACATACACTTTGCACAGTTTTGTCGTGATGGGGATGCTGGTGGAGAAGCTGAATAATCCCCGTGTTCTTGTTTCATCAAAGGAAATGGCTTTCTTTAGGAGAATGCCCCCTTACTCACCATCTGACACTGGCTTTCCAGTCAAATATAAAAAGTAAATGCAAACTGTCCCTACCATCTGTGACAACATCCCTTTAATTCTTCAAACACTTCTCTGTAAAATGCAGCTATTAGTAATAGCCATACATTTTGCTACATTTGTATATTAGAGTTGTTTTCTTTCATTCCTGACTGAGACAGAATCATTGTATTATTAACCTACAGAAGTTCTCTGTCCTTTTTAATACCAGAATAATGAAACTCATTGGAACTTGGCGGCATCAGTCCTGCTGACTAATCGTTGGCATTGGCTAATGGCAATTTTTAATCAAATCTTATTATTAAATCAGAATATAAAAGATTTAGAAAATGCAAGATTGCAGCTAGAGGTCATTAGTCATGAGCACAAGAAGTAATCAATACAATTATGGTTGCTCAAACTGTGTTGGATGGGCCAGGTGGCAGAGTGTGATAATGCGTTACCCTTTCACCTCTGGTGTCCCGCTTATATCACAGATAACAGCAAGTCTGCTGGTTTCCATCTAATCTCTGGTGGATGTTTGAACATGCAAAAACTGTTAAAAGGAATTCAACATAATGGGCTAAATTCAGTTCTTAGTAACACTGGTGTAAATTTTCAGTGGAGTTATTCCAGGTTTACACTTGCCTAGCTGCAATTTGTTTAGCTAAATTTCTAAAATTAAGATGTTATGTTGGATTATAGGCATGAGCTAGAAATATTCACTTTACAAAATCATAAACAGCCTAACCTACTGTTAATCACTGTTGTGCAAGTATGAAGTAATTAAAATGAAGTCATTCCAGACTTACACTGATGCTAACAAGAGCAGAACTGGGTTGCTGAACAGTTCCATTCCACTATGAGAACGTGGTACTGAGGTGGCCGTATTTTGTTTGTTTTGGGATTGTATTTAAGAAAGGATCCTCAGGAAGAACGGGACTAGGAAATATGGAGACTGTCGGTAGCAGGTGTAGCTACGAATAATCTGTTTAAAAGCTGCACTTCATCCTAATAAATGAATTTTCCATCTCAAACTGGTGTTAACTCAATGGCACTAGAAAAGTTTACACCAGCTGTGAATCTGGCCCTACTGGCAGTGTTCAAGCAAAAATATTACCATTAGCAAGCATTTACTTTCCAGAAGATATGTTTTCATTTATCTCCTTTTAGCAACATGATTGGCTCAACTCCAATGTTAGACAATTTTTTGACAATATCTCACACATGCATCTACCTGGACAAGGGGCTGCACTATCTTCCCTCTCAGCAAGGAACATCGAGAAATGCTTGTTGACCAGCAGAAGTCCACATACGGGACTTTTACATATCAGGAGGAGTATTACGTTTACTAAGAAATTAAACATTTCCTTTAAAACTTATTTTTGGCAGAATTTTCTCTTACAAATATGTCAGCAGTCTCATTTTGTGTCACTCTATTCCTTGTACTCATCTACACATTTACCCTCTAAGGAAAACAGGAAATTCCAACACTACAAAATTATTGTGTTCATATGGAGGTGAGTTTTTCACATGAAAAGCCTGACAGGTCACAGAAGCGGACCATCCTGATTTTTTTTTGTTTGTTTGTTTGTTTGTTTTTGCAAACAGTAAAAATAATTCCTCTTTCATACATAATGTTTCATCCTGTGTACGTGCATGTATACAGGAATAAGGAATAAAAATTCATATAGCAAGCTAACTATCAACCATATAGACATAATTGCTTCTGGAAATATTGTACTTGAAGACATTTTCATGTCAGCTGTATGTGTTCGGGTATCATCATAACATGGTGTTTACACCAGATTAATACCATATGCTGTGTGGGAATTATGTCAGGTTATAAATGGAAATACAGTATAATATCTGAAATTCAGGAGTGTGCCAGAGTCTGATTTCTTTTAAAGTGTTGTACATCAAGAAGAACATATATTTGAATAAAATTACTTTACATTTACACCAATATAGTGAGGATAGAATCCAACCGTGGCTGTCTTTAAGTTTCTTTAAACAAGGGATAAAATATATCATCAATTAAAATTATTTCCACATTTTATTAGTGGACCTGTGACCTCATGAAGGCAGCCCAGAATGCTACCACCAAGCCACGGCGAGCCCTCAAATCTAATGGGAATCTTTTTTACGGCTTTTTCTCCCAAAATGGCATCGCTTTTCAGTGTCTCCTCTAGGCCTCTTGTTATGCTGTCAACACATTTTAGCTTGAAGCTGAAAGCACTCGTTTAATCTGCATTTTATTCACTGCCTAAGCAATTTAGCAGTTTTTGAGAGGGTCAGGAGTAGAATGGACTAGGAATGAAAGTATACAAAAGTAGAAGACGAGGGGTGCGAAGAATGCAGGGGACCAGAGGATGCGAGTCCAAACAGCAGAGCTGCGAGCAGGCTGGAGAAAGGCAAACTGGGGAGTAGCGCCCAAACACCAAAGCCAGGAAAATCCCGCGGAGCCCTCCATTGGTTTTGGTCAGACCCCTTGGGACTGGGAGTGGAGAGGATAACGAAGGAAGTCGAGAGAGATGGCATTGTTACGATAACCGAGCTTCGCACAGTACGAGAGGCTCGCAGGCTTACCAAGGGGCTGACTTCCAGCGCAGCCGCGGAAGAGCCAAGCTCCTCTGTGGGCCAAGCCGAGCGGCTGCGAGCAGCTCCCGGAGCCAGCTGGTTCTGCTAGCCCGGCAGTGCGCTTGAGGGCTCCTGCCCCTCTCCCTGGGGCTCATTAACAACCACACCGCTGCAGCGCTCCGGTTTCCACCTGCGAGCCACTTTATGCCAGGCTGGCGCAGAACAGACTCCAGTCTCTGTCCCCCTCTCGGCAGACCCGTCCCACGTTTCACATCCAGACCACCTAAAGTCAGGCAAACACCTGACTCCTTGGCCAGCTCCTTAAATTCACAATCATCAAGTTATTCTGAACAGAGCACGTTACTCAGGTTAGTAGCTTGAAAAAAACAATACCAGAAAATGCTAATGTATAAAGTTAAAGCTCTGGAGTTTAAATAAAACTGTCTACACTACATTATATGGGAAGCTTTCAGAACATTACAAAAGTAAACATCTCAAAAGTAAAGTGTGTATTAATCCCTCAGAAACTAGAATTCAGGTTTAAAGATGATTTTCATTTTAGAGTGGATGCAAATGCTGTAGGATCACAGCTTCTCTTGTAAGCAATGAAGTATTTGCAAGATACTCTATAGAGTGTTTTCCTGTGCTGCAGTAAGTTATCCTCTGTATTTTCCATTAAAACATAATATGTGTTCATGTTATTCACTTAAACATTATCTAACTCTCTTAGTGATGACAGATTGCCATTTTGATTAAAAATTTAAGGGTAGGCTATTGATTTGACCCTGATTCATATACCGAAGAGGACACAATATCTTTTGTGCTAATCTAGCTCCAAGTGGATTAAATATATATAGAAACTGTATTAAATTATATATAGAAATTATATGTAAAATATAAAAAACAGTGTTGGAGGATTTAACATAAAAGGAGAACATTAACTCTCTCTTTGCACAGGACCTATTAATATGAAAATTAGTGTAATATGATTAGCTGCTCCTCTTAACACCAAAGAGAGAGTCTTGAGGGATTATTTTGCAAGATGATAACATTTCCCTATCCAGTTTGTAACCCTAGGGAAAACTGAAAAAATATGGATTTTGATTTGAACAATAATGAAATGGTAAGTGATATAGCTTTGCTGTCTTATAATGACTGTATTAATTTGCAAGCTGTAGTGCTAAACCAGAATAGAGGTGCTTGAGGAGATATGCCTGTTATCTAGGCAACAGTTAATATGATGAAAACACGATTTAGAAGCAGCTCCATGTTTTTATCATAAATATAACTTTAATTCCTTGAGAATCTCCATAAAGTCACGTTAAAATGTAATAAATACAACATAATCTAAAAGAGAAGGTTGTCATTTATAACCATTCCCAGTATTAGTTACGGATCTTTTAAAGTTTAAAAGCACTTTCTGAAAGAGAATCTATTCCATATATCCTATCCTATATTACTTTCCCAGTTTAGAAAAATGACTTAACTGTGATAAAGAGTTTCAATTTTTACCTTTCGCTTGCTTTTGAGTTAGCCAGGCAGACCTTATCTATTAATTTGCCAGTGAGAATCTCTCTTCAATAGCGCTTTCTTTCCCTCAAAGTGAGAAAGTTCTTTCAATTTTAATTTTAGTGTTGGAAGGAAGTACTCCAAAAGCAAATGACAGAATCGAACTATATGCAGACTGATGTTTTATCACTGGATTGAAAGTTCAAAGCTTCTGTGAATGCAATGCTCTCCCAATTGTCAGAATTTTTTATTACCAATATTTATGTATGACTAGGTTGAAGATGCCTTTTTATTGATTAGTGAGACTATATTATACAGATTTCATGTCAGGTTTCATTCATGAAGTTGAATTAAATTTGGCAAGATCATAACACCTAACCAATTTTTCTCTAACAATAGCCTAACTTCAGCCCTTTGAAACAATATTTTTAAAGTCTCTTGGAAGCCAGCCTAGAGGCCTGAGAAATGTAGGACTAAACCAAGTGATAAACAGAGGATTATACCAAGTTGCCCACGAATACTATCACACAGTTAAAACTCAACCTGAACGTCTCCTGGCTTGGTTCGCCACGGTTCTCAAGTTTTGTCTTATCTTGTATCACAGTGCAGATCTACTGGTACATTCAAGGCACATCTCTTTGGGGCAGAAGCCTCCATAAGGAGGCAGGAAGAGACTGAGCTGTGTCCTCATCCATGCTACAACACATCACCAGCTCCAGCAGGCTGCTCTAGGGGACTGTTCTCCTTCACAAGCTCCTCTTCCCACTATATTAATTTCATTCCTGAGGATCCATTTTATCACAGCATCTAATATAAGCTAACAGGATGATGTTCATGAAGGGACAATATTTAGGAAGGCGTTTAGAAACAGTACAGACATTGTTATGTGGTTGTTCTTGCCTGCATACACAAAATGGACATATAGCTAATTTTTCTCAGCTTTCTTATAGCAGTACAGTAGAGGTAACTGAGAATTTCCTAAAGGATGGGGAATACTTAAATTCTTCTGTGTAAGGGCAATGAGTAACCTTGTCTCCCTAAGAGACCGGAGAGGCTGTGCCTAGCTACTGGCTCTTCTAAATTAATGGGTGTCCTGCTTAAAGTAAATGTTGGAAAGGGAAGGGTGGCATTTATAGGTAAGCTGTAGAGCATGTCCTGAGGTTTATTTGTGCTGTAAATTATTATAACTCTTTCTCCATGTGACAGTGGCACCAAAATGTGCTGCAGTATGTTGAAACAGACTTTCAACTCTGAAGAAGAAAAACACAAGGAAAAGAAGGGGGAAGGTATTAAAATGTATGTTTCCTGTTTATTTTTTTAAGCAAATATAACAACTTATCAGCCAAACCATCAGTTGACTTATTATCACTGAGAATGGAAATAATATGAGAGGAGATTCTCTCTGCTTACTACCCACACAAGCAACTACTTTTCTTCCTTTCTATATATTCTACCTGGAGCCATTAGTGCAATGGTCACAGCTTTTTGTATCACACAACACAAAATATTTCACCTTCCTCTCTTTCACCTTCCTCCCCTGAGACAGAACTGACAGAAAATGATTGAGAATCTGAGGGAATCTGAAGGATATTCTCCCCACACTGGTATTTTCCTTTAAACACTCTCACCTATGTTAGGGGAGCAGGAAGGAAGGTTTTTTTGTTCAGCTTTGGTGTGCACAAAGTCTTAGTTTCTGTGCAGATTGCAGGATGTTATGGCATTGACTATGTCAATATTGTCTGAGTGCATTCTTAAACCCTGTAGCTCTGAGCAGGTAGAAGTCTGTCTGTAGCTGAATGATAAGGCTGTATCTGCTATAAATATAATAACATCATCCACACACATGTACAGGTGGCTACAAAAGAATGATGAGACATCTTGTTTTGCCAAATATAGAAGCTAATGAAAGAAATTATGGACTCTGCATTTTAGCTCTTGAGACTTTTAATCTTTGAACTTTTGAGTTCAAATTCTTTTTGGCTCTGGGAAAGTTCAAGCTTTTATTACATTATTCTGTTCGTCCTTCCCCCACTAAAATCCTAGAAGCAGGGCATGCATTAATTATAAATAAGAAACTTGGTATAGGTTGCAATTTAAGAACAACAAATTTTTCTTCTGCTAACATTATGCTTTTTCTTTGGAAGATCAAGTAAAGAGACAAGTTTAAATTAAAACAGTGAACACAATCATCCTGGAAAGGTTTGGAAAAAACTAAATATTTTCTTCTACAGCTTAAATATTTTGCAAAAAAACACTCCTGACAAAGCTCTTTCAACACTGCTATTAAAGTGTAAGTAACCACTTTCATTTAGGGTTATGCAAAAAGAATCCATAAACCATTGTCACTTAAGTCTACTGCCAATTTCTCAGCTGTTATAAACGGATATTATTGCAGCTTTGTGGAGTAAAACCATTTTATATCCAGATCAGGATCCAGCTCTTGTTTTCCGGTGCGGGGTAGCTGGATGAAATTTTATGGCCTCTGTGTTACAGGTAGTTAGACTAGATGCTCTAATGGTCCCTCTTCTGCCTTTAAAATCTATGAATCTAATGAAAATTATGTGTGTGCATCGAGGGGAAAATATGCCTGTTTACTGCACAGTTTTCTTGTGCCTCATTTCACAAGAAGACATAGAAACCTCACTATTTCTCAAGTCAGTATTTCTTTTCACAGTATTGATAATTATATTACAAACAGTATTTAGCACATGAAATTAATAAATCTTTTGCTTCCTAGTTTACACCAGTTTCCCATATTGTATTAGTAACCACACATTAGCTAATCAGCAGGTTGAGGGGAAAGCTGCCAAAAGCAGATCTGATAATTGGCAGCAGTCAAACAATCATAGCAGGAAACTTTACACTTCCTGCAGACAAGGCTACTGATGAAGACAATGCTGAGATACAACTTTGGGGAAAAAATTAGAATGTTTAGTTCTTTCATGTTTACTAATCTCTTGGAAAGGTGGATTCACATTTCACAGAGAGATACAGGCCTATTGCACAGAAACAATAAAGATAACCACCCAATACTGACTAAGGGAAATTCGATAATCCAGTAATCATCCAGAAACATTCACGAGATTCATTCTCTGCCAATTTTTCCAAGTCATTTAAAACACCTTTTCTATCCATCTAAGGTTGATATATGGTACAGTTCTTACTGTAATAAGTGAGCACTTGAGACATTTCTCCATATAAGATTCCCCTGAGATAAAGAAATATCAATAAATTCATTCTACAGATAGGGATTTTAAACACAAATCAGCTAAGTGCTAGACCCACCCAAGAGTTAAGGTGCTTCAGATGGAATTTAGACCAAAATCTGTTCTCTAAACTTCTCTTCTACCGCTTCACTTTGGAATCATCTGAAGTCCTTCAGGTGTTTAAACTAAAGTTTCCCAAGTCCCCTCAGGGGTTCTCCTTCTAGGCATATATAGAAGCACTTCATTTTTCATAGTATCAAGAAGTTGGGTGTCTGAAGTAGCTTTAACCTCCAGCATTATTCACAGCTAGACATCCTTCATTTGTTTCACTCTTGGAGGCATTCTTCTAATGTATTACATCAAATATCCTTCAGATTAAATACAGTAACGGTGGCTGCAGAAGAACAGAACTGAAGGTCTCCCACTTCTGCTCACACCTGAGTGATTCGCAGTCTCTTTGGGCCAATACATCTGTAATTCTTTCTCATAAGGAAAAACAATTTCAACTGGAAAACCTGAGATGTCCTTACCTCAAACTAGCCTATCTCTGGACAGTGAGAGAAACTCCAAAGAGGTGGTAGAGGACCAAACACATGCCCTAAGAGTTGTGCTACAGAGCTTATTTAATAAAGACCTGAAACTCTTTTCGTTCTTTTAAAGCAAGGGGGTAGGAGAAGGTACAAGATTATGAACCTGGGAGGAATTACCTTCCTATAACTTAATATACAGAGCCTACATTCCTAGAAGGCTGTTTTTTAACACTCCTGACACTAGTGGTTTTCACCACTTCTTCTTACCACAGATGGCTCATTAGTGCCTCCACCCCCATCATTCTAAATTGTCAGATTAGAGACTAAAGTCCTAACAAATCTCTGTATAGGCAGGAAACGACTCTGTTTACGCAACTTTTTTCCTCCCAAAGAAATAAACATCCACTTTCAACAACACCATGAAATAAGGGGTAAGGGCAGGCCAAAAATTAGGTGCAAGTCACTAATTTGAAATTGCTTCAACATATATAACAAAACAATTTCAAATGGCAAAGGAAGAAAAACTCACATATCTTGTCTGCCTCAACCCAACTGCCCTATTCACCATTTCTATTATCTTTTATACTGTCTTCAGGCTGTTCTTTTCATTCCATGCATATACAGGGCCCAAAAATACAGGGTTCTGATCCACACCTGTGGCCTTCAGGCTGGACAAATATAAGTAAACATTAAAAAAAAAAACAAAAATAATGACAGACAACTAATAATTAAAGAGCAGTCACTGCACTACACTCATATCCTTATCCTCACCTTAAGAGAGCGGAACTTCAAACACAGTATGGGGAGTTCAATAAGATATACAAAAAGTGACATGGGGAGTAAGAGGAAGAAAAGTAAAGGCTTAATATTGTTCTTAAAATAGGTCAGTACATGTGATACAATCAAGCAATGAGTAGAAGTGGTCTGGAAGTACATGAAAAGCATAAATGCCAAAAGGAAAAGCCCATAAGGAATGATAGCATTTAAGATTTATATCACTTAACTTTAGTCACCCAGAGGCTACAGGCCCAGTCTAAGCTTCCTATCCTGGCTGCCTAATGGGCATAGAAGGTAGATACACTCCTTGGGAGGCATGTGTGTTGGGGATACTTGTCATACTTGGGCTGTCTTAGAATAGGATTGCCATATGCTCATATCTCTTGAATTTCTTCCCGTATCCTTTACAGATCTGTTTTAAAGTTCTTTGACCAGCATAGGAATCCCAAATTCTGGGACTGCATGTCATATCTTCATCAGGGGTTGCACTCTAGAAAGAAATGGCCTCTAAATAAATGGAAAATGAGCCAACAAATTTGCACATTTTCCTTCTACAAAGTGTTGAATCCTTTTAGCGATCAAACATAGCAAGTCCTCAAAAGAAGCTCTCATTACTACAGAGTATAAAAGGAGAAGGAATAAGCAGGGTCAAATCCCATCCTTGAGGTAACCCCTGATCTCACAAAAAATCTTTGGGAATTTTGCTTTTACCTGCAAGGCAAGCAGATCAGAACCCTCTGGTAAACCATGTGTTCTGTGGATTAAATGTTCCCTTTTCCAAGGTCGCACAGCAAAATGGAACAAGTCTTTCCCTAAAAATTTCAGATTTACCATTTAATTAATTGACTTCGGCAGTTGGCACACAACCTTTAAAAAAAAAAAAAACATTCTGAAATGTCAGCCTTGAAGGGGGAAAGAAATCATTTGATGAATTTAGTCTAAGTGCCAACCAAAGCACAAATGTTCCCTGTGGACCCGTTACAACACTGGAGTTCACAACTGATTGCTTGGGAATGAGCAAACTAATGCAGGAAAATATTTACTAGCTAAGTAGATGTAGTTTAATATATACACTCTACTCGCCAGATATTTACACCTGTATCCTGTAAAATGCTGAAATCTTCAGACTTGTTAAATTAATTAATTTAATTAAGGTAAATAAATAGAAATACAGGTTGCTGTTTTCCCAAATAAGATGTTTCACAGACTGAGAGTGTTCATTTATGATTTCTTTTTGTTTTGTTTTGTTTTTTTACAAATGTGAGAAACCACAAAAAGTTGTTCTCCTGCTTGCTCTGCATACATGTCATGCAAATTATATATAGTCTACTGGATAGTCTTCAGCAATGAACTTCAGGTACCATCTGTACATATTTCTGGCACTATTTATTTGCAATTAACCAGGGCCTTATGTTGTATCCCCTGCAACTTGAAGCCTTAAATTCTGGAGGAGGTAAGTTTAGCAGAAGGGAATACTGAATTCGGCATCAGGCTTTCTAATGAGCAAAACCTATCCCGCTACTCCATATTTAAACCATTAGACTGAGAAAGATATTTTTTTCGAGCTAAAGAAATTCTCTTAGTAAAAAAGTGCTTTAATGACACCTGCAAGTGCAGATTAAATTATTTGTAACGATTCATTAAACTTGATGGCTTAGATACTCCACAAGTGAAAACAAGCTCCACTGATTTTCCCAGAACACAAGGACTTAGCTAATAACTAAGTGAAGGGGCTGTGGTAATTTACCCCAGCTGACTCAAGGTGTCCAGTCACATAATAACCCTTTCATGTCACAGAGCCTCCCTTGAGGTCACTGTCTGAGAGGCAGAACCTGTAAAAGAACATACATTGATGTGAGGCACCAGAAACTTTATTGATGTAGGAGGTTATTTCTTCCTTCACCTTTCTTCTTCCACCCCACCACACTCATCCCACCCCACCCACAAGTGGGTAGGACAGAAACTGCACATCTTGAAACTTGCAGATGCATTCATCTATCTGTGGAGACATTCAGCTTAGGGAGAATATTTAAACAAAATGCAGCAAGTTCAAAAGAATCCCTCTGCTCATAAAAGCACATGAATTATCTATGTGCAGATTTCTGTATGAGAAGTAATATTCAAAGGATGCAGCAATGAGGCAGAACTATGAGCCATACCAACATTTTCAACAAAGAATAGGCAGAAAAACACAGGCAGTTGCATCACCGATTAGCTAAATCACTTCTCTGCTTCTGAAAATGGTACTAAATTGGACAGGCAGCAAATAGTTTGTGACAACACAGTGCACTCCAACTCTTCATAGCACTGCTTTCACTAATGCTATTTCAGTGTCATAAATGCTGAGTGATAGGAGCTTTCGCACCCTTCCCAGAAACACCCACCTGTGATGGTAAGATTGGTGGAAATGACTTGTGATGCTGAAAATATAAACATTTCATCCCAGACATTGGTCATATTCTCCTAAACTGAGTGAAATTCTCTGAAACCTGCTAGTATACAAGTACATCTGTGTGTGAGCATGTATAAAAGTGAGTGAGGGAGTGGGTGGGGAAAATATGTGTGGTACAGAAAAAACAAAACAGAAAACCCCAACCTTATCTCTTTCCATGCACGAGGAAAGTCTGTTTGTGTCAGTGCAAGTACTTCTGAAAGAAACAAACAATAGGGAGTAAAAGACTGCATTTCCCTCCATCTTTTAATACCATCCCTGAATGCTGGTGAAGAATTATGTATCAATGCATTAAGGAGAGGGAACTGATGAGTTGTACAATCAGGAGAACATGAATAAACATCAACATAACATAGTGAGTCAAGAAGTGATGAGGACTAATGAAATTTGACTGACTGGTTAAATTAAGACAGTATAGCAAGGAAAAATGTAACCAAACCACAAAATATTGGCCTCCTTACCATTTCGCAGAAACAAATTCTACTATCTTTTAGCATGAATTTACCAGAACTGAGAAAGAAACACAGAAACTCCAAATTCCCCTCCCTCTTGTCAGCTTCATTAGCACCGAAGGGCACCGCAGGGAATCCATGGCAGGGAAGCAGTTGCACAGCTGTGAACATCCCCCCATCGCTATCACAGCAGCAGTCACCATCAGTTACCATGCACATGCACAGATACACTTCATGTATCATATATATTGCAAAACAGACTATTTGAATGTACCCTTCAATTCCTGAAATTGGGTCAAACCAAGGGTCCTTTTTGCCTTTTATATCATTTCCAGCAATGGCCAATAGCAGATGTCTAGGGAAGAGTAAAAGAGTAGGGCAGATATATACTCATAGTTCTCCAGTCGGCTTGCTCATCTTTTCATGATACATGGTCAGGCACTCTCTGATAAGAGGATAGTTTAATAGTTCTCAATGGATTTGTATTCCATGAATCCGTTTAATAGCTTTCTGAGCATGTCTAAACTTTCTGCACTCACAATATCATGAAATAATGAGTTCCACAGTTTAGCTATGGACTGTTTATTTGTTCCAAACCTGTCATCCAGTATTACATTTGATGTCCTCCCATTCTTGTGTTACAAGAAGGGTTGAACTCTCTATTCACCTTCTCCATGCCGGTCATGATCTTAGAGATGTCTATCTTTTCCTTCTGTCAAGCTGAAGAGCCATTGCCTAATCACTAGGCTTTAACCACTCCTGTAGAAGCTTTTCCATACTTCTGATTGCCTCCCTTGCCCTCATCCGTATTAAGCACTGGGTTGATGTCTTCAGAAAGCTATCTATTACTACCCAAAAATCTCTTTCCTGACAGGTAACAGCCTGATCAGAAGCCATTACTGTAATCTAAAGTTAGCATTGGTTTTCCCTATGTACATCACTTGGCATTTGTCATCATTGAATTTTATCTGTCATTTATCACATAGTCAGTATCATCACATCTCTCTGCAATTCTTTCCAGAATGTATTTTTTGTAATAACTTTGTATTATTTGTAAACTGTGCTAGTTCACTACTTCTTTTGTCAGATCTTTTACTAATAGGCCCTAGTACACATCTTTGGGGGACTCTACTTATGAACTTCCCCCATGGGAAAAGCTGAACATTTATTCCTATCCTTTTAATTAGTCTTTACAGTGCAGCAGAGGACTGGGAGAATGGGGTGAAATAAATATTGGAAACCAGTCTGTGATGATGAAGTGCTCTGCCTGGATACATAATACACATGAAACAAATTGGCAATGCTGCATAGTTTCAATATTGATACATCTTATGGTAGCTAGGATCATATGGTTCACAAAATAAAGGTTCTTGCTCAAATATCCAGCACCGCAAACTAAGGAACTATGATCCAGCAACCAGGGTATGAAGTAAAAAAAGAATACTGCTAGTTGAAAACCTTTCATTATACTACTTCTGGTTACTATTCATTAATAGCTTATTTCTCAAATGCCAGAAATGTTTTATATATTGAGCTACTGTCAGCTTTCCACAGAAGCACCTGCTTCTTCTAAAGATATATTATTCTTCATAAAATACCCCCAAACCCAAAGTGTTTAAACTGGGAAAAGATGCCACAGTGGTGAGTGATAGCAGTTCTATGTCATTGGCCTTATTTCTGTCCCTATGAGCAGGGCTCCCTGGCTAGATACCATTTCCTGACATGGACCCTGACCCCACTCTTCCATGATGCAGCTTCCAAATTCTGACTCTACATTCCCCTTCAAAAATGACTGCGGGAAATGTGCAGAAAAAGTCCTTTCTCCTACTTCTTTCAATTCTTGTACTCTCCTTTCATGAGCTGAGTAATGTTGGAATTCAGAAGAAAGCTAATATCTGCGGTCCAGTTGCTACTAACATTAGTTTAACCGATAATTTAGATGTACCTTTTCAGAAAAGCTGAAGTCCCTCCTTTCATTCCTATTTCCACTCTACAGAAAGTGCTGGTATACCTCTTTGAAGGGAATGGGCATTTTCTAGACCATTTCAGATGCTGACTATTGATCATTATTAGTTGATTTCTCAAATGGCAGATTGATTTTTGGGCATTGTACAATCAGTGAGCTGCATTGGCAAGCCATAAAGTGAAACCATAATATAGATTAACCTTTAAACAAACATTTGGAAATGCAGAGGATACACATATCTTACCAGATTAACTGTTTGTGTTTTGCTACATCACGATTTTGTTTTTCTTGCCCAACTAACAGAAGAATAACCTATCTCACTCATGATCTGCTTTTGCTCTATAGACCACATTGACCACATAGGGCCTTCATCCTTCCACCTGCCAGGATCAGATTCTGCAACACTGGTGATGCTTCCTCTCTTCATGTCTTTTTTTTTGCCTGATGAGCCAAGGTGGCATGGAAGTTGCTGATTAGAAATTGTCTGGAATGTGAGGGAAGCAGATCTGTGACTGCTGCTTTCTCTGCACCTACAACATTCCTTTTCATTTTGTAGTTAAACACTGAGGCCTTTTTTTTCTTTTCAATAAACTTTTTTTTTATTGCTGACTTCCCAGGGCTCTTTTCTTTTGAGAGGGATATTTTCTCCCTCTTACATTTGCATGTCTTGTGCCAGAAACCAAAAAGAGGAAAGGAAACTTGTTCTCTTTTTTTTTTAGAAATATTTTTCCTTTTCTAATTCAAAGCACACACACAGCCCAGTAGAATTTAAATTTTCTTAGTTTTTTGGATTAGTATCAGGAGTGACCAAAATGGAAATTCAGAAGGCCTGGTATGAGCTTATTCATCTGGTCACCCATGTCTGAAAACTACCAGTATACCTTTGTGATAGCCCATGAAGTGACAGTATGGCAATCCTTCCATTTCTCCCACAGTAGTTACCTACCTGATCATCAAGGTACTGTGACAATCTCTAGGAGCAAGGAAGTCCAGAAGCCAAGTGTGATAAATTCCCAAAACTCAGGGCAAAATACATCCAGACAGGAAGTCATGTTTTGAATAGATGGCTACCTTCTGCCACAGCTAGCTCCTTCACATTTGCATTGTCAATCACTTTTGCAAATTCATGAGAAAACAAAATAAGAAAGTATTATACAGTGCTGGAAATATCTGGATGAGAACGGTGACCATCAGTTCCTCCTTCAAGACTGGAATGCATGGTATTTATTCATGAATAAGGTTTAATTGGTTGCATTGCTGTCAGAGCACTTACAGATCACAAATTGACTGCAAAATGTCTGCCAGTCATACAGGGTGAAGGAGTGGAGAAAAAGGCCATGGCTAAGCATTGGGCCCAGTGGTCAAATAAATCCCTTATGAAAGGATATTCCTTTATGGCAGGTTAGTACTACTTCCCTTCCACAAACAAAATGAACATAATGGACTCTAAACAGTTTGGAGAGTCCTTCATAAATTTCTTCTCAGAGCTGAAGAAGACATGCCCCAAGTAAGCCATTTCATGGTATTCATGGTGCTCTGGAGGACCATCTACTAGCTTTGTATTGATTATGTAAATAGACCCTTTTATAAGGCACTCTGTTAACACACTAAAAGTGCTGCGCTTGACATAGCAAGAACCTAGCTCCAGCTCCTCTATGGACACTACTACCATATTGTAATGCCATAGATCTGTAACATAAAGGTAAACCTTGAAAACAAGTAGTAACACTTTTTCTCCACAGTTATTTACAATAAAGCATACTTTTCAGGCAGTGATTTAATTTCAGTTGGACTGCTCCAGTGGGTAAGCACAAGTCTTTGTAAGAACTACAGAAGCTAATGTCGCTGATCTTGACAAATTAGATAGGCTGACACAGCATTACTCTTGCATTAGTGGAGGGGTCCAATAAAACCATTGCAGGAGTTGCAGTTTTAGGACATAACACCAAAAATAGTGTTCCTACAGTTATATAGCTAAGATAACATCTTGATTTGGAGGAATGAACATACAATTTGGAAATCAGAAGATACCAAGCTCTGTTTCTCCCTCCACTAGTAATGGTTTGTGTGGTCTTGAGGTACTCATTTCAACTTCCTCAGCTTCAACTCTCTTTTATAATACTATCTTACCTGTCTCACAGAGGTTCTGTGAGCATTATTTAATGTCTGCTGAGTGCTTTGAACACGCATAGCCCCATGCCTCACAAATACATGTATTATGAAACATAAGTATGTAGTTATTGGAAAAGTCCCTGATTGTCTCTTAGAAACAACTGTCACACAGCACTTACTATACATAGGGAGTACATAATGATGAAGCAGTTAAACTGAAAATGATACTCTTGCTTCTAGACAGAGCATTTGCATTTTTGGAGAATATTCTTGTTTCTTTTTAGAGCCTGGCATAAGAAGCTTTCAGAAAGGCTAAAAATATCTTTTTATATTAACTAGCTTTCCCTTTCTTTGAGCTAAGCACACAGAGGTACAAAATAGTTTTGAAGAGCTTGTGAATATTGGCATTAGGGCTAGAAGACTACAAACACTGATCTATTCTATAGGCCCAGTTTATGTAGTGGTAAGGAATGTTCATTATTAAAGAATTAATACAATCCTAATTTAGGACCATTATGATCCTATAGCTAGCCTTCAGGCACAACACGTACCATAGGATTTCACCCAGGGATTTCTGCATAAACCCTAGGATTTCTGGTCAAGAGCAGCTTTTTGCAAAGATATGTTTCTTAAAAACTTAAAATGACACAGAATCCACCACTATCCTAAGTAAACTGTCTTAACTGCTACAGTCTCATACATCTTACATCTTGTATGAACTTGTCTAGATTAAGTATTCAATCACTGGATCTTGCTATGGTTTGGTCTGCTAAATTAGAGATTCCCCATGTAAAGGAAAACTGTTTCTCAACTTGGGACTTAGAGACCATGATAAGTCACCTCTTAACCTTCTCTCAGACAATCTAAGTATACTGAGCTGCTTTAATCTTTCAATGTCAGGCAGGATTTTCAGACTTTGAATTGTTCTTACCATTCTTTTCTGCAACCTTTCGATTTTGCCTTAATCCTTCAGAAGCAAGAACATTCAGCAAAAGGATTACAGGGTTCTGGGATAGAAAACCATGGGAAATATCCCTCGCTCTTGAGCACCATCCATGGGAATGGTACTAAAATCAGTGGCAATTGGGCCAGCCTGGCACACTGCTCCTAGGAAAGGAATCTAAGAACTTCCAGTATCCAGTGACTGGAACAGAGAAAGGCAAGGCAAAGAACTGCAGAGCCAGAGCCTCCAGGACTTAGTCTTTGATGTGCAAATTTATATTTTATTATGGTTTTTTTCCAATCTGAATTAGAATTAAATAATTTTGTTTTAAAGCTCATAATCCTTGATGAAATTGAATCAGCTTTCCTCACACAGTTTTTTTAACTATATTACCACTTTTTCTTTCTATATTGACTATATCCCATATCAGCATTTACAAGATTTTTCTGCTCTGTGATTTGTGAAATATTTCCTTAAACCTTAAAGATTGTTTTGTTAAATCAAGTAAAAAATGTTTCTATTACAATCAAATGCTAGTAGACTGGACTAAAAAGACATGGCAATTAATGGTCAAGAATACCTGTATTTATTAATAATTATACAGCATGCTTATGAAGCATTCTAAGTATTTGAAAAGCACCAGTTCACCCCAAAACACCTCAGTAATGTAGACAATATAGTAGTATTACACCTAATTTATAGATGCATGACCTATCCAAGATTCTATGATTTCATCCAATCCTGTTCCCTTCCTGATAATTTTCACTTTCCAATAGATAAAGCAAACAAATGGTCATGAATAGGTAAAAAAAATGGAATAAATAAATGAAAAGATTAATAATGTTATTACCCTCATTGTCTTCTGGTGTAATCCATAAACTATTGTATTGGCTAATTCATCATTGCCCTACAGCTTGTTTACTTGCCACTGGAATGTTTGTATAAAATGCTCTCAAAAGAGAATAGTGCACTGGTGTTAAGCAGGTCACACACATGATGCTCAGCAACAGCAAACTTGGGCTTGAGTTTCTATTCTTTCTCTCCTCTCCTTACTTCTGCCCTTATCAGAGTCCATCTGTATACGCCCACCACACCACCAAAGGAATTTGACAGTAACTGTGTCTGAACCATGCTAATGCTATGCCTTCTGTTGTGAATGAGTGACACTAAAGAGACCTATTAGGTACCAATCCTCTGCCCATATCCTCTCCTTCTTAATGACCCATCCTGCTCTCATCCCTGAGAACCAAAGGAGGAAATCTGGGCATCATACCCTAATCTGGGCAGTAGATGGTCAGCCCAGGTTTAACAATGTGCTCTGTAAACCCAAATAGTCCAGTGAGTCCATGCAATCAGTACTGCAGACATTTCTCTAAGGAAGGAAATTTAAAAAATAATAATAATAACCCAACTGCATAGGATCTCTGTAAAAAAGTAGGAAGTGTTGTTATGCCTGTTGTATCAGCACAGGCACCTGGACAGTATGGAATGGGCTACTTGTTTCCAGGGGCATCAAATGCTGGCTTCACAATACAGTTTTACCCAGTGTTTCTGAAATAGTCATTTTTATACCTATATGCCTAAACATGGCTTTAGGATAGTATCTTCAAGGTCTTGCTTCAGGACAAGCTGGCTTTAGGGTCTCACCCAAGGTCCCCTACACTCAGAGAGCAAAGCCCAAGAGACTCCAATGCCTGGGGAACAAAATACAACTTAAAGAAACAACTCTAATTTCAGACCGTAGCTCTAACATCCATTCTGCCTCTTACATGGCAGAGACGGAAATAAAGGGCAGGAAAGAAAAACTTCTATTCACTTTGTTTTTAATGTATTTCTGTTTATCATTTCTTTGTATCATTTTGTGAGGCAGCTTCAAGCTTTGTAGGCAGCCTGAATATTAACCATTCCACTGCGATCCATTCAGTCACTCCTGGCACAGGTTAATCCCTGTATCATAGGCTGCCACCAGTTTGCTAAGCAGCTTAAAAGGACATGTTATAACTTTGACAATGACCTGCTAATGGTTTTACATTTCTCAGAAGTATTATGAGCTATCTTTGTCATTTTTATCTTCTAATGAGATCAATAAATTTAGGAAGCAGACATAGATGGTGCAAACTGCAATGCCACAGCCAAGGACGTGGCATGTATAACTGCTAAACTATAAATAATAATGCAGAAACTATAATCAAACCTTGACTTTTATAGAGGGAAATCGAGCTGCAAGTGGCACAGCATAAAAAAATCTCCTCATTTGTCAGAAAAGCACTGTAACCCCTGATTTCTTCTTTCATATCACACCATGTCAATCTCTTAATGAAAAGCTTCACACTGAGAAACATATTTCACTCACTGATTTTTTCTTTTTCCAGTGGGAAATAAGTTTTTGATGTTTTAATCCTCCCTCACAATCTTTGGTGCTTATACATGAAATAAGCATGTCAGGTTAAATTTCTGCATAACTGCACAGCACATCTTACTGTTAATGGAGTCAGACTCTTCAGTGGTGCCCAATGACAGGACGAGAGGCAACGGGCACCAACTGAAACACAGGAAGTTCCATCTGAACATGAGGAAAAACTTTTACTGTGAGAATGACTAACCACTGGAACAGGTTGTCCAGAGAGGTTGTGGAGTCTCTATCTTTGGAGATATTCAAAAGCCATCTGGACAGGGTGCTGGGCACGTGCTCTAGGTGACCCTGCTTGAGCAGGCAAGTTGGACTAGATGATCTCCAGAGGTCCCTTCCAACCTCAACCATTCTGTGGTTCTGTGGTTCTTAAACATGTATCACTATCTCTGCCTTCATCCTTTAAAACAACTATGGAAAGTCCTAGGCTTTAAAAATGCAAACAGACCTCTCAGGCTGCTTCCAATACAGAGGACTGCACCTCCCGGCAAACAACTAACATGTCTTTGCCTGCCGATCCCTCTGGGAAGTGCACAGTCCAAACGGGCTCCAGAGGTAACAACACATTCTCAATGTGTCTGCAAATGTGGTAGATGTGCACAATAAGATATGTGAATAGCCTGGGAGCAAGGCACATTTACAGAGACATGGGCATACTTCATCAACTTTAGACTCTAAACTAGACTCTAAACTGAGGCACCTCCATCAGGGTGCCGCTTGCTCTCACCTGCCCCTTTTGCCAGGGATTGCCACCCTCAGGGAGCAAGTCAGTGCTCCTGAGATCCAGATCCCTCTTTCAGAGGTGCTCAGCCCTCTCCATTGCTTAAAAAAGGAAGCCGGGGGCAGTGACAGGCCAAACCTCCATCAGCTGAGATAGATTTAGCCTAGCTGTCTGTGATAATGACAGCCCACCATAATGAAATGGTCCTGTGCAGCAGTAGCAGGATGCTGCTGGAGATGGAGCAGAGCAACAAAATACCTCCCTACCTTTCTCTTCCACCTGAGTTTTACTCCTTTGGTTATCCTCCCCAGCACATAGCTAGTCTAAAAAAAAACTGAAAAGAAATCAACATTCAGTGGGCCTAAGACCCAAGTTTTACTATATTGTGTCTGTACTTTCTGTTCTATATAATGAATTAAAAGCATAAAATCAAGCAGCTGCAACAAGAGTTGCAGAGTTTTTCCAGCTCAGTCACTGCGTGCACAAGAAAGTACTACTGGTGTGGCAAAAGATAAGCCATCTCGCTGGAAGTAGGCTTCCTCAGCTATAGGACTCTTACGTACAGAATTATCAAAACAAGTAAAAGGTAGCTAAGTATTTAAATGGTCCTCATTTCTGCAGTGTGCAAGCATTTGTCATGCAGTGATAGCATAAAATACAGAAAAAAGAATGCACCATGCTACAATGTACCAGCTGGCTACAGCCTTACATATTAGGAATATAGCATTTGCACTTCTCAGTCAGAATGCTGGTCTGCTTAGTTTTTAATCTCACTGAATTCAGCCTTAGAAACACCTCATGCTGAATAGCTCCACATCCTATTTGCCTATTGTGGAAAGAAGAATCATTCCCTTTAATAACATTTGGATCTGAGTGCTAGTCAGATTCAAAACTCTATGAATATAAAACTTGTACAGATTTAAGCCTTGTACAATAAGGATATGTTTGTACAATAAAGATGTGTTAAAGAAATTCCCTTTGACAATATGTAAGGGATATTCCAGCAGAGCACAGGACTCTTCCCCATTTTTAAACACAAGGCATACTGCACTGGCAGATTACAGAACTCTCCTTTGCAACACTATTTAAGCAGCAATAGTGTTAAATGTGGAAAGAGATTCATACCAGTTGTATATGTGTCTATAAACAAAGACAGGGCTAGCTCCTAACCCAAGTACCCCTGGAACATATGCCTTGACTTGGCAAAGATTTTCCTACTGCAAAATAGAATGGTAGAATTTATTTTTTTGTTTTGTTTTGTTTCTTTAACAAATGATCACAGACGATGAAAATTAAGGCAGTTGAGCACCTTTGAAACGCCAGCAGTTCCTGCCTCAGTGCATTGCATTGTTACCATGTCAGGAATGAGCCCCAGGAAGGCTTTCAGTGGCACTGCAGCCATGCTGCTCTAAGTGCTTACTGCTGACACTGGTGCAGATGAGCCCAAGCTACATGTGAGCAGAAAATCAATTACAGAACATAGAATGGAGAAGGGAGAAAAACAACCCTCCATTTATCAAATATCTTTCAAACTATTGTGCACTCACAAGCCTCATTACCAAGAACATAATTTTTTCCCAGCTTTAAAAAATATTGAGTCTGATTTAGACTACAGAACTATTGGATTAGGTTTAATAGGTGTGCATGATGCCCAGTGAGGATGCGAGAGTCACATTGCTGGCTTATGCCCAAGTAAATGCATGAGTTCAACATATACATTATCCCTCGAGCATATGTGAGCAGTACTAACATAAAGATAAACGTGCACTATTTAATCTAGGCTTTATTTCTCCAGCAACACCTTCATTCTGCTCTTCACCTGCTCCAAAATTAGGTTAATAAGGCCTCCAAAATGGAAATATTGGGCCCAGCTCTGCCCCTCTCCTCCACCAAATGCAGTAGCAAAATCTCTTTGATTGCAGTAGAAAAAGGCTCAACTGCACTGTTGAGTAGTTCATGTTGCTGTATTCTAGATACCACGTAACCCCACCTGGCTTTTAGTGTGGGGTTTCCCCTCTTCTTTTTTTTTGATTTATTAGCATAAAACAGCTCTTTCAGTCCCTTCATTCACAGTCAAATGTTGCCCAATGGATGAAAAATACGCAGTGTGTCTCCAGAATGACTAAGACACAAATCACCTCCCCTACTTTTGATTATCTATAATGTAGATGTCTGTGCCTGAGCTAGCAATCTAGACTCCCTTTTACAGGCTACAGAGAGGAACTGAGGCTTGATTCATCTGAACTTAGGTGTCAAACTTAGGGTAACACGAATCATGCCCTGGCAGTGCCAGTTTCTCTCTGATGACTTTTAAGGAAGTCTAGAAAATGAACTCAGACACAGCAGTTAGAGTGCACCAGCCTGATTTCTACGATGTTCTCAACCAACTTGTTTATCCTTCTGTTTCCATATATATGGCTGCAGAGGACCATGTTCTTTCTGTAGCCTTACTGTTTTTAGCCACAGTTTCACTAACTTTTGACATTATCTATTGATCCAACTTCATTTTCCCAGGAACTGCCCACTTTTTGAGACATGTCCCTCTACATATGAAGTGGCAAGTGTTTAATATCACACGATAGCTTGGGACCCAATATAATTTGGCCCATGCACTGTATCTCAAGATCTGGGAATACCAATGAAATACAATTACTTAGTACATCCAGATGAGTAGGCCAATGGAATAATACCGCTAAAAGCAGTTTTGATCCCCTCCTGTCTACATATCCCATCCAGTTTGGCTCTTTCATTTACAGAAGATTTTAAATCCTGCGTCGAGAATCACCAAGCTGATGCCACGGAAATCTCAAAAGCTCAGTGTAACTACACCTACTTTTGTTATAATATTCTGGAGGAGGAGCTGAGAGAAACAGAGCCTCTCCCTGGTAGAAATGGTAGAAATACCATTGGTATGGTAGAAATACCATAACAGATCCAGGCAAATGATAGCAAGGAGACAGAAAGGATCAAGAGACTTAATAGCTAATGCCTTCAGCTGCCTTTCACCTTGTTTCCAGTATTTCATCTGAAAATATTAATCTCATTTCTAATAATTATGCTGTCTTTGTGAAATAGATACATTTCAATCAATTATTTGCTGATAAGGCTATAGTATGATGTAAACCCAAAAGCAAAGTAGTCACACAATGAATTCACACAGTTGGAGCTTCCTTGGTATGTGGAACTTGATGACATTTGAACATTTACAATTTCCACACAAAGATAAGGATTTACATTTTATAATTGCTTAAAATCTTACACATATGCTTCATTTTTGTACTATTAAAAACCTAAATACAATGACACAATATTATTATTATGGATAAAAATCCAATATCTACTGAAACCATCGACCTAAATACATGCATACAACTACCTAAATGTATTAAGGACAGGTTTACCTTTGAAATTGATATAGCTATGTCAGTTCACCTACTTGAGAATGTAAGTACATGCCCTCCCACATGCATGAAGTATCAATGACACTGATGAATGAGTGTTAGCATTTCGGTGATGAAATGAGGAGAGATGAGTGAATACCACCTGATACTGTAAATAAGCATGCTTCAGAAAGAGGAGGCATAATTTTCCATCTAAAGTCTAACCATGACCTCAGTCCTGACCTGAAAAGACCACTTTCCCTAGTGATTAGATTAGAGATAATCCTGCTGTGGCATGCACCCAGGTGTGTTGAACTGAGCTGAAGTGGTTTTGTGACAAACACTGGATTTTTAATATTCAAAAGCAGAACCAGTAATATCTTGCAAACTGAACTCAGTTTATGCATGTACAGAATCTATTATTTTTTACCTTATTAAACAACCACACCCAAATTTCAGACAGCATATTTTAAGTCCTTAACAAATCTTCCAAATGTACAGGCTTTTTTATAAATATTTTTAATTAGCAGATCTGCTTTTGTGATCTTTAATACTCAGATCTATCAGTAAGAAAGATTTATATAATGCTTTATATGTCCAAAGAATCAGCATCCTTTTGGGCTGTCAACTATTGACACCACATTTCACTGATATAGGTGCTAAGGCAGACTACTTCACTGGTAATTCAAAGTCTCCTTTAGCACTTGGAGGACCAAATACAGTGCTCACAATACTCCCAATGCTGTTGCCTAGACTTGCTGCATAAAAATGTACATTTCATCTCTTGATGCAGATATCCATCCCTGCCACGACATCTCTACAAATTTCAACTCCCTGCCTTCGGATTTTTTTTTAACTTTGCACACATCAATAATCCCATTGAATCCTATCTACTTATTCATATCAGCCCCAAGCATAATTCATCTCAGTACCTGAAACGTTTATCCTTAAAGCATCAGGTAGAGAAGAACTATGACCCACATGCTGCAGGTGAGTGGACAGAGTGACCTACTGTAGTCACACAGGAAGACTGTTCTGAACCGAGAAAGAAAAGTGAATCTTCTAAGTCTTAGGCCTCAGACAGACAACATATGGCCATGAAAGAGCTGATTCGCAGTAATACACATAAGGCCTAAGACTCAGGAGATAAGTGTGCCTATGCACTATAACCAAAGGTGAGCTGAACTGTAATACCTTGTCACAATACCTTGATCATGTAGCTGAGCCCTGAGATGAGCAGACTGGGAGATGTTCCTTCCCTCCTTCCCCCGCGTTGAGCCACAGGTCTGTGGACCTCCCTTCCGCCACATGCAGAGCTGTTGCTGGCTGCAGACCTAACATTCACCTTCCCTGACTTTTGGTGCATTTATTTGTTGAGCTGTTTCCACGTGTAAATATTTGGCTATTGAGGTGTGATTTTGTGCACTTGTACTCTATCAAAGCATTTAAAAGTAGCAAATGCTCTTGCAAGAGTTTCACTTGTGCAGTAGCAGGTTGCTTCAAAGAGTTAAGCAGTTTCACCTCATTCAGCACCACGAATATTCAAGTCCAATAAGAACAGTTTCCAATAAGCTGTCACCTAAGTGGTTTTATTTTAAATGTTGCTGTCTCAATTGCCTGACACAAATCAGTTGTGATAAAGCATCTCACATCAGTCTGTTCTTAGGGTCAGTTTTCAGAGACATAGCCTTATCTGAGATGAATTAATAGAAAACTTTTTAAAGTACAGCAATTTTCCTTTATTTGTACTAACCATCAATTTGGTTTCAGTATTGCACTTTGTCCTTGGATTCAGACCCGGCCAGCTCTCAAGAAAGAACTGAAATGAATGAACTGAATCCTTGTGCATTTCTGCACACCAGTAAAAACACTGAGCAATGACAAGAGGGATTTTTAGGTACCTAAAAGAGTGTATTAAAGTGCCACCATAGTCGCAGATTCTCTTCATCATGTTTCAGTCTTGCCAGACACAATATCTCTTATCATAAATACTAGCTCCATCTCTATCAGATCAATATGGAAAGACAGCTAGGCCCAGAAATATATCTATAGTAAATGATGTTTGGGGAGGATGCACTCCTTGGTCCTTACCCTAATACTCTGCTGCCCTTCTCTCTAGTTCTGCACCCATTGAACCACTCTGAATTGTTTACCAGAAGCATAAATGAGGCATAAGTCAATTACCTTTTTAGTGCATAAAGCCCTGCACGTTGATTACATGTGGAAGAGGAGTATTTACTTTTTAATCAGGGTTGACTGTGGGGTGTGGAGGTAAGGCTATTTTGAAGATTAATTAGTTAATATTTGTACGCTGCTTTGAAGATATGATATATTAAGTATTTTTATTGCAACCAGCTAATGGCCTTAACTCTTTCAGCCATACTGATGTGTCAGGGACTTGAAAAGTGATCATTCTGAGGCTTTTTTAGTTTAAACCCTTTATAGACTGTATTGATAAAATACAAAGAAGAAATTTGCAGTTTCAGTCCCAAACATTCTCCCATCTCTGCTAGACCCTGTAAGTAAATGACACATTTTTAAAACATCAGCAGAAGAGGCAGATAATTGTATAGAATATACTTGTACGTCCTTTTGATTTGGTCTTTGGACTTGGCAAAGGTGAGCAATTTACACAATACAAACATGGTGCATCTGTTCTCATGACATCCTGCTGGAGAAAACCATGAGCTTCCATGTTCATTTTGCAGATGAGATCCTTTGAAAGATCTTAGGATCTTTGAAAATTTGGACCTTTCTCCTATTCAGGTGGCTAAATCCCACAGAGTGATTTAGGTGCATAACTATTTTCTGGATCTGAGCTTATGTGACTTGCCCAAGGTCACAGAGTATGTCTATACAGTAAAGGGAGAAAAAATCCCAGGTTACTGCGCTCACCGCTGCCTTATTCCTCCTTTCCTAAAATAGACAGCTGAGCTTCCATGTTCTTCATTACGACAGCCACTTTTAAATGAGAGTCCAGGAGTTTGGCATCATTCAGTCTCATGAATATTCAAATCCATGCAGATGATTTGGGGTCATGAGACAAACTCAATCCCTTTCTTAGGCAAGCATAGATAATAAAATCACAGAGGATGTTCAAACTTTGGGATGTATCAACTACATCCCTTTTGTATACCCCATAGCAGCTGGCTGGAGTGCAGTATCAAACCCCAGGAGGAAACTGGCTATTCGATCAGCCACAATGCTGGTGTGCATCTGCCACTGTGAGAAGGGGAGATTATGAAATCAGGAAAAACAATAAAGGTGGCACACTGATGCCAGTCTGATATTCCAAGATCCATTCTCAGGAAAGTTAAGAGGCCTCTTGGCATATGGCTTCAGCTGAGAGGATGGGCAAGAGAAAACCCTAAGGTCTCCCGCTGAAAATATAAATGACAAATAAGAAGAAATTTTTGGAGGAGAGAGAATGGAGTGGGCCACCATGCATGTAACTGGCATTTAAAATCAGACAACAAATGGGAACCTTGTTATTTTCAATTATGACAAAGCATAATGTCACATAAAGGTTCAAAAATGTAAAAGGTACAGGGTCTTTTGATTGAATATGCTCTAGTTGTATTCAGCACAAATTACACAGACTGGAAAACTAAGCAGATTCTTACAGCATCAGGTATTATGTGAAGTGTTCAGGATTTGGGTTAATGAATACAGCGTTCTCCCAGATGTTCCATCATCGTTCCAGAGTGGGAGGAAAACTGGCTGCAGACCAAATCAAATTTTTATATTCCTCTTAGATAGTGCCAGACACTAAGATTTCATCAATATAACATCTGAGGCACAGAGACAACGCATCATGGTTGGATAACCCTATATTCAATCCATTTTGCTGAAGACAGGACAAATAAACTAAGAATCAGAACATTCAATGAGTCATATCAAAGGTATAAATTGAAAGTCAACACTTGTACTGCATATAATCGAGCTGAAAAAGAATTTATAGTCTGGAATTTCCCATTTAAACACTGCTGCTGCTTCTTGCAGATATACTCCAAATGTTAACTTTAAACACTGCCAGTCCTTTCAAGTTGGGTTTTTTGCTTACTTTATAATATCTTTAGGATGCACATCCTTCTCCAGGGTAATGGAGAGTTTGAGAAAAGAAATTAATTGCTAAAAACGCCTAGTTGGCTTGGAAAAAGCACGCCATTTAGTTTTTACTAAATAGCTAAAAATCAGTTTAAATTATTTTTCTCTAAACATATCATCCTTTTTTGTAAGCAATATTAAACAAGGAAGCTTCTGGGATGTGCAGAAACAGAGATCACTACGGGCAAAAAAGACCAGTCACCATAACACTTTAGAAATGCTTGAGAGGTGATGATAGGAATAAAGAGAGTCAACATCTATAGTAGGCAACAGAAACCCACCACAAGAAATAAACCAAACTTTGCAAAAAATACACAAAAATAAATATTCACTTGGAAAAAAAGAAGTCCCCAGTTCATCCTGAGTGCATGGGCTGATCCTCATGCCCAGCAAAAGTCTAGCTGAAGTCAGAGAAGAGGATGTCTTAAGGGAATGACTTGCAAGTTTGAGACTTAAGAGCAGACTGGATGAAGTCTGCAATTGAAAAGTTAGGATCCAGTTCAGTTACACTAATCTGATTTGGTCCACATTCCTACTTCAACTGTTCACTTAGCCTAAAGGACTGTGTGTGTGTGTGTGTGCGCGCGCGCGCGCGCACCTACTTATGCAAACACATCTGTGAGACCTAAACACTTGCACAGACTTTTTATACCCTCTAAAAGCAGGTCAGCAGTGAGCATTCACTGGGCATGAAACAACATGAAACCATAAAATGTCCCCTGTCTGGTGCTGGTTACACTAAACCAATGATTTTCAAACTTATCAATCCACAGACCACCTCTCCACTTCTCTACCCAAGGACCAGCAATCCCCTTTTGCACCAACACAACATTCTTACGCCAGCACTTTGCAAGCTGGTCCTGGAGAGCAGCTGTGCAGCCATCCTCTTCAGAGCGCAGGCCAAGAGAGTCCTCCAGGAGGCTCCTTCGCCTTCTGAGCCAGAGTAAAGGGCTCAACTGCAGAGTGAGGAGTTCAGTTTGGGGGGACAGGCAAATATCTGGAGACCCTCCACTGAGGGTACTATAGATACACTCACCATCAGTATTTGATGCACTGCTTCATGAGTGCCCTATCGCAATGAATATGCATGCATGGGGGGTAATATCATATGAAAGAATGCAAGAGGGAGGAAAGGAGATGCCATGAGGCTGCCACCCAAGAGTATGCCTGCCTCTGGGTCCTCTTTAAGCCCAAGGGCCCTACCAAGAGCGCAGTAGAATGCCTCTCCAGCTTCAGGGACTCAGCCCAGCCTGGAGCTATGGAGCTACTGTATCATGGTGAGCATATGGCATCATGCCCGGAGCTCAAGTCCTACATTTAGCTTATGCTAAGGGCTGCACCTTTCCCAGATTCAGCAGTGCAGTGCAGGGCTTCAAGGTAAAAACTACAATATAAAGTGAAAAATAACTTGAATAACATAAAATAATAGCTTCATGAACCCTATATCCAAGTATGTGACAACTAATAAGTTAATAAAGAGGGAGATGTATTCTGAAACTTCAGACTTCAGATTTTGTTAATGACAGGTGAAAAATTCAAACCGAATCTATTCATCTGGGGGAGTTCTTGTTTTTTTAGCACAAAGCATGTTCTCTTCCGCATGCATTTACCTAAATATGTCTTGGATTACGATTCAGCTCTGGCTTGTGCTTTTTTTTTTTTTTTTTTTTAAGTAATTATTTACGAATTAGATTTCTTGAGAGTAAACTATCAGAGGAGGCACACTCCACCTCTCTACAAATGTATGCAATAGATCTAATTATTTTTCTGTAAAACTACAAACAACCTTCTAAATAATGACAATCATTAGAAAACATTAGGGTCTGTCACTTATAATCTCTGCCAACTGCTGATAGCATTTTACTACTGCCTAGAAAGGTTGATTAAAGCTTGTAATAGATTTAGTGAGGGTGAAAGATTAACAAAAAGGTATTTATGATAGAGACACTAAAACATAATATGTTCTCAGTAAACACTCAAAAAACCCCAGCCCTGTGACATTTATAGATGTTGCTCAAGACCTCATCTGCACAATGAAACCGATAACAAGTTTCTACATGTTGCAAGGAAAAAAAAAATGACAGAAAGGGAGAAGAGCACATTACTTTTGCATGTCTCATGTCAAAGCAAGTGAGAAAATACACTTCAAAAATAAATCAACTGAAACCCTTGAATAAGTTCTTGGGACTGCTGTTGTTGTTTGACCACTTGGACACTCTCCTTCTTTGAATTTAAGGCAATGGAAAATTAAGAAAACAGGTTGGATCAGAAGGCAGGGACTAAGGGGCATCTTCTTATTCCTGGCCTTGGAGGAAGATATTGCTCACATCCCTCAGCCCACCTGCCCCACATGCATGCATGGGAGCATGCTGTGTGGGGCAGGGCACTGTACAGCACAGCAGCCTGGCGTGTGGAGCACAACTGCACTGTGTCTGGCGCTTCGTGATGGGCAGGGAGGATGGGCAGCAAAGCCTTCCTTCTGGTCAGCTTTCACCAGGGGGAAGGTGTAGCCAGCAATAGATTAGCAGCTCTTAAAAGCGTGTTCCAGTATGATGCTGTTAAAAATGATGGAGAGAACTGCAAGAGCTTGTGGAAACACCAGCATCTCTCTTTAAGCAGTGAGGGCCAAGGATGCTCTGGAGATGCCAGCCTTACTGTCTGCTGCAAAGATCTGAGAGTGACTTCAGGAGTTGCACTGAGTCCTGATGGCTCAGGAAAGAACATGCATTCATTCTTGTAGCACAGCATGATTTCTCCCCAAAACATTTGATCATTTATCCAGGTATATTGGCCATTTGCAGGTACTAATTTAACCCACAGCAGGATCAGCTTGTTCCTGTCTTCAAAACAGCTGAGCTCACCTGCAGAGGTCATCTATGAAAACCTTGGTGCAGCTGAGAAGCAGGTGCCCAAACTCAGCATTTACAAGCTTAAACTGAGGATGTCCACTCACATGCCATGACAGAGAACTTCAGTTGTCCTAGCTCTGTCCTGACCTTCAGTTGCCTGCTCTGCTCCTCTCCCATTCCCATTGTCAAGGAGATAGAGCAGAAAGGCTAGCCTGGTTTCCACAGTTTACAGCTTGCCTTAGTAAAATAAACTGGGGTCTATTCCAATAAACTGCAGTGAGTCAGAGGCTGCTAAGCACTAAGACATCATGGAGCAGGACAAGCACCTCCAGGAGAGGGGTGTAGCAGTCAGCAGGGGTCTTAACTGGTTCAGCCTGCCTATTTTAATCCAACATGGTGGGACTAAATGACCTCTCAAGGTCCCTTCTGACCTGAATTATTTTATGATTCTATAACACCCCACATGAATTCACAGCTGCTTTTGAAAATGAGGGGTCAATGTCAACGTTTCTTTAAACAGCACTCCACAACACTGACCAACACCATGAAAATAATTTACCAGGAATAAGTGACCAGCCAGATCACATCCAAAGCCAAACACATGTGAAAATAAAAACAATTTCTATACTGTGCATGCCTCAGCAAGTCTATAGCCAGATATACATATGCAGTCCATAAACACATTAACACGTCCCTCACCAGAGAGGTCAAAATGTGGTGAAGCAGAATAAGCCTGTGGTTAAACCTATCTGAGAACCACCGTCTGCATTCTGTGAACATGTTTGTAAGCTGAAGTATTGCGAAGTGGATGACAGATTACAGAACTCGTGAATGCAAGTCAGCCTGCCCCAAACCATTCCTCAAATGCAATATACGGGTGACACTCACTTTGTGGATGACTAATAGCTTCCATGCAGAAAAGTGGATTTTTTTTTTAGTCAAGTGATGGTCATTTAAAGAGTGCAGATTTCACAACTAAGGTTGTACTCAGAAAGATGTAAACCTCAGTCTCTCTCAGGTTTAACCATAATACTCTGTGTCATAGACACTATATGAGGCAAAACTCATCTTCTGAGATGAAACTTTACATTGATTTCTTTTTCCCTCATTTTTTCATATCTGGGAAATGAATAAAGCCTTGAAAAATATATTTCTAGGCTATTTAAAGATACACAAAAAGCAACAAATGTAAACAAAAGTCTCATATTTGTGTGTTGATGTAGTGAGTCAGAATAAACATGACAGCTTTACCTGAGAAGTTAGAGTCTGAAAACAAACCCTGTGTGTTTGGCAACAGGCTCAGAAGATTTTTAAAAGAAAAACCAAAAATAAGCTTAGCAACATACTTTGCAACTCCCACAGGTAAGCCTCACTACCCAAGCACTCTCACCAAAGTCAAGAAAAAAGAGGAATCCTACGACACTAGGTGCTGAGTATCCCACATGCACCTATCCCTCATGCTGCCTGTATCCCACAGAGCTGCCAGCTGAAACCTGCTCCTACCAGGGCTATCCACCACAGACAGTAATATTTCTCTTGGAAACAATAACAGATTAAAAGTTCAGCAAAGGCTGGCATAGCAAGCTAAAGCCACAAAGCACACAGAGAAAAGGAAAAGATGGGGACAGACATAATTTTCTATTTCCAGCATTTATATGCCGGCTGCCAGCATAGGATGTGACATACTATCCTATGGCAAGGACTTGCACCTCATCAGGGTACGCTACTGTAAAGCTGACAGCCCTCTCTACCTCCCTGGTAATGTTACTCCTGATCTCCATGGCACATGAATACCTTGAATATGATCCAGAAAGATGATTTTCTGCTGGTGCAACACAGATGACAAATGGATCTCAAAAGACACTGCTAAAACTTGATTGTGGTTGTGGAGAGTTGATTCTGCATAGTCCAGACCATTTTGGAGCAGACAATGGATGGAGTTCACTCTAAGTAGAGACTTCCACTGGCTGAATACAGGAGACTATGTCAAACCTAGTCAGGAAGAAATCAAGGGAATTTTGAAAAGCAGGTGGCATGTCCAAAATACAGTTGTTTTAAATGATGAAAAGAAGATCAGAAGAATCATTTGAGCCATGAAAACTTCCATATTGTCAGAGTTTAAACAAAGCTAAGTATCCCAAGTGCTAGTTTATCAGTTATGAAAACTAAAGATTAGCAGAGAAATCTGGATAGCTTGGACTCAACGGGATCTTTTTCCGCTGACCTGAGGCAGAGCCAGTATTTCAATTTGTGCCTAGAACGTACAATGTCACAAACACACATCAAAAGCACTGTTATTTTGCCTCTATCGCTTTGACTCAGTTAGACTATTCTGGTGACAGGTGCTGCCTTTCTTTGTATTTAAAATCGAAGATTAGCAAGTCAAAGGTAAAAACATGGCTTTCTATCAGGATTCTTCACTCCTGAGTTCCAAGGATGTTTCTTTTTCTTCTCACTTAGGAAACAGATGCATAGGCAGAGCTAAGGCTTGCACTAAAAGATTACAAAGAAATGGCTTCCCTTCTTTTTTTATGCTTATATTTAGGAAAAGATGCTGAATATCTCACAGCTGTAACAAATATATTCAAAAAGCAACAGAGTAATCACCCTTTTCAGGACTGAGAACTCTAATTTTTGCCTCTTCTGCCTCCAGTCTAGCAACACTTCTCATGCCTCAGGTATTATATATTCCATATTTGTGTGTCTTAAGCTGGGAAAAGGGAAGGCATAATGTGATTCTCTGTATTTTATAGCTGGTGTTTTTCACAAGAAAATAAATTGAACCTTCATTCTCCAAATTATACTGGCTAACTGACCAGGGTTTTATTTCATCTCTCTCTGAGCTCAGTTCAGTGTCTCTTGAAGTCAATAAGAATTTTTTCACTAGATGTTGAAACAAACTATAATGAAGCAATAATTATCCACACTTACTTTGTAGCTGGGACTTTTGCCATGTTCCCTAGATATCAGGAGAGCTTTCTGTTCATGTTACTCGGTTTCATTTTTTTAATTGCCCAGTGTCTACTGCAGCACAATGTTTTGTTGTTAAAGGCAAGGGAGCGTTCTGCTAGAGAGTTCTTCCTGTGTGGAATGGCATCTTACCTGTTGAAAAAGTTGGTGTTCTTTGAGAAGGTAGGACTTCACACCAATTACCCTCAAGATGGGAACAAACTTCCTAAAAGAAATCATTATGATGATTAGATTTCTGTTTTCACATATGCACAATATTTCTCTCAGCATTTTAATCCAGGTCAAGCGGAATTATATCAGATTATATTATATTATATTATATTATATTATATTACATTATATTATATTATATCTTTCAATTTACAAGAGCCAGAGCTCCCCAAAGGAAAGCTAAAACACAGTACCTTTTTTTACATGCTCCCCAAGAGCCTTGGAGAGAAACCTGAATCTGGAGGATCAATATGCTCCTCAATCCCCATCTGTGTTCTCAAGACTTTTTCTGCTTTGTCTGGTCCACCAAAAACTATACTTCAACATCAACTCCCTACTTTACTCCCATACCTTCCCATGCAGACGCAGCATACTCTGTTGATCATTGGATATCAGGGATCAGTGTGAGGGGGACCTACATGTTGCTGTAGGTGCCTATATACCAGTTGTCAGGGTAGGTTAGCCAGTAACCCGAAATCATCCTGAGCTCAAGTCAAGCTAAGGCAAAAGCAAAGAAAAATATTTATTTACCCAATCCAACATGAGCAACGCAGTTGCAAAGGTTTATAACATACATCTGGCAAAAAGAGAAGAAAACTTGCACCAAAATCAAATCCAAAGGCCCAACACTTGCTCTCTCTCTCTCTCCCTGCCCCATCTTATATCTAGCTGCCAAGCAATAGACCCCATCTAATCTGCATGGCCAAGGTCTCAGAGCTAGTGTTCACTCTTCATCCCAGGTACATATGCATGGGAGGGAACCTGCAGCTGAGGAAGAACTTATAACCCCATATTCCTTTCTGAAGGTTTGCTTGAAGGTTCATTCAAATTCATTTCCCCTCCTCCATTCAGAAGGCAGTTTCAGTGTCCTTTCTCTGGACTACTAACTGGCCTAACTTCTTCAAATGCAAACGTCCCTTCAATAGGCCAGGTGCAGATGTCTCTTGTACTTTACTGAGTTAGTAGTAAATCATTAATCCACAGAGGAGTAAAACACTCCCACTTACAAAGACAAATCACAGTGTGAAGCTTTTTAAGGCACCAAACTTACCATTTCAAATAAATGTATACATTGACAATCACAACTGATGCAAACATTTAAGTGGGATTGGAGCCTTTGGGCTAGAGGCCCTTGACTGAGACCAGCCACCATGAGAGCTAACAAGGACAGTGGAGTGATTGACTGGCCCCAGTTTCTCCCAGAGGGTTGCTATGACTTTGATGTAACACATCCATCAGGAGTGGAGCAAGAGCAAAAAAAAAGTCCCTGTTATAAAATGTGAGAGGGACAAACATTTGATCACTCTTTAGTGTTTCAGACCATTGGAATCTGTGGCCTCCACAATGAATGATCTGAATAGAGGTATTCTTTCACTAACTTCTGCCATGTATTTATTAATCCTACATAATAAAAAGCAAACAATTAAGCCCCAAGAGAAACTAAACCTAAGAATGTCTTAAGCCTCAGTCTCTCTAGGTGACCCCCCAAAAATGCCACAGACTGCCATACCTGATGTGAGCTTGCACGCCACATCTGGGACATCCTGAGAACATAGCTTCTGTATGAAGCTGAATGAGGAGCAGGTGCGCTGAATATCAAAAAGAAAACTCCACTCAGTTATACCCACAAACAGCTCCTTATTCTGCATAGATCACACTGTCCCACTCTTGTGATCAGTCATCTGAAACCAGATACCTCACAGAACTGTGCTGAATGCGGAACTGCCGACGCTGATTCACTCTATTTGGGGCTGCCCCCACATATAAAAACATTTTGGTTATTGATCTAAAGATTCATGACTCATGGGCTGAATATAGCGGTGGGTTTGAAACACTGCTTTGTTCTTGGAAGTGACACATAAGTTCTCCTTAGGGCAGCAGCCTTCTCTGTGACACCTGCTCCTTCAGAAAAAACTCCACAAAGAGTTGAAGAGACGCCCAAAAATTAAAAAACAGAGGAAGTGGGCAATATAGCTCTCCCTCCACCCATCCTCCCTCTTCCAGCTCTCAAGGCCTGGATGAGGCAACCTTATCCATGCTACAGTATGTCACAGAGAGTAAACAAAATGGCTTTCCTTGTTTTACAGTATAGGAATCTGAGATCCCCAGGACCGTGGAGGATCGTTCACTGTGTGAAATTCTGTTTAATCAAACAGCTTTAGAAGATCTGAAGATCTGAAATCAGAATCTTCAGACCTAAAAATGTGACCTTGATCTAAAGAAGTACTTGTCAGAGCCACAGAAATATTTAGGAGCCTAACTTTGAGGATCTTACAAAATTCATATCTGAAAGCTGTAACAGCTGCAAGTGACCTCTTACAGAGCTCAATCATTAACAGAAAACACAAGAGTGTACTCTTCCAGTGCACACTAGCATACTTTCTTTGCCTGGGGAAATTCATTTTAAATGTCTGATGTCTCTTTGAATTAACTGGCACCAGTTTTGTAATCAAACACTGTTGAGCCAACAGGAAGACAAGGACTTAGGCTCTTTTGCTGTGGATTACACACAAAAACCAAAAAATTGGCCCAATATGTTATAAAAGACCACAATACATGCATTCATTCATGTAAAAATTAAGTATATAATCACATGATGAGCAAAGGACTTCATATGATGGTATACAAATTTAAAACACATACAACCCTATTTAAATAACTGCATACTGTGCTGTATTCCAAAAAAGATGAAGTTACAATAATTGTCACTTTCAGTTTTATATAATTTTACAAATAAAAATGTGAGAGTTGCCATTAACTAGTATTGACAATATGCGTACAGTACACACATTTGTCAATTTCATTAACCTTCCAAATTCGGTATTCAGAGGGAGCTAATGGCAGCATAACACATCATTACAATATTCAATGCAATTTCATGGATATTATGTATAGGGAGAAATTTTAGACTCTCTTGTCCTTACAGCTGTTAGAAAATATTATACTTTGCAAATATCCCATTAGGGATCGGCAAATGCTAAATAGCAGAATCTGAATAGCATGAATTATGTCCCTCTCTCCCGCCTCTCCTAGCTGAGTACAGGGTGCCTCTATTTGTGTCATATTTGGCCATAAGTAAGGAATGCAAACCACTGCCTGGACTTTGCACCCTCCTCACTACTGTTATTACAGCCTCCATAGCTAGAACACCAGATTAGGATCCAGGAGGTTTGGGCTTCATTCACCCATTAACCTTCATTATGATCTTGGTCGAATCACTTAATTTTCTACATCTACAATTCCCTGCTTCACTGGGCACAGTGCAGGTAAAATCTATTACAGATCATGAGGGGCTGAAATACCAATAGGAGGGTTACCTTCCTTCTACATGAATGCGGCAGCTTGGCCCATGTCAATGAGCAGTCCCCACAACTATGACCTGTTCCATAATCCTGCTTGCCAGTCCTCCATCAATATCATATTGTGTGGCTAGGGTAGATGTTCTCTGCATATAAGGGGTTCTTCTTTCCTCCTCCTTCACCACTTCACCAAAGGTGAAGAAACATACCAGGAAAGAGGGGAAAAAGAAAGAGAGAAGAGACCCCACAACAAAAAAAGCAGGTTTTATTACAGGAGAAGAGGAGGCCTTGCAGCTGGGAATGAGAGTGGGAAGGCTCTGGGTATAGGAGAAGAAAAAGTCAAATGTGGGCAGGTGTGGGAAGGAGAAGGAAACAAAAGATATTTTGAATTATCTGAGGGAAGATTTATCTGGTGATGAGATGGGGGAAGACACTCGGAAGAGAGGCAAAATGAAAGATCTTTAAAAGGAAGATTCTTAGGAAGTTGGATGTGGGAGAAAGTAATTTAGTGACACACAAAACAGAGAGATGGATTATAGCACTGTACATATCAGAAAACAATATGGTCTGCCCAGCAGCAGAGGAATATGAAAGGAATGACCGTCACCTATGACCAGATGAGGAAGTAGAGTCAGAGAACAAAAGAAAACAGATTTTCAGCTTTGGCTTCTGTTCTAAGGCTTTTCTTTTCTCGACCACTTTGAATTCTTCGCACCAGTAATCTGTGAGGGAGGGGAGCAGGACTGGCCTTCCTTGGGACTCCTGTAGAAACAGCAGAGAATCCTTAATTTTAAGGCTGCTTACTAGGCACCAAAGAGGTTTTGCCTGTTCTTTGAATTAGAAAGACTTCAAAAAAGCGGATAATATATATTAAATTCTTCTAATCTTTTTCTTTCTGATCAGCAATAAAATGCTTCAAAATTAAAAGCCATCATCAGTCATATTATGAGAAAATAAACAGATACCCATGTATGATCTATAAAAGCAACAAATTCCTGTGCCAACTGTCTCCCTTACAGAAATGGTCAAGGTTACCTACAGCAATTTTAATTGAGCTTTGCTTTTCTGCCTGATGCAGTTTTCCCCACAGGTCCTAAAGGGCGATCAGTATAGGATGTGTTCACCTTGTCAAGCAGGCCTGCAGTTAATGGCCACTGTAGTTTATTGAAAGGACACAGCGCTTTCCGTAGGTGGTGGGACGGCGAGCAGCATTAGCAGCCTCCTTTCTTCGCTGTTTCTAACCCAGTTGGCTATCTTGCATCTTACAATATTCAGGGTTCTCTGTTCATGGGAAACGCTTTGGATGGTCCAGCTTTGCAACAGCCAGCTTGTGTTAATTTGAATCACTTTGGTTTGCTTTTCTCACTGTTGCTCTCACTGCCAAGGGCTGTCAAAACACATTGTCCTGCTTTCAGAAAAGAGCCACATACTGTGTCATGGAGATATACAAAACACAGCTGATAAAACTACACAGAAGAGTTCAGCTGTCTTCCTAGTCTATGAATTTAAAAAGCATTCTCCTATAGAAATGAAGCAGTTTTTACATTAAGTTAATTTGTCTTTTTCCCCTCCTTATGGAGCTCCTGCTTCACTTTGCCACTTCATTTTGTATTTTGCTTTTTCTTTTATCTCTGTTTTCCAATTTAGAGATTTGACAACATCTAGACTACGGGAAAAGTGAGCTTTTAACCATCTCCCTTTCAGAAGAGTTGAGTTATACATCCGACTAGCAGTGTTGGTTTAAAAAGTTAACTATATGGGTAACCTTTTATTGCTCTATGTCTTGAGCTTGCTATCAGAACATAAAGATGCAAAAATAGAACAAATAGGTGACTCTGTGTCTCCAGTAATAGGTGGAATAACCCAAAGTAATGTTCCAGTCTGCTTAGATTCTGGCCAGCACAAGACTACCCAATAACTAGAAAAAGAAATAGTGTAAAATATACAGAAACATTTTTTTCTTATGGTTGCAGATTTATCACAGACAGAAAAAGAGTAATCTTTGACACATGAGAGATGGAATATTTTTAATAAGGTGTTGTGCCAAGTTGGCTTATTATTCATATACATAAAGTATCCTGGTGTCCTTTAAATTAAAAAAAAAAAAAAATCAAACGGGACAGAAGTGCCAGCAAATGTTATAAAGCAGTGGATAGTGGGTGGGTGGTGTGAAAACGTTTCATAACTGCTAACAGCAACCCTGTTGTGAACCAAACAGCTGTGAGCCGAACACAGGTGTGCTAGCACAACAAGGGCCATTCATGCATTCCCACAGTGCGCTGGCCAGGTTTGCAGAGCCACAGCTGACCACATAACGCATCAGAGATGGAAAAGGCTGAGAGTGAAATGTCCACTGAAAGTGTAAACACCGGATGCCACACAGACACACACATGCACGCACGCACAAACACATGTACATTTTTAGCACATTCTGCTCGCTACTGAAAGGCAAAGAGGTAAGGAAAATCTACTCTACTGTGCGAAACAGAGAATATATTGACTCAGGAAGTTCATGGGAATATTCTTCGCATGGAAAAATAGACAGGTGAGAAAGCATTAGGATATGACAAAAGTCAAAATATTCAGGTGCTCGTGAATTTTTATTGACCCTGTCATTCCAATAGACCATTCCAATGTTCCATCCGAGACATTTGTAAATGAAGACAATTTAGAAGCAATTCCAAATAATGCTAGCGGAAGGATTACAGATTCCCATTTCTTGTACAGAGCCTCCAAGATAAAAGATATATTTCAGGAAAGTAAAAATATTATGGTTACAAAATAAAATCATTTACCTTTCATATGCTCTGCATAAAGCATTTTTGCAGCTTTTCTTCCACAAATATCAGTGTAGTAACAGGGCTGGCAGGGAGGATGCTGTTTCTTTTCTTTTTTTAATCAGGATTCTTAAAAGATGGCTTAAAAGAACAATTCAAATAAAAAAGGAATGGTAGTTAGGAACCCCTGAGTTCTAAATCTGGCTATAGAAATCCTGCTTGGGGCTTTTAAGTTGAACACACAAGCAGACATTATGATTCAATAGCAAAGGGGAGAACCCTTTGTTGGAAAAGGAGAGGACTACATGCCCTAGTAGATCTTTTCTATCTATTGTTCCTATCATGAAAAGGCAATTATTTGTTAAAAAAAACAGTCTCTAGATACAATATTTGTATCCAGGGGGTACATATCAGGAACAAATATTAAAATACTTTGACATTTGTAGGTATATAAAAGCCAACTTTCAAAACAGAAAACATGGCAATGAAAGTGAAACATACCATAATCATGATACAGACTAATATCTCTGCATTTAAAATTCTCACCAGCTATTCCAAGATGAAATCTCACACTATCTTTGACCCAAAAAAGCCCTGCCTGATTCCTACCTGTGTTGGTATTCATGGATGCATTTCTGCTTTCAAACCAGATTACAAGCTATCGAGACTGAACATGGTCGCTGTGCCAGCTAATAAAACTAATGATCAAGTAACCCCATGCACCTAGAAAATCTTCCAATTCTGTAAGTTCCTTTCTGCTAGAATAAAGTTAGGAATCCTAGTTTATTTTTCTTGTGAAAGTCCGATTTCAAAGACTTTTAAATACTGAATCACAAATCCTGTTTCTAGCAGATGGAGGGCCACAGTAAAACAGTTGCAAACACAAAACAGCAGTGATAAAGATACATTCAATGAGTTGCTGCCCACATTTTCGGCTCTCAGCAGCGGAGACCTAGATGTGTATCTGTCCAACGCTCTGAGTGTGGCTGTCCCACTTCTATTAGCAGCAGCTAGTGGTCAGCCTCACCGAACCACACTTCAGAAAGTAGCATGTACAAGGCTTACTGTTTACACGTTATGGCTACTATCTGGGGTAAACTGAACATCCTCTCTCACCAACTACAAAGCTCTACGAAAATGCTTTTATCATTGTTATCATTGCTTTCTTCTAAGATGGCCCCAGCTGTCACAGGAAAAATAAGTCCTGAGATCAACCAAGATCAACAATTTGCATGTGTATTTTTGATGCTGCTTCAGAATCTGATAAAATCCATTGTTTATCACCATTAAAACACTTGCAACTGAAAAGTGGCCTGTAGGTCTTCACACATCCACAGAACAACGGCAGCTATGCTCCGGCAGAATGTGCGCTCCACATTAGCCCCAGTTTTGTCCATAGCCCTCACGAGAAGGAGCCATCTCAGGAAACAAGAACATAGTTTAATCTCTACTGCCATTCAGTCCCTGGCATCTCTGCTGAGCTGGTGAAGAGTGCCAGGAGCAGCCAATCACTAAGATTTTGACAGAGGCCCCAATTTATTACCTATAATCCAAGAAATAGTGATTGTACTCAATCACTCTCCCAATAAAAACAAATAAAGAGTTAATACGACTTCATCACACGTTATTCCCACCTGAGTCTACTGATGCTGCAGGTATTATTTAGTCACACTTTTTTGTCTACAAAATATGTTGTAGTAATTTAAGTGGTGCTCAGGCAAAACTAGTGTAAAGATTGGCTAGACATTTGTAATTATGAATTTCTTTGTCATAGCTTACTTAGAAGTGATTTACACTTGCCTTAAAATGTTGAGCAAACCTGGAGCACACGCTTGCAATTCTCAGGTTCCCTTCTGAGATTTCCCTGTAACCGACAAATCCAACATCTTTCCAAAAGGACTAGAATTTGCTGTCTTCCAACAGAATGATATCCATCTGCCTTGCAGCTCTCCGTTTAGCCAGTGTCCTGTATTTTAAAGGGTCAGCCAGAGAATTCCGGGGCTATTGGATCTATAATTTTCAGTAAGAGAGCAGAAGTTTCCTATTACGATGAGGAGTTTTCTCTTCACTGAGCCAGTACAATGAAACACCAGTTTGTTCCCAGAAGATGCCAGAGAGAAGCTGCAGGTCAGCCCAGTTGGATTCTGGTGCTATAATGGCACCAAAACTTTTGGCTTCTATATGATGTATATTTTTGCAACTCCGATGGCCTTTAGAGAGTTTTAGAAGAGCTAGAGCAACTGAGGATCTGGCCTACAAAATCTGTGAACAAGTAGTTTAAAACATGGGGCTGATTCTCCATTTATACAATTGTAATGGGTCTGCACCAGCTATACTGGTGCTAAAGTACAGGTTTCAGCCTAAGCTGATCTGACACCTTTAAGGAGATATTTAACACTGATATTCTCATCTTAAACCATCCAATCAGTCTTAGAGAAATCCTATCTTTGTGCTTTTTCATGTGGAAATGAATGACTTGCTGTTCTTTTGTATGATAATTTAGCTAAGCAACAATTATTACTTTGTGTCCTCAGCTGTGGAATGGACAGAGCTGAGCTACTTCTGTTCATTCTCTTTTCTTTCTCTCTTCGGATTTATACGTTATAATTTTTTTTGTCTTTATAAGCAATTTGCAATAGGAAGTAAATCAAACTGATCCGAGTAATAATCTCACCTAAATATTACTATAGAAGTTCAATTTCTAATTTCAAGCAAAGACAAAAACTTTGCACTCATACTGTTTCCTCAAAATTGTTTGATCCATTTTTCAAATCCTGACTAAATTCTGCCCTTCAGCTTTTCTCCTTCTTAGAGGGATCTGTATTCACAAATTACAAGCAGAAAATGGACAGAACAACTGCTGCCATGGAAGGAAGAGATATAGTGTGTGAAAAAGAAAATCTTCAGTTTTTGGTCGTAAATTCCTTTTATTCCAGAACTCTAATTTTATAAAGTTTTTAGAGAATTCCTCTAAAATAAAACCGCAGAGTAGTATAAATAATGAAAATTTACCTTTTTACAATAAATTAGCATACTCATAATTCTGATATATTACATTCTCTTTATTTATTGCAGTGGTCAGCCCAGTAGCACTAGGATAGCTGATGCCACTGCAAAAATTCAAAGTCCAGTGAACGCTACTATGCTCAAATCATGCTAATAGCTTCTTAGAAGCAGATTACCTTCAAATGAGAAAATTTGGAGAAATAGCACCAACTGCAGCAAACAAAAAACCCACCAGTTATTTAAAGAAAATTGCACACAGAAATGCTGCCAAGATGCCACAGTGTCTTCATCACAGTAAGAGGTGGATGGCTTCTGTAGACTTGGGCAATTCACATTTCAGATTCTTTTCCCACTGCCCACATGTTCAATTTTACTCAACAGCAAGCCCTATTTGTCCCTTATTTACCTTCTAAAGCAAAGCCCACATTGGTGGGAATGAACACGGAGGTGACACTTAGAAAAAGCAACATCATTTGAACAGCTGTAGACAGTCTGTTATTTATCAGAAATTTTAACAAAGGCCAAAGGAAAAAAGCAGCAGTTCAGTGGAGAGTGAGTCCTGCCCTAGCACAGCTGTTACACAAGATGGGAAAATTTCAAAATGAGAAAGTAAACACCACTCTATATTCTAGCAAAGAGGGAAGAGATTTTTCTTCCCAATCCTTGGAAATGGCAAACTTAACACTAATGAAACGCAAACATTCTCTACCCCCTCCCCATCTCATCACCCCCTGGGCAAGTATAAGAGCTAACTTCCAGTTGTAATTCTTTTCTTGGGGTGTTATCCTGCCCACACCAGCCACAGGGTAAAAAGCTGTATAGGTGCTGGACTGGCCCCCCAGCTGTAGTAACCCAGGATTGCTCTGTTGACTTTCATGTCCACTGTGCGATGGTTTTGCTGGATGGGCACAGAGTTCACAGCCAGCCTCTGCCAATTACAGGCTTCTTGGTGTACTGCAGCTGGGGAAACACCCCTGGGGCTAAACTCTTCCTCCAGCAAATAGGTTTGATAAAAACCACTGCAAGGAAATCCTTTCACGGGTCCTTTTGATAGGTTCTTTTTCAGGGCAGGAACTAATGTTCCTGTGATATCAGTATTAGGAATTCAAGAAGAAATGCCATTCAGCATCAGGAGCCAAACTGACAGCAGCTCCAGCACAAGCCAGTTAGACTCGGCTGCTCTGCCTCTGAACAGAGGCTCACACTGCTCAGTGCTGCTCACTTACTATTCAGATGGCAAATGCTCAGAACAAGAAAACCCCAAAACCTCTAGGACTGAATGAAGGGGGTACTTAAAAGACTCCCTCCCCAGAGCGAAGGAAGGCAAGCAGCACACAGCTTCACTCCAGGTAGTATGTAGACAAGCAGCGCTCGGACCCAGCTGCACAAAGAACTTACAAGCCTTACATGGAGCAGTGTGGACACATGGGCCTCCAAACTCCCCGCCATGTTGAGGAGAGGCAAACTGTGTCCCGCTGCTCCCCCGTTCACATGTGGGCTGCCTGAAACCTGAGGGCTTGGGGACTCTCCAGAGGAGGGGGCAGCACATGCCTGCGCCGTCTCCAGTTGGCAAGGGGAACACACAACCCCCATGTCCCACTCTCTGTCCATGGGTCTCACTGCAAGGTTGGCTCAGCACCACTGTCACCATCTCTCCTGGTAACTGGTAATTTTCCACATCCCATGAAGTTATTTTTGGTATGGAGTCAGTCTTTTTCTCCCCAATTCAAGATATTTTTATTTTTATAAACAAGAACAGCTTTTATTTGGGAAATTGAGAGACCCATGACAAAACGGCCAGTACTTCTGGGAACTACACTTCTTGCCCTACCTCTAACCACCAGGATATTGGTCAGTATGGGGTAGGTGGAGCATTTTGACCAGAAACTCTTTGCAAGTGTTGTCACAGTTAATACATTCTAATGCAAATTTCGGGTTACAGCAATCTGACATTTGCCAATGAAAAACTGTTTAGTCAGAATTTTTTCTGACCATCGCTCCTCTTGACTCCATTCTACAGCTATTTCCCCTGGTTATTCAGTAAGCAGCAATCTGCTGTAGTGCACTGAATGCTCTGTGCCTTATATCATACCCCAAAGGTCCAAAGCAATACGCCAAAGAAATAACACTCTAGCTGTGTTTCTGAGTTTTAGCTTAGTTATAACACCACAGGCAATAAAAACTCAAGGTTGTAGTTACTGCTAGAAATTTTATTAATTTCTGAAAGCAGAATTTTTAATCATTCCCTTGTAATATTTTCCTTCTTAAAACAAATATTCCTGTCTCTAGGAACTGCTGACTACTGCGCTTATAAAATGGACCCCATTTTTGCTGTGTCTAGGGAAGGATAAGGAAAACATGATGCACAAACCAGGAAAACTGTAGAAAAAAATATTGGCTGGAAACTGTGTTCCTGAAGACAACCAAGAATAACATTTAACCAGAAACTGGTTTTGACATTCAGCTGTCAGTAGTTTCCTTAAGCACTGGAGCCTCTCTGTCTGCAAATAAAATCCTGATTCATACAAATGCATATACTGAATAGTGTATAAATCCAGCACATTTTTTTCAGCAAATTTATTGAGAAATGAGCATTCAAAAACTGATTTCCAAAACACCAAAATCTGGTTTTATGCATGCAGATTTATATATATATATATATATATATACACACACACACACGCTCTCACACACACTATATATATATATATGATTTTATATTTTTTCATTTCAATTTCAGTGTAAAACCTACTTATTAGGAGAAAAGGATTAGCATATACATGTTAGCCAGGTGGTTACAGAACTTGGCTGTATGAAATATGATAGCTTAAATCCCATTTACACTAATTACATCCACAGCAGTACTTGCACATACAACCTCACGTGTGTTTTAGCTTTGAGACTTAAAGCACATTAGCTCGGAGTTAACTTAGGACATCAATGTCTTTATTTGGAATAAACTAAAGCATTTTTCTTTTTCTTACCCATCAGCTGCTTACTAGAGACTCAACATTTATTTTCATGTTCACAAATTACGTGAATTGAAATACATAAGCTACAAAATAGAAGAGAGGAAAACAAAGATAGCAAAACTCTTATCACTGGTCAAACTGCACATAAAATTACATATCAACATAATTTATAAAAAATTACCAACCCCCCAACCCCCCCAAGTTTAACTATCATCAGTGAAACTTGTTATACTCTTGACTTCTGAACAAATTCCATTCAGCAAAAAATGCTGCCTATTTCTCTGCTAAAATGACTTCTGGCTTTTTTCTTCAGAAGATTCTCCTATTGCTGGTAGACAATTCTGCCATGTATATAATACTTCACATGCTTTCCATGGCAGAAAAACTACGTATATGTGCCCCCTCATACAAAATACTGAGTTCTAGAATCTGTTACGACTACTATTTTATAGGATTCAAAACAGAAGACAAAAAAGTGTCTCCATTCTAAAGCCTGAAATCAAAAATTTTGCTAGGATATAAGTGAGAATGGTAAACAGTTAGAAGAGATGAGGCAAGAAAAAAAGCAAGGTTACAGCAACACCTTTGTAAGGCAGCCAGCTTAGGAACAGGAAGAAAAAAATAGCATAGTCACATTTATTTTACTATGATAAATAATAAAGGAAATAGAGGTTCTGAACCAAATCCTAGCGAAGTCAGTGGAAAGATACTTATTGGCAACTGTGACTTTTTGGATCAGAACTAATATTTTTATCTAATTTAACCCAGATCACAAAGCATTTTACCTCTTATGTAAATTCTGCTAAACCCAGTGAACCTTATGTTTCAAAATACCTGATGAATGTTTTTGAATAGCTACACTATGAACAAGGTGAGTTTTAGGAAGACAGTTAAATGGGTAGTGGTAACTTTTTATTGGAGAGTACTTTACTCATACGAAATCTCCCAGCTGTAAATTGCTGGATGCAGGGATCACACACTGAATGATTGCCCTGTTCCTGTACCATCCATAAGCATCTCCTGATGGCCTCTGTCAAAACAGGATCCCAAGCTGATGTACACCAAACTTCAGCTAATCTGGCCAGTCTAATGTTCTTACGTAATACACAAAATTAAACAGGTATCTTTCCAAAACTCCTTTCTTCTCCTCTCCCCTCCCTCGCAGTTACAGCATTCACAGTCACAGTTCCACAGATTTTCTTTACCAAACTTTATCATTTTAAATCACTGTCGAATTAAAATCAGAGTCATAGGATCAGCCATATCTGAGTGCAACAGAAGAAGACAGCAAGTGGCTTAAACTTTTTTCTTCTATTAACAGCCCAGTGTAGAGCTCTTCCTGCCTAGAGTTTTACCAGAGCATCTTTCAGAAGCATTAGCAGATTACAAAGTCCTCCTTGATTATCTCAGACCTTAAATTTATTATGTTCCTATCGCACACAGTTATTATAGTCAACTGCAGGTATGTAATTGTTCTCAGTGGGAGAAGGTTCAAGTCCTTTATTTCTTCCTCAGAAGGACATTGGGCCTGGTCCAATTCAGGCCAGGCTCATACTGTTTTCTTCTCTAAAAATCTATTTCCTTATTTTTACATTAATTAAAGCTACAAGATACCAACTTCCTCTCTGGCCTTTGACCCTGTAGATCATCCTTCTTTATTCCAGCAAATATATGTATAAGAGAACATAACATTATTTAAAAGGTAGCATACTGTTGATCTAAGCATCAAATAAAAATATGTTAATATCATTGAAGGAAAAAATTTGAATACAGTCCATCATATAGACAGCATGTAAAATCAAAGTGCAGCTATGAGCTCATATTAATAACACAAGCATACTATACTATGATGCAGATGCAGTCACTTAGCTGCACTGTCACTTGAATTCAACGGTCGGCCCCTTGCCCACACGTGAGCAGCTTTCATTTACCCTTACATACCTGCTAGGTTCTGCCAACCTGCTCCGAAGGGAAAGAACCACTCTCTCGAGGGGGCTTTTCTGTGGTCTAACCTTTGACTTGAAATTTGTATGGATAATAAGATACACTCATCCATACAAACATATATACATCATCTGTAATTGCACTCTGGTAAGTTTGTGTCTGGATATTTTCTTGAAGTAATATCCATTTGCCTTGTCAGTTATTTGTTCTCTGTGATAACACAAACTTAGATGTTTATTGTTCCAAGGTACATAAGAAACACCATTCATTATGAATTAATGTGCATAAGAAAGAACAAAAAAAGATGGAGCTCAAGGATTTTGTAGGAGGAGAGCAAAACAAATAATGGGGGGGGGGAGTCATGCATTTGCTGCTACTTTTATTTAAGTTTGATGGGGTTCCCAAGAACTCAGGCTTTAAGGGTATTCAACAGTGAAAAATGGTCAGCATGTAAGCTTGATTTTCGCGTTACAAGTCTACAAGAAGCTACCTCTCCCAAAAGATGCGCTCGTTACTAAAATTCCTCCCCTTGAAAATCCCACAAAATAATTGCTTCCAAAGAGGAAAATCAACAGAGTTCTTCATTGGACAGAGAGATGCTATAATAATGTTTAGGAAGTGATTATCATGGAAAAGACGGCTGATTTAAAAATTAACATAAGTGACAAGTCCCCTAGTATTTGATTTTGTTCATAATCTGCACTGCAAAGGCTACCCCATTCCTTATTACTCAGTTAAAACAAGAAAAGGAATAAAACCAGCTTACAATATTTGCCAACTCCAGCTGTTGGTTTTGTCTTCTGTTTAAATGCTATTAATTTCTACTTTACTATGTTCTCGGCAGAAAACAATTGACTCAACAAAATTTAGATTTGGGACCAATTCTTCATTTAGAACTCTTTCAAAGCTGAGGGCTTTTGGATAAGGAATTTTCATTTAATAATAACAGAAGGAGTAGAAAATAACAAAACTGTCATTTATTTACTTTCTATAAAGTAACTAACCAAGTTAACCTGGAAAGATGAATATTAAAATGCCTAATTACAGTCAAAAGCCTATTGCATGATATCTTGCATGACAGAGCAAAGTTAATATTCTTTGGATGAATGTCATAATTGCATATTTTCATAACCTAAAATATTTCGATTTCATTGAGATGTCATTTTAGCACTGAATTTTCTGGCTTACATACTTGTTTTAAGGTTAATTTCAATACCTGTGCAAGGTGTGTTATGCTCATGTTACCAAAAGGTACTTGCAATTTTAACTAAATACTAACATTCTTTTCTACTTCAGAATACAAATCAATTTAATATACACATAGCTGTTGAATCACTGTTTTCTCTCAATCTCTTCAGTCAGTACACTAAAGACCCCAAATAACCTCACATGTCAACCTTTATAGTACAATCATAAGTGATATAATGCAATGTTTTGTTTTATATGTATTGAGACACACCTGAGTGTTGATATTTAAGGACTTCCACATCAGTAGAGCACAGAAATCTTGAGAATTCGCATGCTGAACTGACAGAAGGGCTCTGGGAAGGCAAAAGCTCAGCGATGATGCTGTGGCATGACACAAAGACCTAAACCGAGGATGTCTGTGAAAAGGCTTTCATTGAGCCAAAGAGATTTAGGTATGGTATAGCATTATCATGACAGTACTATATTATAAGCCCACTGTTTACACAGCACAATCACAAATTCCTGATGCATGCAATAAAGCGGGAAAATAAAGACTATTTAGGTTACAAACACAAAAACCTATAATACTCAACAATTTAGGGGACTTTCATTGTTTCCTATGACAACCTTATCATACTTTTTAAGATTTGTCATAATAAGGAAACAGTTACAGCATTCATGTTCTTAAAACTTTGCTACTGAGAGCAGTCCATTTTACAAATTGCCAATTAGTCATGTTCAGGCAGTTATTACTACAAATTTACTGGAACAAATAAATAAAATAACAACAGCTTTGATTTGTTCATTTTAATCTTCTGAAACTTGATCCTTGGGAAACTGAGATTTTAAGAGTGCTCTACATGCTGATTTAAAATATGTAATCTGGAATTTGCCCAAAACGATGATATCCTCATAAAAAGACAGGCTGGTCAAATTTGTTAGTATGAAGCATAGACATCCAGGCTTTAAAGACCCATGTGCTGAGAGAGTCTCACATTGACATGGCTTTAAAGGTCACATACATACTCTGCCTCAATTGAACCCCCAAGGGAGGCTGCGGCTAAGCACACAAGATGTTCAGATACCACAATTAGGTTTAAATGGGCATATGGCAGAAGAAATCTGTTCCCATAGGAGGAGGAAAAGGAGAAGTAATATCACAAGCAAAATTAAGAAAAATCAGGATGACAGCATATTACTAAACTAATAGAAGGGGTGATACAAAAGGGAGGAGGTTGAGTTGCAAGGAGACACTTGAAATTAAGAAGCCAGTTCTGGGAGCATGGCAATGCATTTGGTGTACGGCAGTGCGTTCTGCACTGACCTTCAGCTGGAGAAAAATGTCATTCCCTTTGATTCATTTGGATTTTGGTGTTTCTCACATCTTATCTAATTTTTTAGGCACAAGGCAACTCATCTCAAAAAATAACTTGGTTTCAAAGCTTAATAAATATGTGAGTTCACAGAGGATAAAGAAGTAAATGAGTGAGCAAGTACAGAGCAAGATTTTTGCCTCCTGTTCAAAGAGAACTTGTTTTCACACACTGGTCTCCACCTCCTGATCTCCCTGACTGTGTTGCCTCTACCTGCCAAGCCTCTGTTACAGACCAGAAGTTAATTTTGCTAACAAGTTTGGACTCAAATCTGTCTAAGAAGTCCCTTGCTTCTCAGGCAACCCCTTTCCCCACGCTAATAAGATAGAAATCAGCCTCAGAAAGAATGACATTTTTGTGCAATAGTTTTCCTTCTGCCTTCTCTGAGCTCAGCTGCAAAAGTGAAGCTGCAGATGCAGAAAGGACAGCGAATAGCTCATTTTTTCTTTCAAAGCACACATTTTGGGATGGCTCTCACCACTAGGGTAGCACTAAAAGTGCAAGCAGTAGATCTATGGCCTCCTCTTTGCTATCTGCAAAGAACTGTGAAGCATCACATTCATTTTTCCCTTCCAAAATCATTCTATAGGAACAAGGCTATTTTTAAGACATTTTTCTTCATATTTTTACCATCTTGTATATTTAAAGAAGTCCATGAAGCATGATAAATTCATACACCCTCCCATTTAAAAACTCCTCAGGTCTGTAGAGTGCTTTCTCCATCCGCCTGGAACAACAATTTTGGAAGGATTTTTCCATACAGACATATGATAAATGATGCAAGAATTCTCTTCTGACACCTCCTCCATTGTATCTGAATAAGACAGGGAGTATTTGGTAGCCACCACATCAGGCTGGGACCTGGCTACTGCTAGAGCAGAATGTAGCAAGTGAAGAAGAGAACCTGACAGAGGCACACACCAGGCTAGGGTAGGAAAGGGGCAACAATCTCAGTCTCCTTCTGGAAGTGCACACTCAGATTAAGCTTTCTGTCCGGCAGGGCCTTAATTCAAAGCACAGTGAAAATTGCAAGAATCTTTCCAGTGGCTTACTTGGGAGGATGGGATTGGGTCCTTCATCCCAGATTTCAAATATTTGTGGTTCATTTGTTTGCTTTGTTTTCCTTAACCACACATTCTAACAATATTATTTTAATTAAAGTCGTATCTATATACAACTTTGACTGCATCTTAATGAAGTTTTTTGTGGGGGTCTGGGATTTTTAATTTAGAGTTAAAATATCTAATTACCAAAGAAAATATAATGAAATTCACTAAATGTGAAACAACAAACAGCAATTCCAATTAGCAGGGGGACTGATAAAAGAATTTACATTTCCAAAGCTATAGCCAAATACATATTCTTATTATGTTACCTGCTATTCATTTCATGCTATCAAAGTCCTTTTGCACAACAGAGAAGCATTTATAAACTCCACACATGATTCTTATCCCAGATAAGCAGCACTGAGGGGGAAGGAAAGAGTGGGCAGCAAAGACAGAAGAAAACTGGGAAGTTTCAATGAGAGTTCGTGGGGAGAAAACTGGGAGATTTTTGCCCCTTTCTGTTTCTCCTAAATACCTAAAACCCCAACAAAGCTTTTATCCACAGGAGCACACTCAAATTCATTGGACACCTTTCTAAATGTTGACTGCAGAGCAGGTAGAAAATCATGACAATAACTACAGCCTCTAATATGCCTGTAAAACACTTCACCTGCACACAGAAAAATTATACCATATATAAGACAGCTGACTATGGCTGCTTTCATTGATTTTGCTCCCAATAAGATTAATCATCTATCACAAAGTCACTCTGTATCACACTACTGGGAAGCTGCACCTCAGCTTTTGCTTACAGACTTTTTTAATTATCTAGCATCTCTCTCTTAAGTGAAGGAACTATTAAGCACAAACTATCAGCACTGTCACCACCACAATATTCAGACAGGCTCTGGAAATGATCAGCCCAACATGATTTCTTACAAGACTGAATTGCAAGTTTCCCTTTGAAAAACTGTCTTTTCAACATAACAAATGGCAATTTAACCAAATTTAGGTGGGAACCAGCAGTTGTAATCACAATAATCTAGTGCTTCTCACATAAAACCCCCAATCTCAAAACTCAGTTCTACTGCAAGTTTTAGCTTTATCAGTCAAATTCAGCTGACATAAGATCAGACAGAATGAGGCAGGGTTTCTTTTTTTATGTTTCAACTTTCAGTCCTAAGAGCCTGAGGAGAAAAAAATGGTATCCATTTCTAAACTTTTATGAGAAATCCAAAACTTTTTTTTAAAGCAGGAAAAAAATGGGATAATAGAAGGCTGTTCATTTTTGTTGAATTGTTTTTTTGGGAAACTCTCCTCTCTTTGCTCCCTCCTTCCTCCCCTTTCTCCCCTTTCTCCAGCTGGCTCTGAACAAAGCACCGAGAGCCAGGCGAGCACTCCCACCAACGGCAGCGGCAATGTACAATTTTAACACTACTCCAGCTCCAAGAGTCAACACTGCCACTCGGCACTTGTGCGGCTGGGAGGGTGGCAGGCAGCACAGGAGACAAACTCGCCTCTGCTTCAGGCACACTGAGAGCACCCTGTCCGCATGGACCATCTCCCTGAAAGCATCGCAGGTAGCGGGGAGGCCGAAGCGCTTGGTATGCCTCGCTGGGACAGGTGAGGGAAGCCTGCACACACACACTATTTCACTTTTCTCTCTGCAGTTTTTTGGCTTTGAGTGATTCTCATTGGCCTCAGCTCGACTGCCCAGGCAGCACAACCCCTTGGCAAGGTCCTCAGAGCAATCAGCCAGGGCGTATGTACCACAGGGCCCTTCTACCAGGCCTCTTTCTGTGGAAACTTCGGCATGTGGGAGGGAGAGACACGGGGAGAAAGGGTCTCTGCTCTGGCTTGATCCAGAAACACAGGCTAGTGGTGTTGCCTGCTGAGATACCCTGGCCCAAGACCTGGGAACTCTCTTGACAAGTATTTTGGAGGTCAGCTACAGATACCAACAATAATATGCACCACCAGCTCTGCTGACATTGTCAAAGGAAGAACAGAGTTGATTTTAACCTTTTCCTCAGCAATCTTTGAATTTTCATTTTGATCAGTTTCCTCTCTTCATATTTTGTCATTTTGTTTCCTTTGTATTTTCTGCTTGCTGTCCCAAAATGTTGGGTAATGCCGCTGTGCACTGGTGGAAAGGCATTCCACCCCCCCGAGCTGCCTGTAATTCAGTGGTGTGGGAAGTGATTCATGTAGCCACATATAATTTGTATAGCACTTGGGGACCCTTCTGGAAGCAAGGCACTACAGAACAGTACGATCATTAGCATTATAAAGGTTCTGGTGGCTGTTTCTTGGATTAGACACTTTAGATTTGTATTATGTTTCTATGTCAGAAGAAATAAGAGCCAAAATGGAGCCAAAATGGAGAAAAAAATCTTTTCCCTGAAGTCAGCTATGCATTCCATATATTAAGTACCGTATATTTATTAGGATTCTGATTTTCTTTTCCACTTCAAAAATAAACTTATTTTCTAGATTCTGTTTCATTGTTTCAAATTAAACTTTTTGAACATTCAAATTAAGGTGTTGCATTTCAACATAAACATTGCTCTCTCAAAGCAGAAATCCAGCCTCATAAGCAATTCCAAGAACCTGGCTTCCCAGACCATTAGATGAAAAAACACAGTTGCTCTGTCTGATGGGAGAGTCCCCGTTTCACAGGGGAAGGCACTCATCAGTGCCTTCTACAAACCAATATCTAGGAAGGGCAGCTAAGGTTATTCTCAGGCAAGATGCCAGATTGCCTTTTCCTGGAGAAAAGGTACCTGGGGAAAAAGAGGGCTGAGGTAAATGTGAAGAATCTTAGGTTTTAAATGAAGGAAACATCACATTCACTCAAAAAATAATAGTAAAGAAAGGGTTAATATGAAGAGAAGCAGGAGGAATATCATTTCTGAATCCTCTGGCCCAGATGTACAACCAACATAAATAAGATTAGCTTCACTGACTTCAAACCCCAATTTACACCAGATAAGGATCTCGCTGACTTTATTTTTTTCTCCTTACCTTTTAAAACAATTAAATGACATTATCTATAGCTTTGCCTTCAGCAACAGGTGAGGAGAAAATATTCTGTACCAATGATAAGAATCCATTCTTTTTTGAATAGGTTTTAGCTCTTCTCCATATTTAAAAAATACTCCACAGAGTGTTTTCTTACCCATACTGTAGGACTAACTTCTTCCCTTTACAATAGGGTTATTCCAGACTTTGTTGGAGTTATTCCAGATATATTCTACAGCAAATGACAGTACAATGCCTTCAGTATCCCTCTGACCAAACTTATATATACATACCATACACTTCTCTGCCAGCACAACACTAAACTGTCACATTTTGGGTGTTATTTCATATAAACAGACCCTTTTCCTTTTTTAACTGATTTTTTTATAGTGAAGAAGCTGTTCTAAGTGATACTTTTGAGTGGGGGACACAGTCAGAGATTACATTTTACATATACAAAGAGAGAATTCTATTTTAAGATCTTTTGAACAAATCCTGTGGTTTATATACTTGCAACTCTATGATTGACTCGATCTGCGTCCTTATTGCACGATGGCCAATTGTACTGCCCTTACTCCCACTTGGAGACTGACCCAAAGTCCACTGAAGTTACCGCCTACAAGAGGACTTACTCCTGGTGCAAACTGCTATTTAGTGTGGGTAAGGATGTCACAATCCAGCCCTGAGTATTTTTAAATGTGTTCTTCCATAACTTATCATGCATGTTCTGAAAAGTTCGAACAAAATCTTTTAAAAAGATGATGCTACTGTGAGCTCCCATAAAGCATATGGCAGTACAGAGTGTCAATGTTATCAAATAAAACAAGGTGTACATCTGTTATTTAAGTTATTACAAAGCATTTGGTGTCATACTCAATAAATAATACTCCAGGAAGTTTAAATGTAACCCTGGTGGACACTTTGCAAAACGTAATTTTAAAATGAATAGCATATGTGGAGAGTATCTGATGGTTTCCCACTCTGAAAAATGAAAGCAAGCTATTTGTGCCAGAAATTGACACTCTTCCAGTTATCACCGTGCTAGGATAGCTGTGCTTCAATACAGTATACAGTGTGCATAAAAAATTCTTACAGTTAAATGGGGGCCAGAAGTGTAAGAGAGGGGGGAAAAAAAACACCATCAATGTACTTAGAAATTCCAGGCTGCTGGTTATTAAAATGCCCTTCGTTCACCTGCTACATCCAAATCAAAGTGCCGTGATTGGCGTTTACTCTTGTAAACGGGTATTGTGTGAGCAGTGGGCAGCTGGAACCCTCCGAGAATCTTCGCTTGTCAGAGATGAATCAATCATCTCAAAAGATGTCAGCATCTGCCCAGACCATTTTATATTAGAATAAATGGCAGATGGTGGTGTTTTTATATTTAATCAGTTCCACCAAATGCAGTTTCATCTCTTATAAAACTAAACCATCTGCAGTGTGTAGGTGTACAAATCTAGCTAAATGCCCACTGCAGAGCCTTTCCTCTTAAAGGTAAACTGTACTTGTTTAACATACACAGACACTAAGTTCAATAAATTTCAAAAGCTTTAACAAACTGCTCTGTTTTTCTAAATATTTTTATGTCATTTTTATATTTTACATATTTTGTATCAATGGTCTGGCCCTAACTCTCACTTCTCAATCTTATTATGTAAACTACTAATACTTGACAGCATTAAAATATTTTCTGTGAAAGATCATTCCCCCTGTCTTTCTATATAGCTTTGCAAATTTCAGGTTCAGCCTTATGAAAGACACAGAAAGAGACTTTGCCATTTGTCCAGGACATCAGACCTCAACAGTGGTATAACTCACAAAAGAAAGTCTTCCTTGCAGGATCAGATCTGAAAGTCTTGACTTTAGTAAGGCTTTCAACACTGTCTCCCATAATATTTTCATAGACAAACTGATGAAGTATGGACTAGATAAATGTACAGTGAGGTAGACTGGAAACTCTCTGAACTGCCAGTTTCAGAAGGGTTGTGATCAGTGGCATGAAGTCCAGGTGGAGACCAGTCACAAGTGTTGTAACTGCTGTAACCCAGAGGTCAATACTGGGCCCTATACTGTTTAAAGTCTTCATTAATGACCTTGATGATGGGACAGAGTGCACCCTCAGCAAGTTTGCAGATACAAAACAGGGAGGAGTAGCTGATAGACCAGATGGGTGTGCTTCCATTCAAAGGGACCTCAACAGGCTGGAGAAATGGGCTAATAGGAATCTCGTGAAGTTCAATGAAGAGAAATGCAAAGTCCCGCACGTGGGAAGGAAAAACTCCAAGCACCAGGACAGGCTGGGGGTCAACCAGCTGGAGAGCATCTTTGCAGAAAAGGACCTGGGGGTGCCAGTGGGCAACAGGTTGACCATGAGCAAGGAACATGCCCCTGTGGCAAAGCAGGCTAACAGCCTCTTGGGCTGGAAGACCATTGCCAGCAGGTCAAGAGAAGTGGTCATTCCCTTCTGCTCAGCACTGGCAAGACCCATCTGGAGTGCTGTGTCCAGTTCTGGTCTCCCCAGAATAAGATAGACATGGACATACTGGAGCAAGTCCAGGCACAAAGATGATGAAGGGACTGGAGCACCTGTCATACAAGGAAAGGCTGAGAGAGCTGGGACTCTTCAGCCTGCAGAAGGCTCAGAAGGAATCTTATCAAGGCGTATAAATACCTGGGGGTCGGGGGTGAAGAAGAAGGAGCCAGACTCTTCTCAGTGGTACCCAGTGACAGGACAAGAGGCAAAGGGCACAGATTGACATACAGGAAATTCCATTTAAACATAAGAAAAAACTCTTTTCCTGGAAGGTGGTCAAACACTGGAAGAGGTTGTGGAGTCTCCATCTTTGGACATATTCAGAATCCAACTGGAAACAGTACTGAGCCACCTGCTCTAGCTGACCCTGCTTTGTGCAGAGGGGTTGGACTAGATGATCTCCAGAGGTCTCTTCCAACCGATTTCATCCATTCTGTGATTCTGTGAAAGTTAGTATTGTTTGATTTTTCACTGATTTTGTCGCAATTTCTCTCTGTGTAGTAGCTTGGTGTTATCAGTAGCATGGTGAGATACTCGCAATATTAATATAAATTCTTCTAACATGTAGATTTGGAAAACACCACCTGGGTGAAGTTTGACCAACAGCAGGCTGGACAGCTGATTTCAAACACAGACAGATAGGATTTGGCAGGAGCAAGAGGGGTAGCAATAAAGCAGACACAAATCTTAGCACTGACTTCAGTCTTTGCACTTTTTCCTACTTCATTCAGTCAGCACTGGTGCTGCTGTGCAATGATCATGACAAATCAAAACTACTGACATATATTGGAATCTGCTCAGACTTAAACTAATAGTGAAATCACTCAGAAGGTCTAAAAGTTCCCTAAGTTTCATGAAAAAAATAGCTGAATTCTCCATCAGAAACAATTAAAACCTACCATAGGAAGATATTAAACACATAACTGCTGCAGTTATCTGATATTTCTACAACCTTAGAAAGTGCCCTAAAAATAAAAATTTGCCACAGGCTTAGAAGAAAAGATCCTTTGCTGTGTTATAAACCTGCAGCACTAAGTGTAACATTTTCCTTAGCACAGTGGCAATAAACACAGTGTGAGGCTTTCGTGTATTGTTAAACACCTTTTGCTTTTCACCCAACAGCAGCTGCACTTATAGGAATAGCTATAGACTACAAGAGACGGAAAAAAAAAAAAAGGAATTTTGTAACCTTTATAACCTTTCTACTTTTCTGTAAAAATGAAACGGTGAAAAAAATTAAATGAGACTTAACTTTCCTTGAAAAGCTACTGCACAGACAGCCCCTGGAAATATAGGCACAGAACATATAAGTTAGGTCTGCAACCCATAGCTTGCTGGGGAACACGCTGCCCACAGAGTCTGGATACCCCAGTAGCATTGGCAGGATGGAGACAAGACTGCGCCAAGAGCAGTTGGCAAGGAGAAGAAAGGACACAGCTTACAGGAATTTGTAACTCCCTCATCTTCCATCCAGCATAAGAGAGAAGCAAAGAATGGTTTGCATGTGAATCACAAATCCTTCCCAGTGTTGTATCTGGGGCAGAGGCCTTTACTCAAGGTTATCTCTAACAGCTTCACGCTAGTCCATGGGGAGTGAGCGCAAAGAGTTATCTCAGCTGGGAAGTAGGGCACCCATCTAGGTTAACACAGCGGTTTCCATTTACAGCAATTCATGGAAAGCTTTTCTTCAGTTTCAACCCAAGTGCATTCACAAACACTCCACTCGGGTTTCAGTTTGAGTTTGCGTGTCAAATACGGCTCATTTTAAACTGAGTTACTCCTGAAACTCCTGTTTGCTTCATGAAAGTGAAAACTGTTCCTATGCTGCATTGGTTAAGAGGGTTTTTTTGTAACTGGAGAGCTCAATGCTTTTTTCTGAGTTACTAATTTAGTCCAGGGCTTTGTATTTCTCCTAGGTCAATCTTTTTTCAAAAATCTTTTAGGAGTCATGCAGCACATGTCTATACATCCTAAAAAATCCTAGCTTCATTGTAGGAATTATTTGCACTTGTATGTCAGGCTGTCTTCGTCACATCTTTGTTCAATCCACTCTGTGTTAATAAGCAGAGAAGAGGGGCCAAAAATCTATCTTTGAAAAAACTCTTGTAAGGGTTGTTGACTGGGCACCTGGGCAGGGTAATGAGAAGGCTGAAATCTAGGAAAAGTCAGTTTATCTCTACCGGGTGCTGCAACTACAGCATGGGAATTTTCCTAAAGGCAGAAGAATGAAATGAAGCATTGATATGATCCTACAGAAGCACATGCTTTGCTTTGATAAAATCACGGAGATTAAGAAGCTAGGGAGAGCAAGCTAAGCAACAAAGAAATAAAGACAAAGAGATGGAGCAGGCAGTAGGCCAAGTAAGGAAGTAGCAACCAAATCAAAACGCGCCTGTGATTCAGAGGCAAAGCTGTGCACCACATGAGGACTGCAAACTCCTTAGAAGACTGACATAGGCATAAAGACCCCTTGGGAGTGGTAAGCAACAGACGAAAGAAAAGGCAATGAGTTTGTGTGTGTGTGCGTGTATATTTTTTTTTTCTCCTTTTTAGAGAGAGAAAGATGCAGACACATTTTTGTACATAAATATGCATTTTGTGTTCATAAATATGCATGCATACATATATATGTATACATGTATGTGTGTATGTACTTCTTGTGCTATTTCAGTAAAAAGTGACTGGAGTGCAAAGAGTGTTTGTCTGTTTGCTATCAGCTGTCACATCCCTGCAGAATAAATTGTAAACTCACTTTTCCAGTAGGATTGAAGTTCTCAGAAATGATGAGCTTACGTTAATCAGGAGCTTGGTGGGGAGACCGAAGGGGCTAATACAGCTGTGAAAGTATAACAGGCAGACAGACTATTTATTGGAAAATTGCCAGAGAAGCCAAAGGAAGAGCCCGTGTTTCAAATGACCCCGCCAAAATGGAGCTTGAGAGTGCACCACAAACTTGAAATCTCAGCCAGAGGTGCTTTACCAGTGCTGTGACACATTTTAAATAACAGCTTGATATTTGTGTAAAACTCTTACTTGAGTCATTCTAAGCCTTGGACAAATCATCACTCCAAAGGGAAAGTCTCTGCAATATGAATTAAATCAAAACCATTATCCACAATTTCCAAACAGATTCCTGCCCTGCCCCGAATAACACAAGTGCATGAATACTTCTGCAGTATCTACAAGTGCTGCAAAGGACTGCTGTAATTATTTTCACTGTGGTTATGCCATGAAGTATTTGATTCGGCTGCTATCCTCACACCTTTGAAATTAGGATATATTCAGAGCCTTTATAATGGTTTATGGGGATCCTGTACATGCAGTTTTCAAAAACAAAACACTGCATGAATAGTACTGAGCTTAGTCCACCCAACTGGTATAAATATACAGCATCCATGACAAACCAGAACAAGTTATTTCATGATTTAAAGGCCTAATGATGCTAAATTGAGAAGGCAAGAAAAAGATGGTCAGTCAGCAAAGAATTACTGGTATTGAGAAGCAGGTCAGTTTTCTGGAGAAAAACTGTTCCAGGAATACATGACAGAAAGCACACAGCTATATATAGGGGACAGACACGAAGTTGGTAAAGCAGTACTGGAAGGTGACATGGAAGTGAAGGCAACTTCTGTAAGGCCCTGAAATTGTGGTTGGGAAGGTGATTTGATGTGGCTAAATAGAAAGTCAATTAATGGAATTAAGGAAAAGCAAAACTACCACAGGATCACTTCATCTACTGTCATGGCAAGTCTCTATGCAATTCACAGCTTACAAATTTACCAGCTAACACATTCCTGACTGCAAATTTCTAACTGAGCCAACTGTGCAGAAACTTTTTAAGTTCTCTCCACCAAGAGCTGTGCTTTGTTCATGGAGCAGAGCAAGGCAGCAGGAGAGGTCTCTCGTTGTCTGTCATTGCCTTTGTACGACGTTCAACAAACTTATCACGGTGCCCTTACTGAAACACACCATGCTTTGTGCAACCATGTGAGGAACCCAGACGCAGAAACAACTCCAGGGTCATGCTCTCCAGATAATGGAGACCAGGTGCACTGTGGTCATGAACAACTTTGCCACCAGGGAGGGGAAAGAGGAGTGTGCCAACTGCTTTGCTCCAACAATATTGCTTCCCAGCCTATTCATAGTGCAGCACTAACAGGCTTGGAGGACGCACAATTTGACTGCCCAACTGGGGGAACACAACTAGCAAGGAAGGAGGGGAAGAACAGCAGAAGTAATGGAAATCATAACAACACATAGGCTACAGGATCATGAGAAGTCTCCTTTGTAAGTCAGGAGAATGCAGCAAATAGGGGTAGAGAGGGTGCGTATTGGGGTTCAGAGTATAACCTGCAGCCAGTCTCATCCAACAAAACACAAATGAACTCCTCTGAGAGAAGTAGAGCTGTTCTGTACTCATACCAATATAAATAAGAGCAGAGTCTCACCCAGTATGACAACTATTTCTTCTGCTGATTTCTTTTGGCTTGTTTCTTTCTCACCCCACAAAATGCTGTGTAATGGGCAAATGAACATGGAGTTTCTTATAATAAATTGGATGAGTGAGCAGAGAGAAATCAATTTCTTTATGATGGCTCCTACTATGAACAAAACCAGAATGCCTAACGAGTGCTGGAATGATAGATGGAGTTCAAGGACAGAGTCTATTATTACATTATGTTAAACTAAAACAGCTTTGTTGACTTCAATACATTTATTCCAAATTTTACACAGATAGAGACTGTGACTTGAATATACACTGTCTATAAAATTATGGAGCAGGTTTTGAAAAGTAGGGGGGTTTCTATTCTTCTGTCACTTAGAACTAATCTGGACCAAACACTGATTACAACACATAAGGAAAAAAACCATAATCTTACCAACAGCAGGTATGGTAGATGAATTAATAGAAAAATTCCCTAATTTCTGAGGTTTAGAAAATAAATTCTTCCCTGGGTTAGTGGAAAAAAAAGGAAATATAAATGAAACTTAAAAAGGAGATTAAATAAATAATTTAAAACTAGCAAAATATGTTCTTTCCCGTAATGTGCATGCAATCAGCAGAATCCATGTCCGTAAGATATTCACTAGCCCACGCTTAATTGGAAATTTAAATGAATGTCATATACAATAATTAGGACAGGGTTCTCAAACCTTTTTATTTTATGTCTCCCTTCTTCTTTCCTGCAATAGTTTGCTTACCCTGTTCTATATCCTTCGCACCTATTACACAAACATACACGTATACATAATTACATATACCTAGACTTCTGCTCCAAAATCATTCTACCCTGCATCTAATATTTCATGCTGCCTTTTGTCCTGCCTTAAATGGCAAGTTCCAACAGAATCACTTGTAATCTATTTGCTTCTCCTCTCTGACATCCCTGGCTCAAATCAAATGGAAGAAAGAAGAGGGAGTAAAGGCCAGATGGAATTTCCTTCAGGCTTCTATGAGGCGCCAGGATATGGTCCACCATCCCTGTTACATCCCCACTGGACAGCTCATCTCAGACCTTATAAATCACTGGACAATGATAACAATTTATCAGAGGTATATTAAAGGACAGAAATTATGACATGCATTGAGGCCTAATCAAAGCTTTTAAAGAATCTTCCCCATTGCCAGGTTGTTACAGTTTTACCCACTGGCAAATTTGAAGATAGGCACCAGACCAGAAATCGCTCTTATCTGCAATACCAATTCCCACAATGCTGTGAAACAACACTGTTCAACTAATGAACTTCTTATATAAAAGAATATATTTCATATCAATGCTAAAAAAAGGCACACTTTTAAAATTCAGGAGCCATGCACTGATCTTATGATGAGGCATTTGAGTCACATCAGGAAGTTACCATTTGTGGGACATTCCTCACAGTGCACATTTTGGAGAGCAGATAAGGATGATTGGGTTCTTCAGTTTACAGTGGCGAGGAGATAGCGCCGTTTCTGGTCTGCATACAGCAGGAGAGGAAGTGAGATACTGCTGCTGTCAATGATGGGTTGAAGTGAAAGAGGGCCCGTGTTCAGACTGCAAGCGTCTTTGTGAAACGGATGTTGCAGAACTGTAGTAACAGCTCAGTTGAAGATGGTATTTCTAATATACATTAAGATCTAATTACAGGGCAATCTCCAAAGCTCAATCATTCTGATTCCTTATGTCTTTATTGTATCCAACACTGCCATGTCAGGAACACATCAAAAAAGGTGTGTTTACCTATTTGTTCACTTCTTCACATTTTTGCAAAAATAGAATCTTGGAAAAGCAACTTAGAAAGGCAATGTCTGTCTACAGGCATAAAATGAACCCTGAGGGTTACAGATGACTGTAAACTTTTTCTGAATTACAAATGTTTCACATAATTTTGACACTGAAATGACAGTCTTCCAAAAAATTTATTTATAATCCTAATGTTCAACAATACTTCTGCTTAATTTATACGTATTCACGTGTTTAGCTATTATTTAACAAAGGATTCTAAAATCTCCTGCTAACTGTTCACCAGTATTTGTAGTTTCCAGTGACGCCCTCTGTGCCAGTCCTTCTCTCAGTACAAATGGAGAAATCTTGCACTATGAACCACACAATCATGACTAATTTTCCCAGCTGGAGCCCCACTGAGTTGAGACCAAATTTGCTAAGCACATAAACCTACATTTAATTTTAATCTCCATTCCTGAAGCATGTATTTAAAGTTAAAAGTTTTGCTGAATAGAGATTGCCTTAAGCACATCTTCAATGCTTTGCTGAATCAATTCGCAAATGCTGATTAAGTTGGAAAGCTAATTCTTATCACATGGAAGCTGAATACAATCTTAGAAGACATCTACTTTTTAAGGTCAGATTTTAGGCTCTGATATACACTCTCTATCTGTAATATCTCAGAAAATGTACAAACACATATGATGAACCTGGATACACATCTGTGGGCCACTCCTGGTTACTAGACAGGCTATCAGATTTGTATCAGACACGTATGTGACCTAGTTGAGCTTCCTATGTGGAAGGTTATGGTTTAAGAAGCAAAGTTCATGAATTCTCCTCTTTATACAGCCTGCACAGACTACGCTGCTTGTGTATATAGGCTCTGATGGATCATTACACATTTGCAACCATTATAGCAGACATTTTGAAATGATTTGTACATTCCAACACCTACCTGAAAGTAAAATCATGTCATTAGAACAAATTCAGGACATTCCTTTTGTCAGCCACAGAATACAAAAAGTTCTTCTGTGATTTTAACTCCCTGCAATAGGAAAAAATATACATCAGCTTTGCAGGAGACCTTTGTAATGTAGCAGAATGCCTCCTGGATCGCTGAGTAGTCTGCCCTACTGCCTACCACATACATGTAAAATGCATGCTGCCTCCCATCCTCTGAGCACAAATTGAGGAGCAAAATCACCTCTCCTTCTGTCAGTTTTGACTGGGCAATGAAACCCATTATTACCTCACTCAGCCTCCTCAGAGACCAATATTCAGATTTCTTTTCTCCAAGGTACTACATCAGTCACAATTACCAGCCTTCACTCCTTGCTAGATCTATTACACATGATTCTGTAAATATGTTCACAAAAATTACTTCCCATCCCTGGTCAGGATTCAATGCGTATCAAGAAGACCCATAAAAGGAACAGAGTGATCAGACGTCATGTCACTCTGAAACAACCCCAGAAAACCAGTTGGCTTTATAAGGAAGACAATGGACTTTGAACTTGGTAATTACCAGCTACTCCTGATGACCGTACACAGGAAAACCCACAGCCTCTCCTCTTCTTCGAGGCTGCAGATGTAAACCCTTCATTACTCTTTCTGCTATATAAAAGGGTTTTTTTCTATTATTTTTCCATGTATTTAACCTTTACAATGGCAAAGAAATTCAGTCTTTAAATAAGCTTTAATTATATTTTTTCTTGACTGTTGTAATAAGGTCTCCTGAGTGACATCTTTATTTTTGTAAAAGGCAAAAGAGCTTTCAAAAACAGGTTTTAAAACTCTAGTTCTGGCCTACAAAAGTATTTCTCTCTCAGGACAATATACAGAAAGAAATAAGACAGAAGGGGGTATGCCTAGAAGAAAAACTAAGATGGAAAGGGTTTTCAGGAACACAGTTAAGACATAGAGTGTTATAAAGATTACAGATGGCACTGCAACCTGAGAGGACTACACAACTTGGGTAGACCCCTTTCAGGGCTATCTAAATTGCCTCTAGTGTCCAGGAAAAGATTCATAAGACATAAGGCACAAAGCTACCTTTGCTCTTCTCCCACAGGATGTGGGTTTTTTTGTGTAGATATTTATAAAAGCATTAGATTTCACACTATATTTACTAGTATAATGACCATATTTTTTAAGACGTTGAAGCACACCACTATTTGGAAAATAAAAGCCCAAATACTCTTAAAAGTCTAGCCTATTATCCTACGGAAATCTGGTCTGATTCAAGAAATAGATAAAAGCACTTTCAGTCATATTTTTTTCTGTGTTCATCATCAATATATCTTTTCATATATTGGTCCGATTTAAATTGCAAGCTCTACTGGGCAGGGAATATGTTTTTACATTTATAGAGTATCCCATAAATTTATGGCACTAGATGTGTTTGTATAATAATAAATAAATAAATAAAACAATGATTCAGTGAAATGATACTTTCCTCACACTAGCAAGTGATATTAATGCCTTCAGCAATAGCTGTTGCTGGCTACAGCAATATCAGAGCTTCAGAAAGATCCTGGAAATTGTGCTCATGTGTTTGTATAGCGTTTGCATTTTGGACTCTGGAAAGTAATTGAATTGTGATAAAGCATTGCAATACAAGCTGTCTCTTGGCCCTTTGCTGACATAAAGGCACTCTGCCTATCAGTGAATTTAAGGTAACTTTTCACATAGCTAAATCATTACGGATATAATACCACTACACCAAATGAATAGAATACGTTTAAGTGGCATGCCCTCAGCTTTTGTTTCATTAATAATTTCTTTGAAAACTAATAAAACTGCTGTTCCTCATATTATACAGGCTTTTTGTCCTCCCTCAGCTTTTCTACGTGCTTCTCTGGCCCACGTTGCAGGACACAGCAGTGTGGTTTCAGGCATATAGTTTGCTCTAGTGGTATGCATTCAGAATGAATGCAAACATGCAGCCAAGATAAGCCCTGGAAGATCGGGAAAGCAGAGCAGAAAAGATCATTTTGCTTTTAAACCATTACCTTTAAATTTCCTTCTATTTAATATGACAAACTCCTTATGTAAGTCTATTTAGCAAAAAACGGAAGGAGAAACGCGCTTTTGCTTGCCAGAGGTGTGTATTTTCCTGTCATCATGTGGAAGATTCCAGGAGCCTTACTTCCTACTTGAGTCCTTAGGAATTAATTGTTTTGTCCACCCATTGCCACAGAGCAAGGCCGCTAAATAATGAGATGCTAAATAATTAATTATAAACCTTTATAATTAATGAAAAATATGGATAACAGAAACAGAAAGTGCCTTTGGCGACATAAAGGGACAGCTCTGGCCAGTTAGCAAGAATAGCCAAGGCATTCCTGATCATAAGGGCAATGATTTTAAAAGCTGGTCTCATAAAATAGATCACAAAATTAATACATATAAACATAAACTTGAGTTGCTGGATTAGGGCACTCTGTTCAAGCAGTGGGAGCATTCGTTAAATTGTGCATCAGATATCTATTGCCTGCATGTAGTACTGATAGTCACGTTGTAAATTTGATTCTCTAATATTCTTGGGATGCAACGTACTGCTTTTTTTTTTCACCATTTCCTCTACATGTAAACTGATCTCCTGCATTGAAGCAGGACTATTTAAAACAAAAGGGTTTGATTTATAGCCAGTCCCCAGCCTCATAAATCACACCTGCAGTGTGGTGCTCTGAGCTCCCTGTGTTCTGCCAGCATTTACCTTTTATAAATGGTTTGGGTTTACCTCCCATTGTGATGGAGTCTAATACAATTGCATTCTTCTCTCCCAGCATTCATTCTTGCTGTTGCTTATTATTCCCACTGGGAATTCAGACCTAGTTTTTGCAAGCATGTCAGGGGGAGGGGATTTTTGGTGGTGTGTTTTTTTTTTAATTAAGGAATGTTGAATTAAAAAATTTATGTTTGCATTCTGTAGCTTTTCCTATTTCTAGATATACAATGCAGTGGAATTTCTTCCTCCCTATTGACAATGCTTATGTTAAAGTTCGTATTTGTTAAGGTAATGATTTGGAATTTAAACAGGACAGCAGCTTGAAATGTCCAAAACGCAGAATACTGGACCTTCAAGGTAATCCAGGTATGTTCATCCACCATTTTAAAAACTAGGTAAGGACCTGAAGTTCTCCCCCCCCCCCCCCAAAAAAAAAAAAAATCAAAATAATGATTTATTCTCTTTAAGTGACTAAGTCCAAGGATTTTCTTTTTAATTCTCAGAATCCAGGCTAGTGAGTGGCCAAATAGTGTTTATATAATATTTTGCAATTGTGCCTTGAGTCCTCAACCTTATTACAGTTCTAGTTTGCTAAGAGCAGTTCAAACATGGGGAGATACAAGTCTTGCTCCTTAGAACTAACAATCTCAAGTCCTGATTCAGACAATCTTTTCTAAGTTGTGGCACCATTTAAAGGAGATTGATGGAACTTGCGCACATGCCTACTTTTCCTATGTACCAAAACAATTAATAATGAATTTGTTCAAATAATGATGATCATAACTGTCATGTTTACTTTAAAGAATACTGCAGCTACCATTTCTAAGGCCAAAAAAGAATTTATCATAGCTTGAGATTCATCAAAACCACAAAATCTAAGTTATATTGTATCACAAACATTCAGCACAGTTTAGATTAAGTTTTGGAGTTCAGTCTTGCAAGTTTTTAACACTGAGTTTTTTATTTGTTGAGATCATTGCAAAATTTAGAATTGAGATTTGGAAGGCTATAATGTATGACAACTGAGATCTGAATCAGATCTAAAGTAGCTGGAAAAATATTTCTGAAATGAGTGTCAGGTAGTTATTCAGAAAAGCTACTCCTTTTCCAGCATAACTCACAGGTGTACTGGAATAAGTGGACCTGTTCCAGTTCAATGAAGGATTAAGCTAAACACTTCTATTTTCAAAATATATTAAGTGAAACAAGAAGACATTCTGGTTCTAGAATTAGAACTGTCTGCTCATGGACTTACTCAGGAATAGATTTTGCACATCCTACTTTCATCCAAATTATCTTCCAAATGAAGGCAGCAAGCCTTGAATTATTTTGTCCATTGTTTGAAAATTCATATGAAAGTACTTGTATAAAAAGTAGGCTTCTGAAGTTCATAGTGTGGGCATAAAGATAATCAGCTGTAACAGTTCTTACCAGGTAATGAGTAGCTTTATTTTTAGAATCTGTTTTGGATTCGTAGCGTCTGATGTGTAAAAACTAGTGATTCCAATAAGTGCTTCCAAAAAAAGAACTTTGTGAAGTCAAATGTTCTTAACAAGTGTTTTAATTCTCCAATAGTTCAATACCAGACTTTTTTCTGAGCAAAAAAAAGTATCTATAAATTGGGTCATAATTACTGAGATTTTTAATGTCGGCAATTGTTGCATCATGTTTAAGTTTGTTGGGTTGGTAACACAAATTTGACAGAGCCATAAGCAGAGATGATAACTCTATAAATATCTTCCATTCAACATTTTATCTTAGACAAGGCTGCAAAATCACTACGTGAACATCCTCCCTCATTGAAGTTAGTTTGCTCCACAGATTATTTTTTGGATTCAACTGCAGAAGAGTGAAATTTGTACAAATCCTGGTACACAGACATAATGTTAAATTATGATTTGCTGTCCAGCCTTGTGCTGCCCCAACAGCAACCCTGCAAAGTATGCAACTCCATGGACTGTTACAAGTCCTCTGTTCTGATTTGTTTTATGAAGAATCTTCCCACATTGAGCTTCTCATGAAAAGAGGTCCAGGATTATGAGCTCCATTCTGAAGTAGCTTCACATGCATAACGTCCAGTGACATATCAGAGAGTTTGTTGCAGGTTTGGTCCAGCAATATTTCAAGTCCTTTTTGTCCAAGTGCATGTGAGGCAGCATAGCCATGACATATAAGGCATCCTTATATGCTGGCTTCAAACAACAACTCTAAAATCCTGCCATTTATTCCTGAAGACCAGGTATTTGTACAAGACCCTATCAAAAATAAATCTGCAACAAAGGAGCATTTGTGTTTTAAAAAAAAAAAAAAGAGAGAATTTTAGTTGAATGCATAAAGCCTACTTCTCCATCAAAGTAGTCATTTGGGTTAACTTTAAAGTTTGATTTAAATATTAGCAAATGTGCAAGATTTATTGCTATCTTTACACAAAGTAAAAAGGCATTCAGTGTGCCCCAATGTCCTCAATGAATGAAACTCATTTCAGTAAATGTAGATATGTTTCAGTTAATGGCTTTGTTTATAATGTGATGCAGCAATTATAACATATATGGAACACAAATAAACCCATCCAATCGCTTCTCAGATACCGGCATGGCCAAATTAAAGGGGACTACCAAACTTATGCCTGCTAAATTTACATTTGCATACACAATGCTCATAGCTAAAAACATGCAGTTTGATTTCCATATGTAGTTTTGACTTCTTTGTGGACAGCACTAAACACTGGTATCTAGAACTCTACTGGAAATTTGATCTTCTGTGATTCCTTACACATTAGTATCTTTGTCATGGTCCACCTAGCTGTTTTCTGAGTTCACATGAATGTTATGAAAGTCTTGCAGCCACTGTTATTGGAATTTAAATGCCTGCCCCAAATGCTAGTGTAATAGATCTAATACTTTGAAAACACTTTTAAATATCCAGACCTAGCAGAAGAGGAGTGACTATTTCCACTTCTCCTGCAGTTCATCCACCCCTGGGAGAAATCAACAAAGAAAAAACAACCAAGAAACTTGCAAAATAAATATCTGATAGAGCCATTAATATGCAATAATAATCAATAAGGAGGGCTTTCCTGGCAGTTAATGACTAGCTGGAGGAACCATCAACTCAGAGAAAATTCCAACACAGAGTGCAGTCTGATCCTGAAAACACTTAATCACATTATCAGTCCTTACAACAATCATTCTTACAAAGTAATTCTGATTTGTGACAAGGAGATTTACTCATTAAAGTAACATCCTGTGTAAGTATCTAAAGACTATAATATACCTATTGTTTCTTAGGTACATTAATAAAGTAGCATTTTTAAATCATTTGATAAAAGGTTTACAGTTTGAGTTGTGGAAATACTATCCATAAAATTATTCAAAAAGGAAAAAAAGGAGTTACTTTCTTATGAGCTGAAAATTTTAAAGCTGGGTTATATGTTGGCATGATCCCAGTAATGGTCTTGCTTTAGCATAGTAACCGGCAGGGAAACAGGACTTACTCTCAACATTTCAATAGGGTTATCACCTTCATTAGCTAAGTGTTTTTCCAGTAGGGCCCAATGGAATATATTTTTTTTCTTTGTTTATTCTGAGAAAGAACAAATTCTTGTTTCTTGGCCCTGCAGTTGATCCCAACACAATGTAAATATGAAGAGTATGCATTGTGCCATTTCTACTTGAAACACCCCGACACCTTTCTCTCCCTCCCTTATGCGCTACTAAGGAGTTGCAAACTACTCATCATCCTAGATCATTTGTGCAGCAGTATCATCACTGATCTCCCCTCAGAAATGGCAATTTTTTTCTTTATACATAGAACCATGTTTTCTAGATGAATTCTTACAATGATGAAAGTGATTATCAATGCAAATAACAATCAAATGTCTCTGCTGCAAGAGAAATGAATTATTCTCTGATGTCTCAGCTATGCCATCTTATCCAATTGCACATGTGGGGGAATAATTTTCTGATGCTACAAGTTGTTCCACTCTCTTGATCCTTGATGAAGGTGATCAGTATGCTCCACAGGATCATGTCTTAAAGACATTATTAAGTAAAGTACTTGACAAAGAGAGAGCAATCATGGAAGAAAAAGAGCCTATAGAGAAAAATAATTTTCTTTAGATGCAAAGGAGTTGGAGAAGGGTAATGTGTTTCTCAAAAGGTCAATAATGGAATACACAGCTTTTCCCCTCTGGGTCACTATTTCAGATATGGCTCAGGTTGTCAGTGATCAGAAGCGGTAAATCTACAAATACTGGAAGGCTGCAAACATCCCAGAGCCTGAGTGATTATTTACAGCAGCACAGGAGAGTGAAAGGAGGAGAAATAGGGTGAAATTAATGTTAGCTTTCAAAATAATGTGAAAACACATCTCTAGACCAGAATACTGCTAAAGAGAAATCCTGTCTTCAGGATGAGGTGGATTAGTGACCTAACAGCTGTTTTCTACAAGATGCTTTCAGATCTAATGGGACTGTTGCTGTACTCAGGTCAAATGAAACTTTCCCTAGACTAACTTGTAAGATTGCTGCTCTTCCTTCATACATTCATCAAGAATCTTCTCTATTGCCTGGTCCATAATAAATTAATCATTTAAACTGACTAGGTTCAAAATGGCCAGCAAGGTTCATTATTAAGTTCTTTTAATTAAAATACAATTACAAAGTTCAATATTTAAAATACCATTACTACATTCACTATTTTTAAGTCATTCCAAGTGTCACTGAATCTCAATGACTGTAAAACTAGCCTGTACATCCTGTATCAGCATCAACAGCATTGTTTTTGCTTTTTATTGTTTTCCTTCAAGTTACATGTAGCCTCTCCAGCCCTGGAGCCATGTCATCCTATCTACTAATTAGGACATTGGATTCTGATACTGTCTGGGCTTTCCGAGCACTGCTGCAGAACAAATTGCCATCATGATCAATATCCAGGGAGCTGTGACATTGCTAGATGTGAGCTTGGCTCAGTGACTCCATTAGTGCCATCAATATGCATCCAACAGCCATGTGAGCAGCTATGTGATGTAGTATCAGTCACTTTAGAAAAAAATCATTGACTGGTTCAGAGCACATACATGGAATCGACAATTAAATGAACTAACAGCTTCAATTTACTTGCCATGATCAATTCAAGCTACCGTGTAGTCAAGTGAGGAAAGGCTAGGAGCACCATGACCAAGCCTGAACCACAGCTCCCATTTTGTGACCCACAGTCTCCCAATATAGAAACTTTCTGTTGAGGGCAAATAAGACATCTTAAAAATCTTTTTTCACAGTTAATCTTAAAGATGCTCTTTCAGGCACAAGGAAAAAGATTTCAGCCAAGAAAACTATCGAACAAGTGGAACAGCTGCTGAGTGCGTTGCAGACCTTGTTTACAGTGGGCAGTGAAACCTTTGCATCGAAAACCAAGCCTACCAAGTATTTGAAGCTATCTCACACCTGGATCTAATTCTCTGCTATCTTGCACTTTCGGTACTTAAACCTGTGCAAAGAAGACTGTGAGACATGGTCACTGAATTAGCAGACCCCAAGGAGCAGGACAGTGGAGAGAAGGTCCCCAACATGCCAGGATCAACAGCTCTGTGCCATTACATGCGGTAAAACTTACAACATTTACAGTATGGTTCTCCTTCCTCCTCCTCATCCACTGCTTCTCTTACTCTTGGATACAAGAATGGTTTATTTACTTTTCATAGCCCTATCCTTTCTGAAAAAGGTACAGCATCCTTTAAAAGTGGTAAAACAATAAGTCACACTGAAATGGCTGTGAAACTCTTCCAATTTCTTCAGTACAGATGTTGTTTCCTTTTAACACAGATGTGGCAGAGTTGAGGAGACTCCCTGGAGAATCCACAGATATTTTCAGTAGTGACAAGTGCCCATCCCAAACATAACTTTTAATCTGTTTATCCCTCCTTGAATACTAGAATAGAGCATTTTCCTTTTATAACATATTAAAACCAAGTCTGTATAACAAAAACACCTCCAGCACTCCAATACCACCTGAATGACTTTCTGATAAATGCTTACTAATGCCACAATTGCTCCCACTGTTAGAAATAGGCAAAAAAGATTATGCACTACCTTTTATCTGACAGGGATGCCATGTCCCATTAGGAGATACACATTTGTGTCAGGGGCAGCATATAGCATCCTGAAATTGCAAATGAACACTAACGAAGAGATAGGATTCACCCAGAGTACAACAGAGATTTTGCGCAAGCCAGAAAGTACTGGAATCCTAAAGAACTAATTATCAGCTTTGAAAACAAAGTGCCAATAATGGTTCTATATAACAGCATCAGTGAAAAGCAACTCCAGAGAGAATTTACACTTTTTTTTTTTTTTTTTGCCTGTTATTGATATTTTGTAGGCAAGTAAGTCAGAGAATTTCCTTCCTTTGGTCTTGTGACCCATTTATATATATATATAGCATCTCTGAGGATGCAATGTATGTTCAGTTTTGGCAAAGCCAAGGCTAGTATGGAAGTAGCAATTACGATTTTTCCCAATAATTGTCTGCATATAATCTTTGCTAAAATCTTACACTAAGACACTCAAGTTTGGAGACAATTTTCATGGAGGTCACATTAATTTTTCTCAGACTGCAAGATTATTCTAAAGAAAAGAAACAATTAAGGTGCATTGTTTGATCGTGATCATTCATTCAAATAAATGTGTCATTACAGAACGCATTCCTCTCGCATTTTGCATGCTCCAAGTTTATATAACATTGTGCCCTCCCTTTCCAACAATTAGCATGCAAAGTTTGCAACTTTTCTCTCCTAATAGAAAAAAAAAATTATACCTACATACTTGCTAGAAGCCTTTTTAATGTTTTTTTCAAAGACAGGTGGGTCTCAGGATAAAACACAAGATACAAAAGGCCTGAAGATTGCGTGCAATTCTCTTGTGAAACAAGACACATTGGGCTCTGACAGCCCAGCCAGCCTTTCAGCATTACTATATTTCTACAATCCAACCTAAGTCTTCAGACCAGCAGCACAGCTGGAGTCCCAGGGGGTTGTTTCTCCTCCCAGGAGAGTAACCCTGTGGCTACCAGGCTGTATTAAGGAGGAGGAGTAGTCTGCATATCCATCCATCCCAGCAACTTGGGGCAGACCTGTCTCAACCCCTCATCCTAGTGCACGTATCAGAGCCCTAGACTGATCATGCACAGTACCCAGTGCAGAGGCACCATGATGGCAGTGCACACCTAGACTATAAAAGGGGATCTGAAGAACATCTTACTGACAGATAACCAGGACAATTAAAAACAGTGATGTGCAGATTAAAAACAATGTATGTGCAGTTATATAGAAATCTATAATGAAGGAATAGAAAGCAGTAGTGTTAGTCTGCTATCAAAGATCACAAGGCACTTGCTACTGACCTTTGGGTGGCGGGGGCACTGCATCAGTCAAAAAGTAGCAAAGATGCAGTGTTTTGTGTTGGCTTATGAGATCTCCTGGTTGCATGACATATGCATGCAAAACATAATAATTTCAGGTTGTTATTCATATGAAAGAATTAAACTATGTTTAATAAAAAGCACAGCATTATAAATATTCCTGAAACCATTATGTTTATCTTCTGCCATTGAATTTGATATGACTAAAAATTAAACAATTCAAAATTTGTTAAAATAATTTATAAGCCAAATATTGTAATTGTGGAAGTTCATGCAATTGGTCATGTCCATGTACTGAAAAAATACTCATATCACATTGTATTTGTCTTGATTATTGGGTGGTAGGAAAACATTGTAAAACAGATTGTAAGAACAATCTAGCGTTGTGCTGAATAACTGTATTATCTAATTTCATTACATTGTTTAAGACAGCAAGTACATTGTATCTTTCTACTTTTTAAATTATTATTATTTTATAGGGACTTAGCTGTCCTCTGTTAAATAATGTCATATAACCAATGACCCAAAAAAGCAATCAATCAGCTAAATAACATAGAAAGATTTAGTATCTGCACACAACATAGCAGCCTTTCGGCAGTCTGTGTACATAAGAGGGAATGCTGTATAATACCGGCAGTGCCATTCAGAAAAATGTGTCTCCAAAGGAAATTAATTAGAATGACTTTAGCTACTTTCATTGTAGCATTGCAGCCTATGCCAAATTGTGCCAAGTAACCAATTCTAATCCTTCCTATTCCTGTTGCTTCCTGGGGGCAGACAGACAATGCAGGAGGATGCACACTATATTCTTCATATATTTTTGATTTATTTCTCAGTTGACTGTAGGTTTGACTTCAGTGGGAGTATTGACCAAAAAGGAGACAACAGGACTTGGTGGGTGACCAGCCCAAAAGACAGTTCATTCTCTGACTACTAAACTTTACAGAGAATATTGAAAAACAACTTTTTCAAAGCCTAGCTGGCATAGGCTTTGGTGCAAACAGTTGAAAGGGGTAAACAGTTGAAAGCCAATTACTAGTGTTCGTCCTACCTCCTACCATCTTCACATGTCCTCCTTGGATCAGGGGGCTTCAGTGAAACTGCTCCTCCTGCACACTCAAAAGCTATACCTCTGAGAGTCCAAACAGTTCTCCTTCCTATTCTGTACTGAAGGAACTATTAATTCTTAAAAATGTGCCATGCAACCCACCACTGGCACCAGCAAAATTCCCAAGAATAAGACTGGGCAACAGATTTTGTGCAATATCTTTAAGCCTTTGAATGAGACGATCCCAGCAGATATGATCAAGGAGTCCATAACCCAACTGCAAGACAACACGGAACAGAACACAGCCAGCTTGGGAACTAGGCAGAGAGTGGCAAGACAAGCAGGGACTGGTATAAGAGAAGAGAAAGACTCACCCAAGTCTTTCCCAGCATAATCATGGAGTCCATATGCATATAAGGTCCAATGTTTTACTCTTTTAATTCTGCTCTTATGAGTTTTGTGATACAGTCAGCTTTTGTGACAAGCTCAACCTGTTCTCTTTGTGCTTTCCTATCCCTGTCAGGGACCTTCCAAGGCAGACCAGACATAATGCATATTGCTGCCTACTTTCTTCTGTTCCAGTTACGCTCTGGCCATCTATCCTGTGATACCATTACATAACCTTCTACAAGAACACTGCTCAACCATATTTCACACATCAGGATTTTACCAACCTGAGAGATATATACAGGCAGGGGAAACAATGGTAGACTGGAGGTAAGAGGTCCTAAAACAAATTTGGTCAAGGTTAAGGCATAGCCACAAATAAGAAAAGACAAACAGTGAAGTGTAGAAAACAGACCTGGAAGATCAGCGTCAATCTCCTTAGTGATGGGTACACTATAAATAAGTAACAGTGAAACTTTTGCAAACTGTCATCTGAAAAGGACCAAAAAGCCTAATTTTTGTCATTATGGAAGCTTGGAGGCAGGAGTTCTTTTTTTTGTTTTGTTTTGTTGTTTTTTTTCCTCTGGTAAAATATCAGTTTAATGTTTTTGGAAAGATTTTGCCTTTTTTTTCAGGCATATCATCAAAACCTATTAGTGTAATACTTGCTATCATTCATTTACTGGAGAAAACTCGTTAAACACATGTCACTTCCAAACTGTGTGACATAACATGAAATTAAAATGACCTTCATTTTGGCACACTACTGCACTGAGTTAGGGTATTACTAAGTCCTAAGTGCTATTTGTTTATAAATGCCAATCAGGGTACTGCTATAGCTTTAATGTATTCAGAGATTGTGCAGCCTATGACCATCTGTATCTAACTTCAAATACTGAAGTAGCTGTGAGAGAAGAACCACAGCTACTGTATGAAACCAAATTTATTTATCTTCTTAAACATAGTTGCAGAATCCATTAAATGGAAAGAAGAATTTGTCATTAAAAAAGAAAAATAGATCACAGCTACTTTAAGACAATGGATTAATTTATATTGAAAACTTGACCAAACAAAAATGGAAACATTGGCATATTATTTGCTTTTGTCAGATGCCACTTCAGTATTTAGGATCCTGTCCTGAACTTGCATCTTGGGTCTAGGTTACTTCTTCCCATCCACATGGTTCTCACAGCAAGTCCATAAGAGTGATGGTTGAATGAGCGAGCCATGGTCATGTCTAACTTTAAACACAAAGGTGTCTAATTATCAGTCTTTAAAATGCACATGACTGCATCATAAAAAGCCACAGGCTACAACATGGAGCTTCAAAGCACTACCACAGAGTGCACAGATGTGTATATCAAGCTTCTTACACCCACTGTCCCACTTTCAGGACTCAGGATAGCCAAACAAGAGTCAAATTTCTACTCATTTCCTGAGGTTGCTTAACAGCTTTGGACAGCATCAGATGGATGCTGTGGATCACTAAGTTTTTGTCCCCTGGACCTTTTAACAAACATTCAACTGTCCCCTCTCTCATCAGGGGACTCCTCCTGAAGAGGTGCCGAGCTCCAAGACAAAGACATGACTGATTCTTATATCTGTTCCAACAAGCGGCTCCATGGCTATAGCAAATGCAGTATTTCACTGTGTCCAGCCGAGGTCCTTCTCCTGAGGCCTAACAACACAAAAGACAGTTTGTAATAGTTCCCTTTGAAATCAAATTAGTAATGTTTCAAGGCATGACCCGTAAAGGGCTGCTGTCCAGAATCTACATGTGTTTGACAGATACATCTTCCACCTAACAGTCCTCTTCAAGAATACAGATGGGATCAAGATGTTTGAACAGAGCTCCAAAAAGAGAGCCATGGGATATCAGGATACAGAGCAAAGCACTCTATCTCATCAGATAAAAAAGAAACAATATCAGATACAGTGTGAAATAGCTCGCTCCAGCTGGTAGGCCAGATTCTGACACCATTATATAGGTTAGATTGTTGCAGAGGAAGATGCTGTTCCATATGTGCAAGAGCTAGCAAAGTATAGCCTAAAGTAAATTATATAAACTTGTGCCAACTCCTTATAAAGCTATTACAAAGTCACAATCTCTTTTTCGCATATGTCCATACACAGTAAAATGCTAAAAGTTACTGTGGGCTGTATGTTCATAAACATAGGTACTCTAAAGTATTGGAGACTAAAGTCTTTAGACAGCAACTTACTTTTACCTAGCTGGCTATTTGTTAGCTGAAGGACTAAGCTGGGACTTATGCAATGCATGTTTGGTTTCAAAGGACTAATAAAAATCAGCGGATGACATTCCTGAGATATGTACTGGTGTATCTCATGGCAGAGAGACTGTGGGTCTTGAGGGTAAAACAAAATGAACTGAAAAGCTAGAAAAGATGATGACTTCTCAAGTTTGCCATGATATATTTGCTTATCTGCCAGAGAAGTAACCACCCTATTGTCCTGCAGAGTGAATCTCTCCTTCAACAAACAGATTTGGAGTAGGTATATGAAGATAACTCCTGCCCACGGTGTGTGAAAATGAGAAAACATTTGGTAGTTGGCCTTTCCAAACACCCAAAGGCCCCATTTGGCTGTAGAGAGAATTAATTTAAAGCAGGCAAGTTCCTAATGTAGGCCAGGCCTCAGCTCCATAATTCATTTTCACATTTGGCTTTAGACAAGAAAAAAAAAAAATCATTCTAATACATCAAAAATCTCTATAGCAGCCAAATAAAATGAAACACCTGCTGGCAGGAACTCCACCGGCTACTTCTTGTTGCTAGTGTCTCCTGCCTGAAAAAGGGATACAACCAGAGATGAAATAATGTATTTTACAAGATGAAACAGAGTCTAAGGCAAGATCCAAAGAACAGATAGGCTGTGCAGTCTACACTATATGTCAGAACTAGCCACTTCTGAAAAAGAACTAGATATTTTAGGCTTCAACTAGGAGCTAAATATCACTGACAAATGCTTGTGATTGACAATGGTGGAGTTCACTTATGGTATACTGAACTTATATAAGACTCTCAGTGGCTCATTTCTTCAATAACCTTCAAGTCCTGCCTGTGCTAGCAACAGGAGCTGCAATTGTTTTGGGTAAGAGAACAAATTTCTGCCTTCTTACAAAGAGGGGAAAGGAGCATGCAGTACTCTTAGGTTGTTCTGGAATAAACACATAACCAAGATTTGGCCCATGTTCTTAAATATTTAAAGGATGATTTTTTTTCTCTCAAATTATTATATAATTTATTAACATTTTCAGCAGCATTTAATTACTTAAAACCCTATAGATCACTCAGATCTCATAGAACCCTTATGATTTTCATACTGTTTTTCCAGGATGTTACTTTAGTGACCAGAGAAAGGTCACAGTGACTACAAAACTACATGATAGTACCATCCTGATAATCCTGGAAAATTACATCTGTGTGATATATGCACAATACAATGAGACTCAAACCCTGATATGAAGGAACAACCCAAAAGAGGTGGGAATTCAGTTCATGCTCCATGTTCATGAAAATCTTCCTCTTTGGACCGCCAAGGCAGCCAGTTGCCACACTGACTTTGGTCATTAACTCACCAGAACAGGACTGAGACAGCCAAATTAGAACCCTTTGCCACTAGAATTTTATGGTGAATGATTTAACAAATGAGTCCTAGGGCAGCAGCACCTCCCTCTTGGGTTATAAATCCAGTTAAGCCTTTGATTAAGGAGTTAAACAATAAATGAAGGGTAACCTGGTCATTTTTACCAATGTTTCTATATCAGCAGCAGAGTAACACCGTCCCATTGTGTCTGGAGCAGTAATTAGTGTTCTCCTTGTGACTTGTAAATAAGCTTGGCCCTGGAAACTGTGCTTTTGGAGTAATGGGTAACAGGAAGCTTTAAAAAGACAATTAAAAAAAAATAATGTATTAAAACAAGGACCGAAGCCGAAAGGCAATGATCAGTCTGCCTCACAGACTCAGGATGTTGCACATCAACTGTCGCTCAGGTTAGGGAACACAAGCTGATGGACCTCTCCCCATTCCTGCTTGTGTTCTGAGTTGCTCACATTATTTTTCTTGTAGTACTACTATTTAGAGCCAGGAGAAGATATTCAGCAAGGAATTAAGAGTCTGTGTTAACATGAGTTCTGTCATCCTCATATATCCTGGATTAGGTCAAATATATTCTTTTTCCCTGCTTTCAAACATATATGGTCTAGAAGCAAGCTTTCATAAACAACATCTATACTATTAAGTTGAACATGCCTGGGCCATCCCTGTAGTGCCCATTCTTGGGCACTACAGCTACCTTTTATAACTGCCCCTGTCCATACTATATACTCTTAGCCTCCAAAACAAGACAGTCACTACCCTATTCAGAACAGATCCCTAGCTGGAGCTAATTTCTGAAATTGTGCCTGTAAACTCTTTGGGAAAATTCTAGTTGGTCCAGGCCAAAAGTCATCCAGGGGCTGTTCTGACCATTTAACAGTATAGACAATGCAGTGCTTGGGAATGTCTCCTGGCACTGTTTTGTTTACTAGTGTAGACATTGCTGTAGAGAGCAAAAAAGAAATGCAAAGTCACAAAATATTCAATATCGAGGGCTTTTGTCTTACAGTTGCTTTCTTTTGTTTTCATTGAAATTCTCTTTTTGCTCATTTGCTCTAGATACAGCACAGAAAGTATGTGAGCACAGAGAACAGAACCTTCCAAATCCAATAAGTGCTTATTTGCAGTCACATCAGTTGTCTTCTTGCTGGACATGCCCTTAAAGAACTGCATTCACACATATCTAGCACATTAGAATCAGAAATACCAACACATATTAGTGAAAATAACCACTGCCCTCCTTGCCAATGTTCCTACCAGCCAGTTCTTTGGTCAATACAGCCTTCCAACCTGCCCAAATCATATCCTACTGGTTTAGGAAATTATTCAATGCTTCTGTGAACACCAAGATTAGATATAAATGTATTATCAAGGGTAACTGATAATATTAGACACAGGAAACACGACAGGTACATAAATCATACCATCCCATATATAAATTATACAACCATTTCAAACCAAGAGGGGTCTAGCTGCCTTTTGAACCTTCATAGGGAAAGAGAAGAGATGGAGTCTCTCCTAAGGGGGTGCCCTAAACTGTATCACTTAGCAGATCTGAAACAAAAACCAAGTTGTATTAGAGAGCAGGGAAGCATTTCCAGGTCACTACTATAGGACAGAGCTCCACAGTTCTTGTCTGAGTGTAACAGATCTCGCACTAAAGTCACTGATTATTGGGTTATTCAAGCATTCACTGTTGATATAGATTACACCAATCTGATCCTGCTCAGTTATTCAGCTAGGTCACCTCTTTCCTCAGTTTCACTGTCCTTTCTTAAACAGACATGCAGACACTAGGAGAGTAGTTGCAAATCTTGCAAAGTGAAAAGATCTCCTCTGCCCAGAGACAAACAGAAATCCTGATCTCCCTCTTGTGTCATTACTTCAGTAGCAGCAACTCCAAGGTGCTCAGACCACATTTAGCTTTATGGAATAAAACATAACAAGCTGTCAAAATGTGCATAAATAAATTAGAGTCATTATTCCAGCTTAAGGTTCTGGGGACATAAACAATCCTCTTGAAGTTCGCTGTGACATATTTTGTTGCAAGAGCCAGCCATTAGTATTATATCCTGTATACAGAGAGATGTAAATGCATTCTGTCTTAGGGCCTGGCACTGCGGCACAGAAATTAGCAGGGCTGCATTGGAAGAGAAAATAAAACAGTACAGGGCCAATTCCCTGCCCCCGAGCACAAGTTTTATGGCACAGCCCATGACCATATGGTTAAATTCTCTCCTTCTGCTCACCCCCCAAAAAGGAGGCCTCATCCGTACTTGCCTACCTGGAATAGTCCCTGCCTTATGCTATTACTCTAAGCCCTATCCAGACGTCATCACACGCAGGGAGAGTGCTGACTGGAACAGGCAAAATCATGCTATGGAGCATGCTAACAGTTAAACACCACAGATCACTATAGGTCACTGCTCAAACCTGTGTCCTGTTCCTGTTCCATTCACTAACATAGATAAAATCTGGGTGTTCTGCTAGGATATTACTCTACAACATGTTTACCAGTACTGCGCCTCAAGCAGTAACCCAGCACAAACTTAGGAAACAGTACAAGATCAGGCCAGCCTACAGTGGTACTTCCTCAGTATGCTTTCTTCCAGCAGTTTGTGACTCAAGGACTTCCTGAACCAAAAGGGGTATCTTGGTATTTAACAGGTCTTTGAGGATTCTTCTGAAAGAAAATGAACCCTGGACCTAAGCACTACATAATTAAAAAGTCAGTGAAAACAGGCTTTGGCAATTTGAATTATAAACAGAGCACACCTATTCATTCAGAAAATGTATTTTACATCAAAAGAGCATCAAAACAAGGATGAACAAGAGTAGTGTCATTAAAAGATAGCATCAAGTTGAAAGCTACAATCTCTAAGAACAAAATGGCACTCACATCTTCACAGAACGTTTTTGCTTGGGTTCAGTGAACACAAAATAAAACAAAACAAACTTCATAGCATATTCCGGGCAGAACCTGCTGTATCCATAATCTGTAAGAATAGCTGATAACTCAGTGGCAAAATGTAGGCTCCTTTACTTTGTAAGCAAGAATTTTTATAAGAGTTTTATCCTAACATTTTGGGGTTTTCCCCTTTAAGGTCTTGAAAAGCCACCATAACAGCTGTGCTTTTGGGTCCTGATGGGTATTTTTGTCTTACTTGCTAAATCCATATTAGGAGCTGAGGCAGCCTAAGCAGGATGAAGAACTACTATTCCATCCTTAAGTGGGAAATTCCATGAGATAAAACATTCTTGTGTTTTGTCCAGCAGAAATACTGTATTTCCACTGAAAATACCATACTAATAAGCTCACTTGTGATGGTTTTTTTCTAGAAATAAATAGGACAGAAATCTTCTGACTTCTCGCTGTCTTTCTCTTCCTCTTCATGAACATGGAAGCAAGTTGGTCAAAACAAAAACCTAAATGCAACTTCTTCCTGCTAACAGTAAAACTTTAAGAGATGGATATTCTCTTACTTTTCCCTTGATGTATCAAAAATATACTGAAGGAAAACCATACTGCTTTCCAAAATTTGAGGTTGACCATGGAGAGGAAAGACTCCCCAGAAACTTACCCAGCACAAAAAGGTTCTTGCTTTACTCTGTGCTTAGTCAGAGCCATGCAGGTGCAAGATTTAATATCTGCTGTCTGACTCCTCTGAGATCTCTCCTCACGTCCATGTATTTAGCAAACATGACACAAAAGTTGTTTCAATATTTTTATTTGGGAAATTAGGGATAACCTACAGAATTTAATTTGGAGCTGATGACAGAGCAATTCTGACTAGGTTAGAAATCAAGAAGAATGCGAAGTCTGCAGCCAAATTTGGGAAGGAGGCATAAGGTATTGCAAGGTAGAATTCCCAAATTCTGTATATTGCTTTCTTATATATTATTAGAGGGATGCTCACTATGTCATTTGATTCTGCTCTGCCAGAAATTTCCTCATCTATAAAATGGTGACAGTAATATTGCCAACCTCACAGGGATTCTATGAGGACACTGAATTGTTTTGCAGTGTTAAATGAAGGATAAGGGACTCCCTCACCACCCTAAGGCCTCCTCATGTCAGAGGCGCATATTGGGTTCTTGGCTTGAGAATCAGCCCTACTTATTCTCAGTTCTAAATACTTTTGTTTATGGCTTATCAGCAATCCAAAGGAGCAAAACACAAGCCCAAGGCTTTGCCAGCAATGGCCATGGAGCAAAACCAGTTGACACTGTAACCACTACATGGGCCAGGACAACACAAGAAACACAATAACCAAAGACAGAAGAGTAGGATAGGATCAATTTATCAGCCCACAAGCCTGATACATTTACCACTCACTGTAAACATGCTGATTCCTGAATTTGCAATACTAAAATTTACTGAATTAGATTTTCTTTCACCGGAAGGAACAATCCTCTGGTGCTCTACACCGAATTGACAGGCAGGTAGGGAACCATACAAGTCACTGTGGAAAGATTTGCGAATTTTTACCTAAACCAGCACTGATCTGGCTTCCTCAGATCACTAATTACCTTCAGATAAGAACACAGCCAACATATTGATGCAAAATATTGAAATACAGTGTTTATAGTTATATACGTAAGAGCAAATTAAACATGCAGAGGGGAGGAGGGGAGCACAGGACAACTGAATCTAAAAAATTGGACCAGAATAGATTTGAGCTACAAAGCATTTCAGAAAAAAAATCTGGAAAAAAGTGCAAAATGATCTTATAACTCTAGCAAGTCAGTCACATAGCAATGGCTCATTGCTCAGTTCTGGCTTTATAGGAAAGGGAAGTATTTTTATGATGTGGAAACTATAGGGAGGGTAAGAGGTGCCACAGCCTCCTCAAAAACATTGACTTTTTCAAAGCAGTTGCAAACATCCTCTTAGAAAGAACACTTGTATTTGACAGTGCCCCCAAGCCTCTCACACCTCTTCAGTGATGTTAATGTTTTGGAATATACATGAAAAATACCAAGACCTCTCAACAAGGTATCCAAACAACAACTGGAAAAAGGTCTAATACACAGGAGAGGTAGCTTTACAGAAAGATATGATGAAGTTCCCCATTTCTTTGCCCCGAGCATAAGTAGTGGCAGGAGAAAGGTCAAACATAACGAATATGGGATTCCCCAAAAAGCTAAGACAGGTTCTGAAAATACTGTATGTACAAGATTATATCCTACCAAGCTTCTGGCCTTTCCCCTCTGGTGGTTACAGTCCAGATTACGTAGGCATGCCTTATCACTGAAGACAGACAATTAAATATGGGAACATCTGTCAAGCAAATGGTCTGTGTTCTTGTGAAACCATTTCACCATTCTTCCACAAACAGGAAAATATTTAGCAAGAGGTGTGCAAACTGGGTACAGATGCAAGAGCGCGATTGAAAGGTGGGTGCTGTCTGCTAAAAGCAGATCTAGACACAAGGATTCATTATGAAAAATATTTCCTTTGTCCTTCAGACTGAGAATTTTCTTCATCTGGCCTGAAAAGGTTTGTTACTTTTATTCTGAAATTTAAAGTGTTTTCAATTCATGCTTCCAACAACAAATAATTAACCTCAGTCACATATTTACAGTACTTTTCAGAAAAACCTATTGACCACAGGAAAATATTCCCCTGCACGTCCACATAGACCAAAGCATTTAAGCCATTGGAAAATACAGCAGAGAATAAAACATTCAACTGTTAAAATCCACTTATCCAGTCAGTTTCTCTATGCTTCTTTCTAATAGCTCTTCAGAGTTTCAGTTCAGTGACATGAGAAACTCCCAAATTTGGAAAGTGGTCAGTCTGCAGAGAAAATACTTTCCAACTATTTTGATGCGTTCTGGTGAGACCCTATATTACTCCAAAAGCCCTGGAGACGTGCACTGTAGTAACATAAGAGTTGAAATTTGTCCTTATATTTTTGCACCACTAAAAACCTGCATAATTCTTCATTTTGAAGACTTAAGTAAGACTTAAGCAGTGCATAGCCTGGTACCAGATCCTCTTTGTGTTGGCACAGATTTCACCCAGGCAAGACAATGTTTGCTCAGGTGCAGTACCTTCGATGAGAGTTAATCCCTTTCATTTCTGACACAATAGTTATTATGTACAATAACTAATAAAAGCCACTCTTGAGATCAACAACCTACACATTTTCAATTTCCTCTCATGTACTTTTTAGCCTTTCATAAGCTCCTTTGATCCAGTATAGGTGTCAATCTTTGCATGCTTGTAGGTCACAAGAAAGTTCATCTCATGTTAATAGCCCAGTCACCTTAGGGTGCATTGATTTTAACACATTTCCATTTCCAAATTTCAATTTATCATCTTATTTCAGTCATTCCACCATTCTTAAAGATGCCAAGCTACAAAGACTGTGATTTTGCTTGGACTCCGTATTAAAAAGGAAAAAGTCAAGTCAAATGTCAATGCTTCCTTCTTCCTTGGCCTGCTGGAGCTGCACACACACATACACTACTTTTTTCTATCAATGCAAAGGTCGGCTATTTGAGGCAGGATTTATTTAGGCTCTTAACTGAGGAATAACGTTCATGAGACAGAGATCTGACACAAATCACACATCACAAAATGCAGTCAAATGAGGGCAGTTCAAAATGTGATTCCTCCTTCTCCAGAGTACTCGTAGGCTCAGATGATGTGAAATCTGCAGTAAGGACTCCAAATTTGGGGAGACGCAGGGGGTTGCCTGGAGTGGGAACTCCTTCTGGAGTCTAAGTCAGGGTGCTGCCTTTGGTTTCCAAACCAAGCACGACTCTCCCCACTTCTCCCTTCCAGCCCCCCAGGCTGAGCATAGCCCTTTCGAAGAACATGACCTGTGCTCCTCCTCTTCTCTCCAAAGTAAGGATTCAGATTGTGAGCATGCCAACCATACTCTTGCACAAATGTCCTTTATAGTTTTTCACCTTTCTCCAGAAATCACGCGTACCAGAGCAACACACCAAAAGTTCTGCATTCTTTGCTGTTTCAAGCAGGACCAGACACTGCCAGAAACAGCGTGCAAGACTAGAAGGACTGGACTTAATCTTTTCTGGGAAGGCAAACCGTATAGAACTGTTTGTTTTTATTCTGCTGTGAGACATTCCAGCTAGTGGGAAGTTTCAGGAACTTGTTCCAATGGGTTGTTTCTCCTGCTCCCTCCCATGACAAATTGAAATCAATATTTTTGGATTCTTCTCATTCCCTTAAAGACACTCTCTCTCTCTCTCTCTCCCTCCCCTTCCGAGGTCACACAAACTTTGCTTTGGACTCCAAACTATTAATTTTTCACATTACTCATTTTAGGTGTCTGAAAAGCTTCTTACTCATCAGGCCATACAAGGCAGCATTCCTTTTTTTTTTTTTTTTTTGGTCAAGAAGAGATGCATCTCTCAGCACCAACACATGCTGGCTTTGCCTACCACTCACTCAAAAGCCCTTTTTTCTGTAGGAACAGCAAACAACTGTGCCAGTCAAGGATATTTGGGGCAGCTTTTCATGCAGGTAAAGTAACCACAGGGAATCATAGTGAAGCTGAATTCAATTCTTACAGGCCACCGAACACTGACTTCTGGTAGGCAGTAGTTTCAGCTACACTTTTAACTAGCACTTCAAAGCTCCATAGTCTAGTATTATTCTCCATAGCTCTGCAAGGATTCCTGTCAGCAATGTCTGGAAAAAAGATGAGCATGTAACACAGGAAGTGGCTTGTGAAGCAAGAAGCAACCTTCCTTATTTACCAGAGGTTCCTTTTTCTGCTCAGCTCCTCTCCAGGACCTGTTTGGACTAGCAGAGGGATATAACAGTGCAGCCCTACCTGTCAGCAGGGAAGAATGTTTGTGCATCTGATTCTTCTATCTCTCTCCACCACGGCTTTGCTCTTGGATCTCCTCGGGCTCCTGATAACCTCCTGATGCTACCTCAGCTGTTTGTTTAACATAAACCCATAAAATTCTTGAGGTTGCCACATCACCATTTTCTTCTGCCCACACCCAGGAGCCCATCTTTAGACACACAGTAAACAATTCCTAGCAGACTCCACATTTATTGAGACAATTAACAACTCCATTAAAAATTCAGCCCTGGCCCATGCTTTATACTGCAATCTTTGGTACATCACTGTCAGGTGAGATTTTGCTGATGTATTCAGACTTTACCTACACAAAAAATATTTGTATTCTTGCAGCCATCCACTGAACTCTCCCAAAATGCCACAGAAAGAACTACCAAGTATTTTTAAGGAAAAAAAGAAAACAAGGAAAGTATTTTCTCCCATAGGATCTTCAGCAATTTTAAGCTTATATAGACAGGGTATAAAGCATTCTGCAAAGGGAAAAAGCAGATGTTGCCACAAAGCCAGTTTTGTCCAGCTCTCTATAAGATTCATTTACTTCTGAATAGATTGGATGCAAGCAGCATCATAATCAGGTATTTCTGGTTTGGCCCCTGGGTGGACAAAATATAGCTGAAATCCAGATGATCCACATTTTTTACATCAAGTAAGCCAGCGTTACATACAGGGCAAAACAAAGCAATCTGCATATGGCCCTATCTAGATTTCAGGTCTGAAAAATATGCTGAGCTGCTTGTGCTTGTTTGGAAACACTCTTAGGTCTAAGTCAGCACGAAGGTCTTTACTTGCTACATTGCTTCATGCCTACCTGGGACAACATTCGGTGCAACTGTTTGTACAGCTGGATGAAGCATTCAGGATGTCTGTTTGAGGTGCAAGTCCTAATTCCCCTCCCCTGCAGACACTTGAGAATATAGTCTGTGACAGACTATATTGTGCACAATTTCTTCATTCAGTTTTCTTGGAAGCTGAGACTACCTTTTTTCATAAATACATAGGTCTATGTTTACACAAATTTGTATGCATACATTTCAAAAAGAGAGAGAATTAAAATACTAGTCAATCTGCATTAAGATCCTTTGTTTTAATAACACAAATATCTGAAAACATGTATTAGTACATACATTTCCGTAAGTCCACAGCCTATTTCCCAACCAAAGACAACATGTTGCCCATGCAACAGCAGTAAAGCTGTCATACTGCCTTAGGCTGTAACTTGCAATCTGTCCATATCCAATACTTCACTGAAAAGGAAAAGGTGCAGGCCCTAAATCTGGATGAAATGACTGGCAAGGGGCCATTCTACCTTAAGTTCAGCTTACTTTTACCTTGGCAAAAGCATTTAAATACTCTAATATAGATTTGTGTCATTTCATCTGGGTGCCTTCTCCATAAAGGCCTCAGAAATTAATCACGTTTACTCCACAATCATGAAGACATGCCTGAGTTAGCACGAAATTACTCTTCAATTTTCTGCCTCATTTTTGCCACCTTCTTCCCTCTCCCCCAAAATACCTGTCCTGGCTGAAAATATTACATACTATCTTTCACTCTTACGGAGAATTTTACCTATGATAGTTAATAAGATTTTTAATGCAAATGATTTTTAAGACTATATAACATCTCCAAAATTTCCTACATTGTTTTACAGACTTTGTTGCTGTTTGGTTAGACTCATGGGCACCCATAAATTCAACATCTTCAGATTGTATTTTCCTATTTCACACTTTCAAAAGGTTCCAGAGTTGTGATTCATTTTATAGATAAATGGCCAGCAATAAACAACTCCCTTATTCAGGTTTTTTGTTATGTTTCATGTTTCATTAGAAGATGCAAAACACCCTGCTAAACAGTAACTGAAAAAGAAAATATTGGAGCAGGGAGCTGTGTTTGTAAGGATCTTGTCAGTTTAATGGATGCAAAATGAAAGTTATTTTGTAAAACCTATTAATAAAAAATATTCCCAAGCTAAACCAAAGTCAACTGCAGTATTTCTGCTCTACTTTAAACAATATTAGTTTCATAACTAATTATCTCACAATTACTAATATTTTTCCTTGATGAACTCTGTGCTGCCTCTTCATAATGAAAGTGCTGCAAGGTAATACAGCAGTCACATGACAATGCAAATAGGACCCATTCAATTTGTGCAAAAAAAAAGGTTGCAAGGAGCAATTAGCACTTCATTAATATGATATAAAATGCTAATTTGCCAGATATCCCAAGTGACTCAAAACTCCTTTCCATCCATATGTGCAAATAATAGTTAATATGACACAGCGTGTGTGAATCAGGTTCATGGTGCATTAGCCAGAAACCCTGTGTCAGTTTTCTGTATAATAGCTATTAGTTAATATGAACAGTAGCTCATATTTAACCTATGACAGCAGTGTTAAATGATAAAAGGATCTGCTGGCAGCAATATCTCATAATTCCACCCCTGTAAAGTTCTCCCTTCCTTGCTATCCAGGATGAAGTATTGGAAACTGACTTCTAATCTAATTTATAAAGCAGATTGAAATGAAGTGCTGCTAGCACTCGGCTCGGCTGCTCAGCATTTTGAGAAGCAAGATCACTCCTTGTGAACTGCACAGCTCAGGCGTTCTAGCACTCACTGGCAGCTTCTAATGATCAAAGTATTTGACTTAAATAATTGATTTATTTATACCAGTAAAGAAGCTCCAGGGGGTTGTGAATATTATGAGATATAATCACACCACTAGGGAATTAGAGACACTCAGATGTGCCTTGTGCCTACTAGTGCCCTGCGGGTGTGATTAGGATACCACACATCAAAGGAATTTGCTGTAAAATTTTTCATATAATAAATTAATAAAAATAATTTACTTACTTAAATAATTCCACTGATTTAATGGGACAGATCTGATGCAAGATGCAGTATGTGGAGAACTACAATGAAGTGTGTTGATCTAGGACAGTACAGAAGCCCTGACCATCTTCAGTTAATGCGTAAGTACCAGCAGGATCTTCTGACTAGTGGGCCCTTTTCGAGGTATCATCATCATCTCAAAGCTTACTGTCCCTGATGAGTGTTTCCAGAGATTTTAGCCAACCTGCATTGTCTGAGATGGAGTAAAGCAATGCTGCTTCAGTTAATCCTGTCAGGAAGAGAAATGTTTATTAATAGTGACACACAGGATGCTACCACATGCTGGCACAGGGGCAGCCTAAGCAATGGCTGAAACACCACACGGGGAACTCAGTCTCTTCTGGTCAGATTATTTATTCATGTATTTTAACATGGAAACCTACCTTAGCTATTTATATGGCTTGGACCACTGCAGACTACAAATATTTTGCAGTCTCCAATGCACTTCTCACCCTAGCATGCAAAGATGATAGGGAAGTGTCCTTATTTCAATTGTACAATAAGAAATTGAGTCACACAGAGACCAGCTAACTTGCTCAAGGGCACACTGGGAGGCTGTGGCAGATCAGGGAATTAAAATCATACTGAGTTTCTGCACTATCCTTCCATTTCAGAAACATGCCAGCTTTTGCACTAAGCATATTACAGAGCATATTATAGTAACAGCCAATTAACATCATGTTCTCTGTAACCTAGCCTAGTGCAAGGGAAGTATTGGATGTTCTAGTTCCCAGAGTATACAATCCTTTCCTACATCCTAGGACCCACAGGGAAGCAGGCAACCACAGCAGTGACAGGAAACACAAACACATCTTGTTAGAGAAGACATGCACTTGATACCCGTAGTTCCTCTCTGATCCATAGAAAGGCATGAAGATGGAAAGGAATATATTATGCCTTGGACAAGCTAGTATTCCAGGTGCAGAACATGATGACTGTGCCTGTCCCTGAGTTACAGAAACAATGACTGAATAAGACTTCTTGAACCCATGTCTCAACTTCCCCAGTGTCAGGCATTACTTATCTTACATTGCTTTAATGCCCTCCAGAGATTTGCAAAAGAACACTGGAATTGTGATACTGTTTAAACTAGTCATGTGAGTTCTAAGTAAAGAAATCAATAGCAATTATAAATTCCTCCAAAAGCACCATCTCTCTCACTAAAATTATAAGGGACAGGGTTTCAAGGGATTCATTCATACTTAGGGGGAAAAGCCTGAAAATCTGTTCAACTTTTCCATACTTCAACATCATTTCCATCCTTGCATATCTGTTCCGATTTGGGCACACAACACATTGTGTGTGCCTGCTCAGCTCATTATCAATTTATCCCACAGAATGAAGTGGCATATCACAAATTAGATGTCCTTCATATCATGCATGTTTATATTGCAAGGGTCAGATATGAAATCAGCTGCCACTTCAAATGTGTCCAAAATTCAGTCTCTCTCATTCGATGAATTCAAAAGAAACTCTCATGGCTTGAAATTTCAGAATTTAAATTGAGTCTAGCACCATGCAGTCCTCTATCAATTAGCCAGACAGTGTTATATGTTATACTATGGAAAACAAATAGTTCTTTATGTTTATAACCCCTTTCACTTTCTTTACTTCATTTTTCCAATATACACATAATAAACACAGTCTATCCTACAGACGCAATTTCACTGGGGTGGACAACAAGAGGACTGTATTCTCCTCATCACAAGGGGATACAGCACCATTCCCATGATGTGACATGGCAGAGGCTCTGTGAGGGTGCAGCCCCCACATTTAGGTAGGGCTGAATCTGCCCATATGGTCTTGCAACATGACAGGTGTTTGCCTTGTCCTAGTTATCCCAGCCCACTTTAGCATCATAGAATTGAATACAGTTAGTGTGAGGGACCAGAAAAACTTGGAAGCAGTCTTCACATCTAGGCCTGTCTTTTCTGTGGCTGCCAACCTGGGCTTCAAGAGGTGCCTGATCTGAGGGAGCCTGATGTTGACTGTGAAATCTTAGATGTGATCCCAGATTGGATTATAACAAGGGTTCAGCAATTCCAGTCCTAACAACATCCCAACTGCATCCCACAGCATGGCGGCCTGTTAGTTAAAACCACAAACCCAGAGAGTCTACCCTTGAAGCACACTATCAAGTTTGCAAGCAGTCAGTGAAGATCAAGGATTAACAACACCAGCTTTCAGAACTGAGGGGGGGATGAACAGTTTCTGTTTTGTTTTCTATATCAGCCATGACCTGTGTGTTACTCTCAAGGATAACAACAGCTACAATACCTTGCAGCAAACCAACTGCTTAAGAGCCCAGAGAAGTGGGTCACTGTGAGAGAGCACACACCAGAAAGAGCAGCCCCTAAGCATCTTGGTAGTGAAAATAACTATTCTTGACTGGAGACAAAACTTGAGCACCAAGGAAAACAACAGTTTTAAAAGATGAAGCTTATGAATATGCTAGAATTTTCCATGACATTTAGCACTTATAATATTATTTATTTCTACACATCAAGGTCTGTAAGAAACTGAAATTCTCTTTCTTTTCATACAATAGAGTTCTTTGCTTTAGCTAAAGTGGGGGATGGAGAGCATTTCTTAAAACCAAACCTCAGCAGAATGATGAGCAACATAGGCCATGCACCCACCATTAACATAAAAACAGCATTTTGACGGGCAATCTATGGCTGAGCTCAGAGGCAGAAACATAACAGCATGCCAATACTGATGTATGAGTAACAGAACAAAGGTGATTTAACAGTAGCTTTCACAAGCAAGATCTGGCCTTGAAGGCTTGGCCATAGTGAATCACGGATGGTGGTGACTAATGCACTGATGAGCCAGACCACAAGCAACAGCCTGGCAGCCAGTAGGAAGGTTAAGGCATTGGGAGTGATAGTGGCTGATCTTTCCAAGGATACAAAGGTGTTGTATTTGCACAAGCTGCTTCCATCCCCATCTTCAATTGCAGTAATTCAGTCTGAAGGTAACAGGTGCACATAACACTATGACAAAGTCCCAGCCAAGTGGAAGATGCAAAGTCAAAAAAAAATCTAGAGTTGGAAAAGAGGCATTTCAGGGCACTTGATGCCAGTAATAAGCCCAGCAAGGCCAACAGACTTTGTAAGTGAAAGGCAGGAGACAGATCTCCTCAGTTTGATGGCTTCCCCTTCTCCAGAGGCTGCCCCTTCTTGCAGCCTCTGACATTTCCTCAACTCGGTTAGAAGCCACTCTCCTTCATCCCAGGGGTTGTGTCCAAAGCATTGTGAAATCTTGGTGTTGGCAGTGTTTGCAGCTGTAGGAAATAAGATATAAGCCCTAGTGCCATCAGTGTGCTGCTGGCAATGGAGCCTGGTAACCCTATCACCAGCTAGTGCCTTCAGCACTTGAAAAACAGTTAAGCAAACCACAGGCTTGATGATCAGCAACAGACCTGCCTGCTCATTCTGCCCGGAAAGGAAATTCACTCCTTTTAAGCTAGCTGTTAATGCACCATTCTTCTCTGAAAAATAGCAGGCTTAAAACAGCATTTTCCTCCTGAACCAGTCAGGGCTCCTCAGCAAAAATTTCAAATTTGGGACTTAAGTCAGATGATTAAATTCACACTTAATCACCTAAAAAGAGAGAAGGATTTTTTTAGAGGTGTTGACCACCTCCCAGGGCGGGACAGTGAGCAGCCAGTGCTCAGCAGCTCAGAAAGGACAGCAATATGAGAAAGTGAAGTGCCAACACAAGGCACTGCAGTTTGAAAGTGTCAGTCCAGGTACTGATCTTCTAATCTAGCCTCACTGCAGTCATGGAGGGAGATATTCTACCTTGCCTGGTTACCTATTCTGTATTCATCCCCACTTTGTGGGCCAGCTAGGCCTTCATTTTTAGTTAAGTTTCCATGAATTGAATGAGCAAAATGTTATCTGCAGGGCCAAATTCAGTCCTTAGTGTATGCTTATATAGATATAACCAGTACAATTCAGGGAGAAACTCAGTGACACACGAGGAAGAAAAACATTACTTATCTTTTCAGGGCTTTTACTGCTCCTGATAAAATCAGTAGAAGATTTGTTTCAAAGGGAATAGAAGCTGTACTATACATTTTAAATACAGTTTGCAAGGTGCTTTTTAAATCTTTCCATTTTCTATAAACTTACAAAACGAGGAAAGTTTCTTTGCAACTGATAAAAGACAAGAAATGTAGAACTCGTTATTTCTTAGCAACCATTTTACATGACAGAGGCACTGCTTTTAAGGGCACTGCTCTTTTGATGATGAACTGCAATGATTTTTAGTAAAATGTTTAAATCTAACTCCTCATTACTCGAAGTTCCCCACCCCCTTGCCAGCCTGACAGCCTGGAGGCTGTGAAAGGAGGAATGTAATGAGTATACACTAATGCTATATAGTTTCCACAGTTCTTGTTCTGGTGTGACCAGATTTATGTATGGAGTAACTTGAATGTAATCCATCAAGATTATACATAGCATTGGTTTCAACATTTCTGCAGGTAGCACCGTCTCCAAACTCTCCTAGCTGCGGTTGTATGAAAGGAACTGAGATGTGGTGACACAATGTTCATTTGTTTTGGTGGCAAGACTCAATTAAAACAACATAACGGGGTTTAAAAAAATACTAATCTGTGAAAAAATGTGAAAGTGAATTAAGTAAAACCTTCAAATATTCCCTTGTTCGACACAAGCTGTGTGGGCTTACAGCTACTCCCAAGGGAGAGAGAGGTCTTAGAGAAAGCCCTGCTACGAAAGGGCTGGCTGTTAAGGCAAATCCCCGCCAGTTGGAGCCCCGAGGAGAGTGAAGCTCAGCTATTGATGCCCAAACACAGAGAAGACATTGTAAAGGAAATATGAGGGATGAGAATGGCAGTGGAGAAAACAAAATAGGGACAGCCTCCCACACAGGGGGACAACAAATCTGTGCAAATAAGAAACAGCTTTTTCACTAGACAAATTTTTAAAGATGCTCCATGGCTTTCAAAATGCCACCTGGGCAATTAGGGACACCCCATGCTACCACTTCTTGAGGCACAAAGGGGCAAAACATGGGGCTATTAAAAGCAAAACAAAAGCACAGGGGACTTCTTTGCAAATAAGAATCAAGTCAGTTGCTGCCATCTTCAGTGGGGCCAAAAAAAAAAGAAAAAGAAAAAGAACAAGAAAAAGAAAGAAAGAAAGAAAGAAATTAAGATAAAGTAACCTCAAGTATTACTAGCTCTTCAGTTTTACAACCAGTTTTGCAATAGCCATTGGTATTCGCAGAGCCCCACCATCCTAGGACCTTGTGACTGCAGCAGTCATTTTTCAGAAAGGATTACAGTTCAACCAAGTCATGTTTTAAAGCTTTTTCCTTTTCACACACAAGCTATAATCATGGAGTTGCTCCAAACTGCTAGAAATAAAGTTATTTTAAACAGTCTCAATTGGGGGTGGGCGAGGGAGAGGAAGAAGGGCCATGTAAGGAGTTTTGAATCACTAGAACTGAGAGTAGCTTCACACAGCTAGGATTGCTGCACAGAAGAAAAGCTCCCTCCTTGTTGGTATACACTTTCCAGGGCCATAAAAGGATTGAAATTGAAGGCAATAATAATAACAATAATTTATATTTAGAGAGTGCTTTTCCTTGAAGGACTTGTAGGTAATTTTACACATCTGCAGTTCTCACATGCCGTAACACCTCTCAATATTGTTACTCCTATGGCTGTTTCATGGCACACTGTTTAGAGGCACTGAAAGGTAAAATGCCATGCCCCAGGACACAAAGTCAGAGCAGCATCAGAACTACAAAAACCCTCCTCCAAGATTCCTAATCTCACCAAAAGTCCCCAACATGTCTGTACACCCAATGCTGCTAGGTGTTATAAATATAAAGTCCCTTGTATTGCTTTGCTTTGAAGTTCATCTAGTGAATGCGCAGTAGGAGAACAGAACAAATTGCTGGAATCCTCCACATGATCGAATGTTTCCAATGAATGAGGTTGGATTTACTTCCCCAGGAGTTTCTAAAAATTTCCCCTTTTTCCATTAAAAAATCCACTACAGGAAAGGAATCTATCTGCAACCTCCATTCTTCACAGTGAATTGGTCTATGATAGATCATGTTCCTGCAAAGTGAGCAGGTATTCAACTGTGGAAGTATAATTATAAGATATCTATACAGTTCTTGGAGTCATCAAAGAGAATATATGGCAGCAAGACACAGGGCAGTCCATTAGCAGCCTGGTTTTCTCATGACATGAACTTTCTTGCATAGCCCATTGCAGTTTCCTTTAAGAAAAGTGTTGCCTTCACTTGAATTTGCATTAAGAAAGGTAATGCTTTCTTTCTGAGAAGGCAAAATCAACCTTGCAATTACTTTATAAGAGGAGCACCTCTGCTTTCATTTAAAAAAATAAAAGGAGCCACCTAGCTCTGGCATATGGGGAGAGCAGCAAGAATTACATGAAGTTGGCAACACACTGAATCTACCACCAACAGGTCTAGCAGAGGCAGCTCACAACCCTCCGGGGTTCAGTGCTCAAACAAAGCCGACAGGGCACTCGGAAAAGCAACCACAAGACAGCGCCATGGCCATGCTGTACTCCAAACAGCAGGGTGCTAACCCTCTGGTAGCCTCGAAGGAGACAGTGAGGGGGCATGCATGTCTGACAAACACTGTTCATTACCTTTCCTATTTTCCAGAGCTCATGCCTGGGGCCCAGTAATGCTGAAATTCAGCTCTCTCTGCACAGTTAAACACACAGAATAAAATATTAAGTCTAGCACTAATAATGGCTAATATAGATCACCCTCTCTATGAATTCAGATATTCATGCAACACATGAACAAGGAATTTAAATTCTCCAGCCCCTTTCATTTTGCTGTACAGCTCTAAGTGCCCCAAACATGACACGTGTCTGTGGCCTCTAGCACATACAAAAGGCCTCTATCTTGAGACACTGAGAGAAGAGACAAAGCAGGGAAAGGGATGTAGCGTATGTTTTGGCTCTCTGTCTCCTGTGTAAGCACTTCTGAGCTCTGGAATTGACAGTAACAAACAGCAAACCACCTAGTTGATGTGAGGCTAGAGGGGCCACTGCTATGTAGAAATTATTAATTTCCAGTGCAGTACAGTTTAGGAACTCCAACTACAGGCCCCACAATACTATGGGCACTCTGCGAACTGTAATAAATGGGGCATAACAGGTCATTAGCTACTGAATTCAAGACAGATCATTTCTTATAGAAGCATACATTTCTGTCAAAATGGGTATGCTTCTTTTGAACAAATCACACCGAGAGAGACAGCAGTGTTTCTTGTTTGCAAAGGCTTCAGACAACAAAATAATATCTTTTTTCAAATAACTACCCCAGCTGATCACACAACAGTAAGTACCTACGTTGATGCCGATACAAAGAAAAGTGCTTTAACATAGGAATAGTTTGCAAATCACAGATTCTCTCTTCCCGGGTCCCCATCATTACTTTATGATTATAATCATTATCATCTCAAAATCCTAGAGAAAGTGCTAGGGATTTAAAACGGATTATCAACATTATAGCAACATTCGTGGAATTTGGATCTAAGTAGAAAGGTTGCAGAAAGGAAGATTTTGGAGGAATTACTGGAAAGTCAATCTGTGCGTGCACTGCTGGAATGTTTAATGCTTCTGTAACAAAGTTTCAGTTTCGTTTTACAAGCACAGCATCCTTTTTACATTAGCACATGGTATGTGAAACATCACCCTGTTTTCCCCAAATAGCAGCTCTAATGAGTTTCATGGTAGATGTCCTGCTGATCAAACATGGGTTTATGAGCAATACAAAGAATCAATAGGATGCTTGTGCTCCATGCATCAACCCAAGCACAGGCATACTTCAGAAGGCCTGCCTTCTGCCCACAAAGGCGTTATTTGCTGGCTAATGAACAGGGAGACACAAATATAGTCATAGCAACGCTCATGAATAAGTTCAACTAAAAGTAGCATACAAGTGAAATTGTCCAATAAAATATTTAAAAATGCAATAGGCTGGATGCAACTTTCCATTGAAGAAAGGAAGCTGAAAAATCAGTGGTACATGGATCACGAAGGTTTGGTCTCTCTCTTCCAGTGGAGATTCCACAGAGGGAGGGAGAGAGAAAATAAGGTACATCTTTGCTGCCTCCTTCCACTAAATGTTCACAAGCCTCTCCACAAGCCAGCAGTAAGCTCTGGCTCCAGCTGAGGGCACCATCTTGGCATAGGGATACACATCAGGTTTATACACAACATATGGCATAAAGTCCCTCAATGAGAATATTAATACTTACCCTCTGCACTTTCAAGACTCCTTGAAGAGGGCACAGGGGTTAGTCAGAACAATACAGCTCATGAGGTGATACTGATCCATGACATAACTGAAACTTCAGAAGCACTGGAGCCAAACTTCTCTGGCAAGGTGGACCCCACTGATTCTTATGGAAGTAGGTAAAGGCAGCCAACAGACTGGGATCTCTTTTCCTGCCATTATGATCAGAGACATCCTAGTCGTCTATTCAAAACATCACTATTTTGCCACATAGCAAGAAATGCATTCACACAACTAGAGAGATGACTGGAATGACCAAAAAGAAAGACCCCCTCAGTCCATGACCGGGGTGGAGATGCACAGTCATAACCCCATCATGCAACTGAGAGTGATCCTAACACACAACTAGCACAGAAGCTTCCCAAGCAAATGGCTGTAAACTCATGAGCCCTCACAAAGTCTAACCTGACACCATCATGCAGCAGGGAAAAAGCTAGTTGCATGTGACAATTATACAAGGAATGCCCCAGCAAAAGTCCCAGGCAGCCTCCAAATCACTCCGTGCCTGGAGCCGCCTGGGGGCCCTCTGGGACAGGAAGGAGCAGGCCTCAAGCTGGATGAATTGTTCAGACAGCATTGGCTATAACTTGCAAGACCATAAATTGGGCAAACCTACTGCAGAGAAATGAATGGAAAATATTGCATATATTGCATAGTTTTAAGTCCTTCCCTACTCAGAGAAATTCAGTAAGGTGAACTGTGCTGCATTCCCAGCAAATTTCTCCTACATCTATTTCCCAGGAGGCAGGGACTAGGCCTAGTTAAAATAATCAAGTCCCAGATCACAACATCTTGCCCTCTTTTCTGCACTGGCAGTTCCATTATGCTGGTATGCATTGCTCAGCCTTTTGCTATCACACATACAATTAAGTTCAGCTTCTAAAAGCCCTACCTGTAATTGGAGCCAGCTGCAACCTTTCTGACACATACTAATTGCCAGTAATGATTTAAGTGCAGTAAATTCACATGCTGCAATTGTTTTAAATAAGGGAATCTCTTGTAGCTTTTCCTTGAGAAAAATCTGTTAATCTTTGCTGCTGACTTATCAAATCCTCCAGTCACCTGTTTACCATCATTTTCATGAGCTGATAACGTGTTTATTAGAGCCATAATATGCAGCTGGAAGCGTAAAGGTCTCATTTGGTGGAGTATGAATTCTATCTAATATATCTGTATGGAAAAGCTTGGTTTCACCATCCAACTCTGTTCAGCAAAGAATTTGATCCAAAATAGTACCTTTTATTCCTTTCAAATGGAATATTAGCTCTTTTAAGCTCAATACATTTCCCAGAATACCATTTGGATGAGCATGACAGCTTGGTTTTTGTTAAGCCCAAGATATCATCACTTCCTATGGTGAATATATCCAGCCTTAGTTAATTTCTGCTTAATTGTATTCCACTTTTAATTATTTTTCACATATAAAAGCAAGCTCTACAAAGTAATAAAATGCCATGTTGATTCTACGAGGCTGGTTTAAGAGTTCTTCTTCCCACATACTATTTTCTTTCAGGAAATCTTACCTGAGATACTGCAGACAATACATTTTTGCAGACCGAACCTGTTATCTCCCTGGAAGACTTGATACCCCTCTGCCAAGGATTTTCTTTTTTTAATCATGCTAGTGAAATTACTGCAGTTTGGAAATCAGTGCACAGGGTTTATCAGTCTATTTTTTTCACCAGTGAGTTATTCCCAGTGGACAACCACATGGCAAATGGGTTCTGCTGCAGCTGAGTCCATTGGCTCTTCAGCTTATTTCTCTATGTGATACACTGAACATCCTCAGCTCCTGCATCCTCCTACATATTAAAATCTAGCTTTAAACAAATGCTATCTTGTCCAAGACCAGGAAAATAAATATATTCTTCCAGGCTGCAAAGGAGCAAAGCTGGCCTATGGTCAAGGAAATGTTCCATCCTTTATTTGCATTTATTTCCCATTTCCTTTATTCTTTTATGCCCAATTTCTGTATTTTTTAATCAGAAAATTGAAATGATCAATTTCCAATTTCAGGATATATCAATAAGATTGACCATTTGTCACTGCCACCTTGACATTTACAGACTCCACAATTTTCATTTTTATAAATATCCTAACTCTTGAAATGTGGATGTGCAGATGGCACCTATAGCAAAGCATGAACATCCACATACAGTTTGGGGCTAACCCCAGGTATTGCCCATGTATTCAGAGCACATTTACAAGGGAGCAGAACAAGAACAACTAAACCACAGCTCCCCACCATGTTCCTGCAAGCACTTGCTCTATGAGACACATCCTGTGCTGCCTCGCAGGAAACCTGCCGAGCCCCCACTCCCTTGCGGTGCTGGAGTTGCGTCAAGCACTGCTAGCAGTCCTGCTAAAGCCTTCGCTCTAAACTGAGCCGCAGACCAATGTCACTCTGTACATGAAATGTGTTCACGAACAGAACCCCTGCCTCCCCTATGAGATCTTGGGAGCTTCTTGCTTCCATCACACAGCACTAGCCCGGGGTGGGGGGGGGGACCAGAATGTGAAGTGAGGTTGCTACCCAAATATCTTCAACTATAAGAAAGAAAGGAGAAATAAACACCAAAAAAGAAGAACTGACCAACCCCTCAGGGAGTCAAGGCAGCTTTTTAATGTGAAAGAATAAGCTTTACTCTGAAGAGGAAGACCATATAAGGAAGAAAAGAATCCATAAACAAGAAGCCAAGTGAAAACCTAGATTATGTTCAGGACAGCCAAACTTCCCAACTGCAAGGAGAATTTCATCTGAGTTCAAACTCCTCGATTTGGCTTTTAAGAATGTAAAGCAGGGGCCTGATTCTAGGACAGTATGTGGTTTACTATAAAACAAATGTTGCATATAATAATTTCCTTCCACAATTCCCATGACTTGTGGCATGGGCCCAAAACCTCTTCCATGATTCATGTCCAAACCTCCCATGAGAGATCTGACAGCCAAATTGTTAGTTTTAGTGCATGAGTAGTCTGGGTGAAATGACAAACACTAACACGCAAAGTCATATTGTGGAGAAGGGATGACCACAGCTGCGAATGGACAGCAGAGCTCCACAGAAGGTTTATTATTAATACCTTGAATAAATGTAAAAAATGTTGTGCTTTTAAGGTAAATAACTTTTTCCTACCTAACTGGCCAGTCCTTAGAGACAATTTGTTGTCATTCCATAGCACAAGCCAATTTCCCTTTTCCAAAGAGAAGTACAGAGCGTTTCAACAGATTGAATAATCAAACAGGCTGAACATTCTTAGGTGCCTTAAAATTCTTAAAGTCTGTTTCTATGCCCAATAATCTCCTGAATCTGCATTTTATACAAACTGAGCCAGTGCTGACCATGCCCAGACTAACACCTCCTGGAATAGCTTTCCCTACCACTGAAAACCTTGCCAGAGTAAATAATGTACCAGTTTGCTGATGCAGTCTATTCCAGAACTCCTCCTAGCTTTAACCTTTCCAAATGGTCTCCGAATCTAAAAATACAGCTAATCTGTGGCAACAACTAGTCAAATTATTCATTCCACATTTCATGTTTGCTGTTAATTAACCCCTTTTTCTTCTGGTTTGCAGACTAATCACAGATCAATCCCTATTTTCCAGAAATGTTCACATAACAGTCCATCATATCATACAGAGAAAGAACTCCTAGCCTAACAGTCACTCTGTTCATTACCTATTGTTCCTGACATGAGACTGATCACTTATATCACACACAGTTTCCTTCTTGTCCCTGATGACCAAAACTTTTGAACTGAGGAGAATACTGACAACTGACCTGTTGCCAGCAGGTCGAGGGAGGTGATTCTCCCCCTCTACTCAGCCCTGGTGAGGCCACATCTGGAGTACTGCGTCCAGTTCTGGGCTCCCCAGTACAAGAGGGATGTGGCACTACTGGAGCAAGTCCAGCGAAGGGCTACAAAGATGATGAGGGGACTGGATCATCTCTCTTATGAGGAAAGGCTGAGAGAGCTTGGCCTGTTTAGCTTGGAGAAGAGAAGGCTGAGAGGAGATCTTATCAATGTGTACAAGTATCTGAAGGGAGGGTGTCAAGAGGATGGGACCAGACTCTTTTCAGTGGTGCCCAGTGACAGGACACGAGGCAACAGGCACAAACTGAAACACAGGCAGTTCCATCTGAACATGAGGAAATACTTTTTCACTGTGAGGGTGACAGAGCACTGGAACAGGTTGCCCAGAGAGGTTGTGGAGTCTCCTTCTCTGGGGATATTCAAAACACGCCTGGACGCAATCCTGTGCAACGTGCTCTAGGTGACCCTGCTTGAGCAGGGAGGTTGGACTAGATGATCTCCAGAGGTCCCTTCCAACCTCAGCGATTCTGTGATTCTGTGAAATATTAAATAATGCACCTCGGCACAGCTTTGCAGACAAAAAGTCATTTCCACTAAAATTTGTGAGCATTCCAGATTCACCAATGTTTCTAAAAATACTTCCCAGATATCCCACTGTTAGCACAACGTTAGGGGCCTACAAAGAGAAAAGGACAAAGAAGCAAATGGAAAAGCCTTGCAATGTTTGATTGTAGAAACCATCACTAGAGAGATTATATTATTCAGTTAGCTTTATCTAACCACCTCACCTAAAACTTGTGGCAGTTAGAGATAATTTGACAGTGGAAGCAGAACTGCAGAGGTATGCCTCAGAGTATCAACAACATCCCTTTTTCTCTTTCAGAACAGTTCCTACTTCACGTGTGGTGCCCCACACACGCAGTGGTCAACAAGCCCTGAGAGGGAGCAGCAAGCCAGTTATTCCTGTTTTTGAAGAGGAAGTGAAGGCAGAGACAGGAGGAGGAGAGAACAGCGGTGACCACTGGAGAAGCAGAATTTGAAGAGTGAGATTTCCTGATTGAGGTTAGAAGAAAGGATAACTAAAGAACGAACTATGTCTCCTAGGATATTTTGCTACACCTCCCAGAAACATATTTGAACAGCACTCATCGCATCTTATCAGATAGAGGTACTGAGAAATGGGAGAGAGCCAGGGGCCAGGCATGTGAGCAAGGGAGGACAGGGAACAGCTCAAGCTAATGCAGAGTAATGGAAAGCATATAGGGCCTACTTCCCACACAGCCCCTTAAACACAAAGAGGGGAGAGGAATGTAGCAGGAGACAAAGACTGGCTGTGCCTGAAACCCTGGATGCTAAACATTCAGGGGCACAATGGGAAGGAGTTGCTTAGAGCCATTAAAAATGCAGTAGTGCTGCAGCAATAAGAGCTCAGTCTGGGCCAAGTTGCTCCATTCCAGCTTGCCAAACTTGAAAGGGGCTCCATACAAACCTAAGCAGCTTCTTACCCCCCTATCTGATAGGCTCTTAATGCAGTTCCCCCTTCCAGTACTAATGTTATGTTCTTACTTGCTGTAGAATACCAGAGCTGTAATGACTGTGGAAAGGCTGGAGAGATTTCAGAACAAGAACCAAGGATTTAAGAAAAATGCCTGGTTAACTGTCATTAAAAAAAAAATTCTTCACAGACTGGCAAGTTTCTGTATGCCACTTATCAGGGGGACTTCCCTTGAAAATGAACAACCACTGGCCCCCCGAGGACTTTTCCAACAGTTACAGAAAATATCTAATGAGGCAATGTTTAAGAGACCTAATTATAAGAAAAAATAAACCTTGTTAACCATCTTATCCCATGTATGTCTCAAGTATGACTCAGAGTTTATTTTAATAATTCTCATAGGTTAACATGGCACAATCCAGGCTGCACTGCAGCAATACCACTACTGCAAGATCATGAAGAGGAGCTATGAACTCACACACAAAAGGATGCCTGACCAAATGGAGGTTAAAGAACAGAGATATGCTATGGAGAGGTGAAATTAGCAGCCTTGAGACAACAGGGCTTTGCATTGCAAACTAATACCATTATATCAATTTTGACCACTTTGCTCTGATCACCTGTGTCAACAAGACATTTCCTCTGTTCTGTACCTTGAGCCACCTTGCTGCACCTGCCCTTGAGGGAGGAGTTATTGGATTAACCCAGCTTCCTCTTATCTGTGTTTACTCACCAAAACTACTCTGCAGAGAAAACTCCCTGAATCAGTCCCAGAGCTGCAGTTTCACTCATATGCAAAAACCCAGATGTAGCATTAAACATGCAGAGCTTAAAAAAAAAAAAAAAAAAAAAAAAAAAAGACTTCATTGTGAGTAACCACCACAAGCCAAGCTGGGTGAAGTCACTGGGGATTTTTCTTTCCAGCACGCCCACACCACCGGGACTCTTTCACAGGGACAGACACCTGCAGTGCTGCTGGGCATGGGCAAACCCTTCTTATCCGCTCTCCCTGAACTGGGGGAGAAGAAAGTGGGCAGCCAAGAGAACAGACAAGGAAACATGTTCAGACACGTTGCTTTTGCTACCTGGGCTGGACCAAAAAAATAAAAAGCCGACAGAGTCGTAAGGAATTCTGCTTCCTGACACCACTTCTGGCTCTGCTCCAAACCCCTGACCCTTACAGCATGTCACTGTAGGACTGCTAGGCAAGCTGTTGGAATCACTGAAGCAAGAGAGAGAAGTCCCCAGATTTCTTACTGTGTGTAATTTTGTATAGCATAAGCTAACCATAAACCCCCAGAGATCGCTCATGGTTTTAGTCTTAAAATGGGACCAAAAAAGAAACAGGAAAAAAAAAGGGAAAAACATACAACCTTTAGCTTTAAAGCAAATAAATTCTAATGGCCAAAGATACCAGGCTTCAGCAACATTTGGTTACATAAAGCAGCAGTTCAATCCAGAACTGGGAATAAAACCTCAGGCTGACTGCCCAATTGCTGGGATGGAGCAGGATGCAGTTCATAATGAGTCTTCCCACAGAACAATCGGCTTCTTCAAGGTGAGGCAGAGATTTTAACCGAAGGATAAACAGGAAACTGTTAATGACAATCTTAAAAGGTTAGATAAGAAAACAGGTGCCAAAGTACCTTATATTTATCTACTTGGCTTTCACCTGCAGATACTTGTCACCACTTATTGCCTCCTGTAAGGACCTTTACTGACCCACCATATTACTTACAGAAACCTTCATGTAAGTCATTTTTGTTCACAGAACTGTAAACTCTTATCTACTTGTGAAAAATCTGAAAATGTTCTTCTTAAAGGCAAGGGAATCTTGCTGTTTCTCTCACCTGCAAATGGTATTTTGTTTTTGCTGAGGACAGTCTCTAACTATATAAGCCTGAACTTAGGTCAGAAACAGTGAGTTAGATCTTAATCTGAGGAATCCACAAGTTATTCATTCAAATACATACAGCTATTGAACCTTTAACATACTGATTTCTAAGGGACAGAAGTCCTGTCACAGCAATCCAAAAGTCAGGAAACTCTAATGATGATATAAGGGCCAATTCCAAATTCACCAAAGAAAGATAAAGAATTCTGATGTAACTGATGAGATTTTAAAGTCTTTTATACCTGTCTATCTATGCCCTAGTGTCATTTCCACTGATGGACAAGTAATCCCTGGTCAAAACAAGCCTAGATATACTAGTATGCCAAATTGGAACTTCAAAGACATATAGACATTCATAGACCATCATTTTCCAAGAGTGGGAAGGAAAGTAGGATATTAGCACACTGGAACATTCTCTCACCCTATATTTGTAAGTATTTATACTGGTGCTTCTGATGTCCCCTTCTTCTATCAAGTGGAAAATTTCTGAGATTCCAGAGGTACACACGTGATTAGGCTAGAAAAATGCAAGGCCCAACCTTTTAGCACACAGGCCACCCACATGAAGAGATCACTCACAGGACCTAGGATAAGAAGTCTGAACACACAAACAAATCAAGAGTTTGATCTTTGGGCAGGTTTAACAGAGCTCAGAGTCACATCTAGTGAGTCGAACAGAAGCAATCAGAATTATCTGGCTCTTTCCTGCTGAAACTTTATAGTAAGAGAAGACAATGATCAATATTCAAGAAGAGGAATGCACATAACAAAATAGCGTGAACGTGGATTGGTGGCAGAGATACCTCAAAGGGGAACACTAGACATTTTGAGTTGAAGAAAAAGAAGAGGTATGAAAACACAACTTCACACAAGGGGAAAGAAAATTAGGACAGAAGTGAAAAAGAGTATTTCACAAGCACACAGAAAAGTTTCCCAGGACACTCATCAAAACCAGCTAAACTGAGATGTTCTTAATACCTAGAACATAGAATGTATTTAAGGTGTTGTGACGCCTTAGAGCCACATCATTTTCCACCTCTCTGCAAGGTTACATAGCTTCAAGGCAATAGTTCTTTCCAATAAAATCATTCCCCATGAAGCTTTACAGTGATTCACTCAAGTTCTAAAATAATCATCATCACAGTCGATTATAAGCATTTATCCATGTTGTAACTGCTGTCATGTTCAGATACACAGAAGTGTAACGCTACCTTCAATAACAACATCAAGAAAGTGACATTAGTTTTCTGAGTCAAGCAAGGTCTTACTTGCAGCTCAAGGGCATTCATCTGTCCGCCTGTATTATGGGAACTTCTGAATGTCATATCCAGGCAAGCTGGGTGTTCAGGAGAAGTTCACAGACCATTTGACTTTGACAATCCGTTCACCCAAAGAGAAAAGTGCAGGGTGCAGGAAATCACTTGCCTCTCACTAGCCAAACCAATAACTTCATCTCCCTCTGCAATCGCCTGTACACTGAAAAGAAAAATGACGGTTGCTATTAACACCAGCTGTCTACCAGTTGCAATCTGCACCAGCTCTGCTCCTCACCCCATTACAGTTAAAATGTGGGCAACTGAACTTACTTCTTTTTGCTTTACCTGGGAGATAAGACTGGTGGGAAGGAAAAGTGTATTCCTAGCTCCTAGCAGAGGAACAAAAATGGACTTTCAGCAAATAAGAGGGGGGGGGGGGAGAAGAGGCACAGGAAGTCTCTAGTTCCTGGCAGAGATGGAAAGTGGGATACTCCACGCATAAGGAAGCAGCAGGAAGGAATTTCTGAAGAAGCAGTGGGTGGGACAGTAGAATGGAGAGAGCCAATGGGGAGAAAAAGGATGATAGGAGGGGCCCTCAGTGCCTACAGTGCCCTCAGGGCTACAGAAGCAGCACCAAGTGGTGATTTCCAGTAGTATTTCATCTTTCTCAAATCAGTAAAAAGGGCTGTCCTTACTATCTGTGCTCCTCAAACCTTGCTGATACAAGGCTCTCTTTCCTGCAAAAACACTCCATAAGTCCTTCACTGGAGCAGCAGCTCCTCGAAGGGCCACTCACCGTACAAACTGCTGTTGGCGGCAGTCGGAGGGCCTCACACAGCAAGGGTTGGCAGGAACCAGCCACTGAAGCATCGCACAGGGACGCACTCCTACAGGTGCTGTATCGAGGCCTCAGGGAAAACCCAAGAAAATGAGCAGCTGGCCCCTGACAGCCTGCAAGCTTTTTACAAGCCAGGTTTGCTGAAACAAACTGGCTGAAATGAAGTAACAATGGAAGCTGGACTTACTCTGTGCAGTGAAGAGCATGGGAGAGGAAAAAAGAGACGGGGTGAGCAGAGGTAAAGGTTGAATGTCATCCCTGGGGAAGGGAAGGCAACGCGGTGTCGGCCTGCACGTACGCATCCAAGGGCTGGCGCTTGCTGATAAAGATGTGGCATTTTTACCTCAGGGTAACTAACGTGCACATCAGCTACCTCAAGGTGAAAAAATAGTGAAGATGAGGCACTACAAGTTTTACGATAAGGTGACTTGCCAAGATGAGTGTAGTACCTCTGCCTGGGGTTGACCTGAGGGAGTTTACCTCATGGAAAACTAGCGCATGTTGTCTTCACTGCATTTTCATATTTAGGCAGGTGACATGTACCCTTGTTACCCTGAGGTAAAACCACTCAGGTTTTTCTAACAGTGAAAATACGATGATTCACATCTAAGTGCCCTGTCCAGAAAACTGAAACCATTTTGCACTGGCTCTGGATTTCGTTAGCATTTTTTTCTTCGCTTACTTTCACTTATAAGCAAATAATTTGTCTAATACACAGATGCATATGTACATCAGCCAAGCCTCTACAAATTACACAAAAAAATTTCATATACTGAAATTCACTTTACAAAGACCTCCAGGTACCAAGCAAACAGTACGGTTTTGATTTCTCCACAAAACCTAAACGTTTCACCATGGCATTGTCTGGCAAACAGTTGAGAGGAAATCTAATACAACACAAATTAATTTTTTTACCACCATCACTCTGGAGGAATAACCCATCTTCTTATTTTAATTTAGAATAAACCTTATTGTTCAGCATTAAAAAAAAAAAAAAGCCAGCTTGCGAGTGAAAACCCCTTCATGCATACACATCCCCTTATTATTCTGCTCATGTGGCAGTATCACAACATACTCAATAAATACACATTAAACCTTTTGCAAGCATTAATTATTGAGAAGAAAGCTGATTTTTTGCATGAAGTCCATATTATTAAAATATTATTACAAGCTTCCACACTGAACTCATTGGGGACCATCTTCATACTCCTTGCATCACATGGGATATATGCTAGGCAATAACTGTAAGCTCTCCAGGGTGGGGATTGCGCCTTCTTTATTTAAGAAATGGCTAGTATATATTTTTACCCCTAGTTTAGTGTGAATAATGATTAGTGACAGTTAGCAACAACCTTAATCATTTGTAAATGCTCCTTTATGAAGGATTTTAGGGAAAGGTCTTTTAATTGAAGCAATCTTGACCTTTCTATAGAAATATAGCACAGGAATCAGGTTGCTTTTAACATACCTTATTCAATTTGGCAAGATACAACAGACGACTCTTCCACACTCTCCTGCCTTTCCCATCCATGGTACTGTCTGAGGGATACAACGGGAAGCTGCCCCAGCACAGGAGCTACAGAACTAAGAAGATTCTGTTTCTTTACACAGAAGCGCGTGCCTGATGATAGACGCATCTTTCACTCAGTGGTAGATAAACTCTCAACTGCTGCACCCGGCATTTTGTACTAGGATAACACAACACATCTGGAAGCACGTCCCAGCCAAGTCCCAGCTCTTCATATGTCAGTCCCACATCACCCGAGCCACCATTTCAGATACCTGTCCCCCTTATGAGACCTGTCACAAACATTAGGACTTCAAGAAGTTGGGAGATCTCTACAGCAACATGAGTCACCAGGGAAGCTGGGTCTATGCCAGGTAGAAGTTAAATACATAGATAGTTACATACATACATACAGGTACACATGTCTAGCTTTGGGCCTTGATTCTCCTCTCAAACATCTCCAAAGATTAAAGTTTTCCAGACTTCTAAGTACATGAAACTGAGTGTTAGGCTAGAAACAATTTTGCAGTCACAACTAGCACAGCCACTAGGAATACACAGACATAAAAACAACTTCTTACCCATCTCTCAGATCACTTCACAAAGATCAGAAGCGTTCTGCCATTTTATTCATTTGTTTTCATTACATGACAATGTATGGATTACCTAGCTGTTCAGAGTTGGGACAAGCAAAGACAGTATTGGCAGCCAGTGCAATATACAATTAGTAAAATATGTTAAAAAAAAAAAAAGTAAAATATGGCCTGGGTTTTCTTTGTTTCAGAAGTTTCGGTCTTGTTTACAAACCTTTCCGTACCCATAGGCATGCTAAAAACGTATCCTGGTGAAAGCTGAGATTCTCATGCCATTGGCTGCATGCAGGAGCTAGGCATTAGGAAAAATATCAAATACTGGGAGAATCGTGATAAAAATCACACGGGAAGATAATTGAAATTTTAAGGGAACACACTATCTGCCATGCCAAATCAGGCCAACAGCTCGAGTCCAGTATCCTACTCCTAGCAGAGGCATTTATTCATTGCCTCAGATTTAGAGAAAGACAATAACCCCATAATGCACCTGGCCAATTATGAAACGCTGTATATGGATAAGGGAAAATCCTTCCTGATCCCTACAGAGACTAGCCAATGTCCTGAAATATGAGATTTAATTAAGCCTGTCTTATTACTTCAAATGTTACAACTGCTCATAACATTTTCTAGGCCCTTTTCAATCCAGCACGGCATTCACATTTACAACCTCCTGTGGCATGTGAGTCCACCGGCTCACCTCACAGTGTGAGGCACTTTCTGTGGATGAATGAAATTTACTGGCCTCTTTGCCTCATTTTCTTAATACAAAGCTATACCAAACAGAAATGTATGGTTTTTTCTGATGATGTTACCTGCTTCAGACCATCACTCCCAAGTCCACATGGCTGTTAGCCTAGTGATAGAGCAGGGAAGGTGAGAGAAGGAAAGGAGGCCAATTTCCATAATGCACCAGGAAATTTGGGGAATGCAGCAACACAGCCCCTCATCAAGCTTCCCCAGAAAGTAAAATACTGTGCTTAGTCAAGTTTTTATTCCAGCTTCCTCTCTTCTTAGAGCTAGCTGGTTTTGCTACCACATTGTTACTTGTGTCGTAGGTATAGAGACGAGGCTGGGAGTTTTAAAATGGACACTCTGGGATTGCCTGCATGGAAAAAAATATGATTATATCTATAATGGAACAATTATTAATTTAAAAAAAAATTAATTATATTACTGTCACTCTAATGTCCCCCTCTAGAACATCCTCTGCTTTCAGCCTCTGTAATCCCATGAAAATCCATTATTAGCATGTTGAAAATAGGAGATTAAGACAGAGTTGCAAAATCTTAGGTCCTACTATAAAAAGAAAAGGAAGGAAGGAAGAGGCAAGGCAAAAATTTAATAATTGTTCATAATCTGAAGTCTACACTGAGGAGAGAAATACTTTTTTTTTCTGGTAAACAAACACCTTACTGAAGACAGAGTCTCCAGTCCATTTCTCACAGTCCTCTGGACAAATAACCATAGGATTTGTAGTTTCAGATTTCACCTTATACAAAGTCAGTTTTGAAGAGAATTATATCGGGTGCAGTGGGGGAGAGGAGGGAAGGAATGGAAGGAAGGTCTGTTCTGAGGAGAAACAGTGGCAATTTTGGAAATTCTCCTCCCTTAAGTTCCACAGTACCTCATTTTGAAAACTCCAGAGGAATGCTACGACAGTCCTGGAAGTGAGCAAGCTCCTTGGCAATGGCAGCCAACAATCTGCCCGAAGCGTGGCTGCAGTGCTGCAGAGCCAGCAAGGCCAGATGTCCTGCAACACATCAACTGACTGCATGGACCTCTCTATTGAACTGGAAATGGTTTTCTGCAGGGAAAATTGAAATTTCCCATGGAAATGTTCGATATTGCAAAAAAACCATTTTTCTTCCTGAAAATCAGTATGACAGAGAAGAGGAATATCAACAAACTGGAGTGAGTTCAGCAGAAGGCCACCAAGATGTTCAGGGGGCTGGGGCACTCACTTTGTGAGAAGATACTAAGAGAACTGGGTTTTTTCAGCCTGGAGAAGGGACAGCTTTGGGGGAACCAAACAGCAGCCTAACAGCATCTACCAGGAGGTTATTAAGGAGGTTCTTCACAGCTCTGCATGGTGCAAGGACAAGAGACAACAGGCACGAGTTGAAACAAGAGGGGTTCAGACCAGATATAAGGAAAAAACTTTTTCACCACAAAAGTAGTAGAAGCCTAGCAGTGGAAAAAAATTGCCCAGAGAGGTTGTGCAGTTTCCGTCCTTGGACGTTTTCAAGACCTGACTGGATAAAACCTTGAGCAACCTGGTCTGATCTCTTAGCTGGCCTTGCTTTGAGCAGGAATTTGGACTAGAGACCTCCTGAGCGGGAGGTCTCCTCCCTTCCAACCTGAACGATTCTAAGATCCTAAAACTCCCAAGCAGCTTCACCAAACACAGTTTTGAGAACCAAACCATTTGGAGCAGATGAACTCATTCAGGTGCAAAACACACCATCCACTTTCATCTCCTCCAAATAGTTTTAGAAGTTGTTCAGGTTCTCCACCTCATCAATGCATCTTGATCTGCAGTCTGTATAAGCAGAGAGCTCATAAATTACTTCTGTTATCTGACATTTGTTTATAAACATTTCTACAACATTCGCCCCTGCAGTGTACAAACAGTGCACTAATGCTAATGAATCAATGTTCCTGAAGCATCCAGAGCACAGCCTGCAATCACTGACTCTCTCCAAGCCTTGGAGAAGCTTCATTCCCTCCTTTCAATCCTTTAGTCTTGTCCTATGAATGATATTGCCTGTGATACTGATATTTGCCCTTCTGTGATGAAGACAATGGAGGTAAGCTTCACCTTGTTTAAGTCTCCCTCAGTTGTCCATAGAAAGACAGATATTTCCAGTGAGTGCATTCAGCCCTTCTTAAGACAGTTATCTAAGACTCAAGGGACAAATCACCCTGTGCAGCTTCTCCTGCCTCTCCAGTCATCTGACAGAGGCCTGGATGTCTAACTCAGACTAGATGCCCAAATTTAAAGCAGCTAAAGGTAGATAAATGAACCACACCTGTGACAGAGCTCCAGTTCTACATATCACATGTTGTAGGACAGGACTTGAAAGCAATGAAGCAATCCTTTTTAGGGCTAAATGCTTTCATTCCTGTTAGCTTCATGCTTGTGAAATTTTTGGATATCAAACAAATACCTAATATCTAACAAAATGCAGGCTTTTACAAGCTCTCATCAGTCTTCAGATTGAACTCTAAAATGCTAGGTCATTCATCACACAATAAATATATTGGTCCATAAGGGTCCTGAGTTTATTAGAATTCGATACAAAGTATATGAAGTCACTGCAAAGAATCTAATAAAACTTTATTGGGCCTTGAAGCAGGCAGAGCAGGAACAACAGATTGTCGTGATTTTTGAGAACTTTGTGATTTTTCCGTTTGGCAAAGCAAAATATCAAGAACAGAAATCCAGGGAACAACCAATGTACAACGCTCAGATGTTTCACTGTCCTAGGCAACCACAGTAACTGAGCACATAACACTCTTGACTGTATTGATCTCCACACCACCCCTGCAAGGTAATCACCCCTGTTTTACAGATGCTGAAGTACGGCATTGGAAAAAGAGTGACATGTCTAAAATCATACAATGCACAGAGAATCAAATCCAGGTCTCTCAAATCCCAGGCCAGTGTCAAGACCTGGTAAACATTGTTAACATATCTTTTCATATAAAAAATAAGGGGTTTCTATCCTAAAAATAAAGGTTTGCAAAAGTTTTCAAAGCTTAATCTTTTCTCCAGTTTACCAAAAGTTTCATTTGTCAAAATTTAGACAAATATTTGACTGAAAACTTTAACCAAAAAAATGTTCAGACTCAACCTCTTTTGAACACTGTGAAATGAAATTAACTTGGAAGTTTCAAATGTTATGTGCTTTTTCTACCTTTTGCCTTTTTCATTTTTGTACTGCAAGAATAAACTTTCATTGGTTAAATAGATGTAGAGACTGGGGTAATGGTGATTAGAAAGTACAAGATTAGACAAGTAAAATCTACCACAACACCTGCTGCTTTTCTAGATGCCCCACATGCAGCTTTTTTAGCAAGTATTATTGAGTCAAGAGATATCTAATTAACACTTAGTCTTTGTGCTTTCCGAGTCTGACCCAGGTGCAGCAGTGAGTATGCTAGCTGAAGTTTCAGTTTACAAGCTTTCAGTTTTTAATAAAAAAAACCAACAACTATTTTTTGTGTCAAACAACAGTTTTAATGGAAGTTTTTTGAGCAGTCCTGTTGCCAAGTGCTCTCAAGCCCCATTAATTCACTGAGTAAACGCATTTAGTATCTCTAAGTGCTCAATACTTCTGTACTTGACCCTCTGGGATCAACATAACATGATACTTAGAGCCAGAAAAGTAGTTCCAAGTAGCACAAAACCTAAAAGCATTGATTCACAGTCACTGGCAGATTTAACTGGGATGGATGAAGCATTTACCATCGCCAGCTGTCTCCTCTGTCCTTCTGTTGGAAGTGACCATCCCAGGGACAGTTAAGCAGAACAAGAATCCCCTCTGGAGTCAGCAGAGTTTACAGCCTGAAGTCAGCCGCAGAATTTGTGTATTACGCAAATACACCCAGCTGTAAAGCTGTCCTGGCTTGGGTGCAGACACACATCTCATTCAGCCACCCCCGTGGCAAGGCAGCATCCCCCAGCAGAGGATGAGGAAGATAGCAAGGAGCAGTTTCTACTTCACCTCTCTCCGACTGAACTCTGTCACCAAACATGAGTCAACAGCCAAAGCCAGTTAGCTGGCTGCCAGCATGAGGGGTTGCTAGTTTGTAAAAGAGAATGACCCTGTAAAGATAGCTTGGGCTCAAACTTTCAGTGTGCGCATCTGTTCTTGGAGACATACTCTTAAGGTCACTTTGAATCATGGAATGAAATACACAGCTAGTGAAATCCAAGAAAAGTGACTGCCTTTCCCCTTGTGTCTGAACTTTTATCTGCTCATCTGAACATTTTGCAAAAACCAACAGAAAACCTATTACAAAGATTGCTGGTGCATGAAATGATTGAGAAATATTTGCAGTTTGAAAGCAGTTTCACTTCCTGCCTGATACCACAAAGAAGCTTTTTAATAAAGTTAACATCACTGCTATTTGTTTTACATCTATGTCCTTATTTTGTCTATTTTAGATTTCTTGAATACTTATGTTAAAACAAAAAAAAATTACCCCAAAAGACAGAAGTTCATGGTTTTTCATTGTAAGCTACATCGCTGATAATGTAATAATGTTTCTAATAATCGTGCTTTGCACTTACACTATAAAGTAACTTTCTTCCAAATATTCCAGAGCATTCTACCAATTTTAGTTAAGCTACCTAAATATATTCATACCGTTTTACAGCTGGGCAGACTGAAAGATTTTGTGACCCTCTTTCCACAAGTATAGAGGTTGAAAGACTAGACTGTGGAGTCCTGACTTTATACCCTAGGAACCATTAAACTATACTGCCTATGCAACACCTATTCACAGTAGTTAAGCTCCAGAGCTGGTAGAATACTAATTAAATTAATGTTGCAAATGATTCTGTGTTGCTATTTGTGAGGTTGTGTTCCAATATGCAGACAAGCTGTTAGATAGTCATAAAATATATTTGAGAGTCCTGCAAGTAATGAATTTCAGCACAAATAACTAGCTGAAGACAGTTCTATGAAATAAATATCATAACAAAAAGGTATCGTATGTTCCCTACTATTATTTTTGGTTATTTAAAATGTTTTAGCTACCCACTCAGAAAGTCATGTAACCAGTATCATAATCTTTCAGGTTATGTCTCTTTCTAGAAAATACTTACACCATGACCAGAATAAAAAGGCTAAATTTGCCCATTGAAATTTTGACTAACACAGTTAAATACAAAAACAAATACAGTTCTGACCCACAGGGGGATTCCCATAGGGATGTCTGACCAATAATTCTTGCTTTTAGTTCAAAAGGACAGTCACCATTTTCTATGACAGCCTCTTACAAGGTTGTGTCATTGGCAGTGGTAGTATGGCAATTACCAGATGAAAATCTCATCGCAGATCTTTGCTAATATCAAGACACCTCAGCCCATTTTCTGCACTGCATCTAAGGTCAAGTTTCTTGCATCTGCCTCTGAAGCCATCTGGGGGCTCCTACTGGCTGCTGGACTTGCTGAACCGTGGGTCAGTTCTTGCAGGATATTGGCCATTTCTAAGTAAGTAGTATGACAAGTACATGTCAAATGTTTTTTTTTCCCCCCTTCTTCTGAAGTGGAAAGTTAAACTTGCATATTTAGACTCAGGGATTTTATTCTTACAGGAGCTAAGTGAGTTATAAACCCCACACCAAAACATGTTCCTGGTTGGTAATAAATGTGACAAAAATGCAGTAAGATGAGGCATGAAGGGCAGGAAGCAAAGAAGGTGTATCTGGGTCGTTCCTGTCTTTCTTCCATGCAAAAATTGTACTGCCCAGGAATAATCCCACAGTGAGAGGCAGGGTGGGACACCATAATAACGAGTATATTCCTCCTGCATAGATAGGTCTGTGTAATTTAGATCGATTTGTGTAGTATATGGGAAGGTTACACCCCAACACCTGAAAAAAATGGAAATAGCAGGAATTCTAGAGAAAAGCGCTTCCTGGGGTGCAGAGAGAGACTTCCCCCTCTGGAGATTCTCAAAGCAGGGCTGAGGTTTTCACTGCTCTCTGTCCCAGCTCTCCAAACTGCCTACTGCCCATTCCACACCGTGCAGAAGGGAAAGGTGGCAGCACTATCAGGCACGCAGGATTTGGAGGACCTGTTTCCAGGCAGGAAAGGCCTTGTGTGAACACCAATGAATTGTAAATTTACTGCAGTATTTTCTCTCCTATGGGATCTGCAGAATTCTCAAGGCTTTGAAATTATCCTTAGGCAGTGATAAACTTCACTGCTGCAGGTGGCAATATCAGCCGATGGCCCTTGCTGTACCTAAGCTACATTCTGTAGCCAAAGCACTGACTAATTTTAGATACCCTATATAAAATATGAAGCTATTTTTCATGACAAAGACATGAAAATGTTCACTATGGAAGCCTTGATCTGATTTCTTTCTTTGAGTGTACAATTTCTTTTTCATTCCCCAGTCCTGACCATGCACTCAAGCACACAAAGACTGTCAGGTCACTGGAGGCAAGGCAGAGCTGGTCGTACCATCTGTGCATGCGCATGTGTGTACACACAGCAACCTTGCAGCATGGCTGTGTTTCAAACTGAAAAGTGAGACACCAACAACTGCTGACCATTCACATGGAATGTATGAAAGGAAACTTGGAAATAAGAGAACAACCTTTCCCTGTTCCAGCAGGGAAAACAAGGACAATACAATAAATGACAAGGTGTGAGAATAAGAGTATTATCCCTCTTTGACACCTTTTTCTGACAATTTCCAGCATTTCCTATTTCTCCCCAGGACACACATTTTATAACCATTTACCCCTACCCCACACCCTTGCATTACAACCCACTAACTTTACTGTTCCTCCAGTTCCCTCATATCCAGCACCCCAATTTATTACAACTCTAAAAACAACACATACATACATACACACACACATACACACACACACACGTTCCTTTTAACCCATATGAAGAACCTGTAGGCAACACCCTCCACTATTCAGAACTACCTTTGCTCTCCAAATCCGCTTCCACACATCACCCAAGATTTCAGACCAAACCACATATCTTCTTCCAGAAGTAGATGTAGGCAAAACCTGTGACATTACAAGTGCTACTGCATCTCTTCATACCCACTTTCTGCCCTACCTGAGCACTTGTCATTCAGGGTATTGGCTTGTCTTCTCAAGTCATGGAGCTAAGGGGGAAAAATAAGCCTGTATTTTACACTGTTTGACTAATACATATAAAATACATTTTCACCCATCATATAAAGAATAGATGTTACTATGTTGATGGGCACTGTAATAAATAACAGTTACACAGCAAAATGAAACAGCCATCCATGCCATAGGGATAATGGTTGGTAAACATGCTGTCTTCGTTTTTATAAAACATTTCAGATTTTGTCTGGATTTTACTGCACTGCAAGCAACATTTGCTTTGTGTTAGGTTACTCTTCCCTTTTACTCTCTTTTAAAAGCAACGGAGATCTGTTCTCTAGTTGCTGAATTTTTATTCCTATCGTATACACCAATGTGATATCCATATAAATGCAGCAAGATTAACCGTTCGAGTGTGACTAAAGCAATCTTGGAAATACCAGGGATAAAGTGATATGCTGCCCAACCCCCACGTCAGCACACAAACAAAAAGTTGCTAAACACTACATGTCAGCCAACATAGAAATCTCCAGTATTGTTCCCGTCTTGATCTTGATTTAAAAGGCAGAAAAATAGCAAAATGTGGGGGGGAAAAAACATAGACAAGTATGAGGACAAATTCTCATACACTGCATTCTATCCAATTTTCAAAGCTTTTTCTAGTGTATATCAAATACCTCCTTATTGATCCAATAGAGGGAATCACAGTCTATTGATCCAGTTAGAATAGCTGCAAGTTGTATGTGTGTACACAGACACATATTAAACACATTTTGGAAACAAAAAGTAGTTTATAGTACATCATCCCTCTCAACATGGCTGTAGCAATGCTGCCAGTTGTGCTGTAGTTTAATATAGATTTCCTATGGAAATTAACTCCACATGCTGATGGCTTACTAGTTAATGCCTACGAGTTACTCATTTATCTGTTTTGCATTTATCAGTTGCCAATTTCATGCAATACCTTCCCTTTCTCATGCTATGAGACAGTGAATAGTAGCTCCCCATGTTTCCACTATTCAGTTATTTCCAATAATTGTCATATGCTTCTCAAGGAAATTTTACAGTGTTTTAAATCTCTTTTTATACAGGCGTCTTAACTAGGATCATTACACTCCTACTTAGTCTATTTTATTTCATACAGAATTTGTGATGTGATCAATGACTTTTAGTATAACTGATAACATCCTGATTTACAGAGGCAATTGTTAATATCTTCCATATTAATCTCTCCCTTTGCTGATAAAAAGCAGTTGTTAGGTGAAGACGAGTAAACATTCTTGTTGAAATGAGAGAGCATAAGTTATGTATTCACTTCTCCATGTGATCTCATGTATCTCTGTAGGACTGACTGAATGTGTTAAGGCTGTAATTTGGCTTGAGATCCAGTTTTGCAAGGCAAGCATTGTTAACCAAAGCTGGATCATCTTACTCCTTTCATATACCTTTTATTCTACTTTATTCCACTTCAGCAAGACTTCACCTGGGAGATTTGCAGCTCAGAAACAGCCTGAAGTCATTGTCTCACATTAAGGTACCATATCTAAGGAGACCAATTTCCTTTCTGTATTATCAGTGCTGTCTGTGTATGTGATAATTAAAGGTCAGGCTCTGATTCTCAGCTTGCCACCACAATAGTGAAACTCTATCAATGATGTCCACCAAGTTGCTCCCAATGTATCAGAGATTTCCAAAGCCTACAATCAGTTAACCTAAATATTACTATTTTGTGAATGGCCTGTGTAGATCTTGGTGACCATATGTTTGAATTCTAACATGCATCCTGGACATAAACATCAGCACATTTTTTTCAAACAAATTGTGCAAGTGGTTTTGTTAAAAGCAACATTTGGTAAAAAGTCCTTTAGTGGATGAATTTCTGCACTTAACAGAAAGCAAGAAAACAATTGTTTCCTGTAATTGGACAGTTTGATTAGAGGCAGGTGGTGCAGAGCTGAGAAAACTGGAGCCACGAAGCCAATTTTAGCGTCAAGCACATTTCCTTTTGCTTTAGGATCCAACAGTATAACATGTAAATTGCTTCCAACAAAAAAAAGGGTGAGAGAAAAAAAAAGAATGTAAATTTAGTTCCTATTTATTATCCCAACTGGTACTCTATCCATAGTAGAAGTTTGCAGTGCAGAAGTGAGGTGCATATTTGATCTTCATAATACACAAGGTACTCAGAATCACAGATATAAAAAGAACATAGAGTTAAGGGCAAAAACAGGTCTTTTAGATTTCCTTGAAAAGGTAGGCAAGAGACATGGTAAGGGTCTCTTCTTTTAAGCCCCAATTCAGACAACACACCCTCACTAAACCATTATCAATTGTAACTGTGTTATTTATTATTTTTATTACCAGTGCACTGAGGTGTCCCAGTTATGGACCACAGCATTGGGCTCCATAGAAAGCAGCACCTTTGACTGCACTAGAATTAAATTTCATTCAACTCTTGCTGAGATTTCAGTGGGCACTGATCTCAGTTACTGCACAAGTAAATACAATAACGTGGTCTATTCATCCAGCCTTAGCACACATTAATTCAGACACTGTAACTAACCCAGGAGAAACTGTACATACATGAGCAATCAGAATAGTGCTCTGTCAGTCTGTATCTTACTCCTCACCTCCATGTACCTCTGTATCAGACTGAACAGACAGATTGATATCAATTATTTTAAATTGCCCTTAAGTCCCGCCATTGGATAAGAAATAGGCTGACAATTTTTCATACAGATGATTTAAAGTATACAGAATACCTTACATTGAACAAAGATAGAATGAATTTTCTTCTTCATAGCCAACCTCACACTGATCATTCAGACAATAAGAATATGGTTTAAACAATTGAAGGATCAAAAGCATACAGACAAATTCACCGCTGGTGTAGACCAACAGATAACTTTGATATATGTAAGGAATAAGTCTGAACAAATGGAACTCACTCCACAAAGGATGATGACACATCAAGAACTGTCAGTGCCACCAAACACTACTGGAAGCTAATTCCTCATGTAAGGAGTTAGATCGGAGCAAAGCAGATGCAAGTCACTCCCATTCTGACTTGGTACAGCGCATGTGTCTTTATGCCACCCACTCTGCTAAGTCGCCCTGACTTAGAACCTGCTGCACATCTAGAGAGCAAGCGAGAGTAGCAAAGTGATCCATGCTGCATTGTATTCACAGCACGTCTCAGCTGGGCCTGTGTGTGGGAGGAGGAAGTTGTCTTGGTTAGCTGTCACACAGCTAGATTGTGAGTGATTGCACACTCATACTCCCACCACCTACAACCTATTTGAACCACCTACACCTTTGATCTGGACGTAGATGGGTAAGTGAGCGCATACTCTCTCCTTCTCAGAACTGCTGGGAAGGGAGTGGGGAAGGCCCATGTGAACAGAGCTATGGATGGTGACAGCGAACCACTAAACATTGTGAGTAATGTGGAAGCAGGAAAGAACTGGGGCTCAGAAGCACATTGCAAAACTTGCAAGGGCTAGTCCTGGGTTTAGGAATGTTGTGTATCATACATGGCTCACAGTTGGGCCTAATGTCCCAACCTAATCTTGAGCATGGGAGTACCTTTGGGCAATGCTTCAGCTGGAAACACTGCCTTGTGAGGTACATTAAAGAAATGCAGACAGATCAAGTTAGAAGTGTGAGCAGCATGATCATGGGGAGAACTGAACATTCATGTAAAATATACAAGGGTAATTTTCAACACAGGTAAGTGGTAGCACTTACACATGTCATGAGGCAGAATGAACTTCCTCAGTTGGTGCTTGTATGAGAGATAATCTACACATACAGAAACACCAGTACTATTACAGGAACAGTATTGTCACAAGAAAGTTAGGTACTAAACAATTTCTTCACTGAACTGGCCACAAAGATACCTTCAATCATATCAGCCATGCATGCCCTCTTTTCCATATATTCCTTCTCTCAAAGAGACATTTATTGCAGGCAACACCAGGCACACTTGCAGGGCAAGTGACTTTTTGCACCTGTGGTTATACCTTTTTGATGAGGGTAACATCACTCCCTCAATAATTATAAATTAGGCTTAGTAGTAACTCAAGTGTAATGGACAACAGGCATTCTAAAAGGTTTCTGTGAATACCAGAAAAAAATGTTCTTTGTTAAAGAAAACTCTGTGAACTTTGAGAGATTATATGAGGTTATATGAAATCTAGGAGTGCAAATGTGTCTCTAATTCATTTCAGTGGTCAATGCTAGTAACTTGTCTGTTCCATCTCACAAGGTCCTTGTTGCTTTTTCTTAGCTGTTGATAAATTATACTTACTTTGGACATTAATTCCTTCAGAGCAGTCCAACCAGGATCCAGCAGAATGATTCTGCCAAACCCATCATCTCTTCAGTTATGACTGGATACAAAGATTTGATGCAAGAGGAACAGTCATTACCAACAAAATGGGAGGTGAAGCACTTTTTGAGCACCTCCTAGAGCTCATGCCTCTGTTGGTAAGTCTCCTTGACATCTACTAAGAAAAGAGAAGAAAAGTCTTGTTCTGATCATAACATATTGGGCATCCATCTAGAAGAGGTTTCCTAAAACTAGCAACCTGCTCCTCAGCACTGAATAAGCTTGATCACCCTGTTTTACATTTGTAACATCCAGTTGTTCTATAAGGTTCAGTTAAATTCTAATCACAATGTCAGTCACTGAAGTTTTTTACATTTCCTCAGAAAAGTCAAAACCATATATATTCTCTTTGCTAATATATTTCTTATGAAATCATGCTGACTATGAAAAATTAGATCACAGTATTTAAGCTGTCTCACTATATTCTTCCTCAGCTTTTCCAGCATCCTCCCCATGGCAATTGTCTCTCTTCATACTACAGTATTTATCTAAATGATGCAAAAGCATAGGGACTAGCCTATACACTTGCACAATTAAAGTTGCTAGTTGGACAAAACTGGAATAAAGTGAACACAGATTTTAAAGATGCTTAGATATTTCACTCCCATAGCATTAAAAACAAGACATTTCCAAAAATCTGGTTGTTAGATTGGGACTGGAACAGAATTGCATTCCTCTGTAGAGCTGGAGTCTGGTGGTCATGTCTGAAGTGAACAGGGTCTTTACCCCTGAAGTGGACAGAAAGCAGCCAAGTCAGATAAGCTGAACAGCCATGGGGAGGGAGGAATAACTCCTGTCCTTACTTTCCTAAATTTTGAGCCATAGTCCTCAGGCAACGCAAAGATTTCTGTAACAAGTGGAAAGCCCTTTTGTGTGAAAACAGACTTCCTCCAGGAGCAACCAATACTGTGAAATGCGCTATCCCCTCCCTAACCTACAAACCTTCCACTTCCGCCACATTTCTTAGCTTATCCTCTTGCAACAAATATACTGCAATATATATGTTTACAAAAAAACAGCCCAAACTCTACCAAAAGAAGGTCCTCCAACATGAACAGACTTCTCCCCTGAGGAGAGGCTAAGGGAACTAACACCACATGACAGATGTTACTGGAAGGTGCTCAGATACTCCAGCAATGAGTATGGTGCAGAAACACACATAAAACAGAAACCACCATAATACTCTGATGCAGATTGATTCTCATCTAGGTCACCAGTGACATTACACTCTTACCAATCTTCCAGCACCTCCTTGTTTTCTCATTTTGTCCCATTTGCTTCAGAATTCTGAAAAGCTTGTTACCTAGGTATGGGTTCTATCGACCTTGAGAAATTGAGTTTTCAGGCATTTCAATTTCATGATCACCTGTTCAGGTCTGATCCTGATCTTCTGTAGTAATTTTCTTTTCTCCCTTGGGAAATTTCTGCCATCTGTCCTCTATTCCTTCCTGAAAATGGAGGCAAAATACAGCTTTTAGCAACATCCTCAATAAATGCCTTCACCTTCTCTCACAGGCCCTATCATCCCTTTCAGTAGCCTGTTACTCCAAATGCACTGCAAGCAAATACATTTAATTCTCTTTAAAAGTGAGCAAAGGTTTCAATTATCAGTTTCATTCTCGCCTGCTGCATATATTTATTTCAAACTCTTATGTGCATTTCCTTTCATTCTCCATCTGTCTTTTTTTTTTTTTTAGTGAATTTTTTTCTGTTGTGGATTGTCATCTGATGTTAGAGCATTATAATGGAAGCCAGGTCTTCAAATTTTGCTGCTTTTCCCTCCAACTTGCTCTGTGATCCTGTATGTGTCTTTAAGCCTTAATAAACCTCAGTTTAGCTATCTTTAAAAAGGATGTTGTCTGTTTAAATTAATATAAGAAAATTGTTTAAGTTCATTAGAAAAATAATACCTTATAAATGCTAAGTACTACTTCTATTTCATGCCCATCACACCAACCCACATTAATAAATTGTGTTGTGTTTACCTCTGCATTAAAACATTTTTCATAATCAATATTCAGGTTCTGATTCACAATGAATAGCTATATTTCAATTCATAGAGATGTCTTTTTTGCTCTTGAGCCCTTTCCCCTTCTGTGTGACTTTGCTGCAAAAGCATTTCATGAAATAACTCAGAGAAAACCTTTAAAGAGAAACTAAATTTTTAGACTGAACAATAGATAATGTAAATAGTACAGTCCCATACTGCTAATGGTTCTTGTTTTTTTCAAGACTTGAGTAAGAGCATCTGAATGCATGCGTTCATTCAAACGTTTTCAATGCAATGCAATCATCCGGAAATGAGGAAGGAGAGCCTAGCACAGATAACTGAAGGATGGGTCCCATCCATTTATTTGTGGCTCAGAGAGCTGTAGAGAGCACTTAACATATTCAAATAATTTTAACAAATTAAATATTGATACAATGCACTTTGCTTTGGTTCATCTGTGTTTTTGCTTTTTTACCTTCAATATGATATTATCTGAATTGATTGACAGAGACAAACTACTCTTATTTTAGCTTTGAATGGTCTCATTAACATTCAGGTCTATGAATCCTACTGTTTCTTTTAGCAAAGCAAAAATGTCCTTCCTACTCAGAGCATCCTAACAAAACCTAATTTGGTTACTGTCACTGGAACCTTCATGGACACAAGTCCAGGTGGCCTGTGTTTCATGCAATAATTTGCTAACATCTTTTACATGTTGAGCCTTAGCTTTATTCTCCACATGCCCCAAACTCCTCTCAACAACATTTGCAGACTAGAATATTCAAGAAATGCAGGACCAGACCCAAGAGTATCAGAGCAAGTGTTGCACAACTTCTTGGGAGAAAAGCATCTCACTCGGCATTTGTCCTTGCTTATAAGCAGCTTATGTTACCTCTTCAGCTGGTTGCTCTAGCAGTGAGAATGGCCTATCAGTTGCTTTCTATTATAATGTCATATAATGTCTGCTCTGAGGAACCTTCAGTAACATGCATCTGTGGGAGACAGTGCATAAGGGGAAGAGGATAAGGATCTCCATTATTCCTTTGAATAATGAAGGCTTGATCAATGGCTTGATCTCCGTTCACAGTAACACTCCCTTTTCCAAGAGATTAAGGCTTGATTTGGCAACAGCAGGCTCTTCCACACAGTTTTCCCCACTGGTACCTCACCCTTAGAGATCAATTTTTAGCCAACGACCTGCTGAGACTTTCACCCAGCAGGCTGCTCTGTCTCCAGCTCCCCTTGTCTCTACTTGAGAAGCACCAAGTAGCACAACTTGCTCAAACCTCCCACCTCTGCATTTACGCAGCTTTGGAGACCTGGTCCCGAGGCACATCCTCCCGCTGTGTGACATCTCCCCCTTTAGACTCACACCGTGCAGATGTACCTCTTGGAGAAAAAGGCAGAGGGCTTGCCTCACCCACAGACCTCTTACAGGCTCAGCTGATCATCTGATAAAGAATAATATTTAGAATATGTATTGCTGTCATAACTGTAGACAGCTAAAAGAAAAGGAACCCTGTGGAGATATCTGAAATCTAAACTCGGACAGACAGCAATCTAAAATAAACTACAGTCAGTATTTCATCTTTGATTCTCCTGCCACCAAAGGCAAATGGCACAATTCCTATTGATTCCAATTAAATCATAAATGAGGCCCTGCTTTTCTTACTTACTTGCTTTTTTAGAAATCTCTACCTGCCTTTCAGTAGTAAGTTTTCCTGGGATACAGTGTAGCTCTCATGATCATAAAAAATTTTCAGAGAAATCCATACAAGTGCAAATCTCTGTATTATCTTTTTAATAAAGAAAGTATGTAAGATGTTTAACTCCATTTATGGCATGGAAAAAAAAGCAATATAGTTTTGTGTTAATGTTTAAGTTGGTTTCAGTTTGCTGTATAATTCATACAAAGATCCAACCTGCTTTTTGCATGTCTCTACTTAAGAGAACATCAATCTCTTATGACACTAAATGCATAAACGCTGAAATGCAACTGCTACCTATTTTGCAGTGACATGGCTGCTTAATCCTTTTGCATCTAGCTTAACCTTGACATGCCTTGACAAGCGGAACTTGCATACACATTTTGCACAGCACTTTGCACACGTGCATACAAAGGAAGCCGTGCTGATGTGTGGTATCCCTGCGTTGGTGCTGCCATTCTTGTGGGAGTCACGTCACCACAAACTACGCAGCTCTTTGCACTGCGGCTGCGCCATTCATTCTTACATGAACAGGCAACAAAAGGGTCCCTTGGTTTACATTTCAGCTGTGACATAGAGCGTGATATAGAATATAAGCCGTGGGCAGTTTAGTTGCAGCTTTGTTGAGACATCTGGGGGTCAAGTTTGAGAGTTTTCAGCTCTCGTGCTTTGCTAGTGTCACAGTCCTCTTTTCTGGGCATTATTATCTGCTGTCCTTGAAACTTTGGCCTTCCTGTTTGCAGAGAAAAGCCTGAAAACCTGGAATCTGCTGGTATTTTGAAGTGTGACTCATGACTTTTTACCATGTACCATGGTACATACTATTGCCTCCTTTCAACTTCCCTTTGTCTCTTTGCATGCAGCCGCACCTGCAGATGTTCAGGGAGGAGTACTTGCACTCATGCACCCAAAGAGCAGCTCCTGTGTATGCAAAAGTCAGCAGCCGCTTGCACAGGTGTTACTAATCCCAATGGGCGGGTGCAGGGGTTCTGCTTGACAGCATTGTATGTGTATAAGCAGTTGTCCCTTTGGGCAAACCTGCCTCTAAATATCGTATTTTAGCAAAGTAGTGTAGTTTCTTCTACACGCTCCTTTCACAGCCTGTTTTTGAAAGTATCTTTATAGTGCTAGATATACAGATGTCTAGCTCAGACATTTTTTCCCACATGTACTATCTGACACTACTGTGCAGAACTTTATGCCACTGATGGATCCCAGGATGAATTTGCTCTCCTTTGCCCAACAGAGTTCTTAAAATAGCTCAATGCAAGTTGCAAGTTTTTAGGACAAGATTAGATCCATTTCCTGCATGTGTACCCAAGCAGGGCACCAGGTATGTAGAGCCTCCCAGAAACACATTACTGTCTCTCAGGCACAGGAAAAGATGTAAATATCAAAAATGTCATTGCCTATCAGCCCTAAAGGCCCTGATTTCTCACGTTTGTTCATTTCTGCCTCTCACTCTTTTTTCTATCATATTTTTTTCCATCCCACCCTCCACAATCAGCCCAGCCTCTATCTTCCCACATTTTGTTCTCTTTTGTATCTTCTGTCAATCTCTCCAGTGCACAATTTCCCCCTGAAGAAGAGGACAGGAGGGAGAAGAACCCTTGTTTGCCAGATGGCTACTTGAATGTGACTCTGGTAGCAAAGGGAAGTGACGACCACAGCACTAGCCAGCTTTCTCTCTGCACCCTGCCTGAGTGGTGGTGCCTCTGAGAGTGGCCATCTTGGGGAAGGAAATGCCTCGATATTTTTGTTCCACGCAGCACCGTCAGCATAAGCAACATCAATAGATCCAAAAAAAAAAAAAAAGCAATAGTGATAATTCTGCAGTTGCTGCACAGACAATGAGGCTGGAGGGTGCCAAGAGGAGCTAGCATTGGCTCCTCATGGGGCAGGGCAGGAGCTGCTGTCCCTCTGCCCCTTGGGGAGCCGCTGACACAGCAGCCTGGTCACCAGGCCCCACTCAGAAGCCCCTTCTGCTCCTGCCGTGTCTCCTCGTTGCACACCTACCCCGATGGCACCTCAGGAAATGACAACCGTAATTGGTGCGCAGGCTATCTCACAGGCATAAACAATGCTGTTGATGAGGGTAATTTTCAGGTGAGTTAAGTATGTTGTGTTTTACTCTGACCTTCACAGTTCTTTTACACAAAGCCCACAGCTCAGTTAACCGTTTCTAATGTCTGCTGCTGACAGAGCTAAAAGAACAGAGGAAAAACCAGCCCAAACAAACAACCAGGAATGACGGATTCAGAAATGTTTGTCCTCATAATCACTGGTGCTCTTCAGTTTTCTCGAAGCTCATTGGGGGCTGAGGGGACGTGGGCCTTGCCCCATAAATGATGTGACTGTAATGCTGGCAGGCCAGAGACAGGTTGCTCCGCTCTACAGCCCCATGCCTGAAAGAATGGCCCCATACTAAGGGATAGATGACTTCACGGTGTGCAGTGATTATTTAGCAATACATGTCCAAAGCACTGGTAATTTTAAATTCTCCTTAAGAAAAACTTTAAAAGATGTACCAAGAAAAACGTTAAATATCTCTGTGATTTGGCCTCAGAGACGGCAAAATAGATTTGCTCCTTTTCCACATAAAAAGTCATATCACAGGGTTTTTTATACAAGATGTATCAATCGAAACACCCTTGCTGCTTTCAGAGCAGTGCATAGGGAGGACAGGTCCTCATTTCTTTCTGTACACCCTGAGGGAGCACAGGTCCTCATTTCTTTCGGTACACCCTGGATTACCATGGGAGGAGAAATGAAATCAGGTGATGACACTGACCTCTCAGCACCGTAACAGCCACACCGAACCTGCTCCAAATGGCCTAAGCCACATTTAGGATAAAGCTGCCCAAAGAAATCATCACTCCAGATATCTTTAATACAAATGCCTATCACTTGGATAGCACTTCTCATCTGTAAACGTCAAAGGTAGCTGAGCTCCACTACCCCATTGAACAGATGGACAAAACCAGGCCCAGTAGGCGAAGTGGTTTGTCTGCAGCCCTGTAGCACTTGGCAGACCTCAGAGCAGAAAGTAGGGCCAGGCCCACACTGCGCTAATACCCTGCAGAGAGCAAGTGCCTTTCACCTGCCTCAGAAGCGCTGCAGCCTGTTTGCTCCTCTGGATGCATGAGCTGAGCGTGACCCCACAAATTCTTTTGCCTGGAGACAGGATGAAATATAAAGTTAACTGGTTATTTTTGCCATTCAATGCATTTTCCAGGCTAGTCCCACCATACAGTATACTTGAATACTAAGCAAAATGTAACATTAAAAATAAAAGTGTTAAGTGGCTAAATTCAGTAAAGCCAATAGTTACATTCAGTAAAATAGCATATTTCTCATTACAGAGTTTTGTTAGACACATCTTTAAGATAGCATCTTATTTGTACAATGTAGTTAAAATAAATGGTTAGGGTAATCAGTGCAAGGGTTTAAATAGTCTTAAGTACATTAGCATAATCACTCATGAAGCACATGTAGTTTATAAATGAATTAACAGCTACAAATTAAAGAAACGTCTGCTTTTTAAAGCATCTGCCCAATTAAAGGGGGAAAAAAGCTGAAAAGTTGGGCATTCTGAATTTCAAACACTCTCAGCCTGTGCACTGGGGAAAAGCCTGCTTGCAGCCCTCTACCTTTCATCCTGCCTGGCTTCCCACAGGGCTCCAGAGGGCAGCTCACCAGAGATAGGGTTCTCAGCAGGAACAAAGCTTTGCAGACCTGTGTCCTGAATTCTAATCAGTTCTGACTTGCTTAAGGTTAAGACTTTTTATATTTCATTGTGTTGGTTTTTAATTGTTTGGGGTTTTAAAGTGCTTGTACCTTCACAGATTTAGAAAAGCTACACTTTGTTAATAGGATGATTTTACAGACCTATTGAATCTCCTGAAGCGAGCAGGATGCTCAATGGTATGGTTACTGCTCTGTGTTTCCTCATCACTGCATCTTCTTCACACACCTACAGCACAGGACCAGGGCTTATTCCCTGCTCCTTGAGGCCAGATGCACCTCACCCAGCCTGACTGCACGTTTCCCTTGGAGATGAGGAAGACAAGCAGCTACAGGGCTGCTTTGCAGTCAAGGAAGGAGCTACCTTAAGCCTATACTGAAGAAAGCCCCACCAGAAAGACCCTCTGCAGCCCCAAATTACAGCCTCCATCATTACTGCAATGGGGCTCACATGGTGTAACACATGGGAGCTGCCACTTGTCACATGAGTGGGTTCAGATATTTCATATCCTGGAACAACAGAAAATTAAGGGGTATATAATTCTTGCAAAAAGAGTGACATAGAAGAGGTGAATCAGAAATGTTCACTATGAATGAGGGACGTTGAAAGTAAAAATCAGGAGGCAGAGCTCAAACAGAGAGACGTATTTTTCAGCAGAACCAGTAGTTAAACTGGTGGAGCTCCTTGCCAAAGGCTGTTGTGGAGTCTAAAATATTATATGGACTCAAAAGGTAATTACACAAATTCATAAGACAGAAGTCCATCACAAGCTACTAGACGCAAAGACTTCTGTGGCTTAGGAAGGAAGGAAATATTCCTATATTTACCCTTTACTTACACTCCTCCCTAGGCATGCTATTGACTTTTATCAAAGGACCATTATCAAAAGATAGATAGGCTGGGCCAGCCACTTTATGTTCTTGTATTTTTGATTCTAGGCTGGTACAGGTGGGAGGTAAGAACTTCTTTTTCCAAAAGCAAAAACAATGTGGGCTGGTTTATCCCAAAGAGGCAGAATGCTCCCACAGTGGTTTGCTGTGCAAGATCACTTGGACAAGCTCATTTAACCTTCCCTTCCTGAATCTCCACCCCACCCACAAAACACAGGGGCAGCGGGTGTGCTGGGGCCGTGGTAAACACCTCTTGTCCCCTCCCTGCCCACCACCCTGTGTGTAGCCATGCTGGAGGAGACTGACGGGTTTATCCCTTCCTACTTGTATTGCCAGCCACTATGTGCAAAGCAAAAACTTTGTAAACACATTGCTTTTTTGGCTAAGTCTGTACTAATACCACTTTTTTTCTATGAATAAAGATACCACTAGAGCATATTTAGCCCTTCACACACATTAAGTCATCAAAGGTGAATTTGTGTGGTATTTGGAGTGGATCAGTTTGTTTTCTTTATCTTCCTGACTGGCTGGGAACCACTGCAAGGCAGTAATCAGGAGCCTTGCACTGCAAGCCCAGCGTTCTGGCTCAACTCCCTAGTAAATTCAGTGCTATTTTCATCTTAGGCAAGGGGCAACCCAGTCACCACTCACACTGAAAGGTATTAAAAATACTTCCCCCAGTTCTCAGAAAGAGAATAGTCTAAAATCTCAAACTATCTGAACTGAAAAAAAAAAAAAAGAGGAAGCCTTAACGTGAAGAGCTATTATTATGCCTTCTCACATTTTGCTGTAGCTAAAAGCATGAGTTGTATATATAACTAATGCACCACCCACCCAAGCAAAAAATACTTGCTTGAAAAATTAAAGACATGCCTGTCAGAAATCATCCTCTTCCATTCAGTTTCTATTGTATATTTTTGTTGATGTGATAAATTAGCCCACTACTTCTCAGGTGATTCTACCATTTGAATTTTTAACACAGGACACACTTAAGTAAAATTGTCAGTGCTTTCTTAAATTCACTGACAGGATGAAATCACAGGGCATCTAATACTCAGCAAAGCAAAACCGAAATACAAAGGTAATGGGGTGAAAGTTTGAGGCCTGGCCTCCACTTGCACTCACTCACACATATAAATGTTTCCATCCTGGCAGCTATAAACACTGTTTACCATCAAACACCTGCAACATATTTTCAGTACTCTCATGCTTGCAGTCTATGTTAGGATGTAATCTGTTTTGTATGCTGGTACATAGCAGAAATCTGAGATTGCCCTGGAGGGTTACAGTTTGTAGGTGGAGCTGCCTGGTCATATCTGACTTCTCAGAATTCTCAGTTCTGTCTTTCTCCTTCAACCTCCTAAATGCTCTTCTCAGTCTCTGTTGACTTAAATTCTTTTTTCATTAAGCATAGCTAACCTCTGTATCAGTCAAAGCTATAATCACCTTGTGGTTGTCACAGGCAGACTTTTCACCCAGTAAAAAAGAACACCGAAAGATATTCAGAGACAGCTCTCAGTCAGCAGTGTACTGTCTTTCCAACAGCATCTCACAATTTTAGCTCTGGAAGCGTACTTAAAAATATAGAGCAAAAAAAGGAGACATTGCTTTATCTTTCCATGGAAAAATGGCACAATCAGTGAACAATTATGCCTTTGAAAGGCAGGGGTGATGAGTTCTTAGAATTTCTATGAATTGTAAAACAAGGGTGGGAAATTCTAGACAACATTCCAGGCATTCAAAATACTTAAAAGCTTCAGAGATGGTTTTACAAGAATATTCCCATAGATTTTGAGACTCTTCTGTACTCCATTACTAACAACAAGACAGGGGACAGGTTTTAACAAGTTTCTGGACTGAGTTAGAAAAGGTACACGATTTGGGAGCTAAATGCCCCAGTAAGGACCATTATTTACATATTTTGCAGGTGTAGCTGAGGTCAGCATTAAAATGTCAAATATACATTAACCATTGGCATGCAAGAATAGAATAAAACATTCCAGAACATCTCTTCTAAGAGGAAGCATTTGAATCTGTTCTCTAGCACTACAATAATTGAATTTAGGTATTCATGAATTTCATGAACCAAAGCCATTCCAAGCCTTTGATGAATCACAAGCCAGTGATGGATGTGAGCATGCAGCAGAAGAAACGTCTGCTTTAAGACATGTGTGCTCATTTGGTCTAAAACCACAGGCATAGCCCTGCTCAACTTCATACATGTGAGGAGCCCATGAGACTGTTCCCTGTGTATATTTTTGCCAGACAGAGCCTATGTTTCCCAGGTTTGGGGTACACAGGATGACCTATGTACATTCTTGGCCTACCGAGCCCTTCTGAGAAGCTGTTTTTAGTTTCCCTTTGCTGATTTTTCTACCTTTCTTATGATATAAGTTTAACACTTTTAAATCATGCAAATGTGTCTAGAGACTGTGATGGGTGTGTGTTTGAGAAATCCAAAAATAAAATAATGTATTGCAGCCAAATACTTAATTACCAACATGTGCATCTGTTGTCAAACCATACGCTAAGTGAGTGGCACTGCTCATTAGTTCTGCTTTCAGGAACTACCAGGCATTTGTGTCATCACTACCAAGAGTCTTCTGAGTCTGAATCATCTCCGGAAGGGACAGATTCTGTCACTTGTACAGTCACTGTTAACAAGAATGCTGATGGCGTAGCAGGTGTTTCCTCCACTTCTCTAAACCTGGAAAGGTTCTGGCAGTTTCCCTTCAAATTTCCCTCTTCAGAAAGGAAAAACAATCTTTCTCTTCTGGCTCACATAGATATGCAGTCGTGTTCCAATAACCCAGGTACTGGATACAATTGCTCCTATTCTCTCTGTTCCCTACAATACAGTATCAATTATCCCTCTATACTAAGTTCTCTGGAAAGGCCACTGGTTTATCCAGTCTAATCTTTTTATGCAATAAAACACTAGGTCCAGTGAAAGAGAAGGGAGTCTATGACCCATAACAGTAAGAAAAGGTCCTCTCTTTATTTATCTCACCTGTTAAATCTGCAGCATGTTTGAAATGTTCTTGCAAAGTCATTGAATGATTAGTACTTTAGACCTTTACAAGACATCTGATGATCTGAAATGAACTTGAACAACTCCATGGCCTCTGTCCACATTAGGCAAATGCCAGCTGGGTTTCAAGGAAAAGAACAGAGCATCACTACCAAAGAAACCACATCCAAGCTCCAAAAAATATCTGTGAGGGAGAAAGGATTTGAGCAATCCCCAATATGGCTCACAGCGTGATGAATCACAGAATCACAAAATGGTTGAGGTTGGAAGGGACCTCTGGAGATCATCTAGTCCAACCCCCCTGCTCAAGCATGAAACATCCCAGTAAAAGCTTTACAAAAGTGGCTGCTCTTTGCAGCCTGAAAACCCCTTGTCTTTTGATAAAGACCAAAAGGCCTTAATGAGCAGTAGCGGCTGAATGATGCTTAGCTCTAGCAGTGCTGAGGGAATAGAGCTCACCTGTTCCTCTCCGGGGATTGCCCGGAGAGAGGGCAGACCTCCACTGCTTGTACAGTCAGTGAAGCCTCCTGTGGCCTTGTTTAGGGTGGGAGGTGGTAGGGCGCTATTTGCACCACACCTCATGTGGCTATTGTCCTTTGGCCCAGCTTGGCCCAAGCCCAGTTTCAGCTTGTGGCATTTGCGTGGGCACAGCAATTACAGATTGTGCCCAGGTTGCTACTGAGGAGGTAGAGAGGACAGGAGTTCTCCCTCTCTGCTTTGCCAGGCCTCCCTTTTCTGCACAAGAAGGCCAGATCAAATCCTTGTTTTTTTTCAAATTGCCGAAGATGGCTCAGGCATTTCTTTTCACTCATAATCAAATACACATTTTCTTTTCAGTACAGCGGCTTCCAGGAACTGAAGTTCAAGTAGGAACACTGAGATTCACATGGCTTAAATCACTGGTGGGACACCTTTGATGCTGACACTAATGTACCCAGCTTGGTCCTATTCCAAGTTTGGACCATACTGAAGCCACGTGCTCCAGTGCTCCCCTCTCTAAGTTCGCCTGTCTCTGCCAGCTGCAGCAACCACAACTGCCTACAGCAAATGTGTCATATGTAGGTAGGTCACTAAATATCATGCCCAAATGCAGCACAGGACCAGATGCCATAAAAAAAAATTCCTGTTGATGTAAGCACTACGCTTTTACTTCCCCAAGTCTGACAAGCCTCCTACACAGCCAGCAGCAAGCAGTTATTTCTCTTGTAATATCATCAGCCTCCAGTAATGTTCATTTGACTGTTTTTAATCCATCCCATCTGCAGCTTTTCCTACCATCCCATGACAAATCCTGTCCCCTTTACCACTTTACCACTGCCCAGATCTTCTCCTGTCTCTCCCTACCGAGTCTACCTTCTAGACCATTTTCCTTATCTTTCTGTGAACATCTTCAAAGTTTGTCTAGGGCTTGAGACTTTTTTTCCTTCTTGGAGGTGGAGGGAGAGGGAGGGAGAACCTGCTGCTCAGCTGGCTTTGGCAAGCCTGGGCAGCTCTAGATGAACTCCTCAGCCCCCTGCCAAGAACACTCTAAAGAGGAACACCAGAAACATATTTTATTGTTATTTATATTAATACTTTTGGAATCTTCACAGGCACACTTGAAATGGCTTTAAAAAACACGACAAAATAAAGGAAAAGGGTTGGTGACCATGTGAAGCTCAGACTGTATCACACACAGCGTGATATAGAAGCAGCTACATCAGGATGAGAGTCCAAGCTGTTTATATCAAAGGCATACTTTCCATCACTTCATTTAATAAGCAACAAGACTGCTCTTAGCCTTTGGACAGAAGAAGCCATTCCCATCTTTGTCCATTCTACGCAAGGCCTATCAACAGAGTATGTGTTCTTGAAGAGAAAGAGGGTCTGTCCTGTCCAGGTGGAGGGCCTTTTCCTCTTCCAAGAGGAAAAAAGGAAGACCAGGTTGAAAGACACCCATGTGCCTTTCCCTTCTCACCCATTTGCCTGGCCAGGGAAGCAGGATGCATTTCTCTATGGCCCCTGAAAGCAGGGTGCACATCTGCACTACCTGGGCCTGCTCCCTACTCGCATCATCAATCCCGAAGAGCTCCTCAGAATCTCATTTTGTGTGCCTTACACCCAATTCTGCTCTGTGATCACCAGACATTTCCTGCATGTTTGCTGGACCACCAGCTTTAACATCTTATAGCATCTGATAAAGGAGCACTCAACCCAGCTGTTTTAAAGAGAGTTAAAGACAGGTAGATTCCTGGCATCTTCTCTCCATCTCAATCTTTGGCTACAGAGAGGTCGTAGAGCCAGCACAACGGGATGGATTCAAAAGACCACTTTTGAGAAGCACAGTCTGTGTTTCAGGCTGTTTGTCTGATGTCCAAAGCAGAGTGCAAACAGAGCCAAGAAAATTTCCCACATGAAAGAACTAGAGACATTTCTCATGCTAGAGGTGGGACTGGGCTGGGAGAGGGATTGTTAACTCATCTATGTAGGACACTACATAGTTCACAAGTTCTTGCCACCCTCCTCCTCTTCCTCCCATAACAGACAACTGAGCAGAAAGGATTCAGCCAGTGCTGCAAGGGTGTCACACAGGAGCCCCAGTGAGAAAAAGCAACCCCCTTCATCTCAGAGGTCTGCCAGTGCCCGTCCTCAGCTTGAGTCCGTGTCTCCGATCTGAAGACCACACACATCTCCATGCCTGAACTCCAGTCCAGATACAGACACCAGACCTACTTTGGGACAGTTTCCACAGCAATTTTCAGCCACAAGTCAAAAGCCTCCTTGCAATAGTAAAACCTAGGTTTCTAAGCATGAAACGAAAGCAAACTAATCTGTCCAAATAATCTACTTATGTATGCACACTTTAGGAGGAAAAACAGATAGGCATCTTTCAGGTGAATTGGAGGGCACGCACTTGCAGAGAAATCATAATTCGCTGTCCTAACATCATTTCATGATTACATCTGCTTCCCTGGCCAACGAATACTGTTTTCTATTTTTCCTTAGTCCAAACTTTGTTCCTAGCATCCAGATGGGCTTTTACATTTTAGTTGTCCCAGCTGGAGACATCACACTTACTCCAGCCCAGTTTGCCTTTAACAAATTTCCCAGGCTCTTACTAGACTCCTTATGTTTATTCTATTCTATATCAATTAAAGATTACTACTAAATTTCCAATCACCTGTCTCTCAATTGCTATTATCAATACGGATCACCAATTGATTTATATTGGCACAGACAGAGGAGAAAGAGTCTATGCATTTTACCTGGTATTTAGAACTCCCCCAAAGGGAACATGTCAAAGCCTGTTAAACATTTTGCCCTCAACTGAAAAGCCCCCTTTTCTCCGGTCAAAGAGAACACCTTTCTCCTAATGAAAAACAAAAGTTGCCATACAACAGCTGCTGTCTGGAAACCAAGGTCACCCCCAAACAGTTATCTGAAGATTGGCTTGGGATAATGGAAAACTTGCTATTAACTTCTGTGAGAAAAAGAAGCCCAGCGCAGGAGATCAGTTAAGTGTGTGCCTAATTTAAGTATGTGCCCCATAAACTGCAGTATTGAAAAGCCTTTTTTGCCAAGTGTACAAGAAGAACGTAAATTCAGGCCTCTCTCCACACTTCTTTGGAACTGGGAGAGCTTAATCATGAATGCCACAATCTGGACTTTCCTAGAAAGCAACAGGGGCTTGGGGTTTTTTTTGATTTCTTTCTGCCATATGCTTAAAGTGACTATCCTTTTACACTTATTGTAATATTTCGAGCTGCTTTTACATGCTGTACATTCTTTCTCCTGTAAAACAAGATCTGTGCAGGAAATATGATAAAGTCATTTTATGTCTTAAATTCATTGCTACTAATTTCACTCACTGACAAATTATATTGCAGCCATCTGAGTCAGCCTCTAATTTCGGATCATCATCCCATTTTCTCAGTGTTTTGTCAAATACACTTGCATGTGTAACTACACACAGAAACCTACAAACTATCTACATGACACTCTCTAGGTTTGCAAATTAGAAGAAATTAGTTCTTCTAGAGTAAGTCATTTAGGTTTCATAATCACTTTCCACCCTACTTTCCACAGCTACAGTATTACCGAACTCTTCTATTGCCTTGTGCATATAGAAGGCATTTTATTAACTGAGACCTACCTCCTTGCTTCAAAGGAAGAGTTATTACACTCTAAGAGCTTGGCTATGACTGGGAAATGACAGCACAGAGAATTCCCCTGTGAATGCATCCCCTCATAAGGGTTCAATGCTCTGTGGCCCCTATATGCCACTAGTCTGTTGAGGCAGGGCAAGGACCCTTCTACTCTTCATACACTGTTCAGCCAGGTATATGGCCTTGTGCTTTCCACCAGGCTAAAGGACTGCATGTTTCCCTCTGCTCAGAGATGGGCTGGTGATCTGATCCCTTCCAGAAGGCAGTTCAGATCCTAGCATTACTTTTCTGAGACGAAAATAAATAAGAATTTAAGCCAAGAATTCAAGGAAGAAAGGTCTGAAGGAACAGCAGGATGCAGTCAAGAGTCAGAGACATATGGACTATCTGTAAAAGGCAAACAAATAGGGCCAGGGCATGGGCCAAAGTACTAGCACAAGATCATCCCCACTGTTAGACTGTTAGCACAGTCCTTGGCACAGATTTGTCCCACACAACTAGTGCTCCCTCAAACAATGCCTGGGCACAATTCAGCAATAGTCAGGGACCAGTCCCAATACACGGTTTGGATGGGCCACCTTGTTGGGATGGGAGGGGAGGAGAATTTATAGTAAAAAGCCATGAGATGCCAGCTGGCCCTGGGGCCAGAGAACAGTTCCCTTGGCCTATTTTATTTACTAGTGTAGAAGTAATCCTGAATACCACAATTCATTTGGCACACTAAAGTTCCCAGAATGGGCACTGCCTCTTATTAGGACCACCCAGATTACTTCAACATAGCAAAATCAGTTTCTTTGTATTCTTTTGTTCCCTGAGATATTTCTGCAGATTCCATTTAATCTCCCCAGTCTTCATGCATTGTATGGGCTGATTTTTAATTGACTAGAAAATTAGATGAATGCATCTATTAGGGCAGAGCATTATTTCACCTTGATCTGGTCCTCAAACTGAGATTGCAGATTACATCTCCAAGTAGCAATCTACTATCTCACAAAACTCTCCTCCCTCCCCCCGGTCATTCTGTCCCTCAGTCTGAGCTTCTCCTATTGGACCTAATTCCAAATACATTAAGTACAAGCTGAGATCAGCAGAGGTAAGATATTGGAAAAAAATAAAGATTCTGTTTAACAGAAAAACAATTTCTGATTCAGCTAATACTCCTTAGCAATTTCTGTCTTCAAAGTACATAACAAATATGAATTACTCTTCACAATAGCCCAGGGAGTTAGGTATGCAAGTAGTGTTATGCACTTTTTACAGATGAGGAGAACAAGAAGAAGACAAGACAAAATCATCTGATAATTAAGGTTTCCTTGGTTTTTGAGCACCCCAGTGCTCAAACCAAAGTGTCTCACATCAAAGACCACGTGAAAAACAGCTGTCACTTTTCCATGACACTGAGACAACGCCGTTCTGACAAAAGTTTCAACTCCTTGACAGACACAGAAGGTACAGAACAAGTTAGAAAAGGAACCAGGACAACAAAACATCAGGAGATCCTGGCTCCCAGCCTAAGGCTCAAACTACTGGACAATGTTGCCTCTCACAGTTACAGAGATTCACAGCTCCAAGGGGAGAAAGGAAGAGCATACATTAGAGTAGAAATCTGCCAGCTATGGAGTGCATGGTACATCTGTGTAAGTTAAAGAATAGATATGTATAAACACTGAAAAAAGAAAGTGGCTGTACAAACACTGACTAATAAAGATGAGAGATGTTTCTGTGAATACTATCCAGATGTTCTTTGCAAATTTGATCTTACAGGGACTTTCTTATAAAGTGTCAAGGTGAAACAATATTCAGTGTGTGTGTGTGTGTGCGCGCGTGCGCGTGTGTGTGTGTGTATACAGATATATATATATATATATGTATGTATATGTGTATATATATAAAAAAAAAGGCAGATTAGTTAGTTCTCCTGCTTGGGTGCTTATCATTTCCCTCTCTGTGGTTGCTCTTATTCCTTTCCACCATTCTGTTAGCCTGTCCTACCTTAGCTCTACAATGCTACTTAACTCTACTGCTGCCTTTACCAGGTCTGAGGCAAGAAAATGTTTGTAACAAAATGAAGGTGGCCAACAGAACCTTCCTGCAGACCATCCTTCCCAGAGCTGCAACCTTTCTCCTGCTGCAGTTTCCTGCCCACCTACAGCTTGAAATCATTATGCACTGGTTGCAAACAAACATGAATAAATTAGAGCAATATTCAAATAAGGGGAAGAAAAAGAGAAGTCACATGGAGGGGGACTGGGAATCCAAAGAAGAAATGCTAATTAATTGAAATAGATTGATTTGCCCTGTTTGTTCAAAAAATTAATTACAAAAAAAAAATTGTAAATTAAGAATAAAAAGCTCCCAATAAGAGGTGCCAAAAAGTTTTTCACGGGAATCTATTACAAGTATCTGAAAAGGGATTGTGACTAATTAGACATTATTTTGCATCAAGATGACCTCATATTATAATTAGAGATATGCTAAATTACTTGGAAATAATTAAAATGATTGGATATACTGCATGATTGCCAGTTTAGGAGCTTTCACATTCACATTGATTCTATGCACTTCCATTTCTTTTGATCAGGAGTTGGATCTTTAGCAGGTATCTAACCTGCAAAAACCAGCATTCTTCAAAATTTATGACGTCAGGTGTCAAATTATGCTCCTCTTTTTAGACACTTAACAACACAAGAGACATGCAAATTTTCATGTAATAAAACCACAAGCTAGACATGTGGCAGGTACCCAGGCAGAGTTATTTGCACTCCATTCCCTAAGCAGGGCATTCACAATACAAACAGATGTTATTAATTTTTATCTTTACAATGAATATATCTGCAAACACTCAGGTTTCTAAAACGCTGTTCTAGGACTGAGTTTAATTTTCATCTACATTTTGTAAAAATGCTAGCCCAGGTTCTAACAAGTCTCAGTTATTATTTGAATTTTCAGTCCCATGCTATGGCTCAGTGAATCAGTCAGGAGGCCTTCAACTACTTTGTTGGCTTCAGAAAGGGAGACATGTCTAGTATAATGGGTTGCAAACATGCTGGCTTGTGTGATGTGGGTAAGAAAATGCTAGTCATGCTAGAAAACATTCAAAGAGAAAGTTAGGTCAGAAAGTTAGGTCAATGGCAAGATGAGAGTCTGGTATAAGGTGAGGAACAGCTACCCCTTGTATTTCAGCATCTTTCTGATCTGCACAAAGAGACTGATGGATTGAGTGGTAGTGAGCAAAAGACATTGAGATAAAAGTGAACCTGCATATCCTGAAGTGCCACCTGAGGAAGGAACAACTTCAAAGTTGCTCACAATGCTTTGAAAGACAAAAAGAATAGGGGCTTGCAGAGCTATATCAGACCCCAGCATGGTCTATCAGATCCCAGCAAATGAGTTCAGCTGCAAATCAGCCTGGACAGAACAAATATGAAGTCTCCTCCAGGAAAAAAAAAATGACTGCATCAGCCTTCATGTCAGTGGCAGCAAGGTGGGCAAGGCAGCCGACTTCATTTTTGTGGGAACTTGTTCCCTACGAACATCATATGGTGGATTACACACCAGCTGGTGTAACTGGTCTCAAGAAACATGGAGCTAGTGTCACAACATAATCTCCCTGCTCGCTGCATATGTTTTTGAGGCTGTTTCGCAAGGCATAGATATGGCTCTTCCTGAAGGCCAACATACAGACTGCAGGCTTTGAAAGGAAGGGTTGCAGATATCAGCTGCAGTCAGCTGGTGAGCAAGCCATGGTGAGAAAGCAGGCAAACAGAAAAGGGATTCATGTGAGAGAGACACATATTGATGTGGCAAGGAGAAGGATGCTCCAGCTGTTTGAACACGTCTGCCAAGCAAAGGACTGTACTCTTCTGTCTGATGGATGGCAGCAGACTAAAGCGGAATTTCTGAAGTTGTTGAGCAGAGCACAATAGTGAGTTATGAGTATGACCTGTCACTGGCTACCGTGGTCATTGGTATAGCGGATGGAAGGGAAGATAGAAGGCCACCTAAACAGCAGACTAGCACTATCCAAATGTTAGGTAAAGGACCATCCCTACTCCACAGGACTTAGACATGCAGAGGCATCCAGGCACCTCAATATCTTTGCTGTTCTGTGCCTTGCAACTTAGATACACAGAACAATGGAAAAGGTGAAATGATCTGTGCAGTTATAAAATGGACCAGTTTCTGAGCTGGGAAGAGAAGGTACATTTCCGACATCCAGAGGCAGTACCTCCATCCACTAATCCACAGTGCTCTAGGTTTCACCACTGATGTGGATGGCTGTCAGCACAGAACAGCCACAACCACTGCATTCATTTCTAACATGGCTCTGTACATCTCAGCTGCTGCAGAGGTTCAGAAACACCACTTTTAATATTTTGTGGTATTGACTTACCCATTGACTATGCAGTGACATTATCACCCATGAATAATCATAAAATAAAAAAGGATAATTAATATTTAACTTAGCCAGAGGGATGTACTTAAGGGAGAAACCATGTTTTAGAAAGAGCAGCTGATAGTTGTCAGCTGGAGAACAGGACTAATTAGATGCATCAGGCAGTGGTGACATGAAGTTGAAAAACAGCTTGTCAGCTCTGAAGTGACTTACAGCAAATGATTATATATAAAGATGCTTTGTTATATGTTCTCACACAGGTGTGTTCCTCATTTTCCAAATACTTCCTGCGCCTTTTGTTCCTGTGATAAAACAGGTGCAAAGCAGACTTCCTGTTCATAGATACACTGTAATTCTATTTTAGGTAGAGCAGATACGTGGCCTATTTCTTATGCCCAAACCAACAAGCTGTTGAACACTGAGGCACTCTCCCTTCTCACTGATTTCAGTGGAAGATGGTCAACAACTTATAGGATCAAAAGCATGATGTCTGAATCACATAAGGAAAGTGATGTTGTAGTGGATGAGGCAATGAACCAGGAGGCCAAATTCATGTCTGTTGTAATGTTGGTTGACTGCAGCCAGGCAGTTCATTGATCATAGCAAAGGATTTGCCCCAGGGTGTTTTAATTTAAAACAGATTGACATTAATCTGAAGAACAAATCACCCAAATCCTAAACTCTGATCTGATGCAAGTCATATGCAATATGACAGCAACTCAGTCTCCTGGGCAGCAGAGCTGCTAGCTTCAACTTCATATTCATTTCCAAATGGTATCTGAAAGTTCCTGGATGCTGGAATAAGCCCAATAATTTGAGCCAGGCAGAGGTAAACAGCCTTCAGGACACACAAGAACTACCAGGAAAGTGAAGCTTTGAGGGGAAACGGAGTACACGTAGTGAGAATGGGAAGGGACAGCTTTAGGAAGATCACTACTTGAATAGTGAATGAGCTATACTTATGCAGAGCAGGCAAAACAGAAGCATAAATTCTGAGACACCAATTAAACTGCAATCATGAATTACCCTAAACAGCTTATTAACTTACCTAGGAAGCTGAACACAAACTTTGATCATTTGGACTGAACTGTTCAGACAATAAAAATGTTCCAAATGAACTGTAGCCATGTCTTGGGAGTAATTTGTTCAACACAATATTTGAGCTGTCACAAAAATAAAAGACAGTATTTCTCTCTGTCCATAAGAAAATCACACTAATACATACACTTTGGCACCAGAAAAGAATATTTAAGGCTGTATGAAGCACCTGTAATACATTGCTTATATTTATAGTCCTGGTATGATTGCTTTCTAAAGAAAAATTATGTCCATAGACAGCATGTTTTGTTCCTCCTCGTTACTCATATGCAAGAATGAAAGATCTATTACAACATATTCTTCCTTCCACCTGCTTTGATGAACTGCCTCAAAGCTCTCTGGGGAGCCTGCTGCAAAGCCTGTGACTTAAAGTTTAGGCTCAGAAAACAGATACTGGATTGCAAGAGCAGACTCAAAGGTCAGTCTGGAGCAGCAGAGGCAGGCAGCCTGCAGTTCCATTTCTAAAAGCAAAGGATACTGCTGTGGTACAGGTGATTCCCCTCAAGCCTATACCTTCACAAACAAAAAAACTTAACAGATCTGCCTTTAGGGAAAAAATGTAAAAAGTTCAACTTGAAACTCTAACACCTGTTTTACAGAGACTTCTCCAGATTGCATATTATTTTAAAATTGTATTTCACCTTAGCACCATTTCTCACAAACTTCATTAATGATTTCCACGTCTGCTAAATTTTCCAAAGAGCGTATTTTGTTTTGCTCAGGTTCATATAGCATGCCCATCGTTGGGATATCTCAACACCTCCCTGCAGTGAGACAACCCACTTCCCTGATGTGCATCTGTCACATGTTGATCTTTCTCTTTTCTCTCTGCTCCTCCCAGGGAGAAATCTTCATAGATGAAAATAAATATAAATATATGCAATTCACTTTTCAAATATAGCTATATAATGCATTTATGCTTTCATACATTATCTATAATTTTTTAAAAATATGGTTACTGATGTCTGGTATTATCTGTGCTCTCACTGCTGAAGGCAGAGTTGAAGAAATGCATCTTAGCAAAGTACCTAGGCTTCTGGTAGATCATAGATCTTACTGAAATTTATTCCACAGACTTGTGTAGGAGCCTGAGAAATTTTAGTCTCCTGCAGAAGCAAAAAAGAAGATATTTGTTACAGAACCTCACACAATCTATCCAGTATTCAGGCAACGTACTTTGCAGATAAGTTCTGAGATCTCAAACTGGACATAGCAGATACCTAAATTTAACAATGCACAGATAACATTGTGACTAACACCAGGCTTTGTACTTGGGATCTTGATAGCAGTCTAACATTACAGCGCCAGCTAGTTTACACAGACATGTGGTCACCTTGAGTTGGGATGATCTGGACTCAGAGAACATGAATGCTTTGTTCTTTGTCGCATGCCAGGACACTGCAGGGTCACAGACAGAAATGGGGCATTGGGACTCAGTCCTGTGCTCTAAATATGTGGCAACCAGCATCTTGCTTACACAGGCTTACGTGCATCTGCAAAGAGGCGATTGACACACTTCCTATTGCGCTTTTTGCAACTATTCCTGAAACTGCATGGCTGAATGTGCAGCATCTACGCATGGCTTTGAATATTTCCTCAAACCTATTTTCCTTTAACCCTTTCAAGCATGTTGCTGACTGCAGCTAATTACAGCTTTAGAGAAAAACCTATCAAAACACAGTAGTGTATTTCCTAGAAATACGGAGGTTTCAGTACGTACATCTGCACAGCATTCATCATACTCCTGACCAGTCCTCTACAAAACAGTATTTCTGTCATTCATTACATTTTTAATATAAAAATTCCCACATTGATGAGGACTGGGATGCAGGCTACCAGAAAGCAGAAAGGGTGTAAGATGCAGCACTGTCCTCAGCTCACAGATGAGTGATGGCTCTTGTAGGATCTCAGCATTAAATACAAACAAATGGTAAATTCTGCCATTTTTAGTAAAAATTACTAAACTAACAAGACGGCTGAATTTGATAGTGGTGTTTTCTAAGTGAAGTACTGTCTTGAGGATACGAAAATGTTTTGGATTTCAGGTGTGGAAATGATTAACGATAAGACTGAGAACAACCAGAGCCAAACTGGTTCTTTTCACTCCATTCCCATGCCTGGACCAGCAGAGTAGATCTCTGAATCCCTACGGATCACACCACAGGGGGTGTCTTTGGTGTAGGGACACAGGACCACCAGCTATCAAGATACTGTGGTGGCCTAGCAAGTCAGCTCAGCTATGACAAGGCCATCCTAAGGCATCACAAATGTAAAACATTCATGGTGACTTATACTATGTTTTACATCACACATGACTAGGAGCACATATCCTGTGAGTTTTCACAGTTCAGCTCACCACTGGTAAATCATTAACCCAAATGCTTGCAACTGTCTGCCCATAACAGTACTGTTTGACCTTGGGAAAGCCACTCACACTTGATTCTGTTAATCTATTAATTGCTCCCTGGCAGGTGCTGAATTTCCTTTTCTTCTTCTGAAATCAAGACTTGGTGGATTCAGGTTTTACAGTGCATTGTGCCTCAGGTCCCCTGTCAGTAAAATGGAGATAGTAACACTTACCTACCTCAGCAGTAGCTTGGATGCTTAATTAATGTTTTCAAAGCTTCCTGAAATACAGATAAGAAGTCAAAAATAAACTTTTTATATGATTTTCACTGTGTAATTAAAAAAGCACAGTATTTTCCCAGTCAATAAATAACCTATTTAAAAGAACTCAAAAATAACCAAACTTTATTATTTTAAAATTCAGTAAAAAGGTAAGATTAATCTGACTTGGTGTTTAATTAGCGCAAAACCCAAAGAAACAACTTACTTGTGATTTAAACAACATGCTTTCCGCTATTTCTTTTAATCAAGTTCAGCCAAATTCGATACCTTGTGCTGGGTAACTCACTCAAAGGCTGTTTAAGATGTTTGAATACAATTTAACAAGAGCCAGACTGATGAAGGCTTCGACAAAAGATGGCTGCACCAGAAACTGTATACTCAGACTGTGTTGCTAATGTTATCAGCGTTCCCGTATGCTGTGCAAGTTGTGATGTGCACCCTGGTGGTCGTGTGGGTAATCAGATCAATTGCTTGTTTTAGTCAAAGTGATAGGAATAGACATGACCAAAACCAGAGGAAGGATCTGTGTATGAAGAAGGGAGCGGGTTACAGTTGGTCTCTCTGAAGGAAAGGCCATTATTCAGCTCCACAGGAGCGATCAGCGCAATGCCTTCCACCCAAAGTCTTGACCGTGGTAGGAAGTGTGGTAGGCACAGGCAGGGTCTTTCATGCCAGGAAAGATAAGATGGCATTGCATGGAGGAGCACAAAAGCAGAGGTCATACGCAGAACACGTGCCCTTTGATGATGGTAACTTATATGAGGTATTTGTTGTTAATAGTAACACCTTTAAGAGTAAATCTTTTGCAGGCATAGAGGTAAGAACAAGTTAAGATATGAAAGCCTTTGATAAGAGTATTCTTTTATCACAGACATATAATACAAGTTATGGCTGTGTAGGATTTCAAATATGAGACAAAATAGTATAAAGGTTTCACTTTAAGAGGAAAGATGGCATGTGGTTTTGTTATTGGAAGAGTAAGATGTTTTAACCTTGTTGTATCTTAATGCATTGGTCTGCAGTGTTTGCAAACAACGTAAAAGGATATTTTATTATGACATATCTTAAAGACATACATGAGATCAACCTATGTTTTCAATGAATTTGCACCAACAATGTTTGAGAACCCAGCAACTTTGGTGACATGCAATGTGACAGAAATGCAGATGTGATGTTGACCAATTGACTAAGTTGTTCAAAATACACTGTAAAGCAACAACTGATGGTTATAGCACGACAACTCTTAGCACATTAAAGTATTAAGAAGCTTCCTTGGTATGAGAGATACTGTTTCTCCCAAGGGAGCAGTCACTATTGCCTATAAGAACTTTTACATGACTTTTAGTAAACAATTTAAAGACTGTACTTAACTGACCTAGCTTTATTTCACAGTCAACACCAGCTTCATGCTAACTCTTAATGGGACTGTTTGTGGAAAATCATGAATGCTGAGGGAGAGAGAGAGGACAAAAACTGGAAAGAACCTTATGCAACTTCAGGCAGCCATATCATATAATCCCATTTCTCCAATCAAGTAGCTGGATTACAGAATCCATCTTGCACTGGTTTTTAATCAATTGTATTTCAGCTCAGAATGCCCCGTGAATGTCCGGCAGAGAACTGATAAAATAACAGATAAGTGACAAAGAGATGTCCATGTGTGGAAATAAAAGCTCAGTCTTAGCTGCAGTAGGAGGAATATGATACGAATAGGAAGTGAGAAACCCACAACCCACCTCAGCATGCGTGACTTTTTAGTCATTTATACCTGTGCAAAGAAGATATAAAAATCTCCTGCTTTTTTTTGATGAAGTTTTACACCTACTTCTCAAAGGTATAAATGATTCCACAAGGCTTGTGGCATTCAATAAGCATGGCCTATATATTTCTTATTAGCTATTATAAATAAAAAATACTTTATTAATTTGACAGACTTTATTGGTACAGAGGTTAATTGCCTTTCTCTGACACATCTCCACTGCCTACATCTGTGTCATAGCATTATTTGCTTCATTAGTTTTTAAAGTGGAACAGCTAAAACAGTTATTGAAATAACATGTCTATGACTGTGCTTCTGTACCACACTATCTGCTTGCAATTCAACTTATGAATCACCTATATTTCAAGCAAAGCTGGCCTTGTGTTTGGAGGAGTGCCAGAAAAACAGGTCAGTGTTATCAGCTGTAGGCACTGCTACTCCTTTTCATTTCCCTTGCCATCTTCCAAAAATAGCTCTTTCCTGCCATGAGGTATTAAGAGTTAAGATGACAGCGACTGAAAGATTCCTTTCTTTTTATTGGGAAGCTTTATTACTTATTGCACCAGTTTTTCAAAGTTTGATTCATGGTTTTAGCAAAATGTAAGATTTGGCTAGAGCAAGAGCTTTAGGCCGTTACTCAGAGATGCCCATTGCTGCCGACTGAATGCTTGAGTACAAAAAGGATTATTTGTGTGTACTGTAGAATCACCAGGAACTTCAGAAGCACACCAGCACCTATTGATCACAGAGCAAATTAGAAACATGTAAAAGTGGCTGTTCCAACACAGCACCTCTATTCTGCAGCCCATGTCCAAAAAACACCAGCAGACGTGTAAAGCACTGACATGACAGTCTGCAGTGTATCGGCCCACTGCAATAAATGATCATAGGAGAAGATGAATATTGCTTCCCCAAGCAGCCAACAATACAGCTAAGATCAGACCAGAAAGTAAACACACAGAGAGCATAAAGAAACAATGAGGCAACATGGGCCTAGCATAGGGGTTTTTTTGTTTTTTGTTTTTTAAGATTGTGCTTGATCAGGAATTATATGCTGCAATGGTAGAAATTGAACTTAGTGTTGCAGGAAGCCCTTTCCTGCCCTCTTCATATGTAACACGAAGGCAGCAGTCACGTGCAGCATGCCAGCTGCCTAACTATGGTTGTATCTCTCCTACAGAAGGGTTAGCTCTTACATTATGGATGAACACGAGTCAGCCAAAATATGTCCTTTCACTTTCTGTCCAAAATGTGCCTGTGCACAGCTCACTCGCTAACTCAGATACTCCCATTTGATACCACATCCCACAACCAACCACCTTTCACCACTCGTAATAACAGGAATTTTAGCGCTCTGAACTTATCCCCCTTCAATGACTTCCTTGTTATAGCCCACTTTCCTCTGGCAATCTCTTCTCTCCTTTCCCTCACTGTCTTCCCTGTTTAATGCAAGAAATATTTGTAAGGATGCTAAGAACATTTCCTGACCTTTTATGATTTTGGTAATATGAGAACACAGAAGAAAAACAGCTGGAGAAAAGCCCAGATGTAATGGACTCTAAAGGGTGCCTGCGCACCGTCTGCTTGGCTGGCCCCGCTCGGCGCCTGGATGCGCACAGACGTTACAATGGCTGCACACACCAGTTCACTCCCGGGCTCCAGCCCCGGGCAGGAAAGCCGTGCTCGGCTGGGGGACAACCCCCCTCAGTTGCACACACCATTTGGATGCAGCTCACTATGGAGCTTGCAGCATGGATGCAGCAGGCATGGCCTGTAACTGCTTGCTGAATGGATGGGGCTTGTTCTCTACTGCCAGTCGCAAGGGCAATATGAACAAACTTGAAACACCTCCAGCAAGAATGTCAGCGGTGTTGTCCCAAGATACGCCACAGCTTGTGTGGGCAATCCCGAGCAAGTTTTGTACTAGCTAGTCCAAGAGCACTCCAGAAGAGAGGTATAACCACTGCAGTACAGAGCTTGCTGCAACAACCTGCCTGAATATTTGTCCCAGCACTGAACAGCTGAAACAGAGCTATGCCTTGCTATGGCTACACTGGGTTTGATATCCAGCTTAACGCTAGCTCAGATACAGCTGAAAGAGCACCTTCAGATTGCAGCGTAAGCCCGGCATAAGCAGTCTGTCAATAGTGTCTGCTCCCCGTACAGCTATTCCCTTGCACGGCTCTTCGTCCTCCTTCCACTCTCTGCAGAACAAAATCAGAGTACAGTGCACACAGGCAAGAAACATAATTACACATACACACACACACACACTATCTTGAGCCCTTCATAATTACATTTTAAATTGGTTTACTCAGAATCCTTTCAGCTAATCATTTTCACCCAACTCTAATCAACTCTAAGCAGTAAAATAAATATAACAACATCTTTACCTGGTTTTGCCCCTCTTTTCTGCCTTAAGCTCCCATACTCCAGTTTGCTAGGCATTAGGAATTTGAACGTGGCCAATTTTAGGTTCAACTTTCATTATTAACAAGCACCAGACTAAGCCACCTAAAAGCACGGGCAAAATTCACACGTGCAGACCAGTGGCAGCTTCCGCCTCTGTGGAATCCCACAGATATTTTCTTCAGTTTCAGTTCCTGTGCCTCTGGATATCTCATGAACATACCGCTGAAAAAGAATGCAAAACTCAGTGCAAACAGCCACCTGATTCTCAGACAGAATCAGTAATTAGCTTACTTTCCCTTAATACTGGGTCTGAACCAAAGGTGGCTAAGCTCAGTCTGCATCAAAGGAAGTCATACACAGCTTCTTGTAATGTGAATGCTCTTACATACTTAAAATCTGCATTTTCATGAACTAGTCAGTATTTCTTTGAGTTGTCTCTGGCCTATACTTGCCTGCCTGCAGCTTGCATACACAATTCAGGAAAGGAGGCTTGAAAATTCAACCGTAAGTATTTTCAGCTTGAATAACCAGAACTATCAGATTTCTTATATCCTTCTGTCTGTCTTTCATTTCATGACCCTTTGAGCTTCCCACCAGTTTCTCTCTCCTTTACCTTTATAGGCAAGTCCTGTGTTGGCTAGAGCCACATCTGAAAGGTGGAGCCCAACTCTGAGCAGCTTGTTGGAATAAGACGTTCAGGGGTGTTAAGGAGAAGGGCAAGTCATTTTCCCTGGGTTCACAAGCACCCTCAGTAACTCTCTTAGCAGCACAGCAGTGTGAATACAGCTTTCAGCAAAGCTTTAATAGCAGAACTGAAGGAGCGAAGCTTGAAGCTTCATTACTTTTAAAATATACTACGTAGCCCTGCATATTTGCTGGTGTACATAAAGCTCCATCCTACAGCGTGGAGTGTTTTCCAGCCAAGAAACTCAGTGCTTTATTCATATTAATGAATTAAGCTTCCCAGAGCTCTGTAAGACAGGCAACTATTATTAGCTTCTCTTTGTGGGCGGTAACTGAGAAACAAAGAGGTTAACTGCCTCCCCTGAGGGCTCAGTATGGGCACCAACATCTACCCGCACATGGCTGGCTAGCACCGAACTGAGGAGGGGTGTCCCAGCCCTTAATGCCAATCACTTAGGTTTCACTGGGCCGGGTGGGAAAGGGGGAATTGGTGTGTTCCAGAGGCAAGAAAATATGTCATTTTTTTCATTCCAAGGGCAGATAAACAAGCGAGAAGGAAATTAAATTTCCAAAAGACATCCATTCCTGTTATAAGGCACCTCACCTGCTACTAGCTGGCTAATGGGGAGCATTCACCCTTGGTCCTTGCTTTCTCTTGACACATGTCCATTTGAAGGACCTGTGACCACGTCACACTTCCCTCAGCACCAAGTCTCCTTCCCTGCCTTTCCTAAGGACCTGAGCAAGTTATTTGCCCTCAGTCAACTCTTGTTTATGGGTTCTGATACAAAAGACAAGTGTTCATATGGCATACTGTATCTAGGAAAATGTCATGCTTCATACATTCAGTTATCAACCACTATGCCAAGTGCTTTATGTTATCTACAAAAAGCAGACTTCAGAGGGAAATGAACTACAGCAAATCAAAGTCTATTACTGGGGAAGAAAGGAGAGTTGTAAGCCGGGCTTATAGAGTTCTTCCAGCAGCATAACTTTCTAAATAACTTTATCCAGCTGAACAGTCAATTAACGGTCACCCAGTTGCAATCAAAAATAACTCACTTGCTACTATCTAGAAGGCTTTTCTCAGCCACTGAGGCACAACTCCAGTGGATGGCAGTGTTCTGGTAAGGAGACAAGAAGGGGGGAAACACCTTATATCTCCCACAGCAACTGAGAGGAAAGCAATGAGAAGGTCACACACATCCCACCCAAATGCCTCTAGTTGCCACTTACACTCATCTCTAAACTCAAATGCTGGGCAGCACTTAGGCTTACCTCTCTTCTCCACACACACACAGGGTGGGAAAGGCTTTTCAAGAGGATGGTGGTGCAGAGCCTCAGCCCTAATGCAAAATATTCATTATTCCCCGCTGTCCAGCGGATTCCTTTATTTATATACACCTCGGCAGCACCTGTACCTAATTGCAAGGGCCCTCCTGTGTGCTCGATAGCTACTCACTTTCTGCAGAAATCCTCTGGTCTCATCCACCAGTTCTGCAGCGGGTCTGAGCCCTGCACAGGAACAGAGGACAGAACAGTCTGTTGACAAGCTACCTCTGCAGCCAGAACCATACTCAGCACCCAAAGAACAACCCAGATATTATTTTTATCATAGTACAAAGGACTGTGGGATGGCTGGTTCACAGAAATTAAACAAATATTTGGAGGTTTTTTTTCCTAATCTTGATGATAAAAGATTGAGAGCCACTGAATAAGAGAGAGCTTTGAAACATATTAGTTCTTCTGTATTTGGGAGAAAAGGATGTGAAATTCAGAAATTAAACCTCAATCCAAGCTTTATAGCTGCTTGTTTATATTGGGTTGAGACAAAACTGGAGGCTTGAATTCATCAAAAATTTGGTGGTTTGGACTTCAGACTTGTATCTGGATTTGACAGTGTGAATGTATACATATGAGCAGTTAGGAAATTAACATAGGAAATTAAAGGCACCAACATACAAATGTGCAGCCAGTGAGAACAATAAAAAGGAACTGTTTAATATATCAGGAACATATATCAGGAACAAACAAAATTCTAACAATGGGATAGCTCCAATGCTAGATAGGAATCTCAAAATTGTCAGTCATGAATCATAAAAGCAGAAGTATTCAATAAATATGTCTGGTTAGTATTTGGAAAGTAGCAGGATAATGTATTCTTATCTCATAGTGATAAGGAAACACTTTCTATTTCATCAGTTACTTGGGAGAAAGTTAAACAGCAGCTATCAAAACTCATCATTTTTTTAATCAGCAGGACTTGGTAAGTTGTACTCCAGCATATTAAAGAAATGGGCCAAAGAGCTCTCCAAAATGTTAGTGATGATTTTTAACGCATTCTGGCACACACTGGAGAACTTCCAGAAGATTGGCAAAAAGCTCATGCCCGCAGCCTGGGCAATCAGAGGCTGGTTCACCTAATACTGATCAAGGAATCAAGTGCATTGACAGGAAGGGTTAAGAAGGTAACAGTCAGCTTTTCCCCATCCTTTCCTGACTAGTGCTACCCAATGCAGCTCCTGGCCTGGAGATCACACAGCTCTGCAAGTCCCCTCTGCCCCCAGGTCTCATTTGCATTGCAGCTTCATCCCGCTTTGAAAGGCTGACATGGGTCATAGTTAAAAAAAGCTTAAAAGATGACAGGTAACAGTCATCAATATTGCTCTGTGGAGAAGTCTTGTCAAATGAGCTAGGTATTGCTTTTTAGTGAAATTCTAAGTTTAGCTGATAAAGGTAGCAGTGTCTACATCATGTGTTTCAACATCTGTGAGGCATTTAACTCAATCCCACACAGCATTCTGATTAAAATAATTAGCACTATCCAAAATGAATGTACCTCATATTAAATTGATTAAGAGCTGGTGAGCCAATAGACCTCAAAAAGGCAATCCTAAATGAATCACCATCATCCTCAGAGGATGTGTCTAATGGGATCCCACAGAAACCTCATCTTGGCCCAGTGTTGCTGACTATCCTTAGCAATTGTCTGGAGAAAACAAAAAAAAAATGTTGCTATTAAAAGCTAGATCTGATTAAAAAAAAACCTGCTGGAGTGGTAAATAATGGAGGGAGAAATAGTTGTACTGACAGATCTGCATCATTGGGTAAGCTGGATTTACTGGAACTTGAGTTTTAATTAGGCAAATGCAACAGACGCACAAGAACTTGAGGGATTTTTTTATGGGTTGCATTATGCAGGAGATCAGAGGATTGCAACAGCCCTTTCTGGCCTTAAAACCTATAACTCTTTCAGTACATGTCAGGAGCCCCATGACAGATACAGAAAGATCTAATGGGTATTTTCCATCTTAACATTCTGTGGCACACAATTAGACCGGATAAAACATTTTTCCTAGATATGGCTACTAAAGTGAACAGGAGAGAAGCAAGAAACAATGCTGACAGTTGAACACAGTATTTGCAAATGCTGACTCTGGGCTGGAGAGACAAGCTCCCTTAGGTTTCCTCTACAGTCTGCTGATATTGACAGGCTCCTTCAAGGGGGGATTCAGAACAAGAACACACCTTCGGATGCCATCACTAGGTTTCAGAATGAATGTCAACTGGGAAAGGATGGAAGCAATCCCTGGTACCATTTGAAATGGCAGGAATACACTGCTGCTTTGCTCTTTGTTTGAGAGAACAGTTTATAAGCACAGGTAGACTGTGCCATGAACGTTCAGTCCTCCAGAAGGGCAGCAGTGAGCTCCACTACTTGACCACAATTTCCCCCCCTGCCAACCATTTTCCATGTGGTCTGCATCTGCCTTTGGTCTAAGCACTCCTGTTTCCATGGGTGCAGTTGGCCTGCATGCTAGGAGGGGACACACTCATGGCTATGGCCTTGTCCATGCCCTTACCCTCCCTATGCTTATTCACAGAGGGAGCAGCCATTGATGGTATGTGTCAGGTCTTAGCAAAAAGCACACAAAAAGTCACGGGAACTTCCGTACCGTCCCATTCCCCACTATAAGGACCTATTACATGCTGACTCATAAAGCTCTGAAGTGCTTCTTTTTTTTTAAAAAAAAAAAAGGAAACTGTCTGAGCAAGGTGAGCTCTGTTCCTTCCACCATTTCAAAGCCATTTTTTTCAGTAAGCAGGAGCCCCAGAGTTTGGGGAGAGACAACTGATTTCTGTCACACTGAACACTCATCTCATTTGGGACTGGGCACTCTGGGGAAGGTAGCTATCACCCATGTGAATTCAGTGCTAAGAGAAAATGCTCATTTAATAGCCCTGAATTCTGAAGTCTTTCTTTTTATTATTTCCCAGAGCAGATGCTTCCCAAAGTAGCCCCAACAACACACCTGAAGCCTGACCTGGCAGGAGCAGAATGGGCCAGGGACACTTCTGTTAATACTGACCCTCTGTGGAAGCTGCCAAGAGGCTTGCTACATCCTGCCGTAGCAACGGGGACACCTACAAACCTTGCTCATCACATGAATCGCCCTTCGGTGCATCACCTCAGTCACAGCTTGAGGGCCAGCAGTTTTCCAAAAATCTTAGGCAGAGGACTTTTCATCCTATAAAATACCAAATACCGGATCCAGATCAGGGTCTTGTGCCTTTGGCTGCTTTAACATTTCTGTGGGACAACTCAGCAAAGGAGGGAAGAAGGATACCAAATGTTGGGCTCACTGTGCTGAGGGAATGAGTTATAATTGTTGCTAGGAACAATTTTGTGCTTGTCAAGTCTCAGCCATAACATTGCAACAACGTAAGAACCGAAATAAAATTAATACTGTGTCATAAACATGAGGCATATTTCTTAGAGTGGCATTTTTTAATTGCTATTACACTGCATACAACGAAATCTTGTATTTAGAACTGCGTAGCAACATTTGCAAAATCTATATCCAAGACATAATGCAGTTAAAAACTCAGAAAGTTCACCCTGCCTTGCCTACATGCCTCACAGAGCTGACTAAAAGACCAGTAGCAGCTGGCAGGAAATGGGTAAGAAAGCTGACCACAGATAAACTGTAGGATGCTAAAGAGTAGCAGAAGATATACTCTGGGAGAGGAAGCCGAGCTGCCAGGTCACAGTGTAGTGTAGTGCGTACAGTACATACAGTCTGCTATTGAAGTATGCGGCCACCAGATAATGGTCAGGGGACACAGCTGTCAGTCTGCGATGAAGTAACTCCAAGGAGCCCAAAGCAGAGTGTGGTACAGCTGCGGATGTTTCTGTTAAGCAGGATAAAGCCCGCCTGTCTCAAGGGTACTATAGCAAATTCAATGTCATGTGAGCACCACTAAATAATTAGGTTTGCGATGCTTATTCGCATTGATAAAAACAGGATAGTAGTGAAAGCTCCTTGGAGCTTGGCCTGATCTTTTAATACACAGAAGCTCACAAATACTTACCACATAGCCTAAATAAAACTGTATTTGGGGCCCAATTGCATTCTCATTTTGCAGGTAATACTGCCAATAGCTTCAGTGAGTGTTTTGTCTGTGCAGCAGCATTAGGAAAACCACGGCTCTGTGAAGTTGAGGGGAAATTTGCCATTGACTTCAATGGGAGCAGGACAGGGCCTTGGGCCTTAGGTGTCATTTAACATTGAAATGCCTTGCCCAGGCTAGATGCTAGCATATTCACTGTGGAGATATTGAGCTTTCCTCATTATATGAAGAAGATAATTATGGGTCATTAACCTGCTGGGTGGCAAGTGGTACAGAGTGCTAAGTATATCCAGGAGAAATGTTACGACAGCAGTGGTCCAAAGAACAGGGTATGTTTTGCCAGTTTTGCCAAATGAATGGATGGCCGGAAAGCTGCTGCTAGATCATACAGGGATCAAAGAGCACAAGTTTAAAATATACTAAGTAATGGCTTATAAACACAGGTTCTTAGTCATACAGCTCTCCAGGAGGATATTTCAGACAATTCATTGGCTGAAACCTTATTTTAGGGTTGGAAGCTCTTAATGTGGAGGAAAAGAAGCTCATCCAGATTTACAGACATGTGTTTAACAATATTCACATGATGACAGAAAGCAGGGACCCTGATGGAAGACATTGGCCTTCTGACTGCTCCAGGAGAGACCTATGCTCATCTCAAGCATTCAAAGGAAAGATTAACCACGTTCAAGCTGTGCAAAGATCATTTCTGGATGATGGAGAGCTATTGCCTCAGCTGCACTGCCACAGCTAACCGGAAGAGAAGGCCTACAAGCCCACTGGTTACCTGAGTAGAGGAACTGTACCTAACCCTTAAAATAAAAAGTAATAGGGGTGAGTTGCTGTAGAGTAACTAACATTTTTTCCCACTCATCACTTCTCTCATGAGAAGAGTCAATGTGCTAACGTAACATTTGCCAGAGTTTTTTTAAATCCCAAGCAGGGTCCTCTAGCTAATGGAAACAACAAGGCTTTGCACCTGGGAAGGCCGTTGTGCATTTCTCTCCGATATGCAGGATATCAGGGTTAGCTAAATATGAGTTCAGCTGTGTGACTGACTCACTGCTTGTTCCTGGAACTGTCTGAAGGAGGGGAGGATGCTGTGGGTAGGCTCTAACTGTATCATCTGGGTTAGGGCCGGTAGCAGATGGTCCTAAAAACATACTTCCATGTGGGTTTAAAATAGAACAGCACCCACAATCAGCTGAATGGGGAAATGTGAAAAAGCTTGTCACACAAGGAATGCTGCTGTGAAGATTTGCAGTCAGAAGGGGATCCAAAGCTTTATCAGCCTTTGCAGTGTGGAAATGCCTGAGGCCTGACTCTCTGCACTCGCACTGGGTTACACCACTGTGCAATTCCACCAGCTTTGCCAGAAGGAGTCTGGCCTCCTCTTCATGGAAGAGAACAGTCTTTTTCTCCAAACATAAAACAAAAGCAGGAAACTTTTCTTAAAGCAGCTTTTATAGTGAAGCAGCACTCCCTATCCACTGCGGTGCAAAAGCTTATGCCTTAAAAATTACCTTTAAAAAATTCCTTCTCCTTCATGAGTCACCTGCTGTACATGTTGGCCAGCAGCAATGACAGCTCTAAATAGTCAAAGGCTATAGTTACATCCTGTTGGCTGCTTTGATGCCACACACAGTGTAAAAGAGGTGGTGACAGCAAAGGAATCGACAGTCAGTTCCAAGGCATCTTGAGGCCAACCTTTCTGAGAAGCTAGCAAGAAACAAGTTAACTGCCTGGGACATCTGCAGGGAACACAAATGAGGAGCTCCAGAGAGACCCCACGAGCACAAATTGTATGGCAAGTTTTTACACTGCACAGCAGCACTAACAAATGAAATCAGGCACCCTTCCAGTGATTAGGGCACAGCCACGAGCAGTAAGCCATGCAGAGCTGCCCTCCATCCCATGCAAGATCAACACAGGATAATCTGCAATGGTTAACATTACCTCAGAGATGCTAATCTCCCCGCACTCCCTCTACAGCCAAGGCAAAAATTCCTTCTGAGGGCACATCAGAATACCCTTGCCAGCTGATCTCCTCTGCTTGAGAACAGCCTAGGGCGACACACTTCTTAAGGCTTAGGTTAACTCCAAAAGCTCCCAGCACCCAAGGGAATATGCTGAAAGTGAAAACCAAGAAAGTACGTTGCATTTTCTGTGCCTGGCTTAGCTGGGTTGATGAGTATAGATGTGTGGGGGAAGAAAGAGCACCTTGCCATTCCCTCAGCCTTCCCTATATCCTTTGTGCTGCCAGGACTGGTACTGGAGAAAAAACATGTCCTGCTGAGGCCCCATCTTTGTGCCTTGGGAGATGTGCAAATAGATCAGCAAAGGCTTCCTGCTCCTTCCCCTCTCCCCTGCCTTTCTACCATGCTAGCACCAAGCACAGTCCAGGCTGTAACCTTTAGAGGAGGAAAAATATCACAGACACATCTGCTTTTACAGCTAATTGGCATAGTTTTTGAAATGAGCAAAAGTCAATCAGATGAATAAAAAAAATCCCTGAGCAGCCCTGGCCCCTATGGGGCCTGGCTCTAGCTCCTACTGAAGTTCGTGGCAAGTGTTCCACTGATGCCTGACAGATGTGTAGGCACACTGAGACCAGCTTGAGAGCACCATGACTGCTAGCACAAATGGATCCAGCTCCATTTGCTCCACAGGAATTTTGTGTGATCATGCAACAGTGAACCTGGCCCTCTGTTTAAAGCATGTTAGAAAGCAAAGATTTTCCTAGGCATAAGGAGTAGTCAGCATGGATTCACCAAGGGGAAATCATGCTTAACCAATCTGATAGCCTGGGATGACTGGCTGGGTAGATGAGGGGAGAGCAGTGGATGTTGCCTACCTTGACTTCAGTAAGGCTTTTGACACTGTCTCCCATAACATCCTCATAGACAAGCTCAGGAAGTGTGGGCTAGATGAGCAGACAGTGAGGTGGATTGAGAACTGGCTGAATGGCAGAGCTCAGAGGGTTGTGATCAGTGGTGCAAAAGTCTAGTTGGAGGCCTGTAGCTAGCGGTGTCCCCCAGGGGTCAGTACTGGGTCCAGTCTTGTTCAACTTCTTCATCAATGACCTGGATGAAGGCACAGAGTGCACCCTCAGCCTCCAAGTTTGCTGATGATACCAAACTGGAAGGAGTGGCCAATACACCAAAGGGCTGTGCTGCCATTCAGAGAGACCTGGACAGGCTGGAGAGCTGGGCAGAGAGGAACCTCGTGAAGTTCAACAAAGGCAAGTGCAGGGTCCTGCACCTAGGGAGGAATAACCCCAGGCACCAGGACAGGCTGGGGACTGACCTGCTGGAAGGCAGCTCTGCAGAGAAGGACCTGGGAGTCCTGGTGGACAACAAGTTGACCATGAGCCAGCGATGTGCCCTTGTGGCCAAGAAGGCCAATGGTATCCTGGGGTGCATTAGGAAGAGTGTTGCCAGCAGGTCGAGGGAGGTGATTCTCCCCCTCTACTCAGCCCTGCTGAGGCCACATCTGGAGTACTGCGTCCAGTTCTGGGCTCCCCAGTACAAGAGGGATGTGGCACTACTGGAGCAAGTCCAGCGAAGGGCTACAAAGATGATTAGGGGACTGGAGCATCTCTCTTATGAGGAAAGGCTGAGAGAGCTGGGCCTGTTTAGCCTGGAGAAGAGAAGGCTGAGAGGAGATCTTATCAACGTGTACAAGTATCTGAAGGGAGGGTGTCAAGAGGATGGAGCCAGACTCTTTTCAGTGGTGCCCAGCAACAGGACGCGAGGCAACGGGCACAAACTGAAACACAGACAATTCCATCTGAACATGGGGAAAAACTTCTTCACTGTGAGGGTGACTGAGCACTGGCACAGGTTGCCCAGAGAGGTTGTGGAGCCTCCTTCCTTGGAGATATTCAAAAGCTGTCTGGATACAATCCTGTGCAACGTGCTCTTGGTGACCCTGTTTGAGCAGGGGGGTTGGACTAGAAGATCTCCAGAGGTCCCTTCCAACTTCAACCATTCTGTGATTCTGTGATTACCCCAGTCTCAAAAAGAAAACACATATCTACGTCTTGCATTTTGTTTTCAACATCTTCTGTAAACTGTTTTTAGCACTGCAAGAAAGTGTTTCAGAATACATTTTAAAAAACAATTTTCCATGTTTGGCTTGACTGGGTTTTTATCAGTACAAAACTATCAGTATAGCACTGGCTTATTACGCACTTACTGCCAATACAATAATGGCTATAACAAGAGATGTTGTAGATTAAGATTATTTATTACTGTGAATGATTGCAGAGAAAGTGCTCATTTGGGTAGAGAGGGCTGAGGAAAGGAAAGGCTGTTATAACTTTCCTGAAGGCTGTAACCTTCAGTCATTATCTTTTCCAGAAAGTATTAAGCTTCCCGCCTGCACTTGGAGTACATATCCCAAGATTTTATCAGCAGACAGATTCCAAAATCTGCTGATATTTAGAGATTTTAAGAGAAGGAAAAGTTCATAACTCACACACACTCAGCCCTTTCCTCCCATTTTTTCACACTTTAGTTCTACTCAACTGAAGGAAAGGTGTTTCCCTCTACTTTCACTATTTACTAGATCTCATTGAACAGAGCAACTTGCGCAGGAATGGTTACTATTATCCTTTGCTACTTAAATTGCAGCTGCACAAATTGGGCAAGGCACTTTCTTGACACAGAGGAAGACACAAAGGTATGATCTTAAAAGATCTAAATAGCACTTCTGTTTCTGTCTTCAAATACACAGAGAGGAAATACTCCAAAATCTCTAAGATGATAGTCTCTTTCCTTGTTGCTTATACAAACTATATTCCCCTTTATCCGGAAATGATCACCTCCCCAGGACCCTAGTTATTTTTACTGCTTCTCTCTCATCTCCCTCCAATAATTCAAAATCCAGTAGTGAAATACCAAGCCTAATATATGCCACAACATGAGTATATAATATTTTGAAATAAACATAAATTTATAATATAAATATAAACAGAAAGAGCATGACTGTGAGAACAAACCACCATAGCTACTTCCCATTTGTGTTATGCAAACACCTTTTACATGTGTCTATGCTCACTGAATGCAAACAGTATGAGTGTGTGCGTGCGTGTGTGTGTGTGTATTGCCATGCCCACAAAGCACACATTTCACATTAAAATACATGCAATTAAGTTTGTATCTGATGCACTTTTAAATGCTTTACCTTCCCACAACTCCAGCTTCTCCAGATCTAATGATCCAAATCCTGTTCATTTCTTCAGGCATCCTGTCACAGTCAGGGTCTTCTTTCTCCACAAACGGAGAACTTCCTCCCATCCCTATAGATGTTACTGGCTCAAACCCCAGAATTAGTCACATCCAGTCTTGCAACACTAAACAATAAGGTGAAGAGTTGATACATGGAGCTTGTTATCATGCAAAGGGAATATACTGTGCTTTCCAACAAGGCACTATTTTTTTTTCATCTGAGAAATGAAGGCACATGAGGACATTAACATGCCTCATTTTCACATAAGGGAAAGTTTTTCTCAGGTTATTTTTAGAAGGATTTATTGGTTTTAATTTTGGTAGTTGGATCCTAAAAAAGGAAGCATGGCACATGGCCTTTTAAAGAGTTGCAAAACCTACTCTCAATAAAATTTAATATGCCTTGCATTGGCTTTACTTTAATGTGCACTGTGTGGAGTGCAGTGGTATTAACATTTTTATCATCAATCATTTTGGCAGGCTCCTGTGTAATGCAACTGCGTCACACCTCTGCAGTTGGGACCTTTATTTTACAGTACCACTTATTTTCTATGTGCTATATGCATGTGTGCATACCCACAAACACATGTATCCACTGTAGCTTTTCCTCTCGGACATTATTCACTAGTATAGGAGCCACTAAGCACAAAAGATCAATGGAGTCATGCTGATACAAACTCATTCTAACAGACCAGACTGTCATCTCAGAAAAACAGAAGCTCTGATGAATACCTGTTGGTATGTACTCTGGGTGCGCGCTTCTGTGCATGCGTATATATATGTATAAATTTCCAATCTGCTAATTCCTAATGAAACAAGGTGGCCAGATCTTCTGCTGCAGTAAATTGATGGAGTCCCATGTAATTTGACAGAGCTATAACAGGTTACACTAGCTGAATGATTGGCTCAGCTGCTCTGGAAAGCTGTTCCAGAAAAGAATTTTGCTGCAATTTCTATGATGTGAAAACAGTGCTGCTACAGATTCATTATTTACTGCGTATTTAGTGTCATTGGTGCAATCGGAGAGTACACTATGCTATGAGAAAGAGAGAGGTCACCTAGGTCACTCAGTACAGTCCTTCCAAGATCACATCAATAGATGTTCAGTCCAGAATGGCCCCCAGAACATTTTCTCCATATACCCCGCCTCCATATACCACAGACCACAAAACATTCCTAATGCCCAAGAATGAACTAAAACTGTTAGGACACAATACTGAAATAGATAACAACAATAGCATACCACAGGAAGCATGAGAGGTCAAAGTGTCACCAGCATCTTAGGTCCCAGCAATAGCAGGCAATTTGCTCCCAGCCCGTAAAAGAGAGTCCAGGTTCCACTGGGGTACCACTGTGTATCCTGGATGTCAGAGAAGCCACCTGGAGCTTTGGCTTTGTGAAGTTAAAATGTGCACAGCAGGCAAGTACACCCATCATGGCTGATTATTTATACAAGCAGATATTGACCCCTAACATTTTGGCTAACGCTGTGGACCTTTCGGACTGCAAGCCCAACTTTCTACAGGGTGAGTTAAATAGCAAGACTGTACAGAAGAGGACTTCAAGAAGAAGGAGGGGTCTTATTAGTCAGCATGTCACTGCTAAATCACATAGAAAGCTCATATTCCCCCACAGGTAGAGTTATCAGCAAAGTACTACTCATTTAAAACAAGTATCCCCACTTTGCTAAAGCCAGTTTTCCTTTAGGGAAAGTTTCTCATAAAGCACAGAGATCCATTACATTTGGGTTTGTAGTAGAGACAGTCAGATCAGTAGAGCTTTGAACCTCCCATATGAGATATTTACTATGCTTTTCAAAGGAACAGGTAGATCTAAAAGCAGAATTAGATGCTTCATATTTAATCATTTAGGGTTATCATCTAAGACTGATTTTCAAACAATTGGATGTGAATTAGCCACAGGACATGGTTAAAAGGAAGTTCATAGAAAATAGAGCACATGAAATCTGGAGCCAAAATACATATGGCCTAATTTAAAAACAGGATTAAAGGAAATTCACAAAGTCATTTTGCTGCCAGATTTAATTAGTATGTTTAATACGTGAGATCACCTGAATCTACTTTTACTTGTTTTGTGTCCCATTAAGAGTTTTGCAGGAGCAGTAATATGATTGAGTGGCCCTTGTCAGGGATGAAGCTTAGACTGCTTTGAAATAAATTGAATTAATTTGAAATGATTCTTTCCAGGTATGGCATTCTTGAAAATAGAAGTGGTGATAAGGAGGGAGGGCATCAAAAGTATAGATACATAGGCATATAACCATACCCACTTTCATGAAACACAAAAGGTGTTTCACAAACACCTTTTTAAATATTTACTGAAATATTGCAACACTAGAAAACCTATTCACATAAGATTACAATTCACAATACTCTCTGGGCATACGTTAGCATTTGACATACTAGAGTGGCAAGGATCCTCACACAAATTTTCCATCCCTACCAGTTCCCTAAGATGGAAAAGTTGTGGGGACTGGATCCTGGGGCTTCTTTCAGAAAATGTTAGAGGGGCGATTTGCACCCAAACGCTTTGCATGCGCAAAACTGGCTATGATTTCAGGTCACTGACTGAGTTAGATCCATGGTGGAGAAAAGGGGGTCTTATTTTGAGTGACATTCACAGCCTTTCCACTTGATTTCACTGCTGTTGATTGATTTTACATGGAAATCACTCAGATTCTATCCTGCTGAGTAGCAGTGTAAACCCCTAAATTGGATAGATAGAGCAGATTTTATACTGTTTTCCATACAAATGGTATCATAAATGCTTTAAATAGTACTGTTTCATAGCTAAAATACAACATAACAGCAGAGGAGATGATAGAGGCAAGGGTGACAAGAATAATACCAGAAATACTAGTTCTGAGACTAACTTGCAGAGACTCAGAACACCTAAAACCTGCACCCAATGCCAGAAGCTACAAGTGCTCAGCTCTTCTGAAAATGAGTCCATGCCTATGCATTCGCATTTTAACCTGCTAAAATATTTCAAAATCCAGGCCCTGATCTGGCAAGATGCTGAATGTCTTCTCTTTTCATCAGACAAGCCTATGAAGAGATACTGAGTGCATGTACTGTAGAAGCCAGAGTGCAGCCACAAAGGCTAATTTACCAAGCTAAAAAGCAATCATTGCTGCGACTGCCATGCAGACGTACCCACTGCCTTCAGCAGAACTTCAGTGAAGACTGAGGGCACTTGTCACTTCACAGGGGGCACTCAGTGTCTCACAGGCTCACGTTGGGTCTACACATGGATGAGCCGAATATTTTTTACTACAAACATTCTTCCCCTTCCAGGCCTCCTTCGCTTTCAGTTGTGAAGGCTGAATTCATTGAAAACATCTGCACTACTAGAAACATTCTGTGTGTTTTCCAAACCCCATCCCTGTGGTGGCTATGTAGTAACACAGAATAGACAGAACTGCATAATGCAAGGTTGTAAGCAAGAAACTGCAGTAGAGAGAGGATGCTGAATGCTGGAGCCTTACCTTATATACCTAGAAGCTACTTGGGCTTCACTTATCTTCTGCACTGTGTTCTCCTCTTCACTATGTAGCCAAAAGGTTACCACAGCAACTGCCACATCACATCGCATTACCATTACCTCGGAGATACAGAACACCTTTTAAACAAATTTTACATAGCAGTCTGTCATGTTAAGTTCTGTACTTCTATGAGTTATTACAATAAACTAGACATGCTCCCTTTGGTATCAAGGCCAATTCTGACATTGCTTTCAGGGGATCTTACTTAGTTTAAACTTCTCCTTCATTTGCCCTCCTCCCCCTTTTCTTTTACGATTGCACACTTGCAGAAGTGAGGGAAGGACAGCACTGTAGAACTGTGTCATGACACCATGCTAAAGGCACAAATGGGATAGATCCTGTGTCATTCCCAAGCAGTGGAAACTTACCTGGAAAAAGACTGATAGAATATGTTTATGGTAATAAACTTTAATGAGACACTCAAATTCTTCAAATACGGAAAGGAAAAGATTTTTTTTGTTTTGAGAATATTAGCCGTGGACAAGCCTCCAGCAGGCCTACCAGTAAGGACTGTGTAAGGACTCGTATGGCCATCTGAGTCTCCTCCTTATCAATGCTCTGGTGCCAGCTGCCTCCAAGTCTCACGTGTGGACTTTCCCTGGCCAGGGAAACCCCACGTTACTGTCTGTCCCTGCTTTCAGCCAACCATATTCAGCCACACCCCACCATAAGTCCCATATAAAATCATGGGAGGTGAAGCTGGACATCTCCTTGATGGCATCGGTTAGTCACGCTACTCCCTTCCCTTGAGTTGTTTGTGGAGTCCGACAGGTCTGCTCCTTCTGAAGCATGTGAGCAGATCTTGCACTTGCTTTGCTTCCAGCATAACCTGTTCCGAAGGTACTCCAACACAGTAAAACTCCATTTACTAGACTGCTGTAACAATGCGTTCCAACTACGGAATTTATGTTTGATGACGTAGCATCCATATCCCAAAACTGCCATGTGCAAACTGCAATTAAAGTTGTAAAAGCAACCTAGAATTAGATACCTCAGATAGACAGGCAAGGTCCAAACCTAAAACTAGACAGGCCGATAGGCGATTTTTAACGCTGCAGCCACCTGGGAGAGATGTACAGTGAATACACTGATGCAATCCAGCAGTGGCCATTGCCAAAGTCATTTTGACAGCAGAGGCCAAAGGTGGGCAGAGTGCCTGCAGTGCACCAGGGAGGGAGAGTGGGCTCTGCAGCCTCCATCTGCAGAGAGGTGTGAAAACAGGCAGCACTGAGGCCAAACTCCCTTTGGGGTGTCTAGCAGCATTGGCCGGGTAGCTCTCTACTGAGCCTTGTGCTCAGAGACCATGAACAACTGCGACTGAAAAAATATGTATAACCTGGCTAAAGGACAGCAAGCTGCCGGGGGAACAGAATAGGGAGATAGGAGATCATGGTAATCCATGAATATTTGAAGGATGATGACCCCAGCAAGGATGGTGAGGCCTAGTGAGGAGGTGAGAAATCATCTAGGATGTTACGTTCCACATTAGCGTTCTCTGAATGAATCACCAAATGAAATTAAGAAAAGAACAATGAAACGCAAGTAGACAGGAGGACAAACTGCAGACAGACTAGCTATTTTTCTCATTCTAGTCGCCTCCACAAAGAGGGTAACAGAGAGGAAAGTGCAAGGGTTGTTCCCACGGCTCACCCAAAAAGGAGCAGCCAGATCTGGTCTTCTAAAGTGACTTGCAGAAGTGGAGAGCATCCATTGGGTTCATTATAATATCTTTGACCTTAGGAGCCACAGCCATGGACCAAGCATGGATACAACAGTGCCTCACCCCAAAGAATCTGCAATCCATCTAAGTGTAAGAGAACTAACAACAGTTGGAGGTAGTGTCTCTGCAAGGGCATTAGAAGTTTACAAGTGAGTTGCTACCACACTTTCACTAGCTTTTCAGCCTGCTCTTTAGCTTTACTGCTTTCCAGCTAACAAATCAGTCTGTACAAAATACAATACTGAGTGTAATTTTCACTTTAACCTACATGTTGAATATCAGTGTCTTCAGTGACCCCATGGTTAGAGATGGACAGATGCAGTTTTAAGGCTGGGTTCACAAACTCAAAACTGACATAGATTATTAGGCACTAAAATCCATATGAACAACTCCATAATTTAACCATATGTCGGCCAAAAGCCCTACACAAAGGCTAGTTCCTACTAGTTCCCCCATATTGCTGCCACCACAGCAGGTTGTGACTTTGCAACCAACCTCCCATAGCAAGACTAAAGACTGAACAGGAATGAAAACTGAATTACAAAATTCTGCTAGAAGCCTTTGCTTTTATTGCAGTGTTGAAGAATGTGGCAAGGCAAAGTGAGAAAGGTCATGCCACTATCACCCATACTGCCCTTGCTCCAAGAACAAAGAGGAGAGGAGAGGAGAGGAGAGGAGAGGAGAGGAGAGGAGAGGAGAGGAGAGGAGAGGGAAATAAGAAAAGGAAATGTTCTATTACTGTATCAAACCTAAATTCATACTGAAGAATATATTATCAGCCAAAGAAGTGCTTACAAAGACTACTGGAGTTCCTGAGGGTTTCACTGAGACTGAGCACTGGAAGCATGAATTATTTAGAAAAAGACAGGCTAAAAGTTCCTGACCAAACACCCTGAACAATGTATAAATACGGATTTGAGTGAGATATGAATTCAATCTGGATCCAATCCCATGAGAGTCAAACCCATGTCATACAGTACAAAGCATAACCCTGAGATTAAAGAGAACTGAAAATAAATCCTTGTTCTGCTTTGGTAATTTTCATTTACAGAGATGCAAAGCACAAATATTTATAAACAATATTCTTACAGGATTTGGAGGGTATTCTTCCCTTTCAAATAATTACTATTTAAAGAAATTCTGACCTCACTTAAAATGAGATGCAACATGTGAACATTCAGAGCTTTGTTGGAGAAAATAAATACTATTAAATATAAAATTAGCATTAGAAAACCTCAGGCAATAACACCAACCAATCAGCATAGCAGGCTAGAACACAGACTTGCAAGAAAGGCTCAGATAATAGTGATGCAAGATGTAAAAGAATCTGCTTGCTTGGGTAAGATAGAAGATCACTATTTAACACCACCAAGACAAGCACCTCCAGGCTCTTTTATTTAAGTACTAAGCTAACCTGGCTCTGTTCAGCTCATGAAGTCTGTTGCGACCAGATGATGACGAAGTCAGAGGAAGGATAACTGGAGATTAAACTTTACAGATATTTCTGTTCCTGAAATTACTTCCCTTTCTATACTCTGCTACTGGCTCTAGCCCACAAGTTTTTATTCCCTCTTAATGCTAATAAAGCTATGACAATTCACCCAGCTGATGGTCTGGCCCTGAATGTTTTGCTGCCCTTGATACTGGTCTGTTCATCTTATGCTATAGAATAGTTACCATGGTAGTGGAACATGAGGAATGTCTAGTGTCTCACGTGAGCAATTTGTGTCTGAAACACTGGAGAAATTGTTCAAGATCTGTTTATGCTGTTATCAGTCTTGTGACACTGCCCAGATCATAAAAAGCCAGTCTTTGTCTGCATGCCTTACCACGTGCACCTTTTTTTCTTTATATTTCTCTGTATTTGCATTTGCAAATGAGCGATAATTCTATTGTTTTGGAGTGAGGGTAAAAGGAGAGGTGCTCATGTCTTTTAAACGCTTCCTTAGATCCCTTTCTAAGTCATGTGTTACTCAGTTACTGAAAATCCCCTGTGGTGGATTTTTTGACAAAATGACAGCCATGGAAATCCTCACTCAGAATGGAATGCCAAAACAAAGACAAAACTCCAAAGACTGACACTTTTCTGTCCTGATGTTTTGGAATGATATGGTATTTTCTGTCCCCAAATTCTTCTCCCCTTTGGAAGCAAGTAACATTAATTGTGCTCATAAAGCCTCCAGAAGGTCAATAAGAGGTGCACAGAACATCTGGTAACTTGATATTAAAAGGCAGAAGTTCCAGTCCCAGTTTCTTGGCCACCCATCCTTAACTTCAGAAATACAGGAGAGGCACTGTGCATTTGGGAAATGCAAATGAGGAAGGGGAAGCATGTGGTGGACTGGAGGGGGCAAGTAGTTACTCAGTGGTACATATTGTAAGTAGGAAGGAGAGCTCACGAATATAGCAGTGAAAGAAGTCCCTTAGAAGTGTAAGGAGAAAACACTGATGCAAAAACACTGAAATACCACTGCTGCCTGTACAGTTCTACTGAGAGCATTATTCTGAGGAGGCAAGGAATGCTAGGCAGAGGGTCTGTGGTCTTTGGCTTGTTTTCCCATCGATACATATGTCTGACTTTGAGTAAAAGATTAACGTGACAACTAGCAAAATGTCCTAGGAAACAAATGGATAAAATGCTGTTTGTACATGTCAGATCAGGGAGGGCTCGTTCTTGCCTCTCATTCTCTGAATGAATCTGCGCGGATGTACACCTGCACCAGGAAGGTTTCCGGAGCAAGGTAACCCTTTCCAGCGCAGAACGTGTGAGCACGTCAGCATACAGCTTACCTGACACGCACATTCTTTCGGTCAATGTGGTTTGGAAAGAACCTTCCACCTACTTTTTTTCTGCATGTGACGTACATTGTTGCATGTTACAGAAAAGCCCCAGGTAAAGTAAATGGAAACTCTAACCAGCAGCTATGCACCTGGTGTTTTTGCATTTCCCAACAGATATTACAGTTGCTGGAATGATGTGTGAATCTCCTACAACACCTTCTATTGACAATTTAGTTTAGGTGTGGCATGAGAGAGATCTGTGTTATTGATACTAATGACCCACAGCCTGTTGCTAAAGAGAAGGAAGAAAGGAACCGAGGGAATTTACAGTTTAAAAAAAGCCCACCAATATTTACATACTATTGCGTTTGACAGCAACCAGTTTGTTACAGGCTTGAAAAGATTGCGAATAGGCTTGCTGACACTTTCATTTTTGGGGAATGGCCATGGTCGTGGACAGAACAGCAGGGCTTTAACTAAAGCCCGTGCTTCCTAGATATCAAAACTCTGTTGCATTTTTCTCTTCTGCTAGCAATTTGTGATCCCTCAAAGTGATGGTGTATTGCAGTTGTCCCGAGTTCTGCTGCAAGGAATGCATTGGCGCCCAGTAAACCACCAGCACTAACCACAATCTCCCTGCAGCTCTTACTAACCTGGCAGCTCAGCTTCATTTAGTAACATGACTGAAAATGAAAGCCCCTTTTCCTTTCTCACTGCCTTCCTTTTTTGTGGGGGAAGGGTCTTTTCTGGAAAAATCAGAGGGTATTTCTTACTGGAATTAAGTGGATCCCCTAGGAAGAAAAGTGACCCATCACTTAAAACAGTCATAATCTTCAGCATTTCTCATGTTCTGATTTCTGCTTTACCTGAAACCTGTAAAGCGTGAGTCACAGTCCATTTTCCTTATGCCACAACGGGGAGGAATGCTGATATGTGGGAACTGACAAAGAAGCATGAGGGAACCAATGTTCACCTCTTCATCCCATCCAAATCTGTTGGTGAATCATAGGGTAAGAACCTGACCTCACCCATAAAGTTCCGTGAAGATTAAAAGAACTTCCTTATTTCTCTTTGCTGTGCCTCTGACTGCCAGTTTTATTGGCTAGAGATGAGCTGTTAAACCACCCTGCTAACGCTAAGGGAGAATGAGTACAAGTCTTGTCAAGGGCCTTGACAATTCAGCTCTAAAAAAGCATGAGCTATTCCTTTTGGTGAGTCAAAAGCAACTGGTCCTCATACAGGACACACCACTCAGGTGCTGTTGGCTGAAAAAACAAACATACTCAGCCATCCTGGATCCCTTCATATCAGCAATATCAAATATATTTTCTTGTGGGAATAGTTTGGAGCCCTGAATGAGAAAGTGATGTTGCAGGAAGTTAGCCCTCAAGTGATGTTTCTATCTCACTTAGTCTGCCAGCATGCAAGGAAGCACAGGATAAGCTAGTCCAAAAAAGCTGGAAAAAATTAGAAAATTCTAAGGCCCACTACATCCATCTCTAAAGAGTAGGAAAATGGAAAACAGTTTAAGCTAACAGGATTTTTACAAACTGAATAGCCTTCTGGGTTCAAGGCTCTTCGTCATCTAGTGACTAAAATGGTCCTAACAGTTTTGGTCTCTTTCCACTCCTTGCGCTGAGTGCAGCTCTTAAACTCTTGAGGATTTGGCCCATGGGGTTAGTCACTGACAGGGTGCAGCTTGCCCTCTCCCCAAGAGGGCTACCAGAATACAAGAAATAGGCACACGTTGGCTTGTCCTGTACTGTATTCTTACTTCTATTTTTTTCCTTCTTTGCAGCTGCAAAATACAACTGAGCAAGTTAAATTCCACTTCCCTTGAACACGGAAGCAAGCAGTGCATTTTGTCACATGGTCACATCAGCACATTGCAACAAGCATGGTCACCTGGTGAAACAATTCATTCAGAGATTTGGAAGGAAAATCTCCTTAGGGCAGGTGACACTGGACATCTGGCAGCCCTTTACTTTTGTTCTGAGAATAACACCTACGTTGTAGGGCATATTGCCAGAAACTGCACCCACCTGGGATGTAGCCAGCCCAAGATGAAAGGAAACACCAAATCCAAATGGATGATTATCTTTTACTGATGTTGTTCAGCATAGAGGTACCTGGGAACATATTAGTTCCCCTGAGGTATTCAATGATGTTTGTTAAAGTCAGGCAACTAAGAAAGTTAATCAGGTCAGAGACAGGCTTGCATATGCTTTCTCCACAGGGATTATGAACCACTTGCCAAATATTCAGATTTGGTAATTGCTACCTGGATTACCAAGGGTATGCAGCCCAGAAGAAAATAATAGCATAGAATTTCTGATAGATTGCATCACTCCATGCCAAAATATATGGCAGAATGAGAATCATCAACATATGATGTAAGGATACAAGCCTGCTGTAGTTTAGAGGGTAGAGTTGAACCCATCATGGCTGGCTGGAGCAGAAGAAATATTAACCTTCCTACTCTGTTTATAGGAAAGCAATAATTTGATTCTGGACTCCAGAAGCATTTGTGGAATCCAGAGATTCCCCAAAATAACATTCCTTTTCTTAGAACACAGGAGACAAATATTCATCCCTGCTTTAAAATGTAAATTTGACCAAAGCTAATTTTACCCCAGCATCTAGCTAGGAGATCATTGTTCTACCAGTATACAAAAGTTTAGCCTTATGCTGCCGCATATTTTATGACCAAATGCAACTTGGAGCAAAGCCTATACTGTCCATCAGGGCTGCTGCTATGTGATAAAAAAAAAAATCCATCGTCTGCTGTATTTAACTATAAAGCTCTGGTGAAACTCAGGTTCCTTCTAACAAAAATGATTAGGCACTACAAAGATATACAGGAAGATTACAGCATTCAGAATATTACAGCATAATTGTAATGTAGGAATATGAGATCCCTGAACCATTTAGAGATGCTTTTCTTCTTTGTGGCAAAACAGTAATACAGTCGGGGAAGAGAACAGAAATTATTCAAATCTTCACTCTATTCCAGCCAGCCATGCATGCAGTGCTGACTCAGGAGCAAACATTAAAAAGCAAGAGCCATGAGGGAACTTACAAATCCAATTGTACATCTCCCAAGGGGAGTTATTACAACAGTGTCAAACAGGCCTTAAGTAGGAGGAATGAATAGGTGTGTGGGGGGGGGAGGGAGCGGCAGGGGGAAATCTGATAGAAAGGGAAGAATAACGCTGGTAGAAAAGGCCCTCAGTCAAATCAACACACTGAGCCTTCAAACTGAACTGTGATCCTGAGGTTTTTTAGGAGGAAAGTGATAGCACATATCAGAAGTTAGTAAGGAAGACATGGTGTAAAAATACTAAAGAGACAGACAGCATTAAAATATACAGTGCAGGGCCCACTTATCTGTGTCATTAGAAGATTACACTCTCCCTTGTTTTGTTAGAGTTTTATAACTAAAATAGTTAATTTTAGAAATAATTCCCAACAAGCAAATAGACTCAAAACTAAATCTCAAACAAAGCAGGGAGACAGAGTTATTATTAGGGCTTATTCAAGCTACTAAACCTGGCCATAGCTGAAATATTAATTAAAGGCTGCATTCAAAGCCTTCAGAAAATGATTATTCAAAACAGCAATGATGTTTTTCCTAATTGTGTAATAGAGTTTTATCTTACCGTGCAGTAAAACTTACACCAAAATGTTAGTGTAGAAAGAAGATCACAGAGCTTTAATGACAGGCTGAAGCTTGGGAAAGACATGTGCATATTAATATTTAACTTCAGAAAGTATGCAAATTGCTTAAATAACACTGTGCTTGTCTTCTATATGAGATAATGGATAAAGTCAACAGCTTTCATTTCACCGTTGGGCAGATCATCAAATTAGCACTTAAATTAATGATCCAATTAATCTCTATTAAATAATTTGTCAATACAAACAGAACGACTGCAATTTAAGATACTCCTGTTTTGTTTTTTGTTACTTTGTTTATTTTATTACTATTATGGATAGTTTTTTTATGAATACCCAAATCTCAGCTCCCTGAAACTGGGAGGTATCCAAAATTCGGATCTTGTATCAGGCCCCTCTCTCCTACGTATGCATAAAAATGTTTCTTTATCTTTTGTGAAAATATCTCTTTTCTTGAGACAGGAGCTACAGATTCCACTCCTCCCATTCACGCTGAGGAGAACATTACTCCCTAAACAGTCCCATTTAATCCAAAACAAACAGTGAGATATTCAAAACATCCCTTAGTTAGAGAGAGTACCTCCTTCTTGGGAGAAAAGAGGGAGGGGACAGTAGATTCAAAGGGACTGTATTCCAGCAGGTATACCCCTTCTCCAAATACCGTGATCAAATTTATGAGTGTTCACTGAAAAAAAGTGCCAGAGGGACATGTAAGGATTGTAAGGCCGCAGAACTAAGTCCCACAAGCCTGAGAGCATTGCTATTTTTCATGATAAAGCCGTTAATCTTATAATAAAGTAACTTTTTAATGTATTTCATGCTCTGTAATGAACTCTTCTAGTACTGACCTCAGTCTGAACAGCCCTAGTAACAGGGCTGTGGAAGTGTTGCTAGAGGCAGGTCTTGCATTGCTGTCTTTTTTTCTCTCAGTTTTGTCTTTGCAGAAAGATACTACTAGAAGCAGTGAAAAGCCATAAAACTGAAGACACCATTTAAAATCAAAAGGCTTTTAGTGCTTGTATCAAAGGGACCTAAGAATTCTCAATAGTGACTATAACAATTAACTGGTGAAAACGTCCAGACAGGCACATAATTTAAAAAGAAAAAAGACACTCCTCTCTTTAATAGAGGCCAGAGTTTGTATTTCATTAGGTCTTTTTGACTAAAGAGGGAGAAGAAATGAATGCTGTGTGAAGGAAGGAGAAGAGGGGTAGGACAAAAAAACAAATGAGAGGGAAGGGTCAAAAAAAAGCAGGGCAGGAGTATGAGAGCGATGGGTGATATCTGACTTGGAGAAAGGATGAACCACAAACCTAGTCATTTGCACTGTCCAGGAACAAAAATAACTTATTTGTCCACCATCAGCAGTGCTGCTGCTAGTGTGGCAAGATGAAGTGTCTTCTTCACCAACTCCACACTGCTGTGTGTGGTGGCAAATCTCCAGTCCACTTCCAGATCTGTCCCTTTTGCAGTGCTAGGTGACAAAACTCACAGTGTTCTGTCAGTCCTTGTGGTTGTGGTTAGGAAACTGCCGCATGTTGGGTCTCAATAGAAAAAGTATTTTAATACAAGAAAAACAGGAAACTCAAGCACGTTTTGGGTCTAATTCAATTTCAGTTCCCCGATTCCTTTATTTTCTATGGACAAAAGGCATGTAACAAAATTATGAACTGGGACGTGAAGAAAGCAGAACTGTGCACATGACAGATAAAGCTGGCTCATTATGTGAAAACTGAAGCCATGCAAAACACAAATTCAGAGCAAATTAAAACACCTCTCATCCAAAAACCAGTTAGGACCACTCAAGCAAATCCAGGCACCTGGACAGAGTTTGAGCCGAATGTATATGAACTGGCACAGGTCATGGTTTCACAAGAGCAGACCAGATTATAAAAAATGCAAATATTCTTTCTTCATTTTAAGCTGAAAGCAACCTCTGACTTCAGAATCTCTAGACACAACGTACAATGCACCAGTTCAATGTCAGCCTCCCTCCACTCTCCTTACAAGAGCATCAGTGCATTTTAGTGCTAATGTACTAAAGCATGACACTAGCTCAAGATAACCACATTCTATTGAGAAACATAACAATAGAAATAATGGAATAAGCACTTCATGCAATTTGCTAGGAATGTAGTTTGGAGACCAACAGCCAAAACAAACTAAAATGGCAAATGCAAGAACTCTGTTTTGAAGAAATGATCTGCAAACAGACTCAGCAGCTTTACAGGGGGTCATATTTTCCACAAGGATAAACTGTCCTTGAACAATATTTTCAGTGCTCTAGGTACTAACATGCTTTCTTTTCCTATGGATTGTTCTCCTTTCCTCTCCTTTTCCTTCAGCAAATATTTACTGTGACCAATAAAATTTTGCTCTCCATTTATGAGTTAAATAGCATCACGTTCCCATACGGTATGTTTCATATACCCAGAACATATGTGCCCAAAGAAAATGACATTTTCTAAATTACTTCTGATGGAATTATTTTTAAGGGATCATGTTGATTGTAGATGTCAGTGACGATGCATTGATATATTTAATTCATTCAGATATTAGATCTGTAAGTGAGAAGAATGAACTATTCCGCTCAAAAAAGAAGGTGACATGTTATGCCAGAGATAAAGTTCTTTTGCGCCTATGTGAGAAAGGGATGCCTAATGCAACGCCTGTGAGTAAACGCATCATCTCCACAGGAACTACTGACATGTTTAATTTTAAGCAAGTAACAAAAAGTATTTTTAGTGAAATTATTCATGCACTTCGGCATATGTCCAAGGGGTTTACCAGGTCAGAGTGTAAGTGGGCAAACTGCAGCCTGCAAGATGCCAGCAGAGCATTAATGAGCGTGCCTTGGACTACGATCTATTATTTGTTCAGTATTCACCTATTGCTATTTGCTGTTCATCATCTTGAAAGTTTCTGTGAAACAGTCAGGAATTGAAAACATTGTTATATGTGAATTAAGAACAACGTCCAGTGTTAAGTATTTCTGGGGGAAAAAAAAGGTAAAAACTTTACAGGTGAGCACACATTTCCTCACATAAACCAGTGACCATATGAAACTTTCACCCTCCTCAGACCACAGCTCTGAATGTAGAAATGGAGCCCATCATCTCAGTCTCATTTCTGCATTGCTTCACGACGCGCTCAGGGACCTGCGCAGCCCCCGCCTCCGCAGCCCCCGTCTCTGCACAAGGCTCCCATGCTCCCACCCAGCCCAGCGAGGCCATATCGGCCCCAAGCGGATGAGAACAGCGCCCAGCCACACTGCCTCCGCCTTCGACACCGCTTTCAGCTGCTCAGACCTACAGACAGGAGGACAAGCATGCAGCACTGCCCGGAGGCATCTAGAAATTACCCTGGAGGGCCTCCCCAGCACGCTCGAGCGGCGCGTGGCACCCACGACGCCTGCGCCAGGCGGGCTGGTTCGGTGCCACTGTGACACAGACTCAGGCCGCACAAGCAGGGTATCGGGGTGAGGAGCCGGCCACACGAACAGGATGATGGGGCGAGGAGCTGGCCGCCCTCGGCGCAGGGCGCGGAGCCGGCCAAACGAGCAGGCCGCCAGGGCGAGGAGCCGGCCGCCCTCGGCGCGGGGCGCGGAGCCGGCCGAACGAGCAGGCCGCCAGGGCGAGGAGCCGGCCGCCCTCGGCGCGGGGCGCGGAGCCGGCCGAACGAGCAGGCCGCCAGGGCGAGGAGCCGGCCGCCCTCGGCGCGGAGCCGGCCGAACGAGCAGGCCGCCAGGGCGAGGAGCCGGCCGCCCTCGGCGCGGGGCGCGGCGGGCGCTGACACAGCTGTGCTGCTTCCTGCTGAGGTGGTAGTTTGAAGGTTGCTAGTTTTGGCACCCCTGCCCCACGCTCCGCTGTACTGCACAGACACACCCTCGGCGCACCAAGGCCCGCCAGCGTCTCTGCCGTGTTTATATAGCTTTGAGGAAGTCAGGGCCTGGGCTCCGCGCTCGGGTCCTTCTCGCTGAATTCCCCTTCAGGAGCACAGGGGCAAAGAGGAAGACATCTTTGGTGAACACCTGCAACCAGCAGTTCCTTCCTCTGGCTCTTAAATAGATTTTCCTCAGACTACAGTAAAACAAGATGCCGGCTGTTCCCCTTCATACACCCCAAAATATAAATAGGGGTATTTTAACAAGAAAGAAGGTGACAGGTTCCACTGGGAAGCAAAAGCAAAGCTACATAAAGCATTAATGTCTACACCGTCGTTGGGTTTAACTTCCAAATCACAACTGATCTCGAATGCTCCCCAGAAGAGGCTCAGGTTCGCTTAGCACGTCTGAGGTCCCTCACACACAGCAGGTACAAGCACATGTATACACCCACATATCTGAATAATTCTTCTATTTGTTCATAGTCTTATGGATCTCAGTTTAAGTCTACTCATCTTTACGGGGAGGCTTGCTGGCCACAGGCTGTTTAAGACAGCCTGCTAGATGGTCTCTCGGTAGAGGAAGAGGCACCCACACACACAGGCAGTGACACAGGCAGCTTGCATTAGTATGTATGGTCTCCCAGTAACTTAATTAGTACTAGACATAACTTGGTTTAGGGCCTAGCTAAGTCTGCAGTTTTGAAATGATTAGTGCAGCCATGCTTTATTTTCTATTTGACATATATGTTGGTTGTGGACAAGCTTTGCTTTTAGTAGAGATAACCAGACCTGGACAAAGTGACAGCAGTGAGACAACTATCAGCCCAAGCCCAACAGCGAGGGAAGTGCTGACTTCAGTGTGGGGGGAAGGAAAAATAACGTATCAGCACAGGCACTTGGTAGGAATTAATCTCCAAAATAGAGACGCCTGGCCAGTGTGAGCAGGGCACATGTTAAACAGCCTGCGATACCTGCTCTGTACTAGGAAATACACCAAATGCTGCGTATCGTAACACAAAGTCCTAGTGTCAAATGCCAGGTGAAGTGTTAAGCAGTGAGAAAACATTCTCACTACCAGCACACCAAAACCATCAAAAACTAGCGACTTTGGCAAACGTGCAAAACACATACTGGTTTGCCTGGAACAGTAAGAGGCAGGAAATGCAGGACTGCCAGAGGTGGTGGTGACAGGGACGGGGGAGATGCTGCATTCCCAGCTGGGCAGAAAGAAGAATGTAAGCTATAGGCTGTAGCTGTAGACTGAGCTCAGAGGAAATCCTGATAACTTTGAGAGTGAAAATTTCAGATCCAACAGGCCAAGAAAGGGGAACTACATGAAACAGTCATATCACAACTTTTAGATGACCTTCTTGCTCACTGGGTTGCTAAGTTCTAAGGTATTTTTTACTTAGCCGCAACCATTTAAAACATGAACACCTGTATGACAAACAATTTGATGTTTGAAAGCTGTATCATCTGAAACACTGTCTGTCTCATTTGAGCAAATTTATCTCCTGCTTACCACCCAAGATCTTCACTTTTACTTTATGATGACTTTATTTCCAAACCTGTAACTTTGCTTTACAGAAAAAAAAATCTCTTTATCTACTGTTTGGCTATTATCAAGCAAAGATCAACAATATCATGGTACAACAGGTCTCACTGGTCTGCACATGAAGCAATATATACAAAAATGTCCCTCTCTAACCAGTCTCTAGTCTAGCCACAGGGCTGTTTTCAAGGGCTTTTCTGACACTTCTAAGAAGAGACAGTAGGCTGAGTTAGACAGCAGTGGCAAGCAGACAATTTGCAGGTGAGAGAAGAAAGGGACCCATACCTTAGTCTCTGCCCAGCATCCCCATATGCCTGATCTCTTCTGCCTGTATGAATAAGATTTCACCGACTTTCATAAGAGATGCTGCTGGACAACTACTAGGAAGTCATTAAGCATTCTAAATAACTAAAATAGAGATATTGTTGTCAAAATACACTGAATAATTGCAATTTGTGATGCATGAGCTTTGCTGTGCTGTGTATGTTAACTTAGTAAATTGCAAAATTAATTCAGCCACAAAGGGTCTCCCAGTCATCTGTGTAAATTAGCCCAGTTATGTTGTAGTGCTTTATACTTCAGTACTGCCTTTAATCAGAGGATCTCAAAATACATTTGTGATCCATAATTAATAAGATGTGCTATAGTGCGATGAGATAGGTGATTATAGCACACACTGGATAATCCATCGCACTTTTCTACATTAGTAACACAAACTATTGAGTGGGATAATGCAGAAACAGTGAGCTCTGAGCACTGCCTTGTTTCTAGTTTACAAATGTGATAGACGTGTGAACATGCATGTACATGTGTCTTCATCCTTTCTGTCCTTCCTTGTGCAGGTACAAATGATACAAGTAGGTGGAAGCATATATACAGCTCAGAACAATCCAGATGCCTAATTCTTGCAGCTTTCCAGTGGAATCCTCCAAAGAGGAAAGAGTAAGGGAACTGAAATATGAGTGTGTTTGTGTACACATGTGGATGCATGCTGCAAATTAGTGCATCAGATGGCAGAACCATGTAACATCTGCAAAGCAGACAAGTAAGCCTAAAATTTACCATCTGAGAACAATTGCATAACTAACCTGTCCTGCTAATCACACCAAAGATTATTCATGGTGAAAGAGATCTAAAAATCCAATTTGTCTTTAACCATATATTCTTATTTAAAGAATAGAAGGAAAGTTATTATTTTACAGATAATAATTAGAGACACCAGCAAACTGACTTTACCACAGTTACGTTGTAAGTCTATGGTCACATTGGCAGTTGCATCCAGTCGAATTACTATTAATTCTGCTTATAACATCACTGCCTAAGGACTACTGAGAATGGAGTCCCATTGTACTAGGTAGGCTCTGTACACACAGAACTGTAACCAGTCCCTGCCTAACAAAGTCACAGCCTAAACAAAGAAGAGTGATGGAGGCCGGAGGAAAGGCAATAACACAACAAGCAAAATGAATTATGTGATAGAAGCAACTTCAAAGGAGTTCCATTTTGGGTTTTTTTTGGCAGGGTTTAGATAAGAGGGGGACAAGCTGAAAAAAGAAGAGATACCAATGGGAAGAGACATAAGGAGAAATCATCCAGGAGAGCTGAAGATAAAATAGGGCAGACATGGAACAAATATGAGGTGAAGGGAATGTGGGGAGTAGGAAGAAGCGGACGGGAGAGAGCTGGAGCTGTAACAAAAGAGAACAGGGCAGAGAAAATCCTCCAGAATTGCAGAGAGTTCTCGTAGCACCTAACAGTCCCTATTTCAGCAGCTCTGGTAGCTGTTCCTCTCTGTGGTTCAGAGGAGGCACCATTTGTGTCCTAACATCCTCTGTGCAAAAGGGGCTGCCTGCACAGTACTGTGCTGAGGAAAGGGGGAGGGATGGGCATTGGCCAGAGCCCATCTACTTCCCCATCTCCTCATACAGCCAGCTCTGCCCAAGCTGCTTCTGCAGCTGCTCTTGCCAGCTAGAGTGCTCGGCCACAAGGCCAACCACAAGCCCAAACTTCTTCTCTTGCTAGTTGGTTCACCACTTTTATCTCACACAACAGGCCTGTTGTGAACACACTTAGAACACATTGATCACTCCTGCTTCTATTCCACATCTAGACCATTTCACTTTCTGGTTAAGATGAGCAGAAATATATGCGACAGATGAGTGAAGAAGAGAGAAAAGAGCAGGAAAGATGCTCATCTTTCTGGCTCATCACCTACACAGCCTTTTAGGCAGGAGTACTGACAAACACAGAATCCCCATAAAAGCTGCTCCTGTTAAATCCAACTGAATTTGAGGAAATGGTTTGTATTGTTATTATTTTTTTGTGAAAGCGTTCACAAAACCAAAATTTCTAAGTCTCTCTACCAGAGGGTTATGTCATACACCTGTTTCCTGCAGGCAAAGGACACAGACATACAGCAGATCATGGTTTATGATAGCTGGAAGCAGAAGATGGAGGCACTGCCACTTACCCCCATATCCCTGTTCCCCATGGGAGGTCAATGGAGTTCAAGGAGATGGACGTACAACCATTTCTCATGGTATCTTGCCAATCCTCTGCCCCGGGTCTATTATGATTAATGTTGATCCACCACCTGGAGTCTGTCTTGGCTGTTCACACTGTTTTTCATGGCGAGCAACCATAGTAAGAATGTGTAATGGATCTCCACCCACATTTTTGAAGAGCTGTGGGACTGCTGGAAAGGTGAGGTGAAGTTAAACTGAGTCCCAGTCCACACCATGTAACTGAATCCCCTGTGGATCAGAGAGTGCTCTGCTGAAGGACTTGTAGCAAAGAGTTCCTCTCCCTTGCTGGTATATTAGAAGTAGCAGCAAGAAAGGAGTTACAGCACAGTCACTTCTCAACAAGAGGCAGGAAAGAGAAGAAGGATATTTTCTGCTCCTAAGATATCCTGACTCCTCTTCAGCAGCAAGTTTTCAGGATCCATCCGAAGGTAGGATATAGCTCACTGCCTCTAAAAAGGGTGACCTTCAAACAAGAATATCTAAGTTAGGGCAGCAGGTTTCTAAAACATTTCAAACAGTTTTGTGCAAGTCATCATTAAAATGGCCATTCATGGGTAAGAACAAAACCCTGAAAAAAGGTTAGCCCTCAAATGCTTTTGAAAGCCACGTGCCTGTGTTAAATAAAACCATTACAACACAAGCTGCAAACTATTTCCAACATCCAGAGCCAGAGATCACATAAAACCATCAAAATAGATTTGTACTGTAAAGTTTCTACTAAAATAAAGTCATGCCTGGTAACACTGATACACTACATACTATATGTAGGTAAATCAATATTATTGTTACCTCCCCCCCCGAGTGCAATACTCAAGATAGGTTTGGTAATCAAAGCAGACTGCATTTAACAGAATATCAGAAATATTTATGGCATCTTTAAACAATTGCAAGCCTAAAAGCTGGAGCACTGATGATTCAAAGTATAAAAGCAGAGTTTTGACAGCGCTTTATGGAAAGAGAATTTTCTTTCTTTTTTCTTTTGGCATACCACCATCAGATCCCCTGCATGAAATCCAGCCCTACACTAAATATACAGACCACATACAACACACATATGCACCCACAGGCACCCAAACCTTCAGCTGTTGTAAACTACCATAGCTTTCTTGACTTCTGCACTCCAACAGCTGTATGCACCATTTGAGGATCTGGCCCAAGGAGCATATTCCATCAAAAACAGAAATAAGCCAGTTTTTAAGATAGCTTCTGACAGATTAACAAGGTTATGTTGTTTTTGAAATGAATATCATTTAGTTCATGACTTGTCTTCAGCATTTTTATATAATAACAACCTCTTGTGTTCATCTGCAAGGTGTTCGGGCCAATGCCAACATACATTTTGCCAGACCACTGGTGTTCAGGGCTTATAAATTATTACATTTTAAACTATTACATTCCATTCGCTAAACTAAGGCCTAGAATTGAGATTTTTCACTTCAGCCCATAGAAACACATATTATGGGCTGGAGTTGAAATTATGTGGCTATGACTGAGAGAGGACCTGGCTTCATAATAAATACTATTGATTCTTACGCTTTTCTACTCTCCTAGCCTTCTCTGACAGACCCTTTACGTTCTTGCTGACACTTCTGCAAATGTGATGAATAAGCTCTGACTGAACAACAGAGTTTGCTTGTATCTTTTTGTTCAGTCACTAAAGTGGGTAGATTGGTAGGATTATAAGTTTATTAAAGTTTACAAAACAAAACTGCTATTAATACACTCTGGTGGGTTTCTTTTTTTACTAAACTGGTTCATAAGAAGACTCACCTACTCATCTGTTCGTTCTCAAGAAATGTAAACTCTTTAATTCATTGCATGTTTAATTGGAAAAACCGTGTCCCTGTGATGTATCCAGAGTCCTACCACCCAGAGAAGCACTGCAATTTGATGACACATTAAACAATGTCATTAGTGGGAGAAAATTCTAGGTATAAACACTGAAAATTTTTACAAGCGATGGTCAAGTGCTCATTGAAGAAACTGCTGTTAGAGGGTCCCCCCTGCAGCTGTTTGGTACCATGTCTCTGAAAGAGATAGCTGTCCCACAGCAGAGCTCCACTTCATTCCTATTGCAAAGACTAACAGGTTAATTTAACCCAATAAAAGCTCTTTACTTCAAGCTGGCTGACTTTGCCCTGAAGCAGATTCTCACATCTCTGTCCTAAGGGCTCTGTGGGAGCAACAGTATCCAAAAGAGAGTTGGTAATAAGCAACAAAAAAAGGAAAGGACATCTGCAACTAGTGTTGCTGTTTCTACATTGGGCATCTACCACATCCTAAACACAAAACACATCATTCAGAGATGAAATCTTCAGGTAAAACCAATCTTTGCTTGCTGATGCCATTCCTTTTAAAGAGATAAAACAATTGCAATGAAAAGCTATTCCTCCTTTACCTAAATAAAAACTGGGGAAAGGGGATCATATAAGTTAGAGAGAGAGATGATTCTAGCAATACATACCTTGGCGATAATGGATGTGCTCTGGAATAAAGGTTGTGGAAGTTACTAAAAACCAGTGGACCTGTCCTCTTATGATAGTGTTAGAAATGGAAGTTAAGGAAAGACAGTAAATTTCAACAGTTAAATCTGAATTACAGTTCTCTTAAGCTCAGTCCTGAATGATAACTTGATAATATAGTTTGACCACAGCTAATTTTTTGCCTTGATTTGTTTTTCTTTCCTGTGAAACTCTGAGAGTTTTTTTAATTTAAGGCAGTTTTATGTTCTTCAGATTTTAATTTTCTGTATAACTGCCCAAAATGCTGAGTGTTCTGTTCATATACACAAATTTCAAATTCAGTTTCCAAGGCTTTCTGCTGGAAAATGCCAACTACCTCTAAAAATTCCTTTTCAATGGAAAAAAAATCAGTTCTGAGCTTCTTATCTTTTCTCAGGATGGACCTCATTTCAAACTTGCTGTAACTTGTCACCTTTTATTCCAAATCTTGGAATATGTAGTCAAGATGCTTTTCCAGTTAGCCAGATCTCAAAATAAAGAAGAGGAGACACTTCCATGGAGTTAGCATTGGTCCATAAGTTCCCCCTCTAACTGTTGATGAAAGTCACCTGCTTCTGACTGCAGTGTTGGACTTTGCAGGAAAGAAGGCTTGAAAGAGTGGGGATAACCAATACAGAAGAATAATCCTTTCAAAGAGTTTATGACTTTTTTTTAGCTCTGCCAGTTCCTTACTGTTAACAAATCTCAAAATAAATACAAATTGTGCCATTCAATACTGGTACAACTGACTGCTTAATAATCCCCTTGCCTTTCTTCTTTTAGTATTAGTCCTACTGAAAATTATACTAGGTAACTTCTGTTCAAACTAGGCATACAAACCGACGCTGCATAACATGGACGAGCAAAGTTATCACTGATTTCAAATGGGAGTCTGCAAAAGCAAGCAAGATCAGTCCAACAAAATCAGTCACTGGACAAGACTCCCCATTCTAGTCTGCAGATGCCCCTTAGTTGTGATCTCCCTCTTCCCTGCTGCCCCAACTGTGGGTCTTTTCACACCAGAAAATAGCACTTAGGCCAAATTGTGAGGTGGTTTTATGAGGTGAAAAGGCACCAACTAGGGGCTAAAGAAAGGCCAATAAACTTGTCTAACTTGTACCAAAATAACAGATTCAAACCGAAGTCAACTGAGGTGAAGGGCAAGCGCATTAATCACCTGTGTTAACAAGGTTCTCTGTGCCTGTGGCAGTACTCTGCAGAAAAGGCAGGGTGTTTTGCTGTAAATAAGATAAATAATCAACAGCTACAACAACAAATTTTTCCCAAATTTCTTCTATATTTTATTAAACAAGTAATCTGATTTTTATTAAGTACTCTTAGAAGTCCATATAGGCCTGCCTTTATAACTGTGCCTGTTTACACAGTATATATACTTATACAAACATATCACAGCTTGATGAGCGCTAGAAAAGGAACTTTAGCCAGTTTTGTTCTTAAGCGATAATCAAAGAAATCCTCCATCACGTGTTGCTGCAGTGTGAGTTGGCCTTACCAGGATGAAGAGTCATGCAGATGTTACCCAAATGCTTCCATTAACTTAATCTTCCTCAGAAGAGCCCTTCTGCTGCCAAGTACTTAAGAGTGTCACTTGGGATTTAGATGCCATTTTTGTTCACTACTGAAGACTGGTCATGTGTAGGAATCTGCAGCCCTGATAATAGGGTTTACAGAACACCATGAAAATAGATTACTGACTGCTAAAAACATTTAAAAAATAAAGTGTTGCCTTTTACTAGTTATAAAGTGCTTTGTGGCATCAAAGTCCTAATAATTGCTTATTCTCGTATGTTTTCTAGAGTATAAGCTTAGAACAAAATAAAGATCACAATAATAATTAGCAGAGATGCCAACATAATGATGCAGGAGTGTAGATCATGAAATGTTTTCCTTTACATCATTTTTAAAAATTATATTATATTTTGTGTTCAGAAAATGCATCAGGCTTTTTCAATTGTCCTAGCATATGCTGTTATCTCAGTAATGAAACCAGTCTTACTTTTTTCCTTTTTTAAGTCAGTTGTTATGTGGGAAGATGTAGTAGTATGAAATAGCAGGAAATAGTATGAGTAAATTTAACTTTAAAGGTTTAGTATGTGTTTTAGAGGAAAGATTAACAAGTCCTATTTTTTCAACTGTCTTTTTATCTTCATTTTTTTCATCTTGCATTTGTTTCAGCCAAGCAATTCCGACAGTTCAGAAGGACAGATGTTCCATTTCATTCTATTCCCAGACAAGTCACTCTGTAAAATTACATCGCTCTTGAAACATTAGTACAACACTTAAAAGACTATCAGAAGTTTTAAAGGAGAAGTGCAGAGGAAAAAATCAGCCCTTGTGTTTGGATCTAGTATCCATACTGGATGTCTTTTAGTAGCAGGACCACTCATCAGAGAGATACAGTTTTTAATTTATTTTCCATCTTGTGGTTCTTCCTGGTTTGCATCAATGTAAGTACCACAAGCCTCCTTGCAATCCATACAGAGAATGTGTTTTTGTGATATTCAAGAGTGATGTGTTCTGGGATATGCTCAGTGAACCAAGGCATACCAAATACACTTCACAAGGAGAAAAAAATGATTTAAAATACACTACTAGGCTGACTGGCTAATCAAAGCCTAGCAGTAAGGAATATCAAACAGCTACATTTCATATCATCATCGCTGCAAATCTGCTCACGCTCATACAGTTCTACAGCTAGGCAAGAGAGAGAGAAACCTTTTGCTCAGTGCTCTCAGGAATCCCACATTGGTTCTTCCTGAACAGGTAGGCAAAAGCAGAAGAAATAAATACAAAGTCTCAAGAAAGAAAAGTTAAAGATTTAAAAGTGGATACGTAATGAAGTGAGTGACTCTCATCCACAAATCACTCCATATAGATGCATCTATGTTACTGCTTTAGCTTGGATCAGAAGTGCACTTTTGAAGCAAACCTCCCAACCATCCCCGTTTACTGTACTTTAGCTCACATTGCAGAGTGGTCTCAGAGCACACAGGCTTGTTTCCTTTTGGATGAGACGACAGCAGAAGATACATTCCTGGAGAGCCCTAAGTTAATCAGTTAGGTTATTGACATTCAGCCCACAGGACTAGTCCAGCATTAGGCTGAAGTAAAACCCCCTGAAATGTGCATAGTGTGGACATTAGGTCCAGGGCACCAGTTGTTTCTCTCTACAAATCTGTTGCTCTTGGTCTGCACTATTTGCTAATGTGGACAAAACAATCTGTATTGCATCAGATGCAAGTTGCATTACCCATATCCTATTAGGGCCTAAATTTCCAAGTTCTTCATAATGTACAAACACTGATACTTGCGTAAAAGAGAGATAAAATGTTATGATTCTGATAGTTTTTACATCCATCTTTTATGGTTTAAGTCAGAGCACACAAGTTTCAGGGAAGCAAAGGATTAGGCCCAGTATCTGTAATCCTACTAATAACAGATAAGAAAATAATTGACTGTAACTCCTGCTGTTTATTAAATATGTATTTGATTCTGGCATATAAAAAATAAATTTCAAATTAGGCTCTTAAAATCTCATTCAATATAATGTCTTCCTAGGCCAAATTTTTGGAGAAAACATGGACTCTTACTAATGCTGCCAGTCTGAATTTGTTTCTTAAAGTCCCAAACCTGCAAATACTTACACAAGAGCAGTTCATGTAACTCAGTGTTGCCTATACATAATACAATTTTATGCACACATCACCATTTTGAGATCAAGACAGAATCAAGATCAAGAACTTGACAGATAGAGGCCAGTATGTTCTCTTGTTCTGTTACCAAGCTTCTCCATGTGAAACACTATTAGTGACAGATGAGTTCAGGCCAAAACACTCAGCCTAAGCCTGCTCATGCGGCATCAGAGAGACTGTCTGCTTTATTCACATATCCATATTGGATGCAGCTTTTTCAAGGTATACTGAAGAGTTTGACTTCTGGCTTTTGAACTTGAAAGGCACCTCTAGTGATAGTGACAAGGTACTTTAACATTTAACTTTAGCTTTTTTTCTCTAGCTATCTTAGAGCGAATCATCTAAGATTCCTCTGCAGTCAATGGAAAGAGACAGGAACCTTCAGGGTATCACTTTAGGTGAGATGAATCCCACTTTTAAGGAAGGACAGTAGACTGTGAAAATAACCAGGTGCAACAGTGGGAAAATTCCTGCCATTCTAATGTCACTAGGAGTTTTACTACTGATTTCAGCACGAACTAATGAACAGGTTTCAAGGCAATTGTGGATACCTTTTAGTTATTTAGTATTATTTACACTAGCACTTTGTATTCTAACCTTTTTTAGCATGAATTAAAGAAAACAGAATGGATGATCGCATTTAAGCAGAGGAACAGAAAATGGTTATTGTTTTACCTCCCTGAAAAGCAAGACAGCATTCAGTGAAAAGCATATTGGGTCAATTATTTAGTAACTCCACAGAGATCAATGGAACTGCAGCAGAAATGAGTGTGGTCCAGTGTTGTAAATTAAGAAAACTGACCTAAATTCGGCCCCAAGGTACATGCACTGAAGTAAGAATAGTTCTAAACACTTAGCAGAGAGGAAAAGCTAAGCTTACACTACATAGGATCAAGTCATGCTTGTCCTAGTAACACAAACCTCTTATCAAATTCTGTGGACCTCCTCTTCTAATTTGGAGAAGCAACACTGGGATTTTTCTTTTTACAGTTACATATAAGAATGTGATCACATAAGGAAGATTTTCTGTCATCACTTTTCCTTCAGTTACAAAACAGAATACATAGGGTAGGGAATAGTATGAAATCACAGTATTGGACTGTATCCCAAAACAAGGATTATATTAAATAAAAAGGAAAATACAAGCTTGTTTCAGTACTGCAGTGCTCCAGTTTTACACAGATAACATAACTCTAACAAAAGTAATCAAACATGTCTGATTTACAAATGTACGCATGCCTGATATGGGATGGAAGGTCTTAATAGCCTTCCAGGAAAAATATGGAAAATACACACTCCCTAATAAAAGGAAAAACTGTTTTTATTATTAGACGACTGATCTTATTCTTCTAATACCTATACAATAATGGACTAAGATAACCTGTAGCTCCAAAAAGTAGAAAGAGTCCCTTTCTTCACTCATCTCAGTGAGTTAGAATTTTCTGTCCACAAAACCCATTGCTCAGTTAGAAAGCAAACTTTCAACTAATATTATCTTGTGCTAGTTGCAGGTAATGCTGTACACTTGCAAACTGCAAAACTACTTCCTATTTCATTAAATGTAATAGAGTTTAAAATCACTCAAAATCCTGTCAGGTGTTCTTAGGACTTTGCATAACTGGGATGTAAATTCATATCCTCATATAACTATGACCCTCATAGTTATCTAGGTGCCCACTTCTCCTTGAATTTAATGTAATGCTGATGCTTACACTGAGGATGTGGTCCCCTGTTCCCCCCAAAATAATCCATCAATATACACAGAAAGAGGATACAGATGTGCGTTTTCAGGCTGAGCTCTAGTATCTGAATGTGGAAAAAAACTTCCTGCCTGATGACAGCAATTTATCTTCAAATATCATCTGCTTTTTAAATTTTCAGACACTAAAAGGACTAAAATATCACATAAATTTTTATACTTTTAGAAAGGAATGCCCAGGAAGTATCAGAAATAAATTAAGTTCTCAGGGCCAAATTCTGCACCCTTTAAGTAGGAGTTCGCCTGAGGCAATGGGTGTGAAGTCACACTAATTGGTATCAAAGTCATTCAGTTCATTTCTATTCTGGTACTAACTTCATTGTTACACAATATAGAAAACTGAATTAATTTTACAAAGGTATCACTTTGCCTGAATTTACACATGAAAAATTCAGCCCAAAGTTAAATTTTACTCTACAAAAAGCATTTTCAGTACCTTATAAAGGCCCACACTTCAAAAAGAGGGACTAAGGCAAACATTGCCTCTGTATATTCTGTTGATCTTATATGAGAATTGGTTTAACATTAACAATATACGCAGCACAAAAACTCATATGGGCTGAACATTGCAAGGCTGCCAATTTAATCTGAAATGACTTGACAGAAAATCTCTAGGCCACCAAATGCTATTATAAAGCACTGTATTCTCATTAAAGGTCTGAGCCTTTTTTTCTTCCTGAGGGCAGACTCCTCGTGAGGCTGTCCCTCTGGCATAACATGTGATAGAGCTAATCTGTCTTCACTTGGACAGCACCACGGATATGCAAACCCAGGTGGCACTAATAGGTTTACAGTAATAACTATGGAATTGGATACAGTATGTTACACTGTGAGAAATTCCCACAGATCAGTTTTTGTGGTGAAGGTTAACCAACAGACATAGAGCCATAATATTCCTTTTTCACGGGTCTGTTAACAATTTTATGGCTTTAAAAATAAAAGAAGAGAGAATCTCCCATATTTGGACAGAACATACATATTTAACTTTTCAAACATATCTGCAATATATGTGTATAAAAATGCTCTCTCGGAAAGACAACTTCTGTTGTCAGTTATTCCAGTATAAAACTGGAGGAATTCCATTGGCTTCAAAGAAGTATAACAATATAAATGAGAGCAGAATATGCCCCCAAAATGTTTTTAACATAATATAATGTCATACTGTTCTGTTTGTACATTTCAGTGGCACTTTTATAACTTTATTATTGGAAATCAGAATGAGAATAAAATTAGCTGCATAATTATAATGAACGCACTTCACAATTGAAAATACCCTTGTTGTCATAAAGCATTATAGGCAGAGATATAAAATTGTGATCTGACCATTTGTGGTCATTAGAGATCCCATGGTACTCTTTGTAAGATTAGGGGTTTTAATCTCAGTGTGCTGGCCAAATTCCAGCATGGGTAATTACATTCTCTCTACCTAAACTCTCTGCATTTTACCCAAGGTGGTTGCATTTCCATGGTGCATGAAGTGTTCCTTGCACATAGATTTTAAAATTCTGTAATACTCCTTAGCATCAAAGGTGTTATACAAGATGTGATATCCTTGTTACAATTAAGTTAAAGTATGTTCATTCCAGAAAATAGAAAAAGCCATCTGTCAATCAACTACAACATTTAATGTACTGATTAAAAACATAATTTCAGCTCAAGAGGCACTCCTGTATTGTGGTATGTTATAGTCTTTGCAGTCATAAATTCCATACCCACGTTAGCTACCACAGATGGAACATATTGTGAAGTTAAACACACAGCACTAGTGACTGAAGAGGATGTATACAACCGCACTGCAAATTCACCCAGCTTGTCAGTCCCCAAACAGCATTATTACCAGCTCAAGCCAAAGCATCTGCCTTGCTTGAGACTAACAAAGAGATCTCTAAGAAGGAGTGGAGAGGGAGTTCATCTAGGATAGGGAGCTCTAAAATTGAAAAAAAAAACAGACAAAAGGAATATATTTATCAACACACAGCCACCTGAGCACTTCCAAAGTAGGGTACCTGTCTACCTGCAGATAGGATTATGGGCAATTGCCTACCCATGCGATTTATTTCTTCCTCAGATGATTCAGGTAGTGCCTCCTACTCTAACACCTACTCATCTTCACTAGTAAGCAAAGACATATGGAAAGAGGGTTGATGTACTGTGCATAATTGTAAGATGGTTTTCCAGCTCAGAACGCCATCTCATGTATGCCTTGTGCCTCAGCCATTTTGGTTCCTCTTTCACAGAAAGAAATGGACAGGAAGCAATGACTTACAAGAAAAAGCAGTCATGAAAAATATTTTCAAGCCTGCCTTTCGCCAGCACCTACATGCCACATTTTTGACATTGTCAGCTTTTCCAATAAGAGGTTTGATATTACTCAAGCACAGTTAAAGTAGATTTAAGTTTCATTCATTAGTACTGAAGAGTAAAATAACACTTCAGGATTGTTCAAGTCATTGATCCAATAAGCCATGGGCCAGATCCTGAGATGTTCACCCTAACAGACTGGTATCTTTATGATTGTACAACTCAACATAAGCAACGTCTCAGATTCAAGTCAGAATCAGGCCTGGTGAAACCAGACCAAAAATATATATATATGAAGTGGTTAATAGACAAATCACTTGTGCTGAGCAGCGCCATGTGCAATGATTGACACTAAGTGCAGTTGGAAGCAGGAAATCACTGATATTCACTTGATAGTTGAGCAGGAAATCATTTACTATTGATTGCTGTTAAGCAGACACAGTTGTACTGAATTAGTGCAAAATGATCTGATGCACAAAAAACCCACCATTGATCAAAATAATATTAAGTGAATTAACTGTATACTTTAAACAAGTCTTCTCATTTGTTTAAGCCTTCCACATCAGTCCACACAGCCTAGTTATACAAGATACAGTTTACTGGTAAGATTAATGTTGTTTTCTATTGTTTTCTTATTTACAAAAATGTGTGGGCCCTCACATCAGCAGATGACTTTACACAGTGGTTCTGCTAAAAGGTTGTTTGACAACTGATATATGCCACAATTAATTCTTTTTCCCTCTAGAGAAAAATTAAGATACTTCGGGCATCAATATCTGATAAAGATTTTAAAAGTCTGTCTTTTTAATTATGTATCTTTGTCTTACCATACTGTATCATTTTTGTTTCACCATGGGATCATATTCAGTCCATACATGGCTAACTTAGGTATCACAATTAATATAGTGTCCAAGTTCAAGAGAACTGCACCCCCTTCAAATGGCCCACAATCCAGAGCTTTTGGACCTGACTCCGTATACAGGCAATGCAGAGAAGTAACGATGAGCCTTAAATAAAATTCATGAAGCTTATCAGCCCAAGACTGTATTCCCATTTATGTTTTGATTGCACAGACTCATTAAGACCTGAATTGATCCTATCTATCATAGGCAACTCTGTGAGGTATCTTAGGAACACTGTCTTCTTTTGATCCTTGTCCCACCAAAAAGATGGAGAGACACTTCAAGAGTGTAACTCCAATCACTTCAGATCTAAATCAAGTCCAGAGTTGCCAGTCTTTTCTGATGGACTACAGGGGAGCCTGAGCAACTGCACTACTATTTTAGACACCTCAGGTGGGCGTCTAAGATGAGGTAAACTAAATCCAGGACAAAAATCTCCCAGAGTTCATATTCTAAACACACTAAACAGACAAATGAAGTCAGAAACGACCAGTTATGTCCATTGCATATGAAGAAATGAAATACAGAAATGGTAAGTGACTTGTCCAAAATCCCAATGGGCCCCTAAAAAAAAAAAAACCCAACAGGAATGGTTCTCAATTCTATCGAGCCCTGGTCTATTATCTTAATTATAAGATGCTTTCTTAACACATGTGCTTGCAAAGGTGCAGAATCCTCAATAACTTAATGATCTGGGGTTTGAATTTTAACAACATCTTTGAATACCAGGAAAAAAAATAAGATTTTATTTTCCATCACATGTTTTAAAGAAAAAATAATGCAGGAAGAGGTTTTCCTACATTATTTCTAAAGAAAAGACCTGGCTGAATCTTCCAGCTTTAGAGAAAGGTCTGACTGAGTTTAAAGCCAAACAATAAATGAGTTAATTAATGAATTAGCAGCTCTTGAAATGGCTGCCACATTTTCAGCCACCCACAACCAAACCCAGCCTTTTATCTCAGTTCTTCTTTCTCTTTCAATGAAATTTCACATCACCTGGTCTTACAATATCACAACATCAACATTTGCGTTTCCTTCTTCTCAGATAGCTCTCTTTTCTCAAAAAGAATATCACCATCTTCCCTATCACATAAATTCTTGGAACTATACCTTACACAATTTTATTCTTCACCAGCTTCCCCACCTCTCCATCTTTTGTCCATCCCCAGGCATCGGTAGTCACCACTTTCCCAAGTTATGCAACCCACTAATCTCTGGACTGCCAGTATCTTCATTTCCCAATACAAATCACGGTGCTAAAATCACTGCTCTCCTTTGTTCTCCAGCCATTTATCTTCCTTTGCAACTCCCTTCCCTCCCTCTGACATACTGCACAAGTTTCCCAACCTCTCCTCCCTCCTTCCAACCTCTCTCTCAAATGCCCCATTGGCATGATCCTCCTATTCTCCTGCCTTCTTTTAGACTTTGCTTTTTCTTCCCTTATTCACCAAGTTACCTGCCTCCTCATTTGTCGTTCACTTTATAGAGCATTTCTCCCACAAAGCATCTTAATCATAATGCAATAAATATATTTTAAATCCCCATTAATAAGAAATGTGAATCTTCAACCTATGAATTTCATATAGCTCAACACCTATTGTCTCATCCAGCTAAGTCTATTGTAAGCTCCGTGGGGCAGTAATATTTTCCCCCCGTATTTTTTTATAGTACCGAGTACTCTGCCGGAGCTTAGCAAATAATAAAGCAGTTATGTATCTTAAAGTAAAGTGATAACATAATAATAATGACCATACACATATGCAGCAACTTTTGTCCAGATGGATCCCAAAGCACTCTATCTGATTTGCCAATTAACTGTACAAAACGCAGTATTTACATAGGAATCATTTCACCCACTAACAATGGCATAATGCCAGCCGTGCTTTAATTGCACAGAGTTACACAATACAAGTTTAAGACAGGAAGTAAAGATTCGCATCATATTTCTTGGGAGAACTAAGCTGGTATAGTATAATTACCAGAACTGGCTGTAAAATGCCAATACATTTTCTTGTGTTACACTTTTTGCCAAAATTTCAGAAACACTCAAACCATTTTTATCTGGTCAAAGAACAGAGCACATAAACACTCAAAAGTCCAAACATTTTTAAAGATTTCACAATTTGAAAAAATTCTGGTGTACTGCTGAATAATAATAATCAAAACTGGAAACCAGCCAGGACCTGAGCCTATTCTTCAACAATTGCCATATTTTACCGATTGTAAACTGGGACTTCAGATGACAGGAAATGCAATGTTGTGGAAATTTGAAAAAGCAACCTAACAATGCACTCACCTATCCAGATTCAAACTATAATTTATATTAATTAGTTTAATAAAAGCTGAGGTTAATTCCTGCTCATGCTTTTTTCTACACATTGACAAATTCACAGGCAGGCACTTCCCATTAATATTTAAACTGAAGTTTCATAAGTAAAAGCAACTCTTCTTTCTCAAAACCTTGCATCATTCAAGCTATTTGGAATATTTTCACTAACTTTCGCATAGCCAGAGTTTCACCCACAGTCCATGGGCTGGAGGACTAAATAATGAAAAAATATTTATGAATCAATTATTCACTGATTGCTCAAAATTTATGAATAATTTATTTGGAGAAGAGTATTCAGCCATATATAAAGCTGGTCAAAGAGGGGCAAATGTGTTTCTAAGTAATTTATTCAACAATTAATCCAAAAAAAACTATTTTGAAATGTCATTCAAATTTTATCTAGACTACAGTAACTTGGTTTCCAGTTTAAAATGACTCAGTGTGTCTTTTAGAAAAGTGCCAGGTTTTCATCCACACTAAGCTTTCTCTCATTATTTGAGATCCTCTTGCTTCTATTTTTCTCTTTACTCTAGCAAAATAACCTCTTTTTCCAGTACCACTGACACCGTTGTAGGCCTGACTTGATTTGACTGAAAGCCCAGTACGTAAGTGTGGTACTGGGCTGTAACTATCTCTCCCTTCTCCAGGAAGCCTGAAGCAATAAAAAATGAGCATATATACTTCTAATATATACGCTCAGAGGGGAGCAGGGAGGGAATCCACCTCAAAACAACGGTATGAGTCAGAGGAAATGCAAAAGAGGTGAGACATAGCAGGTAGCCGCATTCCACCATAGCCCCTCTTCCACCTACGCTGGCGCTGGGACCTGCACACGTTTGGAAGGACTGGGGAACGCGAGCACACAGCTGAAAATTGAATTTCCATTCTCCAGCCACAATCTGATTCACCACAACCACTAGTCAACTAGGTTGTTGTTGGAAAGAAACCCTGCCATTTGTTGTAATTATGTTTTATTAACTATATCTACATTAAATGCAGGAAATTCATCACCCTCTCAGCATTTTGTTATCATTGTTTTTCCAATATGCATTTAAAACACATTGTTGCGCTCCAAATGTTGGCTGGTATTACTGACTCAGTAGGATTTTCTCAGCGCCTTAAGCACAGCATAATGGAGCACCTCATCTTTCAACAACTCGATACATTTATTTTTCAAATGCAACTTAAACAATAAAGGTCAAATTTAAAGACACAGCAAGACAAATAGTTCTGCTTTACTTTTTTAAGTTACTCACTAGCACTGCCAGGGCACTGTAAACTGCCAAGGTTAAACAGAAATGAACTGCTAAGGAGAACTTACCTGAAATGGAGGCAGAGGTGGAAGGAATGCTATATGGCACTCCGATAAATATGATATCTATCTCCTTCTGACACAAGGTGGGCTGAAATTAGTGACTGACTTCTTGTGTTCTAAGCAAGAATGAAGGCAATCAAAGTGAGGAGGACGTAGCAGAAAAGACCAGGGCATAAGGCTGCATAATGGAGATTCTAAAGCAAAAAAAAATCTCCAACACTTTCCATCCAAATCTGCTTTAAAATAATGGAACATAAATTATGTGCAGTATTTTCTTAATTTAGAATTTTACAATACAATCTTATTTGGCATCTACAACATATAATCATCACTAGAATATAAATGCTATAATCCTCGTGACAACGCCTATTCTACCTACTCTTTCTTCAGCTATTTTGGGGTGATTCTTAGAAATCATAGCACGTCAAGTATTGTTTTTATTAATAAAGATTAAGCATAGCTGAACACTGCTTAGTGAAATCTTATTTAACTGAATAAGTAACTGCTAGAAATGATTAATACACACAATAAGGTGCATCCCTTCATTACCACATAACATACCTTTATTAACATACATTGTGCAATACATTACCAAAAAGCTATGGGCCCTATATCAATTGAAAGAGATTTATTTAGTAAAGCAACCATTTAAAAGGTAAGTATATTTTTTAATGCTTGAACTATTTGCCAGCCTGTGATCTTAAAATACAACAGCCAAGCAGGGTCTGGAGCTGGAAACAGTCCAAGATAAAAAGTGGGTGTTGTGGTTTATGGTGTAAGTAACTCCTTCAGTGGCATTTATCCATCTGAATCAGATCTGAACCCGCACTACGCCATGGACAAGATACTGCCGGAGGTGTTGTCTTTCACATGAGACATATAGTCCAGACGATAGCCTACGGGAAACTGGCAGCATGATGAGCCACGGCTGAGAAGCAAAAAGCAATCCAGGGAAGCCACAGTTCACCCAACAGCACTGAGACCTAACGCAACCTGCACAGGCTCTCCAGTGGGCTGACCTCACTGATGAGCAAGATGGGAAAAGAGAGGAGACGGAAAGGATTTGTAAGGACAATGAACTGAACTGAGAAACTGAATGCTGGCAAAAATAACCTGAGATCCCTGTTTCTAAAGTTAGCAGTCAGTTTTTATTTTCATATTTAATTTGGATACTGCAGGACCAAAGTCTCCCAGACACAACCTGTCACCACACTGATTTCAACAGTATTAAAGTGGGATACACTTCTTCTGCTGTTTGCATTTTAAATTGCCATCATCTCCTCTTTATACTTAAAGCATCAGACTGAGATTTGATCTTCAGAACTTGCTTCAAATTGCTACCTTGACACACATTAGAACATCCAGGTTACCAACCATTTAACCACCCTCACTCCCTGCAAAAAAAAAAGTCTTTTTCCATTCCCTCACCCAGCAGATGAATGTTCAGGTCCCATCCATCCTCCTTTGAAATGATCCTTCTGCAAATATCCTGTTACCTAATATTTACCACAGTGGTGCAGAGTCCAAAAGGTAAATTTGAAAAGAGGCGATTTCAGCCCTCATAAACAACTTACTAAGAAATGCTTCAGGAAGAGCAGGCACATAGGATTCTTTAGCCACAGCAGGACTACAAAAGCCATTCAAAACCCCCTTGTTGACACTGCTTCACTTCTTCAGGACTCTGCTTGCTAATAAAACTGCAAAAGGATTAGCCAAGCAGTTTCACAGAAATCGCCATAATATACTTTATGACCTTACTCTTGCTGCCCTGATGCAGTCAAATTCCTGTTCAAGTCACTGAACATTTGGAGCACAAAAGATTCTTTCTAAAACAGAAGGAAGGGGGAGAAGAGAGAACAAATTTACACCAGCAAGCAAATTGATAACAAGGAGTTGAATTCAAACTCCAAAACTTCAACAGTAAAAGTATAAAGGAGCAAAAAAAATATCCACACATGCAAAATAAACCATTCCTACCAGCTCACGAATCCCTGATGCCACCATGCCCTTCTCTGCAGGAAGCGGTATGGCAGAGCTACCTACTGTCAGGTAAGGGTCCAGAAATATTTTTAGAACAGCAGTTTTGATATCACGACAGCTGTTGCAGCCTTCTCTATTCAAGTTAGCAGAGTAAAAACAGCTCTAATAAAACAGAGTTTGTATTTACTTTCCTTGGTGATGTTTTTAAACTACGTTTCTTCCAAAAGAAGACAAATGCAGCTGTAATCATTCTAATCAGGATATCTCTCTAGAACAAAGTATCTTTGCAATAGGCTAATGCATCTGTAAACTATGCATATCAGGGATGAGTCTTAGTCCCCAGGGTTGAAAGAGTTCCCCCTTTTAAGACTGGGGGTTATTCAGCACATTACTGCAGTAATGCTAAGGCATTTTCTAAAAGTAAAACACATCTACAAGTGACGAGTTTGCCTTAGTGAGGCAGCCAGGATTGGGCTCCTGTTTATATCCTCTGTTCCTGCTTCAGGGAAGCATTTTAATGCACAATCCTACTACATTACACACCTCATTAAAAAAAAAAAAAGTTCCATTTTGCTTTCATGAGCAATTTCCATTTCATTTGTGATTTTTAAGCAGAAAACCCTGGCACTGATTTTACAGATGACACTGAAAAAGGTTGGGCTTTTTTTTTTTCTCTTAAAGGAAACAGGATTAGAGGTAGAGGCTTTTATATTCTACCACTTCTGAGACATATGTTCTGCTCTCCCACCAGTTATGAAGTGATTACTGGAGTGGCACAAACAGATTTTTTTTAACAAAGTGAAGGTGTGATTTTCTCAGGTTCTGTGAGAACATGCACACTTATTTTTACCAACCCAATCTGTTTTCCAGTAGTTTAATGTCCGCGGGGTTTATAAGGCTATCTTAGGTGTCGGATTCATCGCAGCTTGCAGGGTGCTACCTGACTACGGAAGTTTAAAGAAAAAGATGCGGAGAAAGCAGAAATAATACAAGACTCAAAGTAATTTGGAGATTGATTTAAATATACAAAAAGATTGACCTTTTTTGCTGTTTGCCCATATACGGTTTTCTAAAGCTTAAAGGCCTCATATCATTGCTTAACTTTACTCATTTTAGAAACCCCACTGAAGTGGGGGAGGGGAACTATCCCTAAATAATTTACATATAGAGCTTGACTTTTAAAATTATTATTTTAACTCCCCAAAAAGGAATTTGATCTTATAAACACTTACTGCCAGGAACAGTGTTTCCTACATGAAATGTTTAAATGGGGCTTGATTTCTTGCACCTTGCCTATTTAAGATGGCTAAAAAATGTTGCCAGAGGAACAAATGGAGAGTTCTGATTTGGTATCTGTTCAAGCCATTTTTCAGGTATATAAGTCCCTAGACAAACAGACTTCCCTATAAGGTAGTGTCAGGAAAGGGTCCACACTTGAACTGGACTACTCACCTATTCCAGATTCTTAGCACAAAAAACTATGAACTCTTCTCCAAGAAACTCTTAAAGTTAAATTTTGGTCTGTTACACTGATACAAATTTAGAATAACCACTTCAAACGCAGTGAAGTCACTTAGGACCAGAGGAAGTGAGAAAAAAATTTGGTAAGGACTGTAGAGGGAAGTAGTCAGTTAACATTTAATCCGTGATGAAAATCCTCAGGTCTTGTGGCTATATACAGAATTTACATTGGTTTAAAAAACAGTGTATCTGAAAATCCCTTCATGGATGTATTTCAAGTCACCTGTGTATCAGTTTAACTTGTAAATTTATCACCACAAACTATAGACTTCAGCCAGCTTGCAATCCATACATTTGTGTGTCTGCAAAGTTTTGAAGCAACTTTAAGTACAGTATTTTTTGAATAGAATGTTTTTTGTTAGTCACTAAAACTTTACAGATAGACAAAAAGCCTCACATAGGACAACATGCTTTAAATACTTTGTCCTCAATGGCTTTACCTTCTCACTGCTATTAAGGCAAGGGGGTTTTGTAGGATATTGTGTTGATACAGGACAGTTCAGCCCTCCTAATCAAGATTTTCCCAAGAAGAGCCTTCATCCTTGGGTCAGGATCAAAGTCATTAGTCCCTGACAAAAGCCTTAGCAGGACCCGCTAAGCACACCCCGTAGGATTTGCTGTTGCTGTTGCTTATTATTTTGGATGAACGGCACCCCCTCCGTGCAAACTGGGATTTTAAGGGCAACCTCACAGAAGTTAATCTGGCCACACTGATGTGAGCAGCGAGGTTCTCTGGCCAGCAGCATAGCTGCTGGAGACCCTACGGACCGCACAGGCACTTGGGACTGCCTGCTAACTGCCCCAGTGGAGCCCCCTGAAATGCAGCGTTCAGGAAATAAAAAATTTGACTATAAAGTTGAAAGGAAAAAGGGGGCTGGGATTTGAAGGGTAACTTCATCAGCACAGCAATCCAGAAAAAATTCTGCATAAACTTAAAGAATGGATAATCTTTTTGTAGGAAATATCTGAGGATGGGCTTGGCCATTTTATCTACAGGCCCCTCACCAAGCCAAAGGCATTTCTGACTTCAAAGGACTTCTCGCAGCTTTGCTTTCCCCTGCCTGGCTGTTACAGTATTTCCTACTTCTGAAACAGCTCCTCAGTGATGGCATCATGGATGATGCACCAGTTTGTTTTTTTTTCCCCCACATAAACTCCCCATCTCCTCTTATCCCACTTCTTTCTTTCCTGCTACCTTCACCAAATCTGTATCCACTCATTCGACAGAGCTAAGAGCAAATAAACACTCCCCTTTCAAAGTTTACTACATATACTGTATTACCTCAGAACTATTCAATGGTCATCTCAAACATCTTGCATGAATTATAACAAGTTATTTTTATTTATTTTTACTATCTGTTTAATGCCATCATTAAAAACCACAAAATAAATTAAATGGCAATAATCTATGGCAATGCAAAATGTTAAGTGTCTGCTTTAGATCCACAGAGACAAGAAAATTAAAAGAGGCTTAAACTCTGAGCTAATGTTTCATTCCTAATTCATTCTCTTGTGCCTAGATATTGAAGTCTCAGCACAACGAATCTGTGAACGGACACATTAATGTGTTGTGGAACCTGCGTACAATAAATTGGTATGGAATTTAATGAACCTCTGATCAGAGGCTGGGCCAGAGATTTCAGTGATGAGTAATACTAGGCAAAGAATTTACATTTTAATTCCGGCTCTCTCTGAATTTTTGGCTTTAATTCATACCCCAAGTACTTTGGGAAAGAAGCTTCTGCTGAGGCATCCTTTACAAGGTAGTCGATGTCTGAGAGCAGTTAGTTAGTTTTACTGGTAATACTTAAAAATACAAGTTCTTATGTCACAAAGCAAAGTCAGGGTCTTACCTCTTCTCTTAAAGCTTAATAAAAGTCTCACTTAGACCAGGAGGAGCATACTAATCCTAATATTATAGACTGACAAAGGGCTCACAAGATCTCATAAGCCTGTATTCTAAAAAAGCAAAAATATCTTACATGGGTATTAACATCAAATCAAACAGAAACTCATGCTCCTTGATAAATTTTTTCAAGAAGAAAAAGCTTGCTTTTCAAAGTTTTTTCATCCCCGGCTTGCTTTTTAGATTAACCAAGAAATGAAACAAGATATTAAAGAGAAGAGATTCAGAAAAAGTAAAGAGAAACAGTGTATTCTTTCCACTGTTAATATCCATGCTGAAAAGACAAAGGAAAGTAGAAGGTGTATGTAAAATCACTGGAAATAAATTGCTACATGTGCCATATCTTGTAGAACTGCTGAACAGTTTTTATTACATTTTTGTTCACTGGAGATTGCTATAGAGATCTCTGCATTGCAAGTAGCCACACCATTTCAGTGCTTTGCTGTTTCAGAAGAGCAGATTTTCTTGATTAATAACAAAAGGTTTTGTTGGGATCAGAGCTGTTTCCCACCATCTCTATGCAAACCCGGCAACACAAACTGTGTACATTAGCATTTCAAGGAGCCTCCTATTAATGATGGCAAGAAAAGCTCCTCTCGGTGGGTAAAATCCATTTTGTCCTCTCTTGTGACATCTGTTCTAACTTTTAAAGCCAGAAAGGAAACTAGATAATGCCAGAGAGTCTTTTGATTTACTGTATTGGCACTTGTGATGATGCTTCAGACTATAAAAGCATGTAACCCTAGCGGACATACATGACTGTGTAAATGTGAACATCTGCATATTCCCACAACATAGGGTGAATTGAAGAAGTAATTCCAAAGTTCCTTTTGTTAAACTTTTAACTAGCTTTTTTCATCATTTCATAATTATGCTTTCAATTACTTCTATACCATACAAAATCCAGCATTTTAAATTGTGTTTTTATGTAAATGTTTACTGCTACATATGTTTTTTGATTTCATTTCATTTCCCGAAAGCTGATTTTTTTATATTTTTTGTGAGTAAAAGCATTTAAGCAAATAGAGTTGGAGAAACTGAAATATGGATTAAAAAAAATAAAAACCAAAACAGTGTAGGATAAGAAAAAGTAAACTAAACCCTGCAGATTTCTTACCTCTTTACACCATCTGTGCAGTATTGCTCTTAGGCCTTTTACATTGGTCATCCTGGGAACAAAGCTGAAGGCAGATTCCAGCAGTTTTTCCATTCACTATTCATTCAGAGGTTCATCAGCTCCATATGGATCCAGCCAACTGCTGTGTTAAATCAGAGCCTTTTCCCAGAATTGACATGGTAATGAAGTCATGGTATTGCTCACAGAAAAGGCCTCCATAGGTATTTTCCTCTCTAACAAATCCAGCCTTTTCACCCCATTCACTCCCTAAAATTATCTCATAACGTTACAACATCTGTGAACTGGGTTTTTGCCTTTTAATGTCTAGCATGTTTTATTACATGACTATGCATTACATACTGGTTAACAAGACTCCTACACAACCAAGGAAATAAAATAAACTTGCACTCTTCTCCTTCCAGCTCAGATTGTTTCTTCCCTTTTACTTTTAATTTATATCTATCATCTGCTATATTTATTTTTCTACAGATAGAGCTGTCCAAAGTAGTGATATACACAATGAACTTTAATTTTTCTGTTTTTCATTAGAAAGCATTTTTAGAAATATGCAAAGATGATAATTTTTTTAAAAACAAAACGTTAATTCCATCAATATCAAAAAAATGCTAAAGACTTTGTTAGCAGCAACTATGTTGTAACAGTTTCCTTAAGGTCATCGGCTGGATGGATCTGAACTTTTCTTTACTGGCGATGATTCAATATGTGTAAAGTTAAAAAATAAATATGGGTGAGCTTATTTTTGTAATACACTGCCTGCAATGAATATATAGATATTGCCTTGATATGACAATATGAGGTAGCTTTATTGAAAAATTAAGCTTTTTCCATAGTAATAACACACTTGAACAAATATGATCTATAAAAACAAGCATCATTATAGATGGGTATGTGCAAGGTTAGCCATATACCAACTAAAGAGAATGGTTACTTACAGTTACTTACAGTTGGCATAAGTTTTTGAGATGATTTGTCAATATGCACTCCACTTCTGCTCTGCATGTATCCCAGTACTTTTTTGTGTCAGTAACTATCAGAGCTAACTCTGTGTCCTGGTTGACTCTGTCTTTTTCAAGTGGAAAGCAGAAAGATATGGCACACACAGTCATCCTCCATCTCCCCAGAGTAACACCCATCCAGTACCATAACCAGAGTGGGAAGCAGCACGGCTCACAAATGGACACCACCTCTGGACCCGAGTTACGGTGGATTTGTGGGGCAAGTAACTGTTGTCTCTCCTTAGAGAAGCTGTCTGCGGTATGTGCCTCAAATCTCCAGTACTGTGCACAGTTCTGGTCCCTGCATCTCAAGATGAATACCGTAGAGTACGGACAGACAAGGACAACTGAAATGCAATAGAGGAATGTTGCTCTAGGAAGGAATGAGAGACTAAAAAACATTAGGACTCCAGTTCAGAGAGGAGATGGCTGAGAGGGGAGTAAGAGTAACATTTACAGAATCACAAAGGTGATAGAAAAGCTGAAAGCAAAACTTGTTCAACAAATTTTGCAATACTAGAACTAGGAGTCACTTGAAGAAACTAGTAGGAGATTGATTTAAAACAGATAAAAGTGCTTCTTTACACAGCAGGTAGTGAGCTTCAGGAACTTGCTGCAACACAAAGCTGTGGAGGGAAACTGCACCAGCAAGACCTTTAAAAAAAACTATGTAAATTCATGGGCAAATGATCCATTAGCAGCCAGTAAAAGCACTAGGTAGGGCTACACTCCAACAACCCTAATACCACCACTCTGGGCACTGGGGAAGTACAAGGGGAATGGACTGCACAAAGTGCCTGGGCTAGTACTGCTTCCCTAAATAGCATCTCCTGTTTCCACTTCTGGAGACAGACTAGTGGAACAGCTGGACATTGGCCTGACCCAGTAGTGCCATTCTCATGTTCTTTTTCACATCTTATGAATGTCACCCAACTGTCACTCGGATCCTCGAGCTCAGTGTTCAACCTACTGAAACAATGACTGCAGGACTGCTGTGCCAAAACCGGCAACAGACATGGACCTGCTCTTCAAAGTAAAGCTGTCTTAAGGTAGATGGAGCATAAGACCAAGTCATAAGGAATCAGGAACAGCTTTGGAGCAGAAACTGCTGCATTCCTTATTCTGATTTGATACAAATATTTCATAGTGTCCAACAACAGAAGACATGCTATGCTACTCAATGATGATTTATGGTTGTCATATGAGGGTATTCCAATTGCGTATGAGACGATCCCCTGGGAGATGTGGGGCCCATATAAAGTCACTGATGCATCAACTAGAAACTGCAGTATAGTTAGATGACAGCATTTGTGCTGGATTAGTTCCTGGGAAAAAGTATTCTTGTCTGTGCTTGGTGCAGTCAGGTACACTATCATGATTCCCAAAATGTATTTATTATCCATTTGGAAAAGGAGTAACAAAAATACTGGTATGATATATGTGTATGATACTTCAGAAGTATCCATTCTTAGTGGGAATAGCCATACAGATACGTCTTTAATTCTGGCATCTTTAAGTCTGTTGTATCTATGGACACCAGAGAGGTCCAGGTCTGAGAGTATTTCCTCTATACCTTTAAATCCTGAGGGCTAGACAGTTGTAAGGCACAGTGACAGCTCCACCAACACAGTTATTCAGAAGCACTAAGATGGTGGGTGCATCCAAACATGTCCTGGAATGCATGACACCAGTCCCATGAAGAATACAAAAGCACCTGATGAGCAAGTACAACATCCCTAAAATACTTAGGGCAATCTGGGAAAAATGTTTTTGTTTTTATGAAAAGAAATAGCAGCTGGAACTTCTGTAGTAGATTATGCAAAAGAGTATCCTACCCACAATGAATTTGTTTTACCTACCCACGAATAGCAGCTGCTGAGTCAGAATCAGCCCACTCCATTTGTCTACGCTTTAGCTTTCAAGTTAACTAAAGTTTCTACCACCCAATACGGTGTTACCTGTTTGTGCAGGACATACCGAGCAAAGACAACTATCATGCTACTAACAGGCCTCTGGTCCCTGTGAATTCAGACAAGATATTGCCATGGACCCCACCCTGCGGAGTGATACTGGACCTTGATGCAACAGCTGCTACAGCACAAATGTGGAACTGAGAGTAAAGCCTAGGCAAGTTGCAAGTCCTTGTTGATAAGTCCTGCTGTGGCAGGTCACTGCGGCAGCCTCACGGGTGGGACGGATGGCTTCTGCCATGGTTTTTCACATGCCCTTTGCTCAGCCTAGCACCAGGCGGTTATGAAGAGGAAATGCGATCACTGTCATCAAGAAATCACACACACTATCTCCACAGCACAATGTGTCTCCTCCTCTCCAGGCAGCAGTTTCCAAGTTCGTTATAAAACCAAGCTCTCCTGCACTGCAAAGAGCTGAGATGTTGACTCACCCCTTGGAGAGCGGCATGGAGAGAGGGGGCGGAGGGGACCGCCCTCAGCACTGCTGAGGAAGATGCACTTGCTCGGCGACTCTCTGAGGACAGATGCTAAAGAAGTTGGGCATTCTCTGTGTCTGGGACACCTACTGACAGCTGATCTCATCCTTTCTTGGAAAGAGCTTTTTAACTATTCAGCGTACTTTAGACCTCTTTATACCCAACTCCGGCAGAATAGCAGTTTTTCTTCAGCATGGGGCATGGATGTATGGCATTTCGTTGCAATTGCTTCCCCAATATTTGCAAAGAGATTGCTTATCCATTATCTAGGTATCATGTATCTCCCCCGCTTGCTTGTTCCTGTAGGCTACTATTAAGAACAATGCAATCATGACAGAAAGCCTTTTAACCTCATATACAATCACTATTTCTGTGAGCAGCCCATACAAAGTATTTACAACATTACTACACCTTCAAATTATGAGACTGGTACAGAGCATCTCCCTGTCTGCCGCACACCTACAACCACTCTGAGATGTATGACAAAGGTAATGCTGATGGAAGAAAAAGATTGTTGCTTTAAAACAGGATCCTGGGACTTGATGAGCAGTGCTTTCACTAAGGTTTCTGTACTCAGGGAACGGGCTGTTTAATTTAGTGACACTACAAGAATCAGTCAGAAAACAAATGCCCTCTCTCTCTTCTCCCAAGAAGTTAAAGACACCTTGCCCCTACATTACAGGTATTGCATTAGCAATAAATGAAAACAAAGAGAAACATAATTTTGGTTGGAATTAGATTCACAGGATCCTTTACAACCTGGCTCAGGAAATCAGATTCTGACTAAATGAACTTTGCCTCATGTCTAGCCAGGGATTTGGGTGCAGCAAGTTATTCAGTTAAATCCAGTTTTACTAACAACCTGGAAAAAAATCTCCAACATGAAAAACAGCTTTGCTAGCCTCTCAGAAGAGGACATGAGCTAACAGACACAGAGGCTAGAACATTTTCTCAGCTAGATGTGGCTGGGGTTCGAGGCACAAAAGCATGAAGGTATGGAGGAGGTGACACTGCCATTACCTGCTCCCAGAGAAAGCGCAAGGAAAGACATTCCAGATTCTTCAATCCAGAAAACTTTCTTGAGTATAAATGCTAGTTGACAGAATGTAAAACATCGTATGAATTACAGGTGTAAATTTAGGACCAGAAGACAAAAGCATTTATCTCTTTCTTCAGCTTAACTCACTGAGGGTCCAGTTCTGCACTGATGAAACCAGTCTCTCAAAGGGCAAACATTCTTCTACTCTGCCCTCTAAGAGTCCTCTGATTTTTCACCTTCCTTGTTTTTAGTCCAGCTTTCAACAACAGTCACTTGGTGATTCTTGGAAATCAGCAGTAAGTGTTCAGCATTTCTATTTCTTATCTCACTTGTTTTAATCCTTCCTGCCTACTGCTGTTTTTTTCATTTCTGGGCAAGCATTTTCAGTTCATCTGTTCCATTCCATAGCCACTGTCTTTGCCACTTCTTTACATGCATGCTTTCCAGTTGAGGTTCATATTTAGGTACAGTCCATCAAAATCATTGTTTCCAATCAAACTATTACCTGCAGCTTTTGTTTGCTTTGATCAATAGCCCCCTAATATTTGCAGCCTCTACTCTAATCCATCAGAAGTCACAGAAAATCTATTGTTTCCCTTGGTTGTCTAGCCCTTGAAATTAAGACTGCTGATATTTTGTGGAATTATAATCCATAAATCAATAAGGAAATTATTCTGAATTAATGACCAACCATACTTTCCAAAATAAAAAAAAATAGAAGTAAAATATTTCACTTGTTACTTCAGTGTTTATCTTCTAGGTGGCTTTTCTGGCCCTCTATGAGAGCCAGATAGAGTTCAGATAAGCATTACCACACAGAACAAGAACACATCCATAAAATAAGGTACTCATTTACAGTAAATTTCAGCATCCAGATTCCCTACCAATATGCCAAGAAAATCAAGATGAAGGACCGGCAGGAATTTCAGGACTGCTGTATATATTCTTTTGTAATTACTTTAAAGATGAGGTGGGAGAAAATGTGCTTAGTCGTCTGTAAGACTCTTTAAAAAGAAGCGAAGATTGCTTTGAAGTTCACAACTTCCTAATATTTTAGCTTGTGGTTGTTATGTTGAACTGTTTGTTAAGTGCAGCAGGAACAATCTCTTGCACTATTAATTTGTTTTAAGAAATCTATATACCTGCACTGCTAATGATGCTATTATTAATAAAAGAGAGAGTGCTTCCTTTATAAGACCTGATCCTGCAGTGATCTCCACATTGGCAGATTATGCATCAGTCTGAACTCACAGGTGGATCAGATACCAAACCCCTATTTTCAATTCTTTAGTTTGTTTAAATAGTTTTTGCATTTTGTTTAAATTTGTATCATCCTAGAAGCTTTAGCTTGTCTCAAGTGATCACCCAACTTAAAGTCAGAGACGTGTCAACAAGAAGACAATTGTGTTCATTCCCACTTAGCTGATTTAGCCACCTTACCTGCAGCCATAGCAGAGCCCAGGTGCTTGTGCCAGGGCTTCTTAAAAAGGGCAGCAACATTTCAGGCAGATGAAAAGAAAAAATGTTCCATATATGCAATGCATCCAAAAACCACCAGGGTCCCACAAGAGTGGGCACACAGTTGGGGGTGTGTTGCTTAGTCTGTAGACCAATGTAACAGACCTTTGGTTCAGTTCAGCACTTTCTTCTTGCTTGCTGGATGCACAGGCCATTCCAGAAAGGCATGTTATAATAAACAAATGACATTTAGGGTGTAATTCAGCTCCTTGAATAAGACACCTAATTTTGGTGTCTATGTGCAGGCATCCATAAGTGATTTAGGAGTCAAAGGCTACAGAGCTGTTCAACTGACTCAAAAATGGACAGCTGTATTTGGGCAGTTGATTGGAAAATCTCTGGAGACTCCATTGATTGTATTGATTAGACACCGACTGACTTACAATCAGTGTTATTTGGATTGCAATAGGGTGTCCAAGAAATCCATGCAGGTCTGGCAAGTATGACACACAACCTATGGGACTTCTTTACCAATCTGGAGCAGCAGCCAGAGTCCAGGTGGGAGACTTGAGCACTTCAAATAGTGCTGGACTCCTACATGCCAGCAAGTAAATCAAGCTTCTGAATGTTGGTGTTTTAATCCGTCAGGTGAATCCCACCTTTACTTACAGAAAAGCTGTACTCAAATATAGTCATTTCCAGTTTGAGAGAGACTGGAATATAAAAACATACCTCCTACCACTTACAAAGAGACATCCTGCGTGACTGCATTGCAGAGGACCTTGTTGCAGAATATCTTATGGATGTATATGGGGAACAGAAAGTCGCATTCTAGAAAATTACATAAAAGCTGCAAGCCAGATTTGCCGGGCTGTAAAGCCTACAACCCTGTCAGAGATCTTCAGAAGTAAAGGCAGCCTTTGAACTGTGTGTTATATGCACCAGGTTGTGGCTGAAAAGCCTCAAATGGGATAGCAGTGACAGATTAGCTTCTAGCTAGAAAGGTATCTCAACTGCTTTTGGGCAAAAGAGATCCCCAGTTCTGTTTCTCATTGGAATTGATTCGTCACAATTAAGGCTAATCCTTCATTTGATGTTTACTCAGTTTATTGCCTGTCTGTATTCTTTACTGTCCACATCTGGCATTACACTCTTTATTTATTCTAACCAATATACATTTATTCATCAGCTGTGTTTGTTCTAGCTATGGTTGAGATGGCAATTTCATTCTAAGTCTCTGCATGCATTGATGGATACATTACCTTTTAGCTAAACTTTCTCATGCTTGTTCTCAGGCCAGAATTTACATACTTTTTCTGAAAGTTAGAAGAAAATGTTTAGTCCTTTTCAGACCTTGCATATTTAGACAAGAGATGTGGCATTTTAACAAAAATACCTTTTGATATAAAGTGCTCCTTTTATTTCTGTTCTTTAATCCTTCCATTTTATAGCAACTCTGAAACTATAGGCACAAGTATTTCTTCAAACATTGTCATAAATGTGAAAAAGGCACAAGATTTTGCTTAGCAAAAAGTAAGGTTTGTAGGGAGAAGGAACAACACTACTCCTGTTTGTGCATGCACTCCAATGGGAGTGTAAAGTGTGTGACTGTGAGAATGTTTAATGAGTCACATTTGCATACAAATAGTTACAGAGCACTCAAATGAGTCATGAAAATTCACATAGTTTCTAAAAATGAGTGCGTATGTTAATGCAATGGTAAGGGTGAGATTTTAATTGAAGATAAGCAAAAATATTTACTGTTATGATTCCAAAAGAGACTTTAACTTCTGTCCATTCTTCATACCTACAACCATCCCTGAACTACATAACATTTGTTCAATTCAGGTCTTGCTCATAACCATTTCTCTATATAGAGCTTTGATTTTTTTATTTTTTTTTGAAAGGAGGGTGGATATTGTTGGTGCAATCCAACTTCATTTTTCTTGTATTAATGGCAATGGATATCATATTAATACTACATTCTATTTTGTGGCCCCAAAGTCTGGTGGCTTTCTTATCCTCCCCTCTAGAGACCACGCTTGAAAACATTAACACTATGCAACACCTTGAAGATTGTGAGAAGTAGGACACAGAGCAGTACTAACCCACTGACTACAGAAGGCAAGGCAGAGCCAAGGCTCTTCTCTTGAAGAAGGCTGACATGTTTAATCTCCTACTTGCTGGAACCGCTAGGGTGATAAACCTCTCCATTACAAGTACACAGGCAGCCTGATACTAGCATTCACACTGGACACCAGTGTAAGCTGAAGAAGAAACTAGATAGGATTTCTGGAAGTAAAAATCAGATGAACAAAGAGAAAGTTGGGGTAGTCTGGAGCCAGGAGTAAACAGAATATATATTTCTGAAGGACATCTGGCAGAGACGTCTGTGTGTATGACACATATTATCAATGTGTCACAAATAAACTTGAATTCTGTGTCCTGGTAAGAACAGGGAATTGGGCTAGGATGATCTAATGTGCTGTTCAGGAAAGTAAGGCAGGTATCAGAGAGCTGGGTTTTGTGCAAAGAGAAAGATGGGAAACGGAAAGAGCTACTGGCTTTTTGGAAGAAGGCTTGGGTGCTTTGCTTGCAGGGTTGCATCAGGCAATATTAGAGGATGATTTAAAAGGAGTTAGGATGAGTACAGTCTTCTGTTGCTATAACAACAAAAAGAGAGTACTATCCATGTCCAGGACCCAGGAGACAAAGCAGAAATCTTAACACAGCTTGAAGAACTCACCGTCCATCATAAGAGTTTATAAAAACTAAGGTAAAACAGAGTTTTTCTTTCTGTAGTACTAAGTACAACAGTTAAACAACTCAGAAAGCTTTCAAAGGATAGAGCATGACTCATTGACAATTATGCTACCATACCAGGTATTATAAGCACCTATACATGCCACGGGTAACATTTTTTATTACTCTAGGAGAAGATATCACGTGAGGACTACAGGAACTAAGTACTGCCTGACTTTTGCACCTGTCATTCTTGCAAGCTGCCTGATTTTGAAACATTAACAAAAATGGCAAGGTAACAGCTTGTGTTTGTTCTGTCATCCCCCCACTTCAAGACCCCTGATGCATTGAGAGACAGACTGCAGGTCAGGTTCTGCTCTGCCCTGTTCTTTCTGTAGTCATTTACACCTGTACAAACTGAGTGGAAAACATGCAAAATGGTACCATTTTGTTTTGATAGTGTTTTACCCTCACTTCACAGGGGTGAGAATGAATAGACAGGGTGCAAGGCAGTGGAGAATCAGGGATTCTGTATATTAAAAAACAGTGCAGACAGCCACAGAAAGTGTCAAACACCATACAAAAGGACTGTTCATGCATTCATGCTCAGCATCTGTGATTCGGACAGTACAAACACGAGTCGGTATCTTTGTGCTATGTGAGGCTTACAGGGTTTTGTTTATATAATTTAAAAATCAGCAGACCTGCAAGGCTGAATGTTGCAGGGTGCTTCGCAAACAGCAGTCTCACCCGTTCACAGTATTTCAGAAGCCTCCGGAGCATACGCTTAGGAATTCCCTCATTGTTAGGAGATGGTGATGGCTATTGTGAGATGACTGGTGCTGGCTCACTGCCACATGATTCTGGAGCCTACAATTTTAATTAAAAACCCTAAAACAATCCCAAGAATTGCTTGTCTGAAGCTCTGATTAGCTAAGATGCCTGTCCCTTCCGTAGGTAGTTAGACAACTACTGGGAAACCTTTCTATCACTCTAAAGGGTTAAGGTCTTTGATTCCATATGCAAGAAAGCCACCCTGCAACCAACCTTTGATGCTTGGAGCCAAGATATGTTAACATATTCTGAAAGGGTGCACTCTGAATCAGTCCCTTAGCGAGGCAAGGGAGCTAAATTCACAGATATGAGAGAGTCATGAAGAATGAAATAAGCATGGTAGCTAACAGCAAACCAGTATGAGTTGTGACTCAAGGAGAGAGAAGGAAACAACTAGCAGAGCTGAGAGCTGCTCTTATCTACGTCAGCTTCCAATGACAACTGGTGATTACTAAAAAGGCATTATGGCCTTGTCCTCCCCAGCAGGAAAAAGGTTGATAGTAAAACCACAGTAGAAATAACGTGAGCATGTTTTCACACAGGCTGGCTAGAAAACAATTTAACTTGCACTCTGCCTAGCTATTATCAGCAATGCCCCATAGGCATCAGGGTCGAAGTGCATCTTAAGGAGTGATTTGAAGGAGAACAGCTGGAGAGAATTTTCCAGACCTTTGTTCCACGCATGAAGGATAGGACGCAGGAAAGCATGAAGATAGCTGGGTGGGAAAAGGTCTAACACATGGTAAGGCCAGTATTTCTAGCAGAGCAAAGGTCATGTTCAGCAATGCGCTAAGTTAATAGAGCTGTAAAGAATGGATAAAGAGAGTCCTAAAAAAGAGCAAGGTTCTTTTTTGCCTGGAGCACAGGAGCCAGAGTCAGTGGAGGGATGTCATGTGAGGCTAGTAGCTGTAGGTGCAGGTTTTTCTCTTTATTAACTATTTGGTTTGGGAATTAATTGTATTTTTTGTTGTTTGGAAGAAAACTTCATGCATCCTGGGATTTTGTGTTGGTCCCCCTCACGCTAACAGCATGCTTGAGAGTTGTTAAGTAGAAGAGCCACTAGTTAAACAGGTAAAAGCTGAGCTTTGACCAGTTTCCTAGGCTACTTCTAAATGCCTCTGCAAATAAAATTTCCTCTCATCTGCTAATTTTACTTTTAAAATAAGTTAGCTCTCAAGTAAATAAAATAAAATAAAATAAAGTGATTACCTTGTTCTTTACAGTCTGAGGGCAGAATCTATTTAGAACCTGAGCAGGACAGCTACATGCACGCGGAAAGCTTTAGATAATATTCGCTTGCCAACCCAGAGCAGTGAAACAAATTCCCTCTCCACAGGCAACTGCTATATTAGCCAAGTATCAGCTATATCCCTTACATGTATTCACAAACACACCTGAGGCCAGACCCAAAGCAGTGCATCTGATGGAGAGCATCTTCCTGGGTTTCACTGGCTTTGCATCAGGCCCCAAATGCGTAAAGCATCAAGACTACTGAGTCTCTGTCAAAAGAGCTCCTATGGCCCCTTTCATGTCTTACCCACAGCCACCCCCATAACAGCTGATGCACGCAGACTGCCTGCTTATTCTGTAAAGGGATGCACATTTGCAGCTGATACACATGAGCTTAACTCTCCACAAAACACTACCACAATAGAGCAAAAGAGGGTGATTGGTTTCCTGCTGATTGCCCCCTCAAACAATTCTGAAAGGTGTGTTGCTGCTATCAGTGTCATCATGTCCCAAAACAGCAATGCCTTTACAAGTTTAAAATAGGAACATCTGCATTACAGCAAAAAACACCCAGACAAAAAGAACTTAAAGTTCCCATGACATGTGTTTTCCTTGATAGAATCTATACAAACACTCTCAAAAATAGAGCAGAAACTCACATAAAAAAGACAAAATGATCAAAGTAGAACACAGTCACTCTATACTAAATAATTTCTACAAACACAGATATACATCTCCAAGAATCTAGCAGAAGTTTAACATCACATACAACTTTAAAGTGATGCTGGATACTATGGAAAAAACCTATATCCCAAATTATGCTGAATGGATATGTGAAGAATGATTTTCCTATCTTGTGAAACTTTTCAGGATTCAGTAATTTTACTATCACGCTTCAGAAGAAAACCAAGATCTCTTGAATATTTTCTAAGCAAATTCTCAGAGCAGTAAATGGCCTGATGTTTAAAAGGCCTGTCCAAGACGAAGGCTTCATACCCAGTTCTCCCCACTTCCAGTTGCAATTTGGAAGTTCCAGTGTGCCAGGGGAATGCCCCAGTCACCACTTCTGGAGTGGCTCTCCTATGGCAACTTGTGTCAGGGTTTGTAAGGACTTTATCGGATCAAAGCCTTGAACCTACAACTCCCATAAACTAGGAAATTTATCTAACTAGGGCTAAAATCATCCTAATTTACTTCACAAGTTGTCCCATCTATAACAGGACACAGAAATACAGGAAACATCTTCAGAAGCATTCACTTTCTGGGCAGTGTTGCTTTTTTTGGCTTGTAATTACAAATGAAAGAAACTTAAAGAAATTATAAGAGATTTGAAACTTGAATTCCCTTCTGGCCTGTCATCTGTCTCCCTTTAATCCTTAGACCTCCCAGTTCCAGCTCCAACTCCTCATCCAGCTGTGACTCATACATTCCCTGCTCCTCCAGCCCCAGGTGTGCTCAAGCCAACCAACCCACCAGTATCCCTCTTCTCACACTCTGTCAGCTTCACCTGGTGCCTGACTTGGCCACCTTACTGGCTCTGCACCACCTTGCAGGTGCCTAGCATGACAGTAGCAACCTGCAGGCCCAGAAAAGCCTATTTGAATGGAAACTGGAATGCCCCTAACTACAGTGAACTTCTGTCACCCCCATGATCCTTTTCCTCACTTACTAAAATATACTCTGCCCTACCCTTAAAAAAGGAACTTTCCTTCTTCAAGGGAAAAAAATGATAAACTGTTAACTTTAAACCACTGGTCATTTGTGAAGCAGTTGACCAGAAAATGTACTGGTTAATAACTCTAGTTCTGGCTGCCAAGCTTGTGATAGATGGCACCTGCTATTTCATAGTGCTTGGCATTTTCATTACACTTTAGATATTCAAGAACAACTCCCATTGACTTCCCATGTGGCAAACAGTCTTCTGACAAAAGTCTGCTTTAAATGACTTGTCCATCATCTTACAAAAAACTCTGTGGTAGAGGCATGGATTGAATTAAGTCCTCCACAGCAGAATTCAGCTGTTTTATCAGAGCGTCCTGCCTCTCTTACAATCCTTTACACACAGCTTTACAATAACTGAGGCAGGGCTCCAACAGAAAGCAATCTTTCTCACAATATGGGCAAGTAGCATCTATGTAGTAAATGAATAACCAGTCCTATAATCAAAGATTATCATGGATAACAACAGGCTGAACTATGGCTCACAAACGTATAAAGCATATAACTCTGAGCATCTAGCCCAGCGGTTCCACACTGTGGCCTGTAAAACCCTGGCACGCCACAAGGCCATGGCAAGAACTTGGTCTTGGTGAAAGTATATTAATCACTGCTTATTTTCTCTCTCAAGTGTTTTAATTAAAATGTGTCAAGTCATACAAAAAATTTGGAGAATTGTCAGTGGTCTAGAAAGTCTGAGAACCACCCTGTGCATAGACAATCCACACCAAGACCTAGTTAAGCCATATGCTGGCTGGGCTAACCACAGCTTGACTCAGAATATCCTTCTCCATGTCACAACATAGGGAGGACTGGGACATGAGAAAGTAACAATGCAGATGCTGGACTGGCACATCTTCTTACAGGACTAGGAGGTAGAAATGAGTGAAATAACTGCATTGGATTTAATCATGGTTAAATGCCTCTTATGTGGGTGCACATACCAGAAACTAATATCCTATCTGCTGCAGAACTGTTGAAAGTAGGCAGGCTGGACAGACCCAGAGGGAAATAGAAACAGCTGTGGCATGGAAGTATAGATAGAGACTTAAACTCTTTTAGACTTCTGTATTGGGATGAAATAAGTCACGTTGCAGAAATGATGATTTTCTCAACTGGTTATAAAATAAGTCTTGAAAGACAGGCTTAGATGTAGATATCCACCAGACATATGCCTTAAGTGAGATGAATCTCATCTCCAGAGTTAAGAGACCTGTGATGCTGTGAAAGAGAACATGGAGCACAAAATTCACGTTACTCAAATGAAAAGAAAGAAGAGCAAAAAGGCAGGAAAATAAGCAACTGCAAAAAAGTCCATATTTTGACCTCCAGAAGGAGAACAACAGATCCTCAGCTAGGTATAAACCAGCTGTTTTGTTATGGTCCAAAATATTCTAAAAAGTTTGCATATCTTTTTAATGTTTTCAGACCTCCTGTGTCTGCTGGAAACAATAGCTGGAGGCCTTAAGTAATTGAATTTTGAGTCCACTCCCAATTAATTTTAAGCTGACAAACTTAAATATTTTGGGTGCACATACAGTTTCAGTATTTTGATAAAAGGAGTGGATAGGTTTCTCAAGCATGTGTTTTGTAATAGTTGAAGGCATTCAGCCTTATGGAGTGACTGACATGAGCAATGTGGTGGAATCATCTCCAACTATATTTGTAGCTAAAAACCCATCAGGAGAACATATGACTTTAATTTTGCCAAACTGGACAATTATTGTCTGCCATTGTCTCTACAATCTAAATTTTGAAAATGACTGGATATAAACCTTTGGTGACCTTTGACAAATATTAAATTATAAAAGCACATAGCTTGTTGTTTCCTGCAATCATCCATTTGCAAAGAATATATGTGCACCAAACTTAGACTAGCACAAAAAAACACTTGCATAGTTGAAATCTGATAAGAAGGCTGGGTGACCTTTTGCTGATCTCTGATGAAACAATGAGGGTACATATTTGGGACTTCTCCTGTACTATACCTCAGCATTACTCCATGTTACCAAAAATGAAAAACTATAGCTTGTAAGAAACAGAAAATCACATGCTCATCTCTTCAGGGCTGGGATTAAGCATAACATTTTTAAGGGCACCCAAGCTGCTGTTTTAAAAGTTACAGCCAGATTTTTCTAGGTATATAAATGCCTAAAAATGCAATATATGCTTAGTGATATCTTCCAAAGTACTTAACTTCCATTGATTTAAATAAGTAGCTTTCAGCTCTCCCAGTTGCAGCCTCTTTATATCTTCAGATATTTTTATGCATAGAAAACTGGCTCCTCTCTCAAAAATAGTATGAAGGCCTTCTAGCCACTTAGACCATCCACAAAAGAAGCTTGCACAATGACATTTAATATTTCCACGCACAACTTTCAGATACCCAGTACCAGGACTCACAACTGCAAATTAGGGGCGTACATACCCTTTAGGCTCTATACGCTCAGAGAAAGATGCCCATCTCGAAGGACAATTCATCCCAGCTATCCATCTCCAGCCTTCCAGTGGAAGGAATTACCATTAGATAGAGAACTGAAACGACTAGCTTTTAATTACATACCCAGTTTTGAAAGACTAAAATTAGGTATGATGAATGAGAAGAATTTGTCATCTGCAGTGGAATTCACCTCACTTAGCAACTATAAGTCAGGCTTCTAGTCTAAATCGGCTGTCTAGGTTCTGCTGAAAATTGACAGAGAGAGACAGGCCCCCAGAGAGAAGATTCATTCCATCCTGAGAGAGGTGTCTAACAGGCACAGAATGAATCATTCTCTGCAGGTGTCTCTTGTTCTGTCTTCTCACTGACTATACAGAGAGACAAGACACCAAACCTCTAACTAGCTAAGATAAGGTGAGATGAACCTCACCCTGAAGAATGGGCGAGTCTACCAGGCCAGGCCCAGGATTTGGGATTTTTGCCATCCAGGAGATGCCTCTACCCTGAGCTACTTTGTCAGGCTCCCTTTTGTTTATACTCCCTCTGGCCCTTTGAAATTTGCATCCTTTTCTTTACAGTGGCAGGCTTCAACAGGATGGGTGGGTATCTTCCACCTTAGCTTTATCTTTACTCTGGTTGATAGGGGTGCCTTGCTAGCACAAGGGAGTTTACACTGCCTCTGATGAGGAAAATGTTGAACCTGAGTATCTTACTTCCAGAGCGAGTGCTCTCATGAGAAAAACATTTTATAAAAGAAAAGCACTTTTCTTTTTTCCCTGCTAAACCTTTCAGCAGCTACACCTCCTGGACCAAGCCCCTCAGCAGATTTAGACACATACCTATTTTGTGACTCCCAGTTGGGTTTATGCAGAAGACAGCCACTAAGAAAGTCAGCTTAACCTAGACAGAGCCGATTCTGAGCCTACAGAGAAGCAGAATTTTAAAAGCCTAAGAAACTTCACTACAACTCACATGGTTCAGCAGGACTTCTGAAGATGCACTTGCATTTGGGATTTGGTGCACGCATTTTGCTAAGTTGCACCTCCAATGGCTGTAATTTGAGTGGAATTAGCCTTTCCAGACTGTAGAAAATTTTGCTGTACATCTTGGTTAAAAAGCACTGAGAATGCTGTGGGTCCTGTCCTAACATAACAATAGCTTCAGTAAATCACTAAATTAGTACTGCCTACTTAATACTAGAAGGCTTTCCGCTATGTAACGGAGGTATTCTAACTGAAGGAAACGGCAGGGCAAGATTATAACAATTAGGTCACAGTTGCAGTGCAGACTTCATTTCTCCTCTGCACTCATGAAATATTATTATTATTGAACAACAAATGCACAGGGCATATTATGCAAACACATCTACCCTTAAAATTATCATAAGTTTACAATTTGATGGGAAAAAAACACTACCTGGAACAGATTTTCAAAGTCTTCTCCCACCAATCCAATTTCCCATCCCTCCTTTTTCCAATGAAATGAAACCAGCCATTTTGTCACCTTATTCATGCATGCCTGTACATAAAAATCAAAGTTAGGCCGAGGTGAGAAGCTGAGGGGAGTTAGGCCAGAGAGCCAGATAAGTAATAAAAGAACAAGCCAGGTTTTTTTATTCCTTGGTTAGTTCCTTAGAATTGTTGAAGGGGTGCAAAACTTGCAACATTTTAGAGGTATACTAGTTTAAATGTATCACTAGAAAAGCTACAGTAGGTGAAAATCAGGTTTGGTTCTGCTACGTAGAACCATATGCTAAGAAGGGGGCTTGTTTGATCCCAGGTTTTAGCACAACCACATAAGTTACAGAGCTACCTAACTGGTTCGCTATAGGCACTTCTAGAACCCATGCTATGTAACTTAACTAAAACATAGGCATTACATTAGTAGAAATGTTAATACAGTTAAAGACACAAAAAAAAGAAAGAAATATACTTACTCCTGTGTAAATGTGTAAGAGTTAATACTTGGCTTCAATACATCTCACACCATTAACATTTACCATGCCAAAGCAACACTGCTTTCAGAACAAATTCATTGCACTATTTTTCCAGTAGCATCAGTATCTCTTTGAAGGTGGCAGTTTACATACAAATGCCTTTGGGACACTGATCCTACTAATAGGAACAAGAAACCCCAAACAGTGGAAGAAAACATTAGGAACCAAAGTGGTTCTGAACTTGGACTTGACATAAAGATCCCTGCAAAACAACATAATTCACGTAGAAACATCCCTCTTAGCAGGCACTTCTGGAAAACAGGGCCTGGGTAGAAGATATTCCTGCGGAAGAACACAGAGTTGGGAGTGGGATTATATGACCATAAACACATCGAAACTGAATCAGATCAAAGGCCGGTCCACTCTATACTCCAACACTTGCCAAGAGCAGATGTCTAGGAAGAAATGAGAACATAGGTATGTTTCTCCAGAATACTTCCCAAGCCTCCAACAACATGCAACTCAGGGGGATATAACAGCAGCAGAGGAGGGACGCTTGGAAGTGGAGATGAAGGGAATTGTAAAAAAAGCCAGGTACTTCAGAAGGAAAGGAGATCGTACAGTTGGTAGATCTAGGACCTTTGGAAATAAGGCCCAGAGAGGCATGGAGTTTGGAACTGGGACTCAGAGGAGCATCTATGCCTTCCTTGAGGAAGAATATGGGTACTAGGAAGTGAAGTCTGGGGGGCTTACCCCTATAGCAGAGCTCAGCAGAATTAAAGCAGGTGGGGTTTATCAAAGTTCACAAGCAAGCTCAGTTGCAGCGGCAGCAGGATTTGGGGAAGCATGACTTGGGACGGCAGCAGAAAGCCTGAGTAGCAGGTATGCACGTGGCCAAGATCCACGGGAGGAGGCTTTGGGGGAGGGAAACATTCACATGGCAGAAGGGGCATTCGAAAACAAGGTTCAGGGGGGCAGCCGTCTTTGGGGCAGAACAGGGGCATTCCAAGTGGGGTGGGTGGAAGGATCCTCATGGATTCCTCAAGTGAGGAATCTGGAAGCAAGGAGCAGCAAGACCAGTCCCATTGCAACAAGAGACACTGCCAGAAAGATAAATACACCGAGAGAGACTGTGAAGAGCCCTGTCAGGGGCAAAGCATGGGCGTTGGGAAGCTGGGCCCATGCCCCCAGTAGCATGGGGTGTTCTCAAATGCCACTGGGAGTGAGCAGATGTCACCCTGCTGCTGCTCCTGGGACTCCCAGGCTGGCCAGGCTCGCCAGGGCCCCGCTTCCCAGCTGGTGGCGTATGGCTGCGCCCCACGGGCAGTGGGCAGCTCCTCTCCACCCAGGCCGCGGCTGGGGCCATGCGAGCCGCTGGCAGTGTTCACACAAGGCAGCACGCGACAGGCGTATGGCAGAGGGCTGGCAGCCGCAGCTCATGTCCCTGCAAGCTGGTACTGCAACAGCAGCCAGAGAAGGAACCAAGAGGGCCTGCTGCTAGGACAGCACAGAGTTGAGACTGAAGCAGGGGAAAGTAGAAATAAAAAAAAAAAAAAAGAGAGAGGAAAAAAAACCCTTCCCCCCCCCTCAAGGCAGCTGCAGATTGCAATGAAACCCCCTTTTAGGCACAATCAGCCCTGAGCATCTGGGCAAGGATGAGGTGGGTGCAAAGTGCACGGGGAGGAAATGTGTCAGCTGCAGCATCTGAGAGCAGCAGAGCAAACTCAGACGGGAAATGAGCTTGCAAAGTGCACCCAACAAGATGATCGCGGGGATAAGTTGCTTCTATGGAAACTGCAGCCTGATGAACCAAAAAACAGTTCGATGGCAAAGTTTTAGCAGGAGCCGACTCACGCCTGGTTTCAGCTACATTCCCCACCCCCTAAAGAAAAAAAAAAAAAGCTGCACAATGTGTTTCTTGTTATGGACAAAAAAATGGGGACACAGGTTTTTTCCTGTATGGGCTACATCATATTAAGCTGTAAGTTTAGTTCTGGACAAACAATCTCTTGTTGCATCTCTGGGATGGAGGTTAATGAATTCCCACAGATGATGTTGGCCAAACAGTGGTCGGCTTGTGACTTGATTTCCAGCATCATGATGTGAGGGGATCAGTATAGAAAAGCACTTTGAAGGGAAGAGGCTGCCTACAGCAGGATTGTTTCTACAAGCTAATTGTACTGAGTGCAGCTGCACAAAGCTGGATCAACAGTAATAGAAGGCGGCGCAGACTTCCTGACGCCAGCCCCGCAGAGCTCCCACCAACAGCCTGGCAATTCCAGATTGTTTTCCAGACCTTATCTCTCCCCCAAGTTTTTTTTCTTTCACTTTTTTTTTTTTTTTTTATTTTGTGACCGGAACAAAAGTAACAGGAAAATCCTTTGTGAAAGTAAAAAATGCCGTTACAGATCGGTGCGTTTCGCAGAAGTTGTAACTAAATATTTTGCATGCATACTCTCTCCCTAATGCTCAAAATGAAAAAAAAAAAAAAAAAAGCCCCAAACCCCAAACTTCTAAAACTTCTTTCTTTGAATGAATTTGAAACGTGAAGCAAACAAAAGAAACCGGACAGTTGAAAGCAGCCAGGTTGAGCAAGATACTTCACCCGGTATATTAAAAATTTCTGTATCAAAACGTATTTGGACACCCTGTTTGCATAGGTTGGATAGTGTCAATGATTTGGAAACAGGCCAATTTTAACAGATTTTTTTTTACTCTAGTTTGATGGCTTAAATACACGGCAATTAAAGCCATTTACATTATTACTAGATGTTTTAGATAAACAAATTTCATTAAAAGCATAGGATATGATGCACGTAAGAACTTGTAGGTCCTTAATAGGGAGAAGGATAATTGACTTGGACATGCTCTGGTTGAGAACACCATTTTCCCAAGATTTGTGTCAAATGCACGAAGCCACAACCTGAAGTATTATGCAACCCAGATGCTCTTCCTAGAAAATCCTACCGTGTAAAAAGTTTTTTTGTTTGTTTGTTTTTTTAAGAAGCGTATTTTCCCTACAGAAAACGCACATTTTCTCTTAAAGGGAAAGCGAGGCAGCCGGAGGGGGGAATTCCCCCCTTTTCCCCTCCGTCACCCGAAGGAAGGCCGGGGCCGGGCGCTGCCAGCGCGCGGCACGTCCACGTGCGCGCGCTCTTTATTTTTCCCCTCTTCTTGCGGAACGGCGCGGAGCCCCCCAGGACGGCGGCGCCGAGCCGAGCCGAGCCGCCCCCCGCTCTCACGGCGGGGGGGGGGGGGGTGGTGTCCGGCCGCTGCCCCCGCTGCAGGTGCGCCCGGGAGGGGGAAGCGGGGCCCGGCCGCGCCGCCTCCCGCCGCCCCGGGCTCAGCCCCGGTCGCCATGGCAGCCGCCTGAGCGGCGCCGCGGGCCCGGGCGGCGCGGGCGGGGGGAGCGGCGGCGAGGGCTGATGTCACGGGGCTGGCGCCGCGCAGTCCGGCCCGGCCCCGGGCGCGGGGCGGCGGGGCGGGGCGGGCCGCACCGCCCGCGGAGGGGAGGGGAGGGGAGGGGAGCGGAGGGAGCGCAGCGCAGGGCAGGGCAGGGCAGGGCAGGGGGCGCCCCCGCGGCGGCCGCGCACCCGCCGCCGCCGCCGCCTGGCGCCGGGGCCCCCCACGGCGGGGGCGGCCGCTGCCCCCGGGCGGGGCCCCGCGCCCCGCGCTTGTGCCTCTTGGCCGCGGCGCGGGGGGGCGAGGAGGAGAAACGGCGCTTTGTGCGCTGCGAGCGGAGATGGTTTCCTACCAGATGTTTGCAGCAGCCTTTCGGGGCTGGGAATTGGCTATAAAAGTCCAGGCTGAAAACAAGAGGCGGACGCTCCTCCCGGGGGAATTGCCGCCGGAGGTGCCCGTGCGTGCAGCGCGCTGAGCTCCTCGCGGAAAGCCCCTGCCGAGTAGCGCAAAGCCGTGGTGAGTCCTGCGACTCCTTCCAGAAACCGTCCGCCTTCTCGCACAGCTCCTTGTCAGGGGCCACACCAGTTACAAGGCGCAGGGCTGCCTCAAGCTGCTAAAATGATTTGTATTATGTGCATTAGAGAGCAAAAAGAGTAGTTTTCAGAGCCAGCAATCTACTGTAAAACCTTTCAAGGTTAAAAGAACAAAAGTGAGAGAAAGAAATTTTACAAAAAGATCTGACATTAGGAGAACTGGAATTTACATATTCACAAATTATACTCGTGTAGAAGGACCGCGTTAGAACTATTTGACAATAGAGAAAATAATCAGGTTAGCCTCTCTTCATAAAACTGCTCACTACTTTAAAAAGTGTATTAAGCCCTTAGTATGGAAAAATGAAACCAGTTGCAAACACGTCCTTTGCAAAGACTAGAAGGACGTTACTGTAACATGGTTTCACTGTCCAAGAATGACAAATAATGATGGAAGAAGCATGAACATATTTGTTTACATTGGCTATTATTATGCCAAAAATAGTGTCAAAATAAAATTTCTTCCACTGGTGCATTCACGAGACAGAAACACAAACACGCTGAAGGACTAAAACCTGTGGCAGCAAATCAAGTACCAGATACGATTTAAATTGAGATTTTAGTGATGTAAAGTGGAAAAGGATTAAAGTTGCTATACAGCAGGTTATTTTAATCAAGTTGTTAATTGACAGGGTGGTTTTTATTATTATTTACTCTCTTTAACTGCACTTGAACAATGTGTTTGTCTTCCTATCAGACTGAATGTAGAGATTCACTTTCACCCTTCACATTTCAAAATGACCGAATTGTGTTCCTGTCAGCCTCAGCACCGCCTACAGTCCACCCTCAAATAAAAGCCGTGGGGCAAATAAGCTTGTGTTACAGCCACCAAAATGTCCTGTTAGAGAATAGCAAAACACCAGCTAAGGAATGCAACATTAATTGGAGAAAAATATTCATCGATCTCTATAGAGCTTTTTCTCCAAGTGTCCGTAACATTCCTCTCCCACATCCCCAATTCATTTAGTGTAGCTATGCAACAACAGCACAGATAAATCCGATATTTGTCTGCTTTTAATAGTCACGATAGGCAATACAATCTTAACTGATTTTATAGATGTCACGTCTATGCTTTTGTTTGAAATAAAGAAAAATGTACTTTAAGCATTCAGATGGTTATTATAGAATTGCTCTATGTCATGTAGAATCCCGTATATATTAATTGTGTACAGAAATCTACACTTTCATAAGTTTAACTTATGTGAAAAGATGGTTGGGAGACACATTGGTATATTATAGAGCAATCGGTATGAGCAAAATATAGAAAAATGCAATTGACCTAAACTTGAAAAAAAAATTGAAATCATTTCTCCAGTTAAACAAAACCCCAACTTTTTCCTCTGGAATGTTTCTGGAAGATGTTTCATTGGCTGCAACCAAAAGCTGCAAAAGTACAGCGTGCAGTAAGTATTCACGTTTGTCACCAGAAACAATCTATGCATAATTAATTACAGTAACATGTCACATGCACTGATAGGGTGCAGATGAACAGCCTTTCAAGGGTAATACATGTAAATGTACTTTCAATATGCACATTTGCCTAATGATCTCCAATTAATAGCATCATTTAAAATAGCCCTGTCCTCAGGAAACAGCAAGCAAACAGTGACTTCTTAGTCTGTCAGGGTTCTCTGAGCTCTCAGCCTTGTAGCGGTGTTCTGTCATTAGAGAAGAAAGTTCCAGTTGATTTTATATGTTTATTTATCTTTATGTTTTACACTTCATCTCCTGCCTAAATCTGGAGCCTACAGTGGTCTACTACTGAGCCAGACCATTGATGTATGCAGTTGTGTTTTTAAATAGGCACTTTGAAGAGCTGCTTGATACTCTAATTCAAAGTGACTTTCAGGAAGTCTCAGCCTGCACCAACACCTTGTTAAAACCGTAAATATTATCTAGTTATATCATATTCTCCACAAAGAATGCTTACAGCAATGCATTCCTCACCCCTTCAGTGTCTGCCCTAACAATCTGTATACACTCCCCCCAGCCTTTTTCAGCCCTTATATTTGCAGCATTTTTTTATTCCTACTTTAACTCTCCAAAACAGAGAGGAGAATATTAGGGGGATGTCTTTCATACGACAGGGAGAAGTACGGAGGGAGAGGGCTGAGGGTTTTGTGACCGAACTCTGATCTCCACAATCGCAATGTAAAATGCTCATTTCATTCCTTCCTAAGTGCCTTTGTAAAACGTTCACTGTGAGTCCGGGCTCAGCATTTACTGTACAGTATTTACTACCCTCAGCTGTGCCTGGTGCAGCCACACCTCCTTCCCCACATTGGCTCCGAACACGGAAGGCCCGAGCAGCCGCTTCGCTCATATTTGTACCAGTGAGAGCGTCTCGGGGCCTGATGGACATGCTCGTTGCCTCCAATGGCAGCGAGCACAGGCTGGATTTGGCAGCTCCCGCGCCTGCAGTATAAAAGCCGGCACGAGCAGCCTACCGCTTCATTCTGCGCTCAGGCAGCTGCTCAGAGAGAGGAAAGGCAGGGAGGCAGAGAAGCAAGCGGAGAGCGAGCTCCCACAGTGTTTCTGTGCGCTGGAACCGCTCTCTCCGTCTGTCTTTCAGCATGAAAGCTTTCAGTCCTGTAAGATCTGTCAGGAAAAACAGCCTCTCGGAGCACAACCTAGGCATATCCCGGAGCAAAACCCCCGTGGATGATCCTATGAGTTTGCTGTACAACATGAATGACTGCTACTCCAAACTGAAAGAGCTAGTGCCCAGCATCCCTCAGAACAAGAAAGTTAGCAAGATGGAAATCCTGCAGCATGTTATTGACTACATTCTGGACCTGCAGATCGCCTTAGATTCACATCCCAGTATTGTCAGTCTCCATCACCAGAGACCAGGACAAAATCCTTCTTCCAGAACTCCTCTGACCACCTTAAACACAGACATCAGCATCCTGTCATTACAGGTAAATGACATCCTCGTAGCTACCCTGTCTCTGTCCATTGACCTAGATACGGTATTTTAAGTCAATGTTAGAACTGTCTTTAATGCAGAACGTGGCCAACCTGAGTAATGGTTACTGAAGAAATAGGGCTAGATTAAAATGTATGGAAATTCCAGGAAAACTGCCACTACCTCTGCTAGCCATTGTTATGAGTCTCTATCAAAACATGTTATGAGTGAAGAACTTCACGATCCAGAGTACTTTTTCTGCTTTTTTGACTGCTTAGACATTTAACACTGCTCTGTTTTATTTTCTCCTTGCAGGCATCTGAATTCCCCTCAGAACTAATGTCAAATGACAGCAAAGCACTTTGTGGCTAAATCAGACGGTGAGTAAAGTGAATCTTATTTTTAGGCTTCAGATGAAAGTGCTTCCATTTAGAATGGAAAAATTCTGTTTATGAGGCTGTTACTATTTTTAAGAAGTCAATCATAAAAGTTGATTAGGAGATGCCTTTATAACCAGCAATCCAACCATAAAAATTAGACTAATAATTGAGTCTGATAGTCCAAAGTATATTTTGGTTTCTAAGGATAATTAAGCAGCACAGACTGTTTGCTCTGATACTACTCACTGCTCAATGCCAATTCTCTGGTTATCTGTTCCTGAAGTCTTAACTTCCCGGGCCAGAGTGACCGATTAAGTTGGGAATCTTGGCACAATTTCTTAAATTTTGTGATGTAGGATTGTCTACACTATCAGTTAAATAAATGACTGCTTTTAATCAAATAATTGCTGTAAGAGGCAGACCAGCGCCTCTGAGCAGTGCATTTACAGAGATCTAAATAGAGATTGGACTGAGAATCCTCTTTCTATCCTCTCCCTTGAGTGTATGTTATTTTAATGTTCAATTTGTGCTCTTGAGAGTGAGTGTGTGAGCGTGTATGTGTTGCATCTGGACGCCAGGGTTTGCCCAATCTTTGAGTGTTTGGTTAAATGTTCAAACTGTGGCTTCCTCTCTGGCGCCAGTCTGTCCGGATCTCTGCCCTGTTAGCATTCTCCTAAATACGCCTCTTTTCAATCTTTTGCAGGTGTTCCACTGATGAGTTTTGTTTTTTTTTTTTTTTGCACAAGAAAATATCTACAGGATTTTTTTTTTTTTGAGGTGCTGAATTTATTTTTCAGCTGTATCTGGAGGGGGAATCCACATCTAAAAGGACCTTTTAAAATTAATAAAGAAGAAAAATCAAGATTGATCTTTATCCCCACCCCATTCTTCAACTTGGACTGAACCTAGTTATTTATGAAGAGACTCTTAAATACCCTTTCCCTAGTTGGAAGGCTTCCTTTATATACTATTCCCAACGTGGGGAGCGAAACAAAATCTCACAAGGAGTTGCCCATTTTAAGCAGACTTTGCCTTTTTTTTCCAAAGGTGGAGCGTGAGTACCAGAAGGATCCAGTGTTCAGTTTTTTAGGAAAGTCTATGGTCAGAAATTACCTTTTTTGACACAAACCTAGGACTGAATGCTGTGTATATATTTATATATAAATATATATATATATATATGAGTGAAACCTTGTGAACTCTTTAATTAGAGTTTTCTTGTATAGTGGCAGAAATGTAAATTTCTGCAAAAAGTGTAATGATGTACTTAATCATGCTAAACTTTTTATAAAAGTTTAGTTGTAAACTTAACCCTTTTTATACAAAATAAATCAAGTGTGTTTATTGAACTGATTGCTTGCTTTATTCCTTGGGGACCAACGGTTTGTGGCTTTGATTTGTTTTTTTAAATACTTATACATTGTTATGGTTTTACTAAGTAAAAGTTCAAATATGTAGAGAATATAAAGAATAAAATTACCTACAGTGAATAATAATTCTTGTAACTTGGAAAATCTTATTTGAGTATATATTCCAAACTTCTAGATGATCTGCCTGTAAACAGTGTGAAAGGAACTAGTAAAGTAATTTATTACAGAGGGGATGCTATTGACAAAGTGTTTGGAAACATACACAAAAGCAGTTAATCCACAGACATTCCAAAGAAGCGTTGACTTTTTTTTTTCCACCCGATGGATGATTCACTTTCAGTTCTCAGTAGTGGTGCCCCAGATGTGTTAATTTGTGTTTAGAATAATCACTCAGAATTAAGGGTTGTGGGTGGTTATTAGTCCCCCAACTATTAAATTTCTGTAAAAGGGCTTTGAATGCAAGAGTTGGTGATGCGTTAACATGGGATCTAGAATGATGAAGTGACTGTTGCCTTTCCACACTGGAATTTTCATGCTTCCATGCAATATTTCAATGAAATGGGGTTTCTAATCAGTTGCAGCAGCTTCTCCGTATGACTAAGATACTGAGAATTGAGCTAAATCGCTGTTGTGTTACTGATTAAACTTTGGCTGCTCCTAAAGGAACTCTTTCTCCATAAGAATTAAATTAAGTTTGAAATAAGAGCCTAAATTCTTGAAAGCCAGTAACAGTTTATTTCTTCTTTCCTTTCCTTTCTGCCTTCAGAAACCTGCATGCAACATGCCCTACTTACTCAAGGACATTTGTTGTACCCTACAAATCCACTAGAACTATCACTGTTCATTAGATTTATTCAGTTGTCATAAGACAGTAGATGTGGGAACTTTGCCTTATCAGATGACATTCTAATTTAAGCTCAGTTATAAAGTTGCCTAAAATGGGAAGTTAAGTTCTGAGTCCTGCATATGAATTAAGAGAATCATTAGCAATAGGACCGAAGGAAACTTCACAGATACTTTGGGTAAGTACTGCTCTCTGGCAGGCATTACACTTGGAGGCCCGAGGGAGCGTGTTTAGGATTTCTACACTCTAGAGACTCTTAGAGTGAAAGGCAGGAGTCTCACCTGGGGCCAGGAACACTTTCGCCAGCAAACAGGTGGGTGGGTGGTGCCTCTCAGGCTGCAGCAGCTGCCTTTCCTTGCCCTTGACATCAAATCCATTCACATAGGCTGGGAGAAAGCCAGCTCTGATCTCTTAATACAGAAGCTGCCCAGCCCAAGCAGCACCGCAACCTTTCAATGGCTCAATGCATTCAGACCACAAGAACAGTTTGCAGAGCCAGCACCAGGACTGGGGTTAGGAAAAGAGCTGATCTACTGCTCCTCACAATGCACTCCCACCCCACAAACCACTAGTGATTAAGGAAATCTCTTTGCTGTAGCAAACGTTCACAATGCCTCCTGTGGCCAAGCCTTGCTACTGTCTCAACACCGAGTGCACAATTTGTTCCAACTTCATGCAATGAACATTTAACCCTGACCACCAAGTAGTAAAATATTTCATCAATGCAAATCAGCATGTCTCTGTCCCTAAAATACTCCTTTTCATGAATATTTTATCTATTTCTGAACAGTAGCAGATTCAGGGGTTAAATCAGCATTGAGATCTTTGCCCCTTTCAAAACACTAACAATCTAACACAATCGCCAACCAATTCCTCCCTCAAAACTGCTTTTTCACCCTATTGTTCACTTTCGTGTGAGACCTCTGTAAGTGTCACTTTAAAGCCACAGTTCAGCTTATGAAAATAGGGAGTTGTGACAGTCAAATTATTGTAATTATTGCAAGATCAACTCCTTTGGAAAGTAAGGCATTTGCACTTTGATATTTTTGAGCTACAGAATGATCAATACATTTGTAGAATGAAACAAATTTTCCTTCTCACGCATAGCCAAAAGAGAAATTCACAATTTACCAGGCGTGGGGAGATGAACAGAAAAACAAACAAACATGTTTTAAAAAATGCAAATTAAGAAAAGAAAAATGTTTTCTTCTTTCAGGATTAACCAACTCAACATCTCTACAATGCATTCCTGTGATCAGAATTAGGGGCTTATGCTAGGTGCTCTGCTTGGAGATGCACTCTTTGGTTTTGTTCGGGAGATTTTATAGTTCAAAGCTAAACAGCAAGGTCAAAGCTTAGTCTCTAAAGCCTTAACATTAATTCTTGAAGCTTCCTTGAAGAATTGGGCTTTCTTCATTATATAATATTGTCATTGTCCCCCCAGAATATATTTGAAAATTTTGTGAAATTTCCAGCACTTCCTCTGTCCTTGTTACTCTATAACGAAACACAGTCATTGCCAATAATCAAGATAACTGACTAGCTGAACACAGTAGATCAAGACAAACCATATTCAACAATGTGTTAATGAACACATTGGCAACAGTCAAGATTAAACACTGTAAAGTCTTCTAGTGTAGGCCATGCAGGAAAGTTGCAAATGCACCTACAGACATAAATGTAAAGTCTCCACTAGAAAATAAAAGGACCCAACAACAGATTGAAGATGATTCTTCCCTCTAGAACAGGGGTTTCCAAACTTGGTATTGCTCACTTATTGCCCTTAACAGATGGACCAACTCCTGATGTCATCCTAAGCCATGGCTGTGCACTAAAACATCTCATTTGAGTGTTCAGGGAATGTCTTTGTATTATAAAGTATTTAATGCACTGCTGGTAATACATAGTAGAACAGGTTTGAAATCCTCTCTTGCACACTTGGGTGGTAAGAGTTTCTCCAGTCTATCACCAGGTGAGGGAAACACAGAGAGCAGACATCTATGTTTTGTTTACTCTCTCCTGGGAAAATGGCATTATTTCTATTGCAAAGATATTATTCACAAGCCACTTAAAGAACCAATGCGAATATTTTGAAGAAAATATTACCAAGAACACTGACTCCAAACTAAAACAGTACTTTTGAGGTGCCTTCCCTTCAGGTTGGTCTCCTTTAGCGGTGCCAGGGCACCACTAGGTGTTTGAGGATGGGTGCATGGAGGGCCACTGCCACCATCTGGTCCGGACAGAGAAAGCAGGCTCTTCTAAAGCGCGCATCTTTCTCAGTTGCTATATGCAAAGCAAAGACATGTTTTTAAAGGATAAATCTCTTGCTTCTTTATATGTTATGAATAAAATCAGAGCATAGATCTTTCATGGATTATTTAAAATCATTTTACAGTTGCATCTGGAAAACGATGTTTTAGCCAATCCAGTTCTGCTAGTTGGGAATTTAAATCCTAAAGGAGAGTGAAGTGGTTCATAAAATTCTGAAGCAAAAGTCAGATAAAAGTTAAAAATATTTTTCTTGTATTATTTTTGGAAAAGCACCATTTGATTAGCACTAGATCATGAGGTTTGTATTTGGCTTAAGAAAGACAGACAGTTTTTCCAGACAATCTTATATGTGTTAAGGATTGTCCTATACAACAGTTGGCAGTCTGAATCAATTAATGCAATGTGGGAGAGGTATCAAATACTATATTAATGAGAATTATCCTACTTGGAGGTAAGCAATCTCTTCCTGTTTACCATTGCCCTTGCTCAATTACATGCAACAAGAAATGATTTACACAGCATTTATTGGAAGCTGTAAGAAAGACAGATAGTAGTATGCATCTGTCACATGACCCTAAAGATTGAGTAAACTATATAGGCATTGCTGTAGAATTTTGTTTGAAAAAAAAAAAAAAAAAGGTTTTACAAATGTATTCTTTAAAAATACTGCTCGGTAGTAGGATCAGTATTTTCCCATTTTACAGAGAGAGAAATGAAAATGTTTGATCTTTGAAATTTTTCATCTGCATTACCATCATCCTCTCTAAAATAGCCATTTATGTTAACATAATTCTAAAATGTAAGGACCAAATACAAACAATATTTCAAGAAAACAAAGCTAAGATTAAATGGCACCAGTCAATGTTTGTGCAAACCACATGCTAAAATAAATTGTATGAGACAAAAGAGGAAACAAATGCAATTATTTTAGGAGCTAATCACAGCAACAAAGAAGAATTCATATTTCAGTTTGCTGTATGCCTTAAAAAAACATTAAAAATGAGGGGACACAAGAAAAAGAATGTAAACAGGGCCAAACTGAGAAAAATTAATTATACAGAAAGTGCTACAGTGGACTTAACTGTTGCTAGCTGCCCTAGAAGAAAATACTTCCTGTCAATCCTCACAAGAACATTGTTCTGAACAAACAGATAATACAACATTATATGAAGTTATTCAGATTCAAAATAATTAAATTACATTACTTACCAGAAAGCATATGTCGTTACAATTTCCAATAAATAGCCCTACAAATGACACCATGTCTGTGGCTACCAGCTTTATAACAGTCTTGCTACTTAAAACTAAGAGCTTGAGCCAGCTCTTAAGTTTTACTACTGATGGCAGAACTTCAAAAGCTCATGCAAAGCTCTTATGCTTTTTTTTTTTTTAAGGGGGGGGGGACTGTAAATCTGATAAACTTATTCAATTAGAAACAGAACAAATTGATACTTACTGTCTTGCACTTGACCAGACCTGAGAACAGCAGTCCTGACTCTCCAAAGTGCACATAGTAAAGCTCTGTCTCTGACAGTTGCAATAGCAGATGCCTAGGGAAGAATGTAAGAACAGCATAAGTGATACTTCCCACAAGTACTCTCAGCATCTCAATGTCCTAAGAGAAGAGTCTTCCAGATATTTTTGGCACATCTATTCAGTTTGTTGTACTGGTTGTCAATACGGAATTTGAATATCCTATCTGAATTATACCTATCATCTTATTTTTCTTATCCAGAGAAGTGTAAGTGCTCTAAAGGGTGAGAGAGGGGGCAGTAAGAGAAGAGGATGACAGGTACCTATAAGACTATAACATCTCAGGCATATTAGACTAGGCAAGATCAAAGAAGCATACTTTGCCTTAAGAGTAAAAAGCAGTAAGATTAGAAGTTTGAGGTGCTGTTTTCACTCTTATAAGAGTTTCTTATACCTAGAGATGAGAGCCCAGCCTCCTACACAGACTGATCATTTCTTTCAAGCATAAAGTTTCTTATGCCTCACAGAACTGAATTGTTTCAAGTATTATTCTACCACCCCGGGGAAATGTAAGAGACTAGATGACAGCTGTATTTTCTGTAAATCTCATGCTCAACCACAAGCTTTATGTGATCTTTTAGGAATTCACAGGCAGACCAGTGCAGTACTTGAAAAGAAGGAATTTGATTAACTCTACAATCTACTGGAAACCAATGCAGACAGTCAAGAACACACGAGAACCTGTGCTGCAGTGTTCTGCCATGTTCAGACTAACAGCTTCATACACAGCTATACCGTATTAATGCAGTCTAGAAAAGACATACACTTCTATAGTGTAATAAAGGCACAGACACTTAATTTATTGGAAATGGGAGGAGATATTATTCATGGGCATCATTATGTTGGAGGTTAACCATGAGAGACATGAAAGGATGACAGAGGATATCTATCTTCCATCTGCTGGAGGCAGGAGAGATGTGCTCCTGGAGCTAGAATATCCCCCTCTCCCCCTAAAAAAGACCAAGAATATGAACATTGAAGTATTTTTTTTAATTTCAGATTCAGTTTCCATATGAGTTGATAAAAACAACAAAGTGATGTGAAGGTTATTTCAGAAAAAGTGGTTAAGCTGTATTTCACAGCTTCTCAGAAAAGTATCTCATTTGTGCTTCTGTGTTCCTGTCCATAAATATACCAAAAAAAAAGAAACTGTGCCACTTCTGTGGGATTGTTTTTTTAATAAAAAAATGTGTAAAACACATTAAGTAAACTTCCCATTAGCACTTTTCAAAAGATGTAACAATTAGAAGGCTGAGTGAATTACATGCCAAATCCATAAACTATCTGGCTCTTGTTAAAAAGCTGGTTTTCTACACATAGATGTTTCTACTCAACAGATCAATATATGAAATAAGGTGCTACAAATGTGGACACATGCTGTTTACTTATTCTTATTGATTTCAATTTTACTCAGCTTATCCCATCACCACTCTCACCACTCTTACAGAAAAAGCTGGAATTGTTGCTTGGACCTCATTCATTATGTAAGTATTAAAACTTCACAGTCACTATAAAATTAAATGCCTAAATTCCACTGTAAATCCACTTCTTCAGTCATTCAAAAATCTTGAAAAGTTCCTCAGAGACTGAACTTTTTGACTGAATTTATCTGATTCAACAAGTATTTTTATATGCACCTATCTAAGGATCTTTTTATTCTCCTGGTCTACATCTAATTTAGAGAAAAGCCCTCCCCGCAGGAAAATAATTTAATTGTTTAGAAGTCAGGACCATTATAATAAATACATACATCAAAACTATGTACTGTATATACACACACAATCAGCAGTTTATTGACAGCATGAAGAAAATGTCCATAATCTGAAAATCTGGAATAGACTGCCAGTAATATTGAGTATTATCTTATTATTTGGCATCTCTAAGTACTAATTACTACTTTTATCACTATCCCAGGGGTTCTGAGGTCAGCAATATTGTCCAAAAAGAAAAAGAACGGTGGTTGAACAGGACCTGCCTGGGGAAAGGAAGAATTCCATTTGGGTAATATTAGTCCAAACTGACAGCTGGGCGTTTACTGAGAGATCCCCAAAAGAGAAGAAGAAATGTCCATATTTGGACTACAGCAGACCTAGAGAAAAGAGGATATGTGAATTATCAGCCTAAAAATAAATGTAATTTTTCAAATGAAAACAAACAAACAAACAAACTTGGAAGCCAGGTGTCAAAGTGAGAAAAGGAAGCAGGCACTTAAGGCTTTACAGGACACCCATCGAAAAATGTAAAAGTGGTAACAACCTGTCTACAAAACAATGCAAATGCGACTAAAAGTGGAAGAACAAGACAAGATGGGTATATGGGAGAGGAAGAAAGAGTGATGTCATATTTTATTATTTTTCCTCAAGGAAATTAGCATGATTCTGCCAGGGAAAGAGAAAAAAGGGAAAGAATTACAGATAATGAAAAAGTGGAAAATACAATAAATGACACAAAGAGTTGTCTATGTATGAAAGAAGCAGCACTGAAGAAGGTATTTTTACAATGTAGAAAGTGAGTGTGGTCACAAATTCTACAAGAAACAATCAGGTATTAGAACAGAGGTATGGAAAATTTGTGATGTGAACTAAGGCAGGGGATGGACAGATTTATCTTCCATATTCAGTGAAGATAGAATTAAAAAAAAAAAAAAACTTGTACTTCTGAAGTATTTACGACTATTAAATGCTAATTCTTATTTGACCTTGAACCTCAAACTTAATCAAAACCTGAATGATTATCATTTTGTACGTTGTTCACACTGCACAGCCTAGGGAAGACAAACTGGGATTTTAACATTTGATTCCTACACCTGTCATAATTGACCAAATTTAACAATTTCTAAGGAATAATATAATTAACTGTAAAAGCACTCCTTAAACAAAACTTGCATTTGCAGGTTGATAAGCTAGGAAAATTGAACCATCTTCAGTAACTCAATTCATACTAAGCATAATATAATAACAAAATATTCAGTCCATCATAAGAAACATGTAAATCAGATTTAAAATGGGGAGGGAAGAAAAAAGGGTCAACTTTGCCAACTTATTTTCTTAGATTCTATACTCAGGTTCCTTGAATTCGTGTTATTTCACATGAAGTCCTACATATTTATAACATCACTGACCTCACATACAATTTGCAAGGGTTTACCTAGAAATACGTAAATAAATAAATAGTCAGGACTGAAAATTTTTTTTATGTTGTTTACATATGGAATAAAAAAGGTGGTTTTTTTCCTTAAGATCTAAGTGCAGCTATACAAGGATAAAAAGGACTGCTATTGTATCAAAGATAATATACATGATGATGAGTAAAGTTCATGAAAACAATGAGGAATGGTAGAGAGAGAAAAGGAGGACTGTGACTAAAACCAAGAGTTCCTTAATCTAAATTTCTCAACTAGATTTGCCAGTGAAAGTCATTCACTAAGAAAAGGTAACAGCAGGTTCTTTTGACACACAATTTCCAGATTCACAAGGGAAAATCAACTTTATAAATGCTACTTCTGGGGGGGGGGGGGGCATTAACACATGCAGCAACCCAAAGGTCAAGTGAGTAGATTTAGAGATGGAGGGGATATGAAGAAATAGTGCTTTATTGTCAGTAACTGCAAGTAATTACAGCATTTTTCAAAACTGATACATCAGCAGTACAACTGGGAACTAGGATAGCAACATGTAAAGACAAGCCTAAGCTAGCCTTCATCTTATTAGGTTGGGTAGCAACACCAGAGAAAATTCCCTGATACAGACTTCAGGGGTGGAGACAGCCACAAAAGCTATACGGGGCCATACTGACATCCAAGTCCTTGTGACTTTCATGGTTCAGACAACTAGTCCAGCTATACTCACCTGCACAAACTACACTAACATCTTCAGATTGCAGTGCAGAACAAAAGCAAATGCCCAAGGGCTGCAATGAAGGAATACTTGTAATTATTACTTCATGTTCCCAATTACCGGATGTCTGTCCTTATCTCTGAGGCAGAGTCATTTTGAAATATAGGCTTGTCAGGTAATTGTGTGACAATTTGATGTGAATTTTAACAGAAAAAGGTCTCAGAAATAAACACTTGCAAAGAGATCTTCAGACAGAGGAGACTTTTAAGTAACTGTTTCACCCAGCAGGCATTTATAGAAATTCATCAGTTTCCAGGGGAGGGAACAATACATGGAAGCTTAAATTAAATCAATTTCAAGTAAACCTCCTTCTTCACAAAAAACAGGCATGCTAAATTACTATCTTTCAGGATCTGAATTATTGATGAAATGTGTTTTTAAGTTTTTTGCTCAATTGATGTTTCCACATATTTCTTAAGCACTTAATTACAAGTCAGAAAAGCTAGAATGTTCATTTCATTTGATGCCTATAAAGCTGTTGAATGATTTAATATGTCCATGAAAATACTTAAAAGCTGCAAACCTTTCTTACCTTTTCTTTCAAAGTTTTTGTGTTAAAGCAGCTGAAATAAGTAATTTATCAGCTGTCGAAAGTGATGAAACAGGGCTTCACTGATATGGAGGAAAAGAATGATCTTGTGGTTAAGGTTCTGAACTGGGAACTATGTGACATAGCTCTTATTCCCAGCTTTACCACAGACCTTCTTTGTGACCTTTGCAAATCATTTCACTCCTTTGTATTTCTATACTTGCATCTGTAAAAATGGGAATTTTAGTTTTCTTTCTCTCTAGGGAGTTCTTACGAACCAGCCTGTCTGATGTGGTATGTACAGAAAAGCATATTATGACAGTATTACTATGCAAATGCTCAGTAAAAGTTCATGCAAGTAATGTATGCAATTCAGTATCAGCAGCAGTAGGGACGATTCTGTGACAGTTGGCCAAAGAACGTTGAAAGTGTTAACACAGACTCAAGGCCTAGTTTTGCTTATGTTACTAAATAAAAAAGAGTCAGGGAGAAAGCCTAAGCACGGGGCCCATCCACATCTCTGTGTAAAGAAAAAGCAGTTTCTTGGGGCCTGAATGTAACCCCATTTTATGCAGACTATATTTTGCTTAAACAAGCAAGTCAGATACACATTCTCTCTTCTTTCTTACCCTTCTATAACAATATAAAGATGATGCCAAGTTAGCAAAGTTGAGAAAGTAAATGGCATAAAGTAGACAAGTAAGAGAATTAAAATAAGAGCATGAACTGTGACAAAGGAAAGAAAGGGCACTGGAAGTGCAGCATTTCTGAGGAGGTTAAAAAGTAAACAGCAAATTGTTTTACTTGGATTTTTCCAAGACACATATATTTAAATATAGTCAGTTGGACATTAATAACATTGCAAATGGAAGCAGAAGCCCAACATAAAGATAGGCTGAGTGCGAATTTACTGTGCAAATTACAGGAATGGCACCTGTAACTGGAAGCTTGGCCAGTAAGGTCATGAACAGGAAGTTATTCCTCTGATATGGAAAATACAGTTTTGCCCCTCTATTTTAACTAGCAACCAGTGTATCCCATATGACTGGATGCTCTGCGGTTTTACTTGTTATTACTGCCTATCCACCTATAATTATTGACATAACTGTTAGAACATCCCCAGCTCTGCTTTTGGCTGCTCCAAATAGCTCTCTCCAAGATAAATCTGTTGTGAGGGGCACTAGCCTTAAGCACCGCTGAACCTAAGCCAGCCAGTGCCACTTTGCCTCCAACCAAGAAGTCCCCAGCATCTTTCAGTCTGCAGTACAGGCACAGCTTTCAAATGAACCTTTTGTTTTTGAACTTCTATTTCTGCTTCTCTGAGGTGCAATTTTGCAACTCTTGCTTCTTCATGGGTATTTACACCCAGACCTAGTCCATCAGTGAATTTCCCAGGAAAACAATGGTTTGGCACATGCTGTTTTTCCCTTTAGTGATCAGTGGTGAATGCAGTGACAGCCGCTGCCTTACCAAATAAACTTCAGTCTATTTTGCCATATAAGAACAAAAAATACAGACCAGAATGACAGGAGGTCATCTTATTCTTGTTGTTTATATTGCTCAAAACAGCTTCCAGTGAAGGAGATTCCACAGTTTCCCTAGGTAACCTTGACAATACTTTAGAAAGCATTAGAAAGATTTTCTTTCCAAATAATGTTTTTTTCCACCAGAAATTAAAAGCTGAATACTTTTTGCTCCATTGATAGAGCTTTTTATAATGTTTCCATAACAAGATTTACATATCAAGAAATAAAGTCCATTCAGCCTTCCTTCTTTTAAACTTAGCAAATCCAACTCTTTCAATATTATGTACTTGTAAGTCATGTTTTTTTAAACACTTTTGCTGCTTTCCATTAGTTGCATCTTAAAGGTGCTAAGGTCTGGACAGACTACACCAGCCAAGCTTCATCAGCAGAAAATACCTCTCCTGCATTGTATGATATATCCCTCAATGAGATTTCCTTTTCTTCTCCCTACCTTCAATAGTATCAATCGTGTTGTGGGGACTTACTAGTTTATGATCAACTAAAACACCATTAATTGTCTTCGGTAGTATTTCTGTGCAGTTACGTTGCATTTTATATTTGTGCATTTGATTTCTCTTCGGTAAATGTAAGACTTCATGCTTGCCTTTACCGAATGACATCATGTTAATTTATGATCATCTCTCTATATATCAAACTAATTCTGCCTTTCAGAATAAGTCAGGTTCAGACAAGTATAAATTTAGAAATTCCACTATTAGGGTTCCTAATAAAAATACCGAATTAAATTTGACCCAACAGACCTCCATGTGATCCCTACTTTGACATGAGATCAATAATAATCACTACCTTTTCAAGCAGTTGGCTTTCACTTCATTGCACGATTTGTTTAAATTATGACAATAAGAAAACCTTTACTGAAGTCAAAATATATCACATCTGCTGTATCTGCCTTATTCTGCAGGCTAGATACCCAGTCAAAGGAGGAAATTAGAGCAATCTGATAATGGTCATTCCTGAAAAATACAAGTTGACTTTTATACTTTTATATTTATATTTTATAAGTTTAAAAACCTGATGAATAATACAAACCTGACGAATAATGTTCTTGCAGACAAATTAAAGAGACTTGTAATTCCCCAGGCCTTCCTCTTCTTCTGTATTTAAATACGGGTTCCAAGTAGTCATATCCTATCTTCTAATAGTTGTCACATCTCCATGAGACCTCAAGAAAACTGATAATGAGTTACAGATTGCTTTGCCTGGATCCTTAGCTGCAGTGGGAAACAATCCTACTGACTTGAGCAAATCACTGAAAGAAAAACAAATATGCTTGGATCGCTATCTAGACTAAAAACTGACGGTATGCTAGAGGCCTAAAGTGTTCAGAATCTCCCTTGTTTTTTGGTCTCAGACCTTTTCTGTTAGCAATTATTCTTTTCTTAAGGTTACATAATTCCACTGTATAATTCAGTTTTGCAGAGAGGACAACATTTTCAAAGGTAATTCCTGGCACTGTCCCTTAACAAGTCCAAACATTTACATGGAGGCAACTTATCTTGAATTATTTTTTCATTCCTGCCCTTTTTTTCAGAGAGTATTAAACAGAAACCCCTACAGCAGCTAAATATGAATGCATTTTGGTAATGTTTTCTTAAGAGTATTTTCAAATCCCAATAATTCTAACATATCAGAATAGAATAAATTTCAGTGCTACATTGCATCAATACAGAAGGTTTTCTTCATGACTACACTCAAGTGAAGTTTTTTCTAAAACTTTTTTTCTTTAGCAGTGACTTATTCTTAGAAGTGTTGTTCATTTACACATTTATATTATATAATATTATATAAAATTATATTTATTTAATTGAACATATCCCCAAGCTGTTGAGATCATTTTCAACCTTTGTACTATCCATAGCATGTGTTTATGTCACATCCTTAGCTCACGTCTGATATACAGACGCTGTGTCTCAATTCTGGCTCCACTGTAAAATTCCAGCTGCTGAGTTCCCAGAAGGACTTTGAGTGGTAACTTATGAATAGGTTTCTTCTCCATTTTTAAGTGTGTATGTAAGTATCTCCATGCATTAAGCAGCATGTACTCTGTTACCTGGAAAGGGATGTTCAAGTCCTCACACACAGACTGATGGACCAATCTTTCAAGCAGAGCATTGATTTCTAAGTATCCTTGTGATCCCTAATTCTTGCTGAATGTTGACTACAATTATGCTGGCTCTGCTTAAAGCAGCTTGACAGCTATCTGTGGTGGAGACTTTCCTTAACAGCAGCTAGAGCTCTGATTTAGTGTGCCATTATGATTGAGGAGGTTCCACCTTAGTCATCTCATGTCATTATTTAGTTTGGCAGCCTTTGAAAATAGTTTTATTCAGCTATTAATGTGATCCTGAGAAGATATAAACAACTTCTCTTGACATCCCAATCATGGAAGAATGGCTTAGGTATGTGAGCCTATGCGAAAATCATATTCCCCAGTTAAAATAGAATCATTTGGAGGGAGGGGAAGCTGTAAGACTTCAAGGACACTTTATCCAGAAAAACAGAAATGACAGAGAGTGCCATCAGGGTGAGAATTTCACCTGCTCTCCTGAACAATGTCTCAACCTGCTAAGAAACACGATCATGAATGGCAATGTTTAAACTCCACTGAGGTTCTGTCCTGCAGTCTTATAACAGGCCTGATCATTACCCAGTTTGTTTCCTGTAAGTCTTTCACATTGCAAACAACTTAGTCAAACCTACAGAACCTTGGAGAATACTGAATGGACACTGAAGTTAGTGCACCAACATGACCGCCAAGTGAACATGGAGCAAAACTATGTGATGGCCATGCTGCTTCAGCTCCAACAAACAGTCCAAGAGAACAGCGCTGAAGCTCCAGGCAAGAGAGAGAGAACTAACAGAAGTCTTTGTATCTATCTGTCACGTGAAAGGGAGGGAAGGAAAGGCCCTTCCTTATCTTGGTAATTTGCCTGCCAGAGCCCCTTGTTTGAGGACTTTCCCTGAGTCAGTTTCACAAAGTAAAAAAGAATAAGAATTTATCAAAGCAACAGATACAACAGGTTCAGAATTGCCATTGATAAATACACTTGCTGCTACAAATTTTCTTTCTATGAGCTCAAACTAACAATTAAGAGCTTTCAATAATAATATATTTCCCCGGGTAACGTCCAACATTTGTTGGAGGCACAAGTCTTACCAAAGAGGCATCCCTGTTTGGGGGAGGAAAGAAGGAGGCTCGCTCATCAGCAATCTCCAGTGAACAGGTCGGGGGTTCAGTTTTCTTCCCTTCCAAAAACTTTAGTGAGCTGTCCTCTGTTTTATAGTTGCTGAAGGTGGGATGTTGGAGTGCTGCAGTCATACTTCATTGGCTAGACTGCCATTTGCGCGGTTGTTGTGGGGTATGCCCCCTTATTTACATATTGTTATGCAGCAAAGGGCATGTTTTTTAATATGGTAATCAGCAATAATGAGGCTAGGGGTACTATAGGCCAACACTTAGTCCATGAGCAGCAATTATTTTTTGGTATACAACCCTTTGGGTCAGGGGCGGACTGCGATACATCCATACCGCTCCCTCCTCCACCGTGCAGCTGAACAAGCTGTCTGGCCTTCACATTCTAGCTTGTTACTCATTTTGCAAAAGGGTGGTGTGCTTTGTCTGCCACATACCGATTCTCCTTTGTGCGCCCTTATCTTTCCTCCCAAATTCTCTCCTGATTCCACATTATCTCACAGAGCCCTTTATGCTTTTGGTAAGGACCTCTCCCCTAGCTCAGAAATAGCAATACTCTAATGCTGACAGCCATCCAGTATCCACACTGATACAGGAAGCTTACTTGGACTAGGACAGGCCGAAGAATTTTGCATTAGAGATCAGAAAGACAGAGTTTTGAGATTTCTCACCAAATGAGCAAAAAGTTCTGACACCAAAACAATCTCAGAGAATCTGTCTTCTGCCTTACTTTGAGCAGAAAGAGTACTCCTTGTGATGTGAGAAATCCCATAAATATGTATACTGAATTTCTGATCACAGAACCAGGAACATATTGAACTGGGATTGAAGGACAAGGAAACCCTAGGAACAGAAAGTCCTACTTCTTATGTTCAAGATAAAAAAATTAAAATAAAACAATCAAGACATAATCTATATATATCATATGCATATATATAGTATGTATGTGTATACATACACACACACACACACATATATATATACACACACATACACACACAAAATCAGGACAAGGAAATAAGGATACTTCTCCCAGTAGTCCCATGACTCAGTCATCCACCACGTATTTAAAGACCTCATGAAAGAAATGAGGAGATGAATATAGTACCTAACATATCAAAAGCAGGGACCACGCACTTCTAGACTGTGAGAACTGAAGCTTGTACTACCCTATTTGTTGTCCACTGTCACCTTAACATGACATCTCTGAATATAAAAGAGAAGTGCCCAGCATGTGTTTCAGACATTCATAAATTTTGAGATATTGGTGTGCAGAATTTCCTTCTCTTCACACATTAGTCATCAGCTTGAGCACATAATTGAGAAGTGACATGTTACAGCCTTGAAAGGATAATATATAGAAAAAGACATTTTTTACACAGAATGGTTTAGTTTCACAGTCAGGGATTCCCCAACTTCTAGGAATATGCCATGAGATTACACAGTTCACAGCACCTGAAAATAGGTACTGACAGGCATAAAACAAACAAACAAAACTGCTAAGGTTGTGTCTCCAGGTATTACAGAAAGACTAGGAAGAAGCTCAGCACAGTAGGAGAATAATTGTCCAACTACTTTTTCAAACTTTTCACAGTCTGAAATCAATCCTGAGGGAGAAATACTATGACAGGCTTCTTTTTCCTGTTTGAACTCCAGGAACTACTTATGTACAGGTGATTTTTTTTTTTTTTAAATCTGCTGGACCATAAGCTCAAAAATTTGAAGAATCATAAAAACCTGGTTGTAAAACCTGGACAAACTAGTCTCATAATATGCCTTTTTATAAGCCAGTCATCTAGGCGAAGAAGCCCTGGTCCACCTTAGATGGGCTATTATTACTGCCAGGTCTTTGGTAGAAGACAACTGGTACCACAGTTCAAAAGTAATGTGCACTGCTCATGAAGGTCAAAAAAATTTCAAGGAAGAAGAATAAATCAGTCTCCTTAACATAGCTGGAAAAACAGAAGTGGAATTACTCTCCTGAATTAAATTTTAACCATAAATGCCTTCTCGTGCAAATCTAGGATGAATCACCATTGTATTTTCTGCTTTGGTTCTGAAAAAGACTACTCTAAAAATTTTTGTATTGTAATGGAGAAAAACAAGTTCTACTGGTCCCAAAATGGCAAAGAAACTACCACTTGCTGAAATAAATTACAGTGTGGAAAGCCCTGAAAGTTGAAGAGAAGACTGTGGGATGAAAGAGAGACTGACTGAACACTGTAGCCATGCACAACAAAATTTAAGACTCCAGTTCACATTAGCATATAGAAAGATCTGATGGAGCTGAGCTAGTCTGTCCTCAGAAGAAAGAGAGGCAGAAGGTAGCAGAGATCAGGAAGACAGAGGAAATTATTCATGGTTCCTGGCCACACCTTGAAAGGAGCTACTGAAAACATGATGGTTGAAAAGTGAGACCAGAAGGCATCCTGGAACTCTCTAATGCCTCCTTTATATTCCAGAGATGTAAATAGATCCTTAGGTTAAAAGGATTGTGGTTTGAGGACTCATCTTATATAGAAAAATAAGAAATTAAGATTTCTTTTTATCTTTCAGAGTACTAATACCTGAAAACAAAAGGGCGGCTCTTGAGTCCTTAAACAAATGTAGACTCTTATCCAGGCACACCAAAACACTCACGAATGTAGGACTTCAGTTTGTCTCTCTTCAGATTGTATCAAAGCAAGAGCTAGAATGCCCTGTACAGAACATTAACTGCAGTATCAGACCTGCTGCATCAAGCATAACTTACAAAGAGGTCCATGAGGAAAATTATCCCCTCCTGAGCGTAGCCATAAAGTTCTCCTAGAATCTGAACTGGTTACTTGCAAAGCAGACCAGCTGACAATTGGGCTTAAAATGAGCAAATAAAGCCTGGTACTTTATCAGGAACAGTTACAAGGAAACTAACAAGCAAGTTTTCCCCCAGTGCATAGTGTCTGAAGGTTCCTTCCAAAGGCAGATTTTAACTATTAGACTTTTTCAGATGTGTCCATTACAAAGATAACAGATGAGAAAGATATATATCTTTAAATCAGTCTTCTGGACTGGGGTAGGTATGTCCTGTGAAATTTCCAGGAGGCGGGGAAGGACATGGAGGGAAACAAACAAACAAACAAACAAACAAAAAACAGATTGCAAAGCCTACAAAAAACCCAGAGCAGAACAGCATTTTCTGCCACTGCTGAGGTGGGAAAAGTTGCAGTGTACAGCAGTTCTAAGGCTGTGATGAAAAAAGTGAAAAGTAAGTTACACTGTCAGCAACCAAACCCCAACCACTTACCAGTCAGGTGGTTCAGTGGAACTGAACTGGTTCCAAGTATTCTACAGTATATACTCACGCATGGAGCAAGGCAGGTGGGGGCAAGATGGGACATAGGCATGTCCTATAAGTACAAGTGAAAGCAAATTTCTTCTGTCCCATTCTGTCCCAAATTTAGAATCTTAACTTTTGCCAAAAAGGGATAGGATCACAAACAGGCTATGGGATTGACAAAGAAGAAACATAAAGAGGAGAGAAAAAAAAGCCTGGATCCTCTGCATTCTATCTAAACAGATTTAAGAATTTGTGTTGTCTTTAGTCAACCACAAACTATCGCATTATTTCAGACAAGAGAAATATCAAAACAAAAAACGAAAGTTAATTCTCTGCTGCTTCCCTGTACTTCAATTAGCAAGGAATGTCAGTGAGGCATCACAGAATTTCCGTGCTAGTTTTACTGTCTCCCACAGTCAATATTTAATGCCTCTGTTTTTATTTCTAGGTTCCAGGGACGTATACAAACCATTCAAAGTTTGTTCTGTTGTTTTATCATGAGAAATCCTGGGCACAAATAAAATCTTTTAATGGACAGTTATTATTTCCCTCTTCTCCTTCTCTTTCATAAACAATACAATCATTGTACTCAAGTAACAAGATACAGAAACTCTGATTTACTTACAAAGATAATTCTGCAGTACAGGTTGCTTCTGTAGCAAGTGAAGAGGATAGGTAGCACTATCAGTACTCAGAAAAGAGACTTGAAACATGAAAGAACCATGTGCACTGTACCATGTAACAACAATATTACAAATTCACATAACCAAGTATGCTCTACTGCTAGAATCCAATCTTTATGAGAAATATAAGCTAACTCTCAAATATAACCTTTTGTTACATTAAAAAAGCTTACACAAACTCTCACCTAGTTTTTTCTCCAAAAGAACACGCTCTTCTATAATATTCCAAGTACTTTTTCTTCCACTTCTGAAGAAAGAAAAGGTATGATAAATTAAAAGAAGAAAATCAACCAACAGTATTCCTTTTAGAAGTTTATTCAGTGTTACTATCATAATCAAATACACTTCGGGGAAAAAAGGACACCTTTTAATGCCTTTTAGAGCCCAAACATTTGGTGTTATGCATATCAGTCTGATTTAAGAAGTACAATCTCTTATGACCAAGAAAACATTTTCCTTTGCTAAAAATCCTGTGGCTCTGGGTCTTTCCAGAAGACTGGGTACGAGTTTCTAAAACAAAAATTAACTGTTAACTGTATCAGAGGGGTTAAACCTGCAAATGAAGATACAACTGTTAGGCTCCAAAGCTCAGTAAAGGGAAAAAACCTCCTCTATCATCAGTCTCATGTTTTACCACAAAAGAACTAAATCATTATCATGCCAGAAGCGCTGCAAATCTGCAGTGAACAAACACCTTTATTGGAGAATTTCATGTCAAGAAAACACAACCTACTTGTGTGTAACTTCAAAGAAATAAAACAAGAAACACAATACAGCCAAAAAAATCAGCTCTTTGTCAGTTTTAAATTGCATTTTGACTTCAATAACCTGCTTCCATGTTTTAAAGAGTAGAACATTCTGAATATTCCACTAGCTTACATGACAGACCTCTTTGATGAAAAGGCTTAGATGTTAAATACCTTAAATAAAATCACCTTTTCAAAACTGTTTGATAGGTCTGCATGTGCCAGGAGCAAGACTATTCTTTAGAAAATTCTAGTTCTGTTGGAAACATGGTTTGAAATTATTTATAATTTACCTTATTAAAATTTTCGAGCATCCCATACCCTCCCTACTCATTTTTTCTCATTTTTGTTGAAACTCCAAAACCCTTAAGCTGAACATGTCAAATGCACAAAACTTCCATATTCCCATGAAGAAAGTTTCTAATTAAAATTATCCCCATCCCCATTTATACTAACCAAATACGCCTTAGTAAACAGACCAGAAATCTATAAAACGTATTGCATAAGGCTAACAGGAAACAGTACCTAAGGTTAGCACACAGTCTTTCTGTCTTTCCTGCTTAACTGGAAGTTGAATTTTTCTCCCCACCACAGGTGTCACTTGACACAGAAAAGACCAAACTGCTAATAGTTGGCTTTATCTTATACTAATTAGCACATCACATTCCTCTTCCCTATCTGAAGATTCTCTACTACATAGTAACACTTGCATTTTACTATGATTGTGACTTTCAGTCAAGAGATCCCAACCATACAGATGTAGTTTTCTTTAGCAATTTCTTAGTAAAGTATTTAGAAACCTAAACAAACCTCTGTCACAGATGATAAAGCTATCTAGCATCAAGGCCATGGTGTGCAACACGCTGGTCTACAGATAAGAGATTCAGTTGGGATCCTCTGTCCGTAGGTCTCATGGCTATGTAGAGAACTCCACAGGTTCTTACCATTAGGTTTAGAAAGCTTCCCGAAAGAATCACAAAGGTGGAAAACAGGCATCAAGTATTCTGTGGACAGTAGTGAACAGCTGATGCCCAGACCACAACAGAACCCACAGATCTTCAGCATACTGTATGAATTCATGCTAAGTGTGTCCCAGGAGAGATTCCCAAAGATTACAAAAAGGGAAAACAACAGAAGGGGAAAAAAAAAGTTTAATAGTATTTCTAAAGAAAACTTAAGAAAGCAAAGGACTGAAGAGAAAACGTGGAAAAAACAGCAAATATACATTCTGCTGCTTGGGCAATGTGGCATGGGGTGACCAAATACCCAGACTGACCAGGACAAGGCCAAAACAGAAACCTTTTTTCAGAATCTCAAAGAATTTCACTAGGTCATTATTTTGCTGCAAGTTTTAGAAATGGAATATAAGAATTTCCCTCTCCCCTTTCCTCATAAACTGCAATCCTGGGAAAAGCTGACAAATGGCCATAGAAGAGCACATCAATATTGCAAGGTTACTTGCATCTAATTTCTCCTTTTAAAAACTATTTATTTATTTTCACTCTGCCATGCAAACACATGCAGGCATCAGAACAAGATGATAAGGCCAGCCTACGCTCTTCAGATTCAGTCAGGCAAAGAGTCCTTGTTTTCAAGTTCCTGTGGTGTTCAGTTATCCAAAATTAGAGCGAATACATACACTATCGTCACAAGAGTTCTGGAAAGTGGCGAGTACCAGAAGTAAGTTTGTAGTTGTGGTTTGTTTTTTTGTTTGTTTTTTTTTTTTATACTCTTCATTCATTTCCATTCTCCATGGAACTCTTGGGTTTCATGACTCCCACAAGTCACACAGCTAACATAATATTTCAACACTGGAAATTGTTTACGGTCCCTTAATTCCAAGAATTGTGCAACAAACTAAGCAAGCTAGTAACCATGGAAATTGTGGTACAGAAAAAAAAAACAAGCTTCAGCAATATGAAACTGCAGCTTATTTTTAATTCTTGAAAATGCTAATCTTTCATATACTACATGTGGCAAATTCATTAAACATATACAGTAACTACAATATATTATGTGCTAAAAGAGAAAATCCTTACTACTGTCCTGTACTTCAATTACTCCATTTCTCTCTTCTGTCTTGCCTTTCCTCTCCCTTTATCAGAATGCTACATTTTCTTCTTTTTGCTTATGTACATCCTGTTAACAAAAATAAAAAATATGCTTCAGTAAAGGGGGGGGGGGGGAAGAGCACTCTCTGCCCACAGCCATTTTTATGCAAGAAGAGCTTACAGATATGATTCTAGGTATCAGTCATATTTATCGTCCTGTTAAGAAACAGCTTCTGTAGGGTACTGTCCTTGAAATTTCTACAAAGCATTCACGTTCTGCTGATTCTAGGAACTTTATTAGGAAGCCGTTAAACAATCAGTCCATGAATACACATCTGATTATATAAACTACAGTAAGTATTACTTTGGAATGAGAATGTTTCCAAATTCATATATTCAAAATGTTTAACAAATTGTTATGATCATAAAACTCTACCAAATGTGCAACTATATAGCTAAAACAATCTTGCACATAAAGGGCAGCACTCCAGTTTAACAGTTAAGCAACTCACCTAAGAATAGCACTGATCCATCTCTTTGAAACATACATGCATTTTACACGAAACCACCACTGAACTCAAAATAGAACCTTATTACTTAAAGCAGGGGCCAAACCCTTATGTCCACCTCTCTCCTCACTACCCAAGCTCCACGCCGCCCTGTGACACAGCTTAGACAGAAAGTATCTTCATCCTGAGGACACTATGGTGAACCATCTTCCAAGATGTGGATTTAATCCTATTGGGTGAAACAGGACATAAAACACATCTCTCACTTCCTGTGCAACAACACCAGCCGCACATCATAGGGACAGAGTCAATAGATGAAATCGGAGCCTTGGCTATGTCAGGTCTAACTTTCTGGGTTTCTCCAGGGACCTGGGTGGAATTTAGGTGGCTGCTGACCCAAACCAACGACTGAAGAGCACCCTACCATGCGAGATTCCCTGTTCCTTTGAACAAGTACTCCTCAGAACACATAAGAATGATTTAAGCATCCTAGAACTTTGAAATTAAATAAGAAGCCTCTTAATGAAAATAAGTGCCTATATAAAACAGTGAAAGCAGCCTGGGAAAGGAGGCAGGATTAAACTGCTGTTTGGAACTGAGATGATTTTAGGCACTCACATCGTCTGCCAGGCAGGATTCTAGTACACTGGCATTCATTCTCACATACAGATTCAGTAATTTGTAATACAGAAAATTATATAGTTCTCCACTGAAATTTCTTATTGCTCACATTTTTACTGTGATAGTATCTAGATGTTTGAATTACAGTGTTACCTTAAGCTCAGTACAATCTTAAAGAGACACTTCATTATTTGTTCTAGCGATGGTGAGTAATTACACTGGCAATGAACATAAGTTAGGAATACTGAAGAGTTTTCCACTCAACTACCTATCTCATCCCAGTACCTATCTAAAGAAGACGTAACGGATAAAACTTTCAAGAAATAAAAAGAGTTAAACGTATGAAAACAAAAATGGATTCATTTGGACTATTTGAGGATTTTTACAAACAAAATGACTTGAGGTAGCCAGTATCTGTCTTCAATACTTCTTAGTTCTTAATGAAAAAGGCTATACTACTTCTCTTCTATTACAAAACAATGCTTATAAATATCCTTCTGAAGCAAGCTTTTTACACCCCCAAAATTTCAGAAAGTGGAATGATGTAAGGTCAGAGCTTTTTTTGTTTTGTTTTTTCATAGGAGGAATCTAAACTAAAAAACTGTCCTCAAAGATATGGCAAAATATCATGAAGCTGCATAGGCTATGGGTTTTTTTAAATCTTTCTTCGTTGTTGTTAAACTAATAATCTTTATAAAAGATAAAGATACACACACACATTTCCAGTACTTCTGTAATACTCTGGAGAGTCAATTTTAATTCAATTGAATTCTTTTATGACCCAATTTAACAGAATTCAATGGCGTAAAGATCAAGTCTATGATCCTGTAAGTACCAGACATCTGGGGAATGAAGTAGCGAAGAGCCTAGACACAGCCAGTCTCTCTGTTGACTCTGGTCAACAATACAAAAGTATTCTCTAGACATGAAAAACAAGGGTCATGAGCACATGGTCCCACTGGAGGCATCTGTTCGGAGATGTACTGGGACGGAAACAAAGTTGCAGAAAACTACCACCAAATGTTAACTTCCACCAACAGCATGATTACTGCTTTGGAATACCAGGAGGTGGCCACCTCTCCAGAGTTCACAGCACTTCCTTTAGGAAAGTCTGCTTTGTCAATTCCATGAATACATAATGCTTATTTGGTATTGTATTAATAACAACATTATTTAATGCATTCTTTTACCTGGATGTGTAAAGCACTTTAATCAAAACAACATGTACGTATTTATCAAGGGAAGAAAAAATACTGCAGTAAAAAATTTGGACGCAAACCCAATATGCCAATTATTTTTTATTCTCTTTGTACTACCGGAGTCTAAACATTTTTTTTTCCTCAAAAACATGCATATTTCACTGGACAGTACAAAGTATTCGCTACAGTAACATTCAGATGCATTACTTAGATGACAAATAAAAATGTTGTAATACTGTACTTCTGAAGTAAGGAAGCAGACATAGAGCTCTGATTCCAGCAAGTACACATTGTTTTTAAAATAGCAAACTACCAAATTTTTCTTTCCATAACCACACAATAAACAACTGTACCAGGGAAAGATCATGCACAGCAACAGATACTCCACAAGTTCAGACATCACATTCACACATTACCTTACAATATTTTAACGTAGCTCAGGTGGTTGCATCTATTTAGAGCACTGATTGTGAAATTATGTACCTATAATAAATAATGCATTCATTAAATCAATGATGAGGCATTACCTTATAAGTAACTGCCAATTCTAATGATACATCAAGACAGTCCTTCCTATAAACCTATCAACACTCTACCCAAAGCTCACAAAGTCAACAGCAATTACTGAACACACACAGAATAAAAATGTACGTACAGCCAAACAGGTATCTTAACATTTAAATTTCAATATATGTAATATTATGCTGCACACATTAATTGACTAGTTAATGCAAAGTTTGATAAGGGTGTCACAGGTTGTAATATTTAATCATCTGGCATCTCTTACATCAAATGATAAAAATGCAAGGTCTTAACTTTACCAGTAAGGAAGGAGACTTAACTGGATTATTTAGAAGGAATAAGTACTATATCTCCCAACAAAAATGTAAAATCACAGAATTATTTTAATAATGAAAACCATGCTTCTGTAACATCTGTCCCTGACCAAACCTTTGCACAGCATATTAACAAAGAACTGAATTTCCATGCAATGACAGGTATTGATTCATTTGGGGAGGAAATAAAATATTTACTAGTAATACAAATATGGGGAAGGAAGGTCTGAAGCATTTTGCTTATTGCAAAGATTATTTCTTCTTTCCAGGAAAATGACTGAAAATAATCTAGATCTGTTAATTACTGAATTGAAAGTTTAAACTACATAGCTAATGTAACCACACACTGACAAAGAATTCCTAGCAAACTACAACTCATGGGCATACTCTGTTTTAATCTGGCTTCTTTTCATAGGATACTCTCTCTTTCTTCTCCAAAACCAGCTCCATCTGAAGCAGCAACAGTGTGGAGCTCTGAAGAATCTTTGGAAAGCCTGGTATAACTTGATCGCTGGCTCCGCTTGTGAGTGGCACTCTTCAGGTTCTCATTCTGAACTGCAGTTGAATTGGAACTTGTGCCAGGGCGCAGGATAATTTGAGATGAATCTCTAATACCTTCTATTTCTTCAAAATTTTGATTAGCTCTATTGGTTGGAGCACTGTTATTATTTAGTGTTACTGTACTAGGGGTTCTATTTAAATTATAGACTTTCTGGCAAGCAGGCCAGTTCTCTTCTGGACTGCTCGCTATCAAGCTGCTTTCAGATGGGCTTTTCTTATCTTCTGAGCAAATAGACATGCGAACCACAGCCGGATCCTGAAGGCCACTAAGGCTGTGCGGAATTCCTCGTTTTCCACTGTGACTGTCATCTTCAAGCTCAATGAGATTTGCCTTTTCAAGCTGTGAATCATCTGCTCCTTCATTATGGAGGGAATGATTTGGAGAACTTTCATTGGATCTTACACCAGAATCAGAAGAATCTTTTTTATCCAAAAGGGCATCTGTCAAATACTCCTTTGCTTTGATGAATGTTCTAATCGGTTCAGATCCATGTTCTGGGGATTTGGGCTGTTTATCTGTTTTTCCATCTGCTTTCTTGTCTTTACCTTCCTTAAGAAGTGGAGTATTATCTGATTCTTCAGTTCCTGACTCATCTTCATCACTTGGAAGTTTCTGATACCGGAGAGTAACTCCCTTAAGTTTTATATCTGCAGCCTGGAAAATGCTTGTTCTTTCTGAAGACTTCTTTCCTGGGAGAAGCTTGGAACCAGACTGATCAGATTTTTCATCTTCTTCAGTAATAGGATCCAAAGGAGATGCATCATTAGTAGAAACACCTGACGTACTGTAATCAACAACATCATTCCTCTTCAGCAAGAAGGACTTTCTTCCATCATCTTGTTTCTGTTCACCATCTTTTCCTTTTTCTTGTTCTGCGCTTGAATGCAGGGAGCCTCCTGATGTGCTCTGCCCCATATAGAAAGCAGATGAGCTATGGGGGGAGGACCTGCCACTTACCGTAGTAGAATTGGCACCCCCTTCTAACTGTGACATTTGAGCAATATATTCTCTATACGCATCTCTATATTCTGCCTGAACCTTATCAGTTAGCTTTGATATTTCGATACTAGAATCTTGAGAGTTAAGACTTGAAAGACTTGGAGTTCTACGAGTCTGTGACTGCAAAATAAAGAAAGAAAACAAAACAAAAACAGTTAAAACTATTTATTTTGACTTTTACTGATCATTTTAATTTAAAGAACTGAAAGCATCAAGCGTGCTTGAAGGCAAATTTTTGTTGTCAACAGATCATGGAAGGCAAATTGTCAATGCTTTAACTAAACTAATCTTAAACATGTTTATTATAATCAGATATTTGCATTCACACACTTTCACCAAACTTAGAATAAAGCATTTTTATTGTTGATCCCTGTAACAGAAGTTTTCTACACAAGTATTTTACACAGTGCAATTGAGGCTAATGCCTCTTGAGTATATAATTAAATGTATATGTGAAGATAGACTTTTCTAATATATTTGTGTACATTTACAAAATAGACATTTTAAGTTAGGAAGAGTTCATCTAAATGCTAAACATCTGTCAAAATTTTTTGACAAGACCTCCATCCCACATACTTCAGTATATCCTGACAAAATTCCATTTAGTCATTCCATTCAGTTTAATACAATAGCCGATTTCAGGAAAAAAAAAAAATCAGTTCTCAGACTAACATATTCTTTGTCCCTCACCTCTCCTCTCTTTTAGCATGGTCATAGAGAACTTCATAGGCATGGAATGGCTGGCGATCTAGTAAACATTAGAACCAAGGTCTAGCAAAGAGCTGAGCGACTTGAGTGCATTGTGGCTGAACACACAGCTTCATGCCATGCAAGCGACAGGCTGCTTGTTACAGCCTCCAAAAAGAGATATAGTGCCCAATAGATTGGAGCTGATGTGTTAAGTTAAGCAGTAAGTGCTTTAAGCAGATCTGTTAGACTTTACACTACACAGGAAAAGAGATTTTGAAAGACTTATTATTTATTTGGTGGAAACACTGAGAATGAACCATGTGTCAAAAAGCTAGTTACTAGTAGAAATCACTGAAAAAAAAATCTAAAAGGGGTAGGACAATTTTAACAAGCTAAGCGTAGATAGGAAAATTAACTTATTGGTCAAATCAATTGGTGAATGAATTTGAAATTCAAAACAGAACTGCTTAATCATACAGATATACCCTTTCACTCCATTCTTTTCTTTCTTACCTTCAATTTTTATTTCCTTCCTTCCCCCCACCTTTTTCTGCTCTTATACAGCCTTCTTATTCTTCTATTTCAGTTTCTTTTCTTCTCAGAAGATGCATATAACCCCTTCAGCAAGCAACGTATGCAAGATCCTACCTTTCGGTTATTCCCTTTGTATTACTAACAGCTTTTCATAGGATCAATAATCTTTTGTATGTACCAGAATATTGGGAAGCAATTAAACATGATTAACTACAAATAAAATGGTGTTTAAGTGACTTCTATATTCTATGACTTCTAAGCAATTCAATGACACAGGACATTGCAAGAATCTCAGAAATATTCATACTTGGTTATTTATGCATATTCACTACTATTTATCCATATTCACTACAGCTACAGTTCTTCACCAAAAATAGAATTATTTCATTTTATTATGCATCTCCACCAGTTCTCCTTTTCTTTACAGAGAATGAGCCATATTTTTTTTAATCAATGTATACTATAAAAAATCTCAGACAGGCAACTTCTAATGTTTCCTGAAGACGGACAAACTACGTTTCTCATTCTTTTGATTTAACTTAAGATATCTCTATGGGCATTAAAAGTACTATTTAAATTTGCATTTTAAAGAATGTTTTAAAAAACTTTTTCTTATCATTCCTTCTGTGATTTTGACACAAAAAAACAACATGTTACTGGCATGAAACATGCCACCTGGTTTTGAAAATCATACACTGAATTCAGTCACAGAAGATGGGGATTAAAGAATAAGAGTAATAAGGATCTTATCTTAGTGTGTGTGTGCCTGTACACACACACACACATATAGGGCATGTACGCATCTCCCAAATGTCTTTTCAGCTATAATTTTGAATATTAAAAATATTATCTATCATTAGTGATTTGGGGTGTCTTACTATTTTGGCACACCTTCAAGATTTCCTGATTTGGACTCCTAAAACCAGAGATGAAAATGCTGCTACACGTCTTTTAGAAATTTTGACCACTATTTAGATACCATCTACTCATTTATCAACTGAATTGTCTTGTTTCTAAGTAAACAAACAGAACCACCAACAAAGGTGGTGGCAATCATGTACTTCACATACTTAGGGTGATTTCAAAGGATAGAAGAGAAAACTATCCATAACCTATGGCAGAAACAGTAGTTACAGGAGGATGTGAACTCTGGAGTGTATGATTACATTATTTACTATCACAGCACAAGGCTCTCATGTCACTGAATGCTGTACTTGTTTGTTTAAAAGCAAACAAATACATCTGTAATCCTTTGAATGGTGCGACTTCTGACTAGCACATAGCTAAAATACTTCATACGTGAAGTCTGAATATCATGGTTAACAAAAATATTGCAGGACACTGCCCTAAGCAAGATGAGTAAAGAATGATAGCTTTGGCTTTTTTCCTGGAGGAGTCATTACTGGAATAGATGTACAGTTAGAGTTCACACCTCTGCAAAACTTTGGTCTTTGTCAAGACTGAGAACTGAAAGCATGTGAACTGCCATGGTAGACTTACTTCTTGACCTGTATCCAAAGAATGGAAGAAAAACCTTACCATACAGGTAAGCAAGCAAGCACTCTTGTTAAATACCTGCCAACTTAAGTTACTATGACGCGGAGGAGCTTCATCAAGACCAATTGTGTTCAGTTCTTCAAAGCTGAAGTTAAGTGTGTAGGGAGCTTGACCAGAAAGACCCGTAAGCTCAGTGTGAGGCAACTCAGTGTTATGCCCAGGACGACGAGTAAGTTCACTATGAGAAATCGCAGTGGTAACGTGCTCAGTTGTTCCACGAGGATCTTCCTGAGCAGCCTGATTTTCTGAATTTCTCATTTCAAGTATCTTAACATAAAAAAAAAAAAAAAAAGACAGTATGATATCATTACATAATAGAAAAAGAAAAAAAAATTCTCTCAAAATTGTTAAATAAGAAATGTACTGAAAATAGGAATAAGTAATTCAGTTTTAAAAGTGTACTTGCATATGTGAGAAAGATCTGTTTACAGACCTAACGCATTCCTTCTTTACTGCAAATCACATTGTAATACTTGAGAATTTTCTTCTATTTACAGACTATTCTTACTACCGTACAGACCCTTAAAAGAATTTATATGCCACAAGCTATTTTCAATAAATTTTTGTAAAACAAAGTGCTAAATTACAGATTTAAGAGCAGAAAACAAATACTTCAGTTTTATAGCCTGAATAAACTTGAATCTAACAATAAACCTCTTCTTGTAATTCTCAGTGTTTTCAAGACTGATTTAGCAATTCAGAGACATACTGTAGTTTTCAGAAAGAAAATTGGCAGTATACTAAAAATACTTAGAGAAAACAGTTCTGAGGGATGCATACCCCTCAACGTAAAACTGTCATTTACTCTCAAATTGTGGGGAGTGAGAGGAGGGAAATTAGGTATATATGTATGCTTCAATAACAGTACTCAATGCAGCTTTCCTGTATCATACAGGTATATATAAGTCAAATACTGTCCATTTATCTCAATAGTCTGATTTTTAGCTTAGTTTCCCTAAGAAATGAAGCTTATGCAATTGTGTGCAGTGCATCTCTAAAAGCCTGGCTGTCCACTCCCTCTCCCAAATAAACTTTGAACTCCCTGACTGAGTTAACAGTGGGGCAGCAGCCTCGAAGAGGATTAAGTTCTGACAATTTCATGAAAACAAGCAGCTGAATGTAAAAAGGGGGGGAAAAAAAGGCCACCCATCCAGGAAAGGCAAACCTTATAAAAAGAGGGAAAAACTTCAGCATCCACAATCAACTAAGAAACAAAATCCATAGGCAACGAGTTGTCAGTTAAAGTGCTCAACACAAAAAGACAAAGTAACAATAAATGCACTCATATTTTAAGATAACTAAGAAATACAATAATAGAGGAAAGGAAAAGTAAGGTTCATAACAAGAACACTAATTTAAGATGACCTGGAATACTGAAGAGAAAGTCTTACCATGCTCCTGAACAGATGCCAGTCACCAAAATTCATATTCATTTCCCTTTTCAGTTCATCAGTGTTGCACTGAGCCAAGACACGGCCATTTATATTTGCCTAAAACAATAAAATTAAATAATATAAATTACCAATACAAGATTTGTGGAGTGAGAAAGCAACAGACTAAAGAGGTAATTGAAGTCAGATATATTGATGGGGTCTACTAGAGAAATTCCCCAAACATCAATCTTAAGTCCAATCCCATATAATAAATTAAAAAAGAATATTTACTAATGATTGCTGACGGACTAGGATACAGCACAGGAAGAACTAGAGTAATGGAAACAGAAAAGGGACAGAGAAAGGCTATGGAATGATTAAGGGCAGGAAGAGTCTATCTTTCATGAAAAACTGAAAATATTTTATTAAACCTATCAAAATGAGGATATGAAAGGCAATGTAGTTGTGTTCTATAAACTGACATAAGGAAACAAGACACTAGTGGTAAAAAGTTTTTATAGACAATAAACTACATTCAGCTGCCTAGATTTCTCAGTTGCAACAGAAATGGACCTCAGATGTCCAAGCCTCTGAAGCTAATCAGATAACTGAGTTCCAAACACCGTCTCATCCCTGGCTTGAGGCATCCAAGACCACGTACTACCTCTGTAAAATTCCCTTCCTGCATAAATACAAGTTTACATCCCTTCCCTCATCAGAAGCACCCTGGGATGGAAACCTAGACATCCAGCTTTTTCTAATCTTACTCATAATTCAGAGATCAACACAGAAGTGCCTAAACTCCATCTAAATCCCAGGAAAGTGAAAATCCCAGATGTTAGGCATGTTTATACAGTACTTAACTCCTTCAAACAGCACCAAATCCAATTCTCCTACTCCTACTACTGTCTATTCACTGATACAGTGTGTAGAGGAAAGTACCTCTGTTGGTAGTAGTTGGATTGGATGAACTACTACATACCAACAGAGGTACTTTCCTCTACGCAATGTATCAGTGAATAGACAAAACGTAAAAGAGAAAACATCTCTTAAAAGGGTAGCTACAAAATGGGAGATCTGAGCTGCAAGCTCTGCTCAGTGTGAGGATCTTGCTGGTTCTGTTCCCATATCCAAGTAGATGGTTTTAATCAAACCAGGAAAAAGACCAGGATGAACCTTTCTCATTCTTCCTGTTCAGACTGGACCACTTGTAGTGAGAAATGCAAGAATATAAATAAGAGGAATCTCTAATTAAGTAATGTGCACATTCTTTTAGGACCCTAGAACCATTAAAGCAATTGGAAATTTTTGCAGCTAGGCCTACCAAGCTGCAATCTGACTTCCTGCTTTCCCCCCCGAGCAACACTGCTGACGGTTCCTATCAAAAACCTGTACATCAACGCTTGAATCAACATTCTCTCTCTGTTTTCTTAAAAGCTATAATAGGTACTGGGACAAAGCAAGCTCATCAAAAACATCAGTGAAACCTCCATATTTTTCCCTCTTCCTACGCATAGAAGGAGAGCACAGAATGGTGAGAAAAGCAATACAGACAGAAATAATTCTGTTTTAATGTGTCAGAGGAAAGAGGAAGTAACAGAAAAATGCCCATTGGCCTTTTCTGAAGCAAACAGAGAGAGGTGGATTATGACAGGAGAGAAATGGAATCTTCTTCACCACTCTCACATACAAAAAAGGAGATGTGCCAATTTCTCAGCGATCTTGCTACCTGGATATAGAACACATTTACAGCACACCTGATCTATCCACACATGGCAATTTTGAAATGATTTTTCATGTTCCTTTTCTCAAAATAAATCAGTCTCATCACCAGCAATCCTTTACATCTCTGAGTCTGATTCTTTTCTTGTAAGAGAGCATTTCCTCTGAGAAATACAAGCTTTTATTAAAAACGTGCCTTGAACTTAGCATGTATGGAAGTTAATGTTTCAATATTCAATGTCAATTTCCAAGAAAATAGGCTTATGTTTAAGTATTAAATACACTAATGAAATTCAACAGATACCTTTCTTATAGTTGCAGAGTACTGAGGTAGCATAGTCTGGTCCAGACCATCTATTTGCTTTAGTTTCTCGCATACAGCTTCCACACTCATTGTGCTCAGAGGCACATGTGCTACTCCTGTGGTCGACCCTGTGCCCACTCCTGCTCCCTATAAGAAGTGAAAAAAAAAAATGCAAGAGCTGTGCAAACACCCAGTACACCCAGAATTTGACAATATACACTAACACAAATCAAACTGTGTTCAACCACATTTTAAAATTAACAGACAGGAATAAGGATGGCCAGGCATTTTTAATTAACATCAGAATATCTATATATTGGGAAGCATTTACTTTACTATTTATATGAAAAACAACACAGCAGCTTGAGTCTTGCCTATGTGAGAAAATACTCTCTTAAATGTTATTTAAGAAGAACAACATAAAAATCAGAACTAAGTAAGGGTTAATAATCTATTTCAAATCCATCTTATTCAAAGTTTTCTACTGATTTTAGTAGCTAGTTTGTTTTTTAAATATCCCAGATGCAATTCTGAATTTATTGTCTTAAAAATTCCTGGTTTAGCTTTAGACAAAGATGATCTACAACAACTCAATTACTTGGTTTCACTGGGTAGTTTTACCAACATTCATCAATTTTTCAGAGGTCCTTTCAGCCATGTTTATGCAAGATCAGCTGGGGGCTGCAAACCACCGCCACAGTAGAGAACTACAGTGAAGCACTGCCACTGCCCTCCAAAACACTGAGAATGTTTCATGTGTCAGCAGCTTTGGCAAGATTCAAGTAGAAATTATTCACAGTTCATATGTGAAACATGAAAGCTGCCCTGATAATGTTGCCAGCTTCTACGCATTTCCAAGGAAGTGTGGAAAGAGAAAACAAAATAATTTACCAGTAAATCAGTATATTAAGACAGTGTGTTCTCAAAAAAAACATTCTTCATGGATAGGAGCTTGTGCATTAAGCAGCGCGAAGTGCAAAGCGCTAAACAATTAAGCTAGTTATTTCAAATTACTAACATCAAAACCAGAACTAGTTTTATCAGCTATGAAATATTTGTACCCATTTCTCCTGGAAGAGAGGGCTGCACTCTCTTTTTTCCTATAGATGAAGTTTTGGTTTCAGCGCTGCAGACCATGCATAGGAATGAAGGTCATTCTGGGAGGCTGCAAAAGAACTTCTAAAGCTTCAGCTGCTCATCACATGAGTAAACCCTGGGATGTAAAAGTTCGTTTTGAATATCCAGAGTTCACTTCATCAAGTTTGACTATATTCCTCAGTCACCAATGAAGATGATTTTCATAGTCCTAATACATTTTTTTCCATTTCTATTTAATTACTTCAAAGCTATTTAGCTTTCAGAATTAGTATAAATTAAGAGATCCAAAGATATTTACCTATGAAAACAAAAAATGTATTATTATGTTGAATAACATTAACCATATCTAAATTGTCTAAACCAGGATTTTAGAAGAATTTATTCAACTATAAATTCCAAGACAGCAATCCAAAAACTCATTCTCTACTACCATTTAACTTGGGAGTTATTTAAAACTAGTTAACTGAGTGTTATCAGAGATGTCCTGCTCTGGGGAGGTAGGCATTTTTCCCACCTAAGCTACTTGGAGATGCAAAGTTTAGATGCCACTACATGTAATTGTCTCCAAATTCTCAGCCAGATATGCTTGAAACGTGCTTAACGCAGGCAAACAGAATCAACTCTGTTCAAAAACACTACAGGAGGTTGGGGAGATTCTAAGCCTAGTAGTCAGCACACTTAGCTGAAGACAGATCTGGGGCTCTAATCCTTATTTTTGTACCATGCACATATTTATACTTGATGCAAATCAGACGCTAAAGAAACACAAGATATATCCCATTTTCTAGGTAAGAACTCTACCTAAAATATTGCATAAAATTTAAGCATTATACTTTCACTAGAATCTAGGCACCTATTTCTTCTGAGGACAAGACAGCTACTTTTCAGATTCTGCAACGTCTCCCTAATTAGGTGCCTGTAATACCTAAACAGTTGTTATATTAGGAGCCTAAAGGAGGAAGTTTAGATCCTTATCAAGCTGAAATTTTTAGCATAGCTAAAATCCTCATCAAATTAAGGTTATAAGCCAACCACCAAACTGACGATGACAGGAAGAAGTTTCATCTATTTACTGCATTCCTCTCTTATGTAAATCTGTATTTTTCCAGTTTTTAAAATCACTTTTTAATTTTTCTTCAGATTACCAAATGTTTTTGTCTATTATTTCCACACACACCCACTACTTGATACTAGTGTAAGTTAGATAATACATCAATAAACACAATTCAATAGTTAATTCAAAAAAAAAAGTTTTTTGAAAGAAAGCTTATCAATTAAAGTAAAATAAACAATTACAGCCAAAATTAGATTACGGCATTGCTAAAGTAAAAGATTCCAAAGCAATGTGTGGAGTTTCAATAGCCTTTGTTCCCTGAATCTATTAAATATAGTACCTGTTGTTAGCTACAAATAAATGTAGAAAAGTTTTAAACACTTAAATAATTTAACAGTTCTGCTTTAAATCAAAATACTTTTTATCAGTCAAAGGCAAGTCATTATTTCTGCATGCATCAGTAGTTAGTTTAGAAACTCTTCTTTCTGTGTATATAAAAGTATATGGAAAAGTGTTAAAATATTTAGACTATTTTTGTTAAAGTGTGAACTGTTTGAAATAGATACATATTAATCCAAATCATTCTTTATAAAAAGAACTGTCTGAAGAATAAGTAATGTAATAGCTTTAGGGATTTCGTCATCATGTAAGTGAATTAAAACTGTAAACTGACACATTTTTCAGCCTTAGTGGTTTTGTTAAGGATGCTTAGAGAACATTAGTCTGAAAAGTATTTGCCATGCAAAAGCTAAAAGCAGCTTGTCAAAACAAACCTCAGGGCTAGTAATGAGCATTAGTTTACAGACAGCCCAGCATGAAGTGCCAGTATGATAGCTTCTGAAATGACTCTGAAATAAGTGAACAATAATTCAATGAAAGTGGCTGTACCTGTCTCTGTTTGTTTAACCCAGACTTACACGGCTTTCAGAAAGGGACAAAACAGAATGAAAAGAAACAACAACTTAAAGCGACACATCAAAATACATTTGAAGATATAGATGACATGCATTAAAGTAAATTTCATCAACAGAGAAAATTAGTGTTAGGACAGAAATGTGCTGTACTAGGATATTTTCATAATGCAATGAAAATTTTAAGATAGACCTTCATAATACACATTTGGTATATGCTATACAAATACTGTTTTCCTATGAACAGCCTACTCTTTTTTGCACTTGTAAGAAAAGCAGAACTCTTGCTGTATTTTATTTGCATAAAAGTTTTGCATTATATTTCTGATGGAAAACCCTGCCTTTAACCTAACATTCTCCTGCCATTTTAAGATTACATTATACCACCAATGTATCTCAAATAACTTCAAAACCTTTATACCTAAGCATGCAAAAAACAGAACTGAAAAGGTACTTCTAAGAGCAAATAACAAGAGTAAATATTAAAAGCATAACAATGCCACAATAAAACACCTGGAAAATTCCCATACCACCAAACCTCAGTCATGCTCAAACTTTAGAAAAGCAATTCAAGTTTCTTAAAGGCTATTTTAGATTTATCTACAGTCCATGCAGTGGGCCATTTTAGTTCTTGTTAGAAAAACACACATTATATCTTAAGGCATTATATATTAAATGCAGTATGAAAAAATGTATTTAAAACAACATGATTATATTGCAATGAGCCGTATCCTAACAAATAATAATTAACAATGCAAACTAAAATGCCCAATTAAATTTATTACAGATAACCACTACTAATGCTAGTTTGACTTCTAACAACTATGAACATATACTGGTAACGCTATAATCCAATGACAAACTTTTTAGAAAAGCACCACAGAAATTTTTACAGCTCCTGTCAGAAATAACCACCTGTATAGCGGTCACCAGAAATGCCTGTTTTGCCTGCACCATGGATGTGCAAAGGCTGGTATCTTAACTCAAACCTACTTTCATTAGTGATTTAAGCTAAGGCCCTGAAATTTGCAATGTACCTCCTTGCTGATGCCACTATACAGATGGCCACGTCCCGCAAAAGTACAGAATGAGCAGGTGGAATCAGAAATTTCAAACTCTAGTCTTGGTCAAAGCTCATTTGTCAAAGCCTCTGCCATTCTGGTATAACACGCTATCTATTCAGATTTTGGAACATAATACAAGACAGTAAATTTGTTGAGAAAAATCATGAAGACTCCAAGGGAAAAATGAAAAATAGACTAGTATTGTAAGAATTAACCTCACGTGGCTCATAGGTCCCTTATGGTATGACAGGTAAGGTCCACAATCATTTACTGGTTTGACATCTATGTTTTGGTTCGTTAAGTAACAAACAGTTACTCTTGTGGAAAGTTAAACACTTTTCCTCAAAAACTATGGTCTGAGACAGAAAAATTCTTATTATCAACAACAAAATTCAAATAAGGAAGGTGACACAAGTCAAATTTTTTTAATATATATACACACACACACACACATATACACACATATATATATGGTGACTGCTCTCAATCTGTTCACAATACATTAGAAAGATCATTTTAAATGAGCCCTATTTTTATACCAGTGTAAACCCACCAACTTTCATTAAGCTAATCTAGATTTACATTGGCTTTACAAGCCTAGTGCTTAGGACTTGAAATTTTAGAACTCAGTCAGCTCTAATGTCAGACTGAAATCAATGGCAGGGGCCTCACTTAGTGAGATCTTACAACATACCCAATACAGTGCTGTCAACTCTTAGCAATGATTAAAAAAAAAGAAAAACCACACACGTTCCTGAAGTTGCTATTGCTCATCCTGTAAGATTTAAACATTCAAAATAAGGATTCTTCTCTATTTCTCTATGCTATGCAGAAGTAATATTGCAGCACTTCTGGCTCCTTACCAGACTTGCGTGACAGACAATTTTGATTCTACATGTTCTTCTCTTCTTTTAAATCATCAAACCAGTTACAGGCCTTGGCATTCATTAACTATTTCATACAGATTTTTAGTTCACTTCATTGCTTTGCATGTATCAATCCACGTATTAAGGGATAAGTAAAAGCTGTATCATGTATAGTGGCAATGATCCATCAAATAAGAGATACCTAAATAGCTGGATAAAATTACTGCACACATCATCTGTGGATAACCGCAGTGCCTTAAATACTAATAGTGTTCCCTTTCACAGAAATTTCAAGAAAGTCTGCAAAAGAAGTGTTTTTAAAGGCAGATGAAACCCTGATGGGGCATCCTAATAGGCATGCAGAATACCCAGTCCTCAATAACAACCTCTTTGTGAACTACCCAAGAGATTTTCAAAGAACCAGGGATGAGACTAAAGACATTTCAGAATATTTCCAGCTTTCCTTACATAAAATACATAAGAATGCCAAAATCACAAAGAATAGTAATTTATTTTTACAATGTGGCTCGACTAATGAAAAGTCAATGATCTTTTATGCTGTACTACATAGATTCACAGTAGTAATTAAAGTAGTAATTAAAGACTAAAAATAACTAATAAAATCTTTCATTATTGATATTTTAACAAAAAAAAAGTTAGTGATTTAACTCTTGCATTTTCTCACACACAGCCAGCATATCATATAACTTAGACACAGAGTTTTACACTTTGAAACAGGAGGCTATGTGTGCTTAAGATACACACTCAGGGCAACAACCAAAAGATCAACCAGTTCCAGGTCTGCTCTGGAACAGATTTCCTCCTTTGCCCTGAGACTCCTATAATCATTCCCCACTTTCCATCCCATCACCCCATTCTCATTCACACACTTGCACATGTGCACATGTCCTTCAACCACCACACCAGCACCTTCTCAAAAGTCCTTACGTTTTCTCCTTGCACTGACAAGCTGCAAAGGGCTGGGAAAGAGATGGGATGCTTAAAAAAGGAACTAAACACAGGGAAGGCATCAGCATCTCCAAAAATATGCTAAAAGAGAACCTTACCCCAAAGTCACCCCTTCACCCAAGGTAGCTAATGACCCAGGAAAGAGAACTTTAGGGCAAATTCACCACTGTGGCACTTGCCTACACATGGTTGCTCAGAGGTTACATGTAGTGAAATGCAGCAGTTCTGGAGTCTGCATGGATTGTTATTGGTTTTTCATTGCACAACAGTGGAAAGACTTTTTTTGCAATAATTTACTAGAAGAAAAAGTAACTGAGGTTAACTAACTACAACTGTTGCCAACAACTATTGGCAGTAAGCTAGTAAGAAAATGATTAAAACCATATTAACCTTTTGCTTTGGTAGTAAATAAAAAAACCTGTATTCACCTTTTGCTTTGGTAGAAATAATAAATAATGATATTCCACTGATTTCCATGGTTACAGTAAAGAAGATGTGTAAAGATACCCATAAAGAAGACATCTTTGTATGAATATTTATGATTATTTTATCAAGTCATGATTATTTAGTCAAGTCATGGAAAAGAAAGATGTTAGCATTTTGACTTAAGAATAAGCTTATGATGTAGAATTTTTTTATCATTATTTTCATGGAAAGTTCTTTATACTTTATTAACTGCAACAGCTTTATGGCACCAACTTTAAAAGTAGGGATCAGGTGAGACAGCTGACTAAAGCAGGAAAAAGATACAGGTCAGCTACTTCATTCTAAAAATCTAAGTAATGAATGACCAGCTGTCATTCTTTATTCCATCTAGCTACCACAATACTCTTTATTGAAAACTCTCCATAGCTACCGAGAAAGGAAAGCAGAAAACTACAGGGGAAAAATATAATACACCATATAAGTGAAATATTAGCTCTTAAATTCACTCACGAACTACATTAGTCTTCAACTACTCTAACTATATGCCCACCAAAGCCATTGATGCAGTGTTAGTGAACTGCAGTTATGATTAATGCAGATTCATTACTGCTGAAAAAGCAATGAGATGCTAAAATTTCCACACCACATGACTGCTCATTTACCATTGAGGGGTCTGTGGGTGAAGCAAGCCCCTCATCAGCATCCTCCTTGATAACATCCTAACAACAACAAAATATTATGGTTTGGGTAAAATGAGTAAAGGCTCAACAAAAATATGAAGTAAACAATGAATGAGAATGGTCTCATAATAATACACAATTCAACGGAAACAATTAAGTGATTAAAAAAGATTTTAAAACCTTTTAATAGCTTTGCTCAATGAATCAATATTCTAGAATTAAACTGAATGACAAATGAGGCTTTTATTTTCTTAGCTTTCTTTAGTTCTTAATTCCATTTGAACAGCAATCTATGTCAATAAAAAACTGTTAAAAGGAATTTTATTATTCTATAGGAACCTAGAAAAGTGTGGTCATTTTTACTTTTTAACAGGTAAATAAAGTTGAATTATAGGTACTTACAAGAAAAAGCTACAATAGATGCATACTTCACTTAAAATGTATTTTGTTTTACTCAGACATTAAAAACATTTAATTGTTTACTCAAGCTTTCCAATTTCTAGTATTCTTTGCAAAATCAAAAGATGCCATTTTACTTTCTCCAGATACGTTAGAGAATTTGTATTACTGTAAAATTTGCACATACATTTACAAGTGGCATTCTTTTTCTCATGCTACTACACTATACCAATTTATTTACTGTACCACAGTTGGCACTGCCATTAAATTAAAATATTTTCCTGCTAATCTTGCATGTTGTACTCCTCTAAACTTGTTACCTGAATGTTATAATTAATTTTCTTCTGTAAATAATTTTTAAGGTTAAAAACAAAATACATTTTACATTACACATTTACTTAAACTATCTATAAAATAGAGCTTCTACTTGTCTAATACTGAATCATCATTAATAAGCTTCATTTTGCATTACTCACTATACTTATTGTCTAGGTTAGTATGTGAATTACCCTTCAAAATACTTACTAGGCCATTGTTCTGATCTCTGGACAAACTCGTTTTTAGTGGTGGACGTGAGATGAGATGAGAACTGCCAGGGTAATACCTTGGCATGTAAAGATATGGGGCAAAGAATGGCTATGGAAAAAAAATGTAACAAAAAAGGGACAAACGATTACACAAATCAAAATGTAATAATAAAATAAAACTTATTTCAACAAAACACATCCTCTAGTCGAGTTTAATAAAGTGAAAATTGCAATTACTAGTAGCTTTCTTTACTTTTTGCACTGAATAGAATTCAACCAGAAGCTCTGAAGTGAGATCTTCAAAATCCCTTAGCAACTGACCCCTTCTAGTGCCCCCAAAACCAATGGGTGCTCTGGCGTTGGTTTTCTGGAAGAGCAGAGTTAAAATGTTTTTGACAGTTACACTATAACATCTGGTCTGAATACGGGAAAAGGATTTACACTTCTGTTAACTCCACTATATCAGAGCTGCTAAACTCAAAACTAGATATTCAGTATAATTTATAAAGCTTCACAATACTGAAGGCAATAGTACAAAAAACGTGTGGTACATAATGGCATTACCAGAACTTCTAGTATTTGTGGTAACCATTCTGGAAGCTTTTTTGCTTCCACAAATATTAGACATAACATTACAGTAGACAATAATTGACCTTTGTTTTGTTGTAAATATGCCGATATATGTTGTTCAAAACAAGCATCACTTTAAATGACAATGTTAATTATCATCAAACATAGGTAGCAGAAACATTTTTCAAAAACGAAATATTTTTTCACCACAAATATCAGTTAACTGTAATTACACTTGATGTAATCAAGTCACTTTTTATTCCTTCTTACAAATGAATTTCATGAAAACAAACACTGTCCGGATTTCCAAAAAGAGTTAAGAGCATATCAGTGTTAAGGGTCCAAGGAGAACTTAGGCCGTCATGCTTAATAAAGTCACTTCTTGAAGACATAAGGTTCTCAAAATTACTAACATACTTCCACCATTTGAACAAAGCCAGTTTCCCTCCATGTGCTACAATAAATTGTGTGCACCTTTCCTGAAATTCACAAAATAACATCAGCTTTACCTGCACTCCTTTTTTATGTCTGAAATGCTATTCACTGGCAACCAAACATGCGTGTGAGTGTGCGTAAATCATGAACCTTACAACTGGTAATGCAGTTTTTAAAAAAGCACAAACTACTTTTCCAATATAGTGGAATTTTGTTTTAATCTATCTGTGAATTTTTGAAGTCTGTAAAATTAATACTTATCTTACTCTAATTTTAAATACTTTCATAAGAATTTTGAGTTAGGTCTTGAAATAAAGATTTTCATTTCCATCCTTATCCATTCTCTTTTGGGACAATGCAATGGAGCAGCAATTACAGAGTCTTTAATCTTCAGGAAAAGCAGAATTAAGGTATTCATTGCTTTTAATTCATTATGCAGTTCTTCAAAAAGATATATACACTTCTTAAAATAAGGGCTGTATTGCAGATTTCTGGTGTTTTTATATATAACATTTCTTAGATTAGATTATCTAGCTATTAAAAAAAAAAAAGAGAGAGAATACTATTTGGCCTGTGTTTCTGCACATGACAAGATTCTGAGGGGTCTACTGCACTGAATTCAGAATCAAGTAAATAATTTTATGACTTGACAGCAAACACCAATCTATGAGGGAGGAGTATAATTTCTTGAAATGCTGGATTTTGTACTTATCAGTAAGAACTAAAAACACGCACAAAAAGAACCCCCCCCCAAAAAAAGACCAAAAAAGTGTAAGTGACCTGTAAGTGACCTGAGAAATAAAGTCCAATTATGCATCAATTACTTGGATAGCATATGCTACAACTTTGATTAATTTACAGAAAAGCTCAAAAGGTCCTAGCTGTCAGAGGTAGTCTTTGCACTCTCTCCAACATGATTATTGCAAAAAGTTGACATGCTCTTCCAACACATGCAGTTACATGATATGTTTTGTAACCATCAGTATAAATGCAGAATTCCACATCACAGATGTTTGGTTGTAGTTTCACATGAACTTTAAACTAACAAAAGCTGTTGCTGGAAAAGAGAAATCACATGCCTACTCCCACTGCTCAGTCTCATCACGTGTTTCATCACTACCCAAGTGTTTTGTCCAACAGAGCAGGAAAAAAATCCATTTAAAAACACTTTTTTTTTTTTCCTGGCAAGAGTAGTCTTACTGTAGATTACTTGCCCAACCTGATTTATTGTGGGGCCATGTAACGCCTTTGGCTGCCACAAAACAGCAGGATGGTTTTCTCAACTGTGGTGGGGGCATATGCAGATCAAAGTTCTCAGGCCTAAATCTCCTTTCATTTTCTGCAACTTTCTCTAGCCTGAGTTATTTCAATAGTGTCTCGAGGACCAAGTAATGATGATCTTATCACAGCAGCAGCAAATTACCTCTACTAAAACCTGCTTTTTAAAAAATAGGTAAGGGAACAAATACCTAACCTTTGCCTTACATTTATTGGTTAGTAGAGGATGATTCCAAAAATTCACTGAATTAAATTTATTTCACTGTGATAAGGCACAGAATCTGTGGTATTTTCTGGAAACAAAACATTCTTTTTTCAAAAAAGTTCATGTTATTTTTTTAAATAATGAAATGCCTCAGTTTTCCACTAATAGCTCCTCCAGCCACAATAAACCATGTGGAAAACCCACAAGCATGAGATGCTTAATGATCATACTGCATTGAAGTGCCTCGTCCTCCTCACTGCAAAGACTATCTGCTGAAACACATAGCAAGCACCTGTTTGCTGGTTGCTAGTCATCAACCTACAAAGCAGTGAAAAAAATTTGTCCAATAAGGCAATTACCCCACAATTCTTTCATGATTTCTAATTACGTCTTGCAACAGCTTCAGCTACTCCACTGCTTCCCACCTGTAGAATTAATTCTGCATTATAGGCTTAAATTCTGCAGTCTCAACTTTCATTCAAAGTATGGTAACAGAGATTCCATGAAAACAGGAGATAAATACAAATGCATGTGGGGCATAAACCAGTGTAGAGCTGTTTTCCAAGTTCGTAGATAGCCTAAAAATGCATGATCACGGTGTTTGCTGTTTTTCCAAGATACACAGGATTTGCTGCTCTGCTGCATAACAAGCCTTCACATACTATAATTTCTAGTTCTTACCCTGCAAAATCCTGATTAGACTGACTTTCCCCATAAGACATATATGATCTCCACAACGGTCTGTGATAACCATGAATTTGGGAAGCTGAACTGAAATCCAGCTTGTAGCCAGAAAACTAGGTAGACAGTGGTAAAATGTACACCTCTCCCCTAGTCCAATACAGAGAGCCAGATGAGAGCCAAAGTGCCAAGTAGAAGAGCATTTAAATTGGACTATAAGCTTTCCTTTACAGTTGTACATAGGAGAATGGGGCTTTAAATAAAAAAATAGATTATGTGACTGGAAGTTCAAATTCCATAGTGTAGGAACCCCTGAAGAACAAAGCAGAAATATACATAATAATTAAAAAAAAAAAAAAAAAGAACCTGAGTGTTCTTTCCAATCACCCAATAGCTTTTCTTTTAAGCACAAATAAGTGCTTAAAGACAATAGAATAAGAACAATTTTAATGGCCAGAATTAGGCAAATGTATCCTATCCCAGCTTAGGGCTTTTTACCATAAAATTCAGGAATGTCCACAACAGCATTTGAACTCATTGTGTTGTGTAATACAAGTGTCCAAGACCTCTCCCAGAACCTTACGCTACACTGTTGGGGAGAGCCTAATCTTTTATTACAGTTGTTCTTTTTTAAAATGCCATTCTTAAAAAAAAAAAAAAAAAACCTTGAGAAGTAAAAATGTGATTGAAAATGCTGAAGGAATTTGGAGTGGGCACTGCTAGTACCAGCCTCTCAGTCTAAAATTTCTGCTATTATAAAGTTCTCATCATTTATCTCAGTGTTCACGACAGTACTTTTATAACTCCACAGAGAAATGGAATGAATATAGCTCTCTGTCTATATTTGAAAGCGTGAAACAGATTAAAAACAATTATACCTTAGAAGAGTGGTACAAAGTTCCACAGAGAAAGGCCAAAATAGAAACATTTTAGTCCTCAGCAGGAAAAAAAGGAAAAAGTTTGTATGCATATATGCATATCTGTGGACATAAGTAATACAAATGAACAAATAAGCTGATAGTAAGAATAGTTTATGACTCACCAATAATTGTTTTTGTACTGCTTATAAGGGCCAGAAAAATATAAGTTTCAAGTGTATACTACCACATACTCTAAGCCTTGTCATGTACAGTAACACAGGCACAAAAACAGCACTTCCAATTAAATACCCACAAGTTTGATTTAGTATAGGCATAAAGATTCATATGACAAGTTTTTATCAGCATTGTACTACTTCAAAGAACAAAGCAAGTTATTTTCAGCAAAACATAATACTGTCACCGAATTGAGCAAATATAAAAATAATTTTAGAAAAGGTAACTTTAAAGGTTCTGTGCTAAATGTATAATTTTTTGTCCAGATTAATGAACACTGATTTAGTAATAACTCAATTTTCATTACAGTTTTTTCGCTTGCTTTTAAGATTAACCTCTTGTCAAATCTCACTGTTTAAAGCCATTTTTTGTATACTTTTGTAGACTATGACTTATATCAGCTTTCTGAACACTTTCTTTTTGACAGTATTCTAGAAAAATGTAAAAGTTAAGTTTAAAAAAGACTGGATACATTCTACAAAAATAGAAAGTTACAGTTTACCTGGGGCATGTGCTGAAATTTTAAACAACTGTAAGAATACTGTCAACAGTTTAACCGATGAAATTTTGTGCTTAGCTGTAATTACCAGATGCTGATTAGCATTATAAATTTTGATGTAAAACATACCTAAAAAGGCATTCTTATTAACTGTATCCTCATCTAATAAACAAACTCACAGTTATAACTTTGACAAATTGAACCAATGCTAAAAATAGTTTATCTAATATTGTTTAAACTCAATCCCACTATACAGTAAACCATTAATTCAATTTTAAAGTGAACCATGCCTAGAACTATGTTTTCTGAGGCCCACAAATAACTGCATAAAAAAAATCAAAAAAATGTATAGTTTATGCAATCTATGTTGTTTCCTTTAAACTAGTCCAACACTGTTTGGTGGAAAGGATTAACTCAATAGAATAACTCAAAGAAAGAGACAAAACAGAAGACATGTCTAGATACACTGTGTTGATGTAGCTCCCCACTTCTGTATGTTTTAACTTGTTTTATGTGACTAACAGAAAGACAGGCTTCTGAGCAACTCTATGTGAGCGATGGTGCAAAGCTTACCACAGAAAAATTTAAGAAAACTTGTTGTCTCAGCATTTAATATTGTCTCAAACAGATCATTTTTCCCCCCTGTGTAATTCATACTTCTGATGCAATGTATCACATATCTCTACATAAGACTACAGCAAGGGATAATCATTATTTTGAAATTTACCAACTTTTGGTCTTTTTTTTCTAAATATAATTTGTATGGCTTTTTTAATATTTTATAGATGACATTTGAGATATTACAAGATTAAATAATAAGAATGTGAATTAATACTCAAATATTCACCCGATTGTAGAATGGATGCTGAGGTCCTGTCATACCACTATAGTAACTGCTATGAGGTTGCGGTGATAAAACTCCATTATTGAAAGGTCCATTAAAAGAGGTTGTTGAAGAGCAAGCTGAAGAAGGCTGGCTGAACAGAGATGTTCCTCTAGCAGGGGCCTCATGTAGAGGCAATGTGGGATAAGGAAGTCCTCCAATATTTATTTGATCTCTTGCAGCACGAACATCTGAAAAATACAAAGGTTAAAAAAAAATGTTACCATCAAATGCTTGAAACAGTTTTGACTTGTTTGCCAATTCATTACAGTACCTTTTTGTGTATTTAATTCTAAGAAGAAGGCCATATGTCACTTCCAACTGCTTAGCTGTTCTTTCTTGAGCATTACATCTACACGGCCATCTTTAGAAGCATTGGGACAAATCATTGCATAAATTTACATTAAACATTAAACTCCTCTAAATGTTCTCTCTCAGGAGATAGTATAAAGCTTTGGAAAAGTCTTACAACAGAGGTAATGAGAACAAAAAAATGTAAATTTTTGCAAGACCAAAGTTTAATAAGTGTTTTGCAATGATTCAGAACATCCCCTTCAATAGCCTTATGATAGTAAAACTATGATACATCAAGCTTTTAAAATGGCTGAAGACTGTGGAAGGCTCATTTGTAGCGATTTATTCTCCAGAATTAGACCTGAAAATAATCAGTACGCTTTGATCATAAAACTGAGTTCTGCTGTGATGTTGTTCTTAGCAACTTTCTGCATTATGTTTTTCATTTTACAGCAAATTCCTCTAATAACCTATATGAAAGTCAAACCAGGAGAAGGAACAATAAAATACCCTGACCTCTTCCCCAAAAGATGAAGGAGATGGTAAATACATAGGTCCAAAAGCACGCCAAAACTAAACAGCTCTATCACAATTAGAAGAGTCCCACTGTAGTAACAGTGAAACTGTATGATAGCACTTGACACTACAATTCACTCAGAAAACCCAGTGTTATTGGACTGATTGGACAAGACCCAGTGTATTACCACTCTGGATCTAAGAAAGGATAGTCACAAGTCCCAAACCAAATGGGAGGAGTTATGGGAACACATCATGCCAAGTATGGTTCTGATGGTAAGAATGTCTGATGTGGTATTCGGACATGCACTGTTTATAAACAGATTAACGAGACAGCTTGTGAACAAAGTTAGGCTGTCCCAAATACACCTGTAGCAGCTATTAAATGCAGAGAAGGAAGTATAAAAAAACATATATTTATTAATTTGAATTGTTGATCTGAATGCAGATCCCACCTAAAGCACTGACAGTCATATGAAAGACTCAAAGGAATCCTATTTTAAATTTAAGATTCTATTTTTCTTCAAAGCTGCAGGAACCCTAAACAGGTAGAAACGTTAGCATGCCTTAGCCTTACTCCAGACCCAAAAGCAATTCCAGGCAAATAAGGCGAATAAGACCAGGCAAACAGTGCCATACTGTGGGTCACATCAATCCAGAGCAGCAGTCAACAGTGACAACATTTAATGTTGAGCAGAGTGTTTTTGCAGAACAGAACACATCTGAACCTGACATCAATTTTTGAGACTACAAATGAAGAACACTTTGTCCTAGGAGCAATTTCAGTACCATATTAAAGCAACCTATAAAGTACCTAAGAGGTAACAGCTACAAAGGCATCTAGTGGGAGATACATCAAATAGATGTTTCATTTTGTTTCACTGACTCCAGTCCTAAATCATCTCATTGATCATTTGATGCTATTCAAAATTCTTAGCAACGACCCAGAAGTAAACTTGCATCTCTACTAATAAAATCACTGTGTGATTCAAAGACAGCACTTGTACAGAAAAAGTAGAGTTGTACTCATTTCAAGTAAAATGTGTTTTAATGAATCACATGGCAAAATTAAATATTTTTGCGAACAGTAATTCAGGCCATAACAGTGGAATGCCTGAAGCATTTATCTCAAAGCTTGAGACTGAACAAAATGTAATGGTAAAAGGAGATATTTGATAATGAAAGATGTTTGATAAATTCTAATGAAATTTTTGGCTGTATAAGCATAAAAGTATTTGGGTAGCAACAGGAGAAGATTTAGCTCTGCTCCACTTTCTGAAGTAGATGTTAAACTGGAAAGGTTACAGAAGTGAAACAAAACATTCTGGGGCAGAAGGAAATGTATTTTAGTGAGAAACATGAAAAGCTAAGTCTGTTCAAATTATACAAAAAGTATAATGCATGAATCATCACAAGTAGTAACACCAGCTATTTAAAGGGCTCTTAAATCTAGCAGAGACAAAATATAAGAACCTAGGGAAAAAAACTGAAACCTAATAATTGTGTTTTTTTTTTTAACCAGTGTGGGGACTAAAATAAACCAACAAAAAGTATTGGTTTTCCCCATCTGCTAAAGCAGTCTTCAAATCGAAAATAGAGGATTGCCCCCTCGAAAATAGATGCTTTAGTCTACTATTGATTTGGCCTCTACAGCAAAGCTACTCAGTGAAACTGACTGGCCTGTTACTGAAGTTAAATCAAATGATCGGAAGGTCCCTTCTGGCTTCAAGCATACGAACTGATGAAGAAATCAGGATTCTGTACAACATGCTAAGTAGCTCTACCTAAAACAAAAAGAAATAATACAATCTGACATTTTCCATTTATTTAAAAATATACCCACCTGCAATGATTTCTCGTAGCTTGGGATCTAAATTTACAGTACATGGCAAAAAGGTTTTTACATCACGTGCTATTAGAACAGGCGTTCGCGAAGATAAAAATACTTCAAAGTTCCGTATGTCTCCATCAATTTCCAGTAGAGGTTCAACATCTTTCGTTGTAGGAATATTCTTTGAAATTCTGAAAAAATAAGTGATCAGATAAGTCTCAAATAAACCACATTTACCAGAGTATGACTTCCATTTGCAAAGTGATGTTCTATGGAAAAAGACAATCCAATAAAGTTGCATCCATTCTACCTGTTTTCTGGAAAATAAAGAGAATGTGTGAAAATTTGCACTGTCTGCAGAAAGAACAATTTAACTTTTTCAAAAATGAAAAGACACAGACTTCCAAGTAATCCTGTCTAATTGCATGCTTCAGAGAAATCTCAAAGAAACCATATGGAAAATTAAAATCAGATCAGGAATTTATAGATTGGTAGCATCAAATTCAAAGTAAGGGGAAGTAACCATGTTTAAACATTAACCTCAAAGATTCATTCTAATTCTGGTACCCAATTCAGAAATTCCATGCTTAAAAAAATAGTTTTTAAACTAGTATTTCTTGCAACAACAATGCTCAGGCATCTTAGACATGGATCAGAACCCAAATGCACAAGATTTCATGGTAAAATACATGGAAAAAGTGTCTGCTTTCAAGCAGTTTATCTTCTAAGACAAGAAGCAACACACATACAGGCACACCTCGTTTTATCGTGCTTTGCTTTATTGCGCTTCGCAGATATTGCCTTTTATTTTATTTTATTTTATTATTTATTTATTTATTTTTACAAATTGAAGGTTTGTGGCAACCCTGCATTGAACAAGTCTATCGGCGCCATTTTTCCAACAGCATGTGCTCACTTCATGTCTCTGTGTCACATTTTGGTAATTCTTGCAACAGTTCAAACTTTTTCATTATTATTTTATGGTGATCTGTGATCAGTGATCTTTGATGTTACTACTGTAATTGTTTTGGAGTGCCACAGACTGTACCCATATAAGACGGTGAACTTAACTGGTAAATGTTGTGTGTGTTGTGACTGCTCCATTGACCGGCCGTTCCCTCATCTCTCTCCCTCTCCTCGGGCATCCCTATTCCCTGAGACACAATAAGATTGAAATTAGGGCAACTAGTAACCCTACAGTGACCTCTAAATGTTTGAGTGGAGTCACACATCTCTCACTTTAATCAAAAGCTAGAAATGATGAAGCTTAGCGAGGAAGGCACATCGAGAGCCAAGAGAGGCCAACAGCTGGGCCCCTTGTGCCAAACAGCCAAGTTGTGAATGCAAAGGAAAAGTTCTGGAAGGAAATTCAAAGTGCTACTCCAGTGAACACACGCATGATAAGAAAGCAAAACAGCCCTATTGCTGATATGGAGAAAGTTTTAGTGGCCTGGATAGAAGATCAAACCAGCCACAACATTCCCTTAAGCCAAAGCCGAATCCAGAGCAAGGCTCTAACTCTCTTCAATTCTGTGAAGGCTGAGAGAGGCGAGGAAGCTGCAGAAGAAAAGTTTGAAGCTGGCAGAGGTTGGTTCAGGAGGTTTAAGGAAAGAAGCCGTCTCCATAACATAAAAGTGTAAGGCGAAGCAGCAAGTGCTGATGTAGAAGCTGCAGCAAGTTATCCAGAGATCTAGCTAAGAGAACTGATGAAGGTGGCTACACTAAACACAGATTTTCAATGTAGACGAAACTGCCTTCTATTGGAAGAAGATGCCATCTAGGACTTTCATAGCTAGAGAAGTCAATGCCTGGCTTCAAAGCTTCAAAGGACAGGCTGACTCTCTTGTTAAGGGCTAATGCAGCTGGTGACTTTAAGTTGAAGCCAATGCTCACTTACCATTCCAAAAATCCTAGGGCCCTTAAGAATTATGCTCAATCTACTCTGCCTGTGCTCTATAAATGGAACAACAAAGCCTGGATGACAGCACATCTGTTTACAACATGGTTTACTGAATATTAAGCCCACTGTTGAGACCTGCTGCTCAGAAAAAAAAGATTCCTTTCAAAATATTACTGCTCATTGACAATGCACCTGGTCACCTAAGAGCTCTGATGGAGATGTACAATGAGATTAATGTTGTTTTCATGCCTACTAACAACATCCATTCTGCAGCCCATGGATCAAGGAGTCATTTTGAGTTTCACGTCTTATTATTTAAGAAATACCTTTCGTAAGGCTGTAGCTGCCATAGATAGTGATTCCTCTGATGGTTCTGAGCAAAGTAAGTTAAAAACCTTCTGGAAAGGTTTCACTATTCTAGATGCCATTAAGAACATTCATGATTCATGGGAGGAGGTCAAAATATCAACATTAACAGGAGTTTGGAAAAAGTTGATTCCAACCCTCATGGATGACTTGGAGTGGTTCAAGACTTCAGTGGAGGAAGTAACTGCAGATGTGGTGGAAATAGCAAGAGAATTACAATTAGAAGTGGAATTAGATGTGACTGAATTGCTGCAATCTCGTGATAAAACTTTAATGGATGAGGAGTTGCTTCTTATGGATGAGCAAAGAAAGTGGTTTCTTGAGATGGAATCTACTCCTGGTGAAGATGCTGTGAACATTGTTGAAATGACAACAAAGGATTTAGAAGATTACATAAACTTAGTTGATAAAGCAGCAGCAGGGTTTGAGAGGACTGACTCCAATTTTGAAAGAAGTTCTATTGTGGGTAAAATGCTATCAAACAGCATTGCATGCTACAGAGAAATCCTTCATGAAAGGAAGAGTCAACGATGAGGCAAACTTCATTGCTGTCTTATTTTAAGAAATTGCCACAGCCACCCCAGCCTTCAGCAACCACCACCCTGATCAGTCAGCAGCCATCAACATCAAGGCAAGACCCTCCATCAGCAAAAAGATTACAACTTACTGAAGGCTCAGATAATGGTTAGCATTTTTTAAGCAATAAAGTATTTTTTAATTAAGGTATGAACAGTGGGTTTTTTCAGACATAATGCTGTTGCATACTTAACAGATTACAGTATAGTGTAAACATAACTTTTATATGCACTGGGAAACCAAAAAATTTGTGCGACTCGCTTTATTGTAATATCCACTTTATTGCGGTGGTCTGGAACCAAACCCACAATATCTCCCAGGTATGCCTGTACAGAGAATGACAAAATGATGAGACAATCAGTATGATGAACAGTTGATGCATTATGACTACTGTCAAGCAATATGGTATTTTTTGTAAGCACTAGTGTAAAGGAGAGTTTTATGGAGAAACAAGGAGAGGGATTAAAGGTTAGCTTTGCAGAAGTTTATGGAAAGCTCCTACCAAATCTAAACAAGCAATGGCAGCTAACATCATGAGTCAAGTGAGTGAACCTATCTCATTTGATATTTCACCTCATAGTATCATGACTGGTATCTGGTCTCATAGCAAATAAGAAATGATAATCTAAACGGATTATTATTAAAATGAAGAAAAGTTTCTCACAGCTGGTATAATAAAAGTGGAAACTGCCAGTGAAAGAATACACTGAGAAAGGCTGACATGGTTATTGAAATGACTAGAAAGTCATGGTGACAGCATATTACACAGATACTAGTGAGGTAACCACTATGTATTTAAAGTAAATATAGAAAAAAGTTATGAATATAAATATACACATACATATACATACAATATGAATGATGAACCTCACTAATTAATGGCTTTTCCCAATGTTGTATTAAGATCACAACTCCATGAGAAGGGATGGCTTAAAAATTTCACTCTCGTGCACCTGTCCATTTCTGTTGCTCATCATTGATATTGACTTGTAGACTGCTCTGTGAGCTGCTTTAACTTGCTAACACCACGCAGAAGTTAACATCGCAAACAGAGAGGGAAAAGTTTTCTCTGTTTTCTGAACAGTTAAGGCAGCTAAGGCAATTGCCAACGCTGTCCTCAGGGAAAAAGAGAGGAAGGACTGAAATGCATTGAAGGGAGTATGAAAGAGGAAGGAGGAATAGGGATGGAAAGGGAAGAACACAACATTAGATATGTTCAGTAACCTATCAAATTGCAGTCAAGACTCTCTTACATTAAAAAGACACATACTTGTGTGTCTAAGAAAATAAACCATGGCAGGGTTTTTTTTTTCAAATTCTGGTCATAACTGATTTGTATTTTTAATGTGGCTAATGAGGTTGGTCTAGCATTAGCTGAATGAGCTTATTTTCACAATTCATTAGCTTAAAAGCGCTAATATTATTTCATTTTTTTTATCTCCATAAAAACTAGAATTTTACATACCATGGATTATTCCAGACACAACATCAGATTTACACAGTATTTAGTATTTATTATTAAGAGATACAAAAAGAACTGAGGATTAAAACTAAACATTTGAGGTAAGTGCAACTCTTTTACAATAAAAATGTATTTCAAGTATGTTCTAATCTTTCAAACTTCTACACTGTACTAAAAGCAGCATTAACATATTCCTATAAATTTTACCTGACTTTAAAGAAAGTAATGGAATGGACTCAGTACCTAACAAATGGAGACTACTGCCATACCATATTGTTATAAGTAGTATCTACAAATAACTTTATGCACATTTCCCTATGCTGGAGAAGTAACAAACCCAAGGCATAAAATTAGGTGCAGCCTATTCTAACTAAAGTTCTGATCCTGCAAAACACTATAAACTGCATTAAATCTTTTGGATAGTAGTAGGATTATTCACTGAAGGAAAGTTCAACACAAGGAAAGAAAAGGCTTCACGGGCTTCAGCCTTGAGAGAATAAAAGGTGGTGTTTCTTTAGTAAGAGAAACTTAAGACTCAGGAAGTGGGTTACAATTTCAAAGAATGAAAACAGTTCATTCTCCAATAGTGTTAAGAAAAAAAAACACTACCAATAGGAGCTAACAGTGATCTTCACCTCGAGGAGTGAATCATAAAAAGATAAAAGAGAAATCTAATAAAACTTGTATATTCAACAAAATCTGAGAACTGTCTACTCTACACTAATTTTTAACTACTAACTTAGGTTCTTCCGTTTTGCCTTACATACAACTACAACGAATCTGATCAGAAGCCTATGGATGTCTTTAATCAAACATCATAAATTAAAAAAACCCTCTAATGGACATGTTAGTTATGCATATTTACTTTGGTATTCTAGACATGAAGGTTTAAACTGGCAAAATGAAAACTAAGTCAGGGACTGAAGAGTTAAAGAGCAGCCTACTTCAACATTTAAATCTACAAAATAAAATGCCAAAAGAAAATGTGACATAGATTTAAATAAAACACACAGCTGATGAATCACATGAAACAAATTAGCTTCATTTTAATGCCAGTTCTGCTTAAGCCTGAATGTGAACAGTGTTCTGAATATGATGAACAATACTACTGTTCAGAAGCCAATAGCTCACTGCTGGTTTACACATTGAAGCCTGTATTCTAACCTCCTGAGCTCAATGCCTTAAACTATGTTGCTGAATGAAATATTTATGTAAATGATAATTTTCTGGCAAGGAGCCACAAAAATCATATGTGCTTGTGCTTCAGATTAAAAAAATAAATAAAAAAAAAGAAGAAACAAAAGAGAAAAGGTTAGTATGTAAAGCAGTTTAGGAGCTACTTTTTCTAAAATATTATGAATACCCTGTTCTTACTTGGGGTTGGTTTTTTCTCAGGCAGAAAATTACTCTTTAAATCACAATCATCAAAAACTGTCAGTGTTACAGTGTCTGTTTCCATGAGAAACTATTTGTATTTAAAAGGAATGGGTCCAGAACAGAACCTTACAGTGACAGAATAGAATCTTAAAAATTTCATTCCATTATTCATCATGCATTCTTTCCATAAGCAGCTAAAATTAAAAAATGATTTCTGTGTGACTTAAGTTATACTCCAACATTGATGAATTATTTCTGGCTTTTTCTTTTTTCCTCATATTTAGATGGAACTGCCTGTGTTTCAGTTTGTGCCTGTTGCCTTGTGTCCTATCACTGGGCACCACTGAAAAGAGTCTGGCCCCATCCTCTTGACATCCTTCCTTCAGATACTTATACACATTGATAAGATCCCCTCTTAACCTTCTCTTCTCCAGGCTGAACAGGCCCAGCTCTCTCAGCCTTTCCTCAGAGGAGAGATGCTCCAGTCCCTCCATCATCTTCATAGCCTTTCACTGGACTCTCTCCAGGCATGTCTCTCTTGTATTGGGGAGCCCAGAACTGGACGCAGTACTCCAGATGTGGCCTCAGCAGGGCTGAGTAGAGGGGGAGGATCACCTCCCTCCACTTGCTGGCAACACTCTTCCTAATGCACAGCAGGATACCATTGGCCTTCTGGGCCACAAGGGCACATTGCTGCCTCATGCTTAACTTGGTGTCCACCAGGACTCCCAGGTCCTTCTCCGCAGAGCTGCTTTCCAGCAGGTCAGTCCCCAGCCTGTCCTGGTGCCTGGGGTTATTCCTCCCCAGGTGCAGGACCCTGCACTTCCCTTTGTTGAACTTCATGAGGTTCCTCTCTGCCCAGCTCTCCAGCCTGTCCAGGTCTCTCTGAATGGCAGCACAGCCCTTTGGTGTATTGGGCACTCCTCCCAGTTTGGTATCATCAGCAAACTTGGAGGCTGAGGGTGCACTCTGTGCCTTCATCCAGGTCATTGATGAAGAAGTTGAACAGACTTGGACCTAGTATTGATCCTGGGGAACACTGCTAGCTACAGGCCTCCAGCTAGACTCTGCACCGCTGATCACAACCCTCTGAGCTCTGCCATTCAGCTAGTTCTCAATCCACCTCACTGTCTGCTCATCCAGCCCACGCTTCCTGAGCTTGTCTATGAGGATGTTATGGGAGACAGTGTCAAAAGCCTTACTGAAGTCAAGGTAGACAACATCCACTGCTCTCCCCTCATCTACCCAGCCAGTCATTCCATCATAGAAGGCTATCAGATTGGTTAAGCATGATTTCCCCTTGGTGAATCCATGTTGACTACTCCTCATCACCTTCTTTTCCTCCACATGCTCAGAGATGACATCCAGGATGAGCTGTTCCATCACCTTTCCAGGGATGGAGGTGACTGATTTGACCTCCTGACATGACCGTGAACCTGCCTCGTGGCTACAGACTTGCCTGGCAAGTGCTGGGCTGTTTACTGACCCTGCAATTGAACCTGCTCTGCTCTTCTTGTTTGGGTAGCGTGGGACTTGTTCATGGGGACAATGCCCTGCCTGCCTTGCTATCACCCTCTGCTCTCACCTTGCCTTTTGCCTTGTGGAGCAGCCTACCCTTGCTGCGCCCCAACAGGTTGAAGGTTGACTTTTCTATCAGTTCTCAGGCTCTAAAGGGCCATTCTCCCTGCTCTTCCAAATCTCTTCCTGAAGGAGGAAACAAAGAAATTCTACGAGTTAGTCTTTGCATACCTAGAGCTCTTACTTTCTCACGTGTTTTACAGCAGCAAGTAACTATGGGGACAAGAGTCATTTAACTTTTGAATTCCATAGAAAACAGGCTTAATTAATAACATTAAATAATTTAATAATAATTAGAGCAACAAAAGGCATAAGTTGTCATGTTTTATCTATCATATTTAAAATTTTCTCTCAATACAGTTTAAAACAAAAATGTAACTTTAAACAATGAAATAATTTTGTATTAAAAATGATACAAAAACTTTTTTTGAACATCGATGCTTAGAAACAGGAAACTGGAAAATTTGGACTACAGTATTCTGCAGTGTAATAAAAATTTTTGATGCTTAGCAACCTGATAATGAGGCATCTGATCTTCAATATCTGGTAATATGATATCAATAACAATGTTTTGCTGTAAGTTATTTACCCTATCCCTCTAATACCTGCACAGAATAATTGCAAATAGTGCATCTGCATGCATAAGGGTGTATTTCTTCCTGATTAAAAACTCTGACAAAAAACACTTCAGAAAATTTACAGCACTATCAATGTATCAAAAATACTGCTGTAAATATTTTTCCAAGCTGAAGTTTGTAGCAAGCAGTTTGGATACTCAAAAAGAATGTTTGCTCATAGATACACATTTGCATAAAACAGAAAGAAAAAGCCATCACGCACTCAATACTAAAAAATAAAATGAATCAATGTTTCGTCTTAATAAAGACAAGAAAAAGCAAAGCTATGGTTTGATATAGCTATCTCAACGAAAGTTATAAACCCCACAATGCATATTAAATAGTACAGAAACTTCACTGAACAGATGCAATAGCTATTTAAAAACTCCTCCTATTACAGTAGGTATCAGGAGATCTCTCTTTGCAAAACTGGCTCTAACCAATCCAAGTAACAGTAGATAAAACACCCCTTCTCAGTGTTGCGACTTTTGATCATTTTGGAAAGAAAAAGCATTTTGATCCTTAGATTGATGTTTATTAAACCAGTCTCCCATACGCAATATCATGCTCTGCCACTAAGCCATTTTATAAAAATTGATAATTTGACTTTCTAGGATATTCCCTACACCAGCACTCATTATCATTAAAAAAAAGTGTTAATACAGTTACAAATGCCTGGATTCACTCACAGCTTTACAGTGGCATTTGAATTAAGGCAAAAGAATTAGAAAAAGAAACATTCATTATACAGAAGAAAAAGTGGCAAAATGGAGTAGCATGAAAGAATCTAAAGACAGCTAAACACTGATCTGTAATCAAAAAAGTAATTACGTCTCATAACTGGTAAGTCCAACAAGATCACTCACACAAGTAAAATACAGATAGAACACCAGAATACTTTATTAGTCTGTTTCTGATATTTACATCATTGAATGTCAGTTACAAAGTAATATGACTGGATGCAGGGATTCTTTCAGTCAATACCTTCAGCTGCAGGACCACAGAAATTCAATAAATACTTGCAGGTCTTATAGCAATTAGATATCACCACGGTCCACCCTAGTCTCCCCTAGAAGATACTATTCCAGGGCTGTAACATCAGGGCATACAGTTAAACCTCAGGACCAGACTAAAGGGCAGCCCTCCTCCATATGTCCCTGGCAAAAACCTTGTTCACAAAAGCCCAAGTTCCATTTCCCAGAATAAGCTGTACACCAATCTGTCAATCTGTTATAAATCCTATCCAGAAATGGAGAGCAAAAAAATAAACTTGCTATACGACATTAACTTTTATAGGTTAATAACCAAAGGAAAGTCAACCAGGACCAAAGAAATTTTACTTCCTTTACACAGTTCATCATCTGGACTACCTAATCTGTTCCTTCACCTTGCCCTTCTGAAGCAGCCTCCTATGACAGAACTGACCTACTGAGGCAAATTTATTGTATGGGTATCTGAACAAGTCATTGAAAGGAATACTAGAGCATCAACTTCAACAGCACCTGATACCCCATGTTACTGCTCACTTGGTATGCTTTTACACCAGAGTAAGAGGCAAGTATTTTCAGAATATGAAGCAAGTATTTTGTCTCCTCTTTTTTTCTTGACAAAGATGTCCAGCAGACACAGAAGGCAATGTATTATCCCCAATTTTATTTGGCAACTTTACTGATTCCTAAAAAGTACAGAAGTCATATGAATCAACTTAAACAGGTCAAGAATAAAAGTTTTGTTCTGGAAATTTTGTTTATGGAGTTGCTAAAATTAAGACTGCTGTACTGTGTCCTAAACTAGTTTCAATCAGCAAAGTTTGGAAGGGATTAAACTATATACATTACCATTTTGGAGATATGTCATTAATACACATTAACTCTATTTTAAGCATTTAAAGACTTATCTGGGGAGTGATTTAGAAATATGAATTATTACCCCAAGATGAATAAGAGAACCATATAAAAAAAGTTAAAAGCACTCAGAACTTCCTCTGCCTTGCTCTAATTAGCTGTTTGCTCCAATCCTTTTTCTCTCCCTAGTATCTTTTCATCTGAACTTCCTGTTTATTTGCCATGTCCTCTGGTACTTTCTTCTCTTTTAAGCCTTGCCTCACATAGATCTATTTAGACAGTAAACAGTTTGGGAAGGAATAACCTACTACTAAATTGTCTATTAACATCAAGACCCCATGATTAGCACAACAATAAAGAACATGGTAACTTTACCTGCCCTGCTTTTTAAATAATACACAGTAAAACTGAAAAACAAAACAGGTTAAATATTCAGAAGTAATGCCTTACTGTGAGGTCTACAAGAATATTAAATTGCCTATTTAAAGAAAGTTATTTATTTAAAACTAGCCTAGCAAAGGATTATTGCAAAGAATATTATCAGAGTGATGAATGAGGGACCTTCCATAGCTTTTTCATCTTTAATTTCTATAATCATTAAAAAGCTACATTTCCTAAATTAACACATCAGTAGATTTTATACAACCTGCAAATCCCTCAAAAGTCAATTTTACCCTTTTTATTAAGAGGTATTTAAACAGTGTCAAAATTGGAATTAACGTGACAACCCTTCAGAAAAGTTATATTTCAAATGATCTTGCTCAGTTTTAACATTGCTAGAGATTTGCTGAAAACATGTAAAACAATTTTTAGAAAGAATAATTTAATAGATACTTGTCTAAAACACTGTAATGGAAAAGTAGACAGATAATGCTTATCTTCAGGTTTTATTTTATTCTTTTTCTTCTTACTTATGTATATTAACAAAAAACCTTCAAATGATTTAGACAAAAGCTTTTAGCTCAACACATAATTGCAACAAAATTACAATAATTGTACCAATTAAAATAATCCTGAATGAACAGTTTGTCATCTTAATGTTCCAATGGTTTATAGAAGGATCTACTTAATTAGCTGAAACTGCTTTCCAATGTTAGTATCAAATGTCATTTGTTAAAAGTTGAACGATTTCGAAAATAATTTAACAAAGCAATTTTACAAAACACCAAGAACCAACATTTTCTTTTCAGCTGAATAAAGCAAGCAGATGTGTCATCAAATTGCTATAAAAATAAATGAGGCTTTATATGGGGAAAAATAAATTTTACTACTAGCACTACAGAATACTATTTTCTGATTGTTTTATGAAATCAGATTTCTTTAATAATTTTTATATCACTTATATTTTGTTGCTATTTTTAGTATGCTGTAAATACATTTTCTTAAATTGAAGCAGAAAACAATGAAGTAGACATATTCAGTTCTGTGTTATATAGAAAAATGTTTTAACCTGCACAAGTTAAGTCTCCTACTTTGATTCACATAAGTTAAAATCTTTTGTGTGTGTGTGTGTGTGTGTGTGCGCGCGTGTGTGTGTGCGCGCGCGCGCTAAGCCTATCAGTAAAACACAGCACCAATGAAAGCACATTTATAGAACCCCAAATCTACATTAGTCAACTGCTGGTACATTTATAACTGAATTAGTCTTTACCAGTTTAACTTGAAAGAGAAAAAAAAAAAGACAAACAGAGGATGAGGTCTCAACACTGTCTACTAACCAGAGATTAATTGTTTCTTTGGTTACCATTACTAGAGATAACTGTTTCTATGGTTACTTCCAAAAACATACAACTTTGGATTAAAAGGAGGAAAAAAAAAAAAAGGAAATAATGCAAGCAAAATCATATCTCAATCCTGAAACTGGTAGGACAACATCTAGAACTGAAGAAATACCAACACTATTCCATGATGTGTGTATAGTTAGAACAGATGTCTCCCACAAATTATTCTTTAGAATGGTATAACAACTGTAAAAGTATTTTAAAAAAAGTACTAAGTGAACTGGTTTAGATCCTTCAGTCTTCCACAAAAAAGAATCCTGGATGAAGGAAAACGATCACACTATTCTTCTAAAGTTGGTATGTTTTGCTTTTGCAAATTGGTTTGCCATCCAATTTGATATACACCATAGGCATGCACACATGCATGTCTTTGCAAATACTTTAGCACAGAGGCTAAATTCAGCCAAAGTGATGGACAAATTATACATTGTTAAAAATAAGAAACCTAGATCTAAACCCCATGAGAAAGAGGAAAACACTTATCATGGATGTATCAACTTCCTGGGTGAATGTTCAGCCCCAATGGCATCCAGATATGGCCATTAGGCAATTCTCATGATCTATCTCCAACTTTATACTGACTCTTTTTTCCAAGGGGACCTCCACAGTAGGTAGCTAGAAGGCCATGAAGTTGTTCTGGTAGCCTACAGACTGCTTCCTACTATTTTCTTTTGAAAAGGCCAGCTGGCAGTTAGGTCTAGTACAGTGCCCATGCCTGACTGGCAACTGATCAGAACATTTCTGCAAGCAGTCATAGGACCAGTCCCCAGCAAAAAGCACTCACTATCACTATTTTAAACACTAGAATAATATGTGAAATAGGTACTGCCACCCTTTCCCTTCCACAAGTATTTTTGTATTAAAGCAGCCTCAGCTGCTGTGTTTTGTTGCGCCGAATCTAATCTTTTTCTCCTGTTACAAACATGCTCAGAATCCATCTATTCATCCAGGCTTTTTTAAGGGCTTCAGATATAGACTCTTAAGGATCCTGAACAGGCTTAGGTGCAAGGAAAGTACCACAAGACTCAGCTTAGGCAAGTCGTTAGCAATTCTGGGCATTCACAATAGCAGAACTGGAAATGTCACACGAAATTCAGGAGAAAAATTTAGACACGTATAGTTCTTTCAAGTGTTTACAAGTTTAGGTAGTCATTTTCTGAATTGTACTTTTGAACTCAAGGGGCATAAACACGTCTTAAGTTTCGCTTTCAACTTTATAAACCTCAACACATGGAACAGTCTAAAGAGTGAAGACAGTCCAGTTTGCCTACCAACAGCTTTAAAAAAAAGTGACAGGCTTGGAAAGCTGTCATATCTCGAAGAGAACTGGCTAGCTCTCACATGCAGAAATTGTTTCACTAACCTCTTTAGATTTCACAAGGAAAAGGCCTACTGACAAGGCAGTTATGCAACTACTTAATGACTTCTAGGAACATCTTCCAACGGACAAAGTACTATAGACTTTGGTCTCTGCCATGATAAAAAGAAGGATGTAAACATAAAAATGTGTTCAGCAGATTCTCATTTAGTGAGCAAACTTAAAGAGGAAAGGGAGTGAGAAGACATTCCCCCCATACAATCAGTTTTAACAGCATAATTTGTAATGGACAAGGTGTCAACATCAAATCACTGCTTCGTGTATTCCTTAAAAAGCAGAAAATGTCAGAAAACTGAAAACAAGATGGCCAAAACTCAGAGCCCCAAACTGAAATGAAGAATCAATGTCTTCAGGGAAAAGAAATAATGACCCAGATGTCTGTCAGAATCAAAAAAAAAAAAAAAAGTTTGCTAATTTACAAGTCTGAGAGGTATCAGTTACAAACATTCAACAGAAACTTGTTTGAATCTGGCAACCTAATTCTCTGATGACTGAATTTACATAAAGACCAGTCATTTTATTCCTATATAGACTTTTAAACATTTGGTCTTTGTAAATTCTGCAAGCCATTTTGGCATTACAAAAAAGAACTGACAGTAGGGAGACTTTACAGTAACATGGAGACCTCAGCCCAACTTAAATGTACAGGGATATTAACAGTATGCCACAATTAATAAAATGGTAAAAATAATAAAACCAGACCAGAATAAAGAGGTGGGCAATGGCAATAGTGCTGGATAATATCAAACAGGAAGGAAAACACAATATAAAAGAAATCAGAATTAGTAGTCTTACTTGGTATGAAAACATACTGCATGAAAATTCTGATGGTGTGAGATGACTTGAAAAGACAACAGATAAAAATCAAAGGAATAAGTACTGGTGCTAATAAGCATACTAAGTGGTAAGAGAAGATCCACACTGGCACAGAGAGAGGCTGGAAGTGAGAAGTTAGAAATGAGAAGATACAGCAAGTCAGGCTTAAATAATTAAATGGGTTAAGAGAAGTTTTTTGTCCAGACTAGAATGGAAGCCGACAACCCAGACTCAACATTACTTTCAAAGTTTAATAGAATTACAAAGCATGGGCTTGTTCCCCTCTACTAACGATCAAAGAATTACAGCATAGTGCCTCTACTAGTTAAGTCTGAGCAACTCCATCCATAAGGTTTGTCTGCAAAGGTACCTATGTTGCAAATAAGTCTAATTTTGTTTTTTTGAAGTATCCTAGATGTTGCCCATACAATATTCAATGGGTCTTCCCAATTCTATATAGTATGATAAAGATGTATTATTCTTGACAGAACTGTTTTTGCACTCATCAATATACTACTATCTTTCATATTCATCAATATAGTATCTATAGAAAAGCACTACGAAACTTACTTTCCCCAACAATCCTTCAAGGTAAGAATATATCAGAGTCATCTTTTTTGTGCCCTTTTTTAATAAACTGAAGCACAGATAAAGGTATATTTATTTAGTAAACAATCTGTGATACCTAGATATCAGTGTTTTTTTCAGAGCACTTCCAAATACTGACAGCAGAATTCCCAGCTTCAGACACAGCTCCAAATGCTCAGAGCTCACTATCAGACTACAGAATCATAATCAGACTACTGTCAGAATCATAAGCTGCATACCACCTCCCAAAAGAGGCACAAACACCATCCAAATAAGGCATGAGAGAGGCGACTAGTCCAGCATCACACTGAAACTCTCTGACAAATAGTTCTGGAGCAGCTTTCAGTTGGTGTAGTTTACTTTTCCTGAAAAACTTTCCTTTATTATATGCTCTCCCATTACAACAGATGGCACTGAGACGTAAGAGAAAATGGTCTACCCTTTTACTACATAACTTGCACTACATAGCCTGCAAAATTAATTCTGGACACCAAAAAAAAAAAAAAAAAAAGTAAGCTGGGGGGGGCGGGGGCGGGGGGGAATAGCATAAGATCATCTAAATCATGTATCATAATACATATGTAGAGGGAAATTAACCGCAGGTGAATTTTATTCTACCATTTCCTAATGCTTGAGTACTTGATTCTTTAAATTTTACTATACTTTTTGTATGTTGTCAAAGTAATGCTTATTCTTTGGAATAATACTGAAAAACAAAGTGTCCAGGGATAAAGATCACTGACATTGTGAATAAAAGATATCCTAAGCCATGAACAACAGAACAAACTGTTCCATTAGCGCCGTTTGAACTACGCTTGTAAAACAGCTATTGTCCTAGTGCCACCTGCTGGCACAACGATGTAGCACATATAGGTACCAAGTTCAACTATTACATTGAATCACCCTTCTACAATATGGACTGTATTTATACTGAAGAGCTGGTTATCATCTGCCTCCAAAGGTACAGCAGTAAAACAACATGGGTTTTATTACTACTTGTCATATCCTCAGTGCACAAATGGAAGAACTTACATGAACGCAGTACTGGAGCAGAATCTATAAAATTATCAAAATCTATCCATGAGACCCAAAATGGGGAACCTGTTTTATAAACTAGGACACCTTAGAAAAGAGGAAGTGAAGTTCTAAAAAGCGGAACTAAAGTAAACTAATATGGAAGACGCTACCCTTCAAAGGCAAATGACTTCAAATAGTCGTGGATAAAGAATAATGATAATGTAGCAGAGATTGTTTTGGATAAAACAGAATTTTTAGGGCATCAAATAAGCCCAGAGAAGAATTCACAGACCTTTTCACATTCAACACACAGTTAACGTGGTCACCCAAAGTACTAGATGGATGAGATCTCAGTTGTGTCACTAAATCAGGGGAGCTGTGTATCTTGTTCCTTACACAGGCTCAACAGAGGTGGGTAGACATCAACTCTCTTCCTGAGCATGCAGCAACGTTAATTATTTTATGATAAATGTATTTTTTATGGTTAAATAGTCAAATAAATTCATTCTTGTAATCATTTTCATATTAAAGAGCACTATTGGTATTTTTTGCTGAAGACAGAGAACCCTGGTTGTTGGTCCTCTGTTTCCTTCTCATTGCTTATTTGGTGTCGCACATAGAATATAAATGGCACTATTTAAAATCATCACCACCTTCCCTTTTCCAACATATAGTTCTTCACATTACAGATCCTAGTTTTATACACTATAAATTTATTTATAAGTCTACCATGAATTGGCACCCCACTCAAATGGTTGTATTACTTCCAAACACAACCTGGTTCTGAAGACAACATACTAAGAGTCATGCGACTCTGCACCCGAACTAATAGATCCTGACACACTCCCCAGCAGCAGCCTGAGTGTCTATACTAATGGCAAATAATCCAGAATCTGAGCAAGTCATTCACATTTAGTTGTGACTATACTTTCCTTTTCTTCAAGTCAGCTTAATACAGACTTAATCTTAGTTTATACTGAAATAAATAGTACCCTTTAAAGAGAACAATTCAGGTCTCTTAACTCCTCCTTTGGTTTATTCACAAGAAAGCACGTACAAAGTGGTATGCCTTGAAGATGGCTTTGGGCTTTGATCATTCCGAAGAGCTTTATTTCTTTTGTCGCTAATAGCCAATATCAGTAACGAGTTCCACAAATTAGTTCCAGGTGTATGTTTTTAGCAAGTACGTAAAGACTTTGTACAGCCTCACTGGGTAAAGGAGAGTATTCTACTTAGCAGGAGGCTAATATCTTCCAAACAACCTAAGCCAAGCACAGGAGATAAATAACTACAACTAGAGTACCCAGTATGCACAAAAGGATTAAGATACTGACCAAGAAAGTTAGGCAACTATCTACAACTTGTCAGCAGGATGAAGAAATAAAATGAAATATTCTGTAGTTGATATTAGTGAAAAGGGTATGCTTACTCATTCAGTTTAGATTACTTACTATTACTTACATACTTACTATGTACCACTACAAACATTTGTGGAGTTGCACAACAGACAGAACGACTAAATCAAGTGCAAATCTGAAGAACTGTTATGAAAAATTCAGCGAAAGTTCCAAGATAACAATTTTCAATGCTGATTACACTGGGCCATTAAGCAATCAGTGGTGACATGGGATGAAGAAAAGCATTTCTATTCATAAAAAAAAATTAAATACAGGTTTTGCTTAGATACACAGCCAAGACCCTTCAGTTTTTATTCAATGAAACAGTGTATCTTCACTCTACAACTTAAAAATTGCTGTGGAACTGGAAAGAGTGGCAAGAACTGTGCTTCTGCCTCAGGACAAAATCATCCATCAGTTTAGCTCTAAAATGGCTCAATTTAAACTCGGTTCATGTCTTCAAAGGGCAAACAACTGAGGTTTTTCCATTTTCCATAGCGTTAAAAACAAAGTCTGATATCAGGACTTATCTGGACTCCCGTGCACTACTTTCATACTGACTGTTTAAATTTAAATTGCTCACTCAGCTACAGGCAGGACTTTCTTAGCTAAAGACACTGTCAGCAAATCTAATTTTCCTAGTAACAGATGAGACTTTCAAAGAGGCCTTATAAAAGAGGTATCAAGTTTCTGAAATATTACTTTGACTTAAAAAAATTTCTCAGAGTGTAAATCGTCTTTTCTAACCAGAAGATGACAATTCTATAGCCTGCATTTAAGTAATAAAGAACTGTTGAATAATATAACTATTGAAAATATAAAATTATGAAACATACCACACTGGAAAACTAAATGAAAATAAAGAAATATCTACAGCAAGGGTATTGGAAAGTATGGGGGGCAAGAGGGAATCCCTGATGATTCTGAATTATTATGCTTACTTGATCAAATATAAACATTTGTGACATCATCAATGTCAATCCACGAGAGAATGGAGTATATATAATACCAGTATAATTTCACAGGTATCTAATGCCCCCACAGGAAAGGCAAAACACATAAATTGTGGATTCACTTCTAGAAGAAAGAGGTTTCTCATCATGCACTTATTTATCTCTGAAGTTTGACACATCAGCACCAACCCCTCCAACTTGAAGCCCCTCCAATCTATTCCTTGCCTCCTTTGTCTATCTCCAGTCCTGGGCCTCATCATGCCCAGCCGATCCTTATCCCTCCACTCTCTGGAGTCACCGTGTCCAGATCTTACCCCCACTTATTTACTTTCTTTTACCAATACAACCCACCCCAGTCTTGTTTCCCAAACAGCTTTAATTCCATTCTCAATACTTAGGCCATTCCAGCCTATCCCAGTCCCTCATCCAATTCATCTTCTCCCATTCTTTGGCTCTTAGTCCAAGAATCCTTCCCAAAGTTTCCTGTCCAAGCTCATTATCCTCTCTATTCTTCCCTTGGCCCCTGAAAAGTCTCTAGCTTTTCTAGCAACTTCTTCAATCAATCCCCGTCTTCCCTCTTTACTTCAGCAGTTCTTTTCATCTGATCTTAGTCATTTCTTATACAAGTTCAAATCCTTGTTTCCTTTCATTGACTTCCATTCTCAGATTTTGCCGTTTTCCTGCAGCCCAAACTCTTAGTCTCATATTCTTCTCTTTTTATTCCTCCCAGGGTCATCAGATCACTTGTCACAACCTCTTTTCCTTCTTACAAGCAGCCAGATTCTGAAAAGAGAGGCATGTTCACTGGACCACTTGCTCTCAGCTGCAAGACCTAAGACAACTCAGTTGGATAGCAACTTGTATCAACAATGGGGTGAGAAAGTCCAGCTTCACCCTCATATTCTTTAATTGCAGCACAAGGCTCTGCCATAGCCTCAAACACCCTTAGTGAGCACCAAACCTTCAGAGATCTTAACCAGTATTGTCAGAGAAATCTGAACAGAGGTCTGCAAACTAATTAGGAAAGAAAAGAAACTCTTACAATTTGGCCAAGATGGAGGTAAAAGTTATAACAAGATGGAGGAGACAGATGCACAACTAGCTATCCGTAAAAGAATTCCAGTATACTTCTCTTTATTTTTAATTAAAAAAAAAATCACACATTTTAAAATGGTGCATTAATTACCAATGAAAGCCATTTAAAAGTCAGTAAGTTGCTGAAAGTTAGCAGAAGAGAGTAAGATTGTAGGAATTTTAGATTACAACTTGGTAGCTGTTAGAAAGCCATGTTATTCTAATAATCATTAATAATGAATACAGTTTCAATCATTGAAAGTGTATGTGACTCCTAGAATAATGCCTACCTCTCATAAATGGTTTTTAAAGTCAGCTGATCTGGAACACCTTCAGTCTCTTCAAGATGTAGTATGAGCCACGATGTTCTGTATGGCCACTGCTCTGTGAGATTGATCCAACTAGCCAGTCTATCCCAATTGAATGTGATCTGATTAGCTCTCAATAAACGACCTGAGTATAACACAGGAGGAGGAAAGAAACACAATTTTTTGGTCTGTATCTTTCAAAAAGAAAAAATCTTTTTGTCAAAGTAGCAGCTATGTAAGTCCACTAACCTGATGTGTGAACTTCCTGGTATTACATTTTTAGCTCAAAGTTCAAATTCATCTCACAGCACATCTAAAAATATAATTTGACAATCTAATAAAAATTCTTGCAGATACTGGTCAAAACATGAGACTCTCCAAAACTGTCAACTTCTACTCCAGATTAAACACTAATTACCATCATCCTGTTAAGGTGAACCTTAAGTTACTACAACAAAACTCAACATAGAAGTTCACACAGCACTGAATTTTCCACTTAAAAATGAAAGCTATGTTAGTACTGTTCTTGCATACTGGGAGATGAAATATCATAGTCAAAGTAAGTAAAGATACAGCTGCCACCTTAGTGAATAAAGCAAAATTCAAAGCCGTAAACAATAGGCAGTTTTCAGTTAATAAGGCAAGGTTTAAGAATAAAGCACATTTTAAAAGGTAGAAAAAGAATGAATGACTTAAGTTAATGCTGTGGTTTGTGTATTTCAAGTTTCAGCAATTTTTTGCTAAAACAGCGTTAAGATTGTCGACGTGACATATAATTAATAGTCTGAAGGCTCTACTCATGAAGCTCTTCATGGACTTACCATATGTAACCAAAGAATACTGTAAGCTAAAAGTGTTCTTGCAGTTCTATTTTTACATCTGGTAACTAACAGTTTGTGCTTTTGGTATACTTTCACATCTGCACTATAATTTGCCAGAAACAGACATTTTGCGCTACAAACTGTAATGACAGTGCTAAGAGACTGCACATTTATTTGGAAGACTAGCTCAGAATTCTATGTCTATTGTCACATATAAATGATCACTAGATGTAAAGATCAACGGGGGGGGGGGGAATTAAAGACCTTAAAGCTCTTCTATTAATTACTAGCACTAATATAGTGGAATAAAAATAACACCATGGGTTATTTTACTTAGTTTAGAAAAAGTATTTACATTCAACTCGTCGTAATCTGAGTGAAGGGACATTAGGATAATCCAGATAATGCAAGCACCAGGAATGCAACTGCAGAGACAACCAGCCACTCAGTGTCACCCCAGCTGGTTGGCCAGAGCTGAGTCTTAGCTCAGAGACATACTCCTATGTCTTTGTATCACACTTCCTGCTGTGATGATCATCACCTTGGCACTTAACAAACCTAAACCAATTCCACTGACGTGGGCCATGCTGGAAATAAGTTCTCCCAGAAGTGCAATGTTAAATTGGAGAGTGATACTGCTGAAGCAGGTCTCCACAACCTGAATGGATCTGCAGGACTCAGCTCAAGTTTAGCCTATATTATTACTCTGTGCACCTGTTGGAAAGCAAACACTCTTAAGGGACCCAAGATGGTTGCAGCAAGTTCATTAGCTCCAGCTATGTGCCATGAAACTGTGACAGGCTGACTTCTTAACTACACCCACTGTAGGCAATACAGCTACATTCACTTGAGGCTGAATCTGATGCCAAGCCAGTTGAACCCATGCTTTGTCTGCATAGTGGCAATTGCAATATTTCTATATCTGTGACAGCTTTATTCATAAGATTCTCTTAAATGATACAGCTCTCATTAGAAAATTAAGAGGTTTTTTGTTTTGTTTTTTTTACATAAGTACTAAATGTTATCCTAGAAAGCCAGGTTACTTAACATAATCTTTTATTGCTAGTATTATTGGTAAATTATACCATAGTAAGCTCAGTAAAATTTCACAGAATCACAGAATAGCTGGAGTTGGAAAGGACCTTTGGAGATCATCTCATGCCACCCGCTGCTCAAGCGGGGTCTCCTAGAGCAGGCTGCCCAGGACAACGTCCAGTCAGGTTCTGAGTACCTCCAAGGATGGAGACTCCACAACCTCTCTGGGCAACCTATTCCAGTGCTCAGTCACCTTCACAGTGAAGAAGTGTTTTCTTATGTTTAAGTGGAATTTCCTGCCTTTCAATTTGTGCCCATTGCCTCATTGGGCACCAATGAAAAGAGGTTGGCTCTGTCTTCTTTACACCCTCCCATCAGATTCTATAAACATTGATAAGAGCCTCCTGAGCCTTCTCTTCTCTAGGCTAAACAGTCCCAGGTCTCTCAGACTCTCCTCACATGACAGATGCATCATCTTTGTGGGCCTTTGCTGCACTCACTCCAGTATGTCCATGTCTTCCTTGTACTGGGGAGCCCAGCGCTGGACACAGCAATCCAGGTGTGGCCTCAGCAGGGCTGAGCAGAGGGGAAGGATCACCTCCCTCAACCTGCTGGCAACACTCTGCCTAATGCAGCCCAGGAGGCTGTTGGCCTTCCTGGCCACAAGGGCACATTGCTGGCTCATGGTCAACTTGTCCACCAGCACTCCCAGGTCCTTCTCTGCCAAGCTGTCCTTCAGCTGGTCAGCCTCAGACTGTACATCAGGACAGGATTATTCCTCCCAGGTGCACTCTGAACTTCCCATTCTTGAACTTCATAAGGTTCATCTCTGCCCATTCCTCCGGCCTGCTGAGGTCCCTCTGAATGGCACCACAACCATCTTGTTCATCAGCCATTTCTCCCAGCTTTGTATTGTCTGCAAACATGCTTAGGGTGCACTCGGTCCCATCATCCAGGTCATTAATGAAGATATTAAACAGTACTGACCTCAGTAGTGATCCCCCCCAAATGGGACACATTAGTGGTTGGGATTAGTGGTATGAAGTTCAGCTGGAGCCTAGTCACTAACTTCAATGAGACATCAACAATTAAGTATTATTGAAGATTTTTTTTTAATTGTACTTATAAATAATAGCTTAGAAGCTATCTGTTCACATTTTGCTAGCACTCTAGGAGAGTTTTTGCTTCAGAAAGATTTTCAAAATCAACATATATTTGAGAATAATGCTTGAGTTCTATTTTCAATACACATTGATAGTAAATTGACTCACCTGTTAAATTTAGTTTGCACACTAAAAACTGAATGTGATGGAACTGTAACCAACCTAAAGACAGTACTATTTACTGTACGCAAACATGTGCCAGGCTCACCTGTCACAGAAACAATATTAAGCAATCTTCTCATGGTCTGAGGACTGATATCACTGAACCAATCCTCTGTAACCAAAAGCTTGGTCAAATCAAAAGACATCTGGCGAGTAATGGTACGTTGCATTTGTCGTCTTCGGTAAGTATCCTGATAATTAAACAGAAAAGTAAGGAATACTGATTAATGTCAAAAACCTGTATCTATTTGGAAGACTTCAATTTTACTTGCTTCTAAAGTTAGAACCTTTGTGAGCAAGTGTCTGTGAGGTTGAACTGAAATACCATAAAAATATTTACCGGAATTTATTTTGCTTTAGCAATGTAATAATCAGAATATGCATATGATATTTCCATTTTATTTGACCAACTTTGTGGTACTGTGTAGAGCTGGGGAGACAGAACAGAAAGGATAATGCAAGAGAAAGTGTGGTGGACATGCTGCAGTAAAAGTCTAGCACCATAATATTCCAAATTCCTTGATTTGCTTGATTATTGCCCCATGTAGCAACAGCCTAAGATCAGATGATACTGGGCTTATACACAGATATCCAAAAAATACATATATACACAGATAAGAGCTACTACCAAGATGCTGTCTCATCTCAGCATTTGCAGAGAGCTTGGACATTCCAACCATTCCTGAATTTAAGTGTTTGTGGAACAGAATGCTTTGGTGATCCAACCTCTTCCTCTCTAGTAAAGCATCAGCCTACTGATTTTAGGAGGTACTTCTCCTACATGGACCATCTGTGTTGATTTCATAGGAAAGGTCTGCTTAAATCTTTGAAGCTGACATAGTGAAAAATGTAAAAGAAAAGTAAAAGATTAACAGTATTCCATTTACTCTAAAAATCTTTCTCACCCGTCTATTAAGAGCAGTTTTGCTACCAAGCTTGGTCATCTCTCCGAGACTGTTCTGAGAAACTCTCCTGTCAACTTCTTCGTGTAATCCTATTTAAAAAAAATTTTTTTTTAAGCATTTTCTCCATTCATATGTGTTTCTTTGAGCTATAAAGTATCATTAATGATCTGCCAATTATTTAAATAGTTTGTTCTAAAAAATAGATTTTTATCATCATTGCTTTTGTAACTTACATATAATTCTCCTGTATAACCTTACCTGCACTATCTGCATAAGGAACATCTCCATTGGTTGTTGAAGCTACCATCAGCTTTTTTGCGTTACTAAGCCCACGGCTATTCAGAAAAACAGGCAAATGGACTATATTTCGCATGTAATCATGTCCATTTATGTTTGAATCACGTAGAACACTATTAAGATTTTGGTTAATAGCCTTTATAATAATGTGTGGGTCACTTGCAAAAATAGCAATAAATGGGCCTTTCGAAAACAAGACTCGCACCTGTAAGAAAGCAGACAGTAAGCCTTGTTAACTGTGGTCACTTAAATATCTTTGACTCAACATTTTATATTCATTCCGTTCTAGTTAAAACTTGAAAGGACAAGGGATGTACAGAGATCTTTTTTTTCAGTATGCAGTATCTATTCTTAGGTACTTATCTACAATTAGAAATAAGCATACTTGACTCATTATCAGAAGCAGTTATAAAAAAAGTCATCACCAAGAAAATATTATGCAATAATGCCTTAACCCCACACAAACATTAAGCATTTAAGTATTTTTCACCTAAAATAAAGCATGAAAAACCTCTCCAAACAATGTTTGTTTTAACAAGATACTAATTTTCAGTGATTTACATCTTAAGATTTCAAAACATATTACAGCAGGCATAGCATGTATAGTCTTACAGCTCTACTGGGACTTTATTCTCAGTTGTTTAAAGTCCTGACTTAGTACTACAGCTATGCCAGATCATTAAGAAAATGACTATAATACAGAGAGACTCTGTATATCTATCTTCCTCCTATGGCAAATACATGGCTACTAGAAGTAGCTGAGCCCATTTATAGAAGACAGAAAACCAGAGATCACCCCTATAATATGATCCAACTCACCGTATCAAGCATCTGTAAAACTTTGTCCTGTTCACAAGCATCCAATCCATCAATAATTACAACAAGCCTTGTCTGATTCTGAGTGAAGCTGTCAATGGTTTTTGCCATTTTGGCCATCAGTTCCACTTCACATTTCAGAACCTACAAAAACGAAAAGCAGAGAAGGAAAGACATTTCTACAGTATTTAAACCTCACAAAAAATGCATACAATTCCTTTTACAGATTGCTACCTACCCCCAAAATACTTCAATAAGACTAGAAGAAAAAATGTTTATAAATACTGAACTTTCCCCAAAGTGAAATAGTCCTAAAATATCATTTTTATATTTTCTACATGCAAAGAAATGTACAGCAAAACAGTATATTTCATTTTAATGTAACATCTTGTCCTTAAATTCCATTACAATTCTATTTAGAAATAAAGTAGTATTCCATACTGTAAATCAATATTTCAACAGTAAGCAAACAAGAATATGTAGCTTCTGCTAATTCCATACAATTGCTTTGCATAAAACATGTACTAAAATTTTGTATCTGCCTTCCATCCAAGGTATTTATTTCATTACTTTCACGCTCAGTCATTCCTGCTCATGATTCATGCTCTTAGAATCTGAAGATTTTTAAATTCTTCAACATCAAATTAGACATATAACAACTGTCCTTTATAAAGAAGCACAGGTGGAATTCATCTGCCCTAATTTTAGCAACCAAAAGCTAGACATTTAAATCTGATCTATTCATCACTAGGTTCATCTTGAATGTGCACATTAAAGAAGAGATAAGTCATACGAATCACACAATCTGGAAATGAACATTTCTCTCCTTTGATCGCAAAGGGCAAGCCTAATTTTTTAATGTCTAAAGTTGTACAAGCTGAGTCCCATTCAAAAATCAATTGGCAAGGAATAATGAAGACAGATACAGATAAGGTCTTTTGTGCTACCTAAATGTAGGAAGAAGCTGTACAATAATTACATTAAGGTTACATTATCTGTAATCTACAGAAGTCACTGTCATGATATTAAGAGTTAATCTTCAAACAGGGACAGACGGGATATTTGATGACAGTCTGATGTTTTCTGCTGTTCTTTTGTTGTTGGTTTTTTTTTGGGGGGGGGGTTGTTTTTGAACAGCTACGTTAACCCAACAAAACAATAATATTTTCTACCATTTTTCATGAAATATTTGAACTCTTCTGGAATGTCCTTTCAATGCTATCATTCTTTTCTTAGTAAAGAGGTCTTATAGACAGCCAGTTAGGCATGTTTTTTCACCTTTATAATATTGCAGAAGTTACTCTTTCTAGTCTTATGATCGTAAGTAAGCTTTTACCTAATATAGATCATTTAGAACAACTGTTTTCTTAATATTTTCCTCTTAACAAAAATAAAATCAGAAACTGAAAATACAATCCAAAGTTAACATTCCCAGTTGAGCAAACATGGATCATGTACACTAAGCATAACTTTCAGTGGAGCAGAAATGTTCCCCTTCCGTAAAAACTTGCCAAAACTTATTCTACTGTTGAGAGACTTGGCCTGATGAAACTAATGGCACCACATCTTAAGAAGGCTACAAGTTTACAGTTTGGGTTTGGGATTTGTTTTGTTTTGTTTTTAAATGGCTAATTTATATAAATGCTTACCTTCATGAACCCCTCACTTTTTAACTTGTGAAGCTTGGAGGCTGCATTGTGAAGACGTTTTCTTTGAGAATTTAAAACTGAATCCATCACTTGCCACCAGGTGCGACAGTTCAAGATAAAGGCCAAACCAACAACACATGCAACTGATATAAGAACAGCATTCACTGTCATGTTTGTTGGTTCTACGTTAAAAATTGCCAGCAGAGCAATCCCAGAAACTATGCAAGACAATATGAATAGGAAAATCACAAAGGATGGGAGACAGCAAGTTTTCTTCCATTTCTTTTTACCTATAAAACAAGTACTTTCTGTTAAAACCAATGCAAAATTTACAGGCAAGTATAACAGTTTATTATTCTGAATACTTTTCACAAAACACTAGCTTGCATAAAAGGTTACTTCAATGTTACTACCCAGCTACACAGACTTTAAAAATAAGGTCTAAATTTGCCAAAATTCTTGGAAACAATGAAGCAGAGACATTCCTTTAATCTACATATTACTTCCATTGTTTCAAGAAATCAACAAAAAATGCAAATGATCTTTAAGTAGGATTCTCATCAGTAAGATCTTCCCTTTTGTGAGATGTGTCATTAAAGTGTATTTATGTAAGTAAACCATAAGAAATCAGTTAGGTAACTGCCTGCTTTTAAACTAAAACGTGATGTGTAGGTAATCAAATAATAATAATGGCACTGGAGAATTAAACTGAAATTACAGGCTACCACCTGAGATTATTATTTGGCCTTTCCTACATACTAAAACTTTCACAAACAATGGAGAAACTCTGAATGAAAAAGCTAATACACTGAAGAGAAATTTGTCTTAGCACAACACAAAGGTATACCTCACCCTTAATTTGACTCAGAGACAATGATTTAATTGCTAAGGAAAATACCACATTGCATATAGAAGGTTGTAATACAAATACTCATTTCCATTAAAACTTCCAACAGCTATACGTAAGGGAAAATATTATCCTGATATTATAAAAAAGGACATTTTTCTCTCTAGGACAATGGAAGGTTTCCCCTAATTCTATATGAATTTCTGCATGGTGAAAAGTTAGTTTCAAAAAGCTTATAATGTGAAGAACAGAATTCCTGGTAACAGTGCAATGAAATGGAATAATCAGAAAGGTCACTGAGGTAATAAAAACCTTGTGTATCTTCTGTCTTGAAAACTCGAAATAACCTTGTTGCTAAGAAACCAAATTCCCTTTCACATGCATCGGAGAGGGTAGCAATCATCTCAGCCAATGAAGTTTCTCCACCTACACTGGACAGTCTATTGTAGTCAGTAAACAAAAATCTGAAAGAGAGAAAACAAAAGTTTTCTGGCAACCAGAATAAAAATCTTCCTGCATATCTGCAGATGGAAGACCAAGTAGGATAAAAAGTAAAATACTTAAATTTCATATAGAGATTAAAAAAGAAAAATTAAGTATTTATTTATCTATTTCTCTCCCTTTTATCAATTTCTCTGCCCCATCTCCTATTCTAAAACTTGATTTTTAAGAAAGATAAAAATAGGCACATCGTTAATGGTACTTCAGTCAGCAATAAAAGTATAAAAAAAATACTGTTATGATCCCAAAACATAATTCAGCTATTTTAAAAATTGCATTCTGAGGCATTTGCAGTACTTATGATTAATTAAAAAAAAAAAAAAAACCACACACACAACACACATATACAAAAGAACAAGATCACATAATAGCACCTAATAACACCACAGGGCTAAAACAAAAGTTTCTAAATGACAGAAGTAAACAAAACCATAAATCACATGGTGTAAGTTTTCTTACTGTCAGGTAAACTAGAAGCTATGACCAGTCCGATGCTCTACTTACAGTGTGTGGGGGGGAGCTCAGCAGTAATAATCAATGAAACAAACATTAAACATAATATATGGTAAGTTATACCAGAAACTAAAATCATATTTTGTCTGTTACAAATTTGTATTAGCATGACGGTCAAAAACACTAATACTCAAAAGCATTGCTTCACTGATTTTGGCATGAACAGAGATTAGTACCAAAACACCGCTAGTACCTTCACACTGAAAAACTTAACTAAATCTTCTTCTAAGGCTACTATTTTCCACAGAGAAACCTCAACAGCATCTCAGGGGAAGATAAATATACACATTCATATGTACAGTTTGAAAAGTTCAGTGTGAAGTTGATTTATTAAAGAGTAAATAAGTGAAACAACTAACCTGACCGGTAAAGCTTTAGTGGTTTGTTCTGGTAATTCTGGTGGGTTCACAAACATGAGTTTGAGAAGCAACTCTAAATACCCAATATGTCTTGCCAGCCTTGCACTTAATACCCAGGCCCAGTTCCAGCTCTCACCTTCTCTTCGGCCACCAAAGTAAATTACAGCTGGAAACAAACATTTTTTAAGATATATTTTTATCAATATTCACAACTGAAATAATCATGAAGTTTGAACAGGTAAGGCATGGAGTTGTGTAAAACAAGTTGAATGAATAACTGAGTAACGGTTATCGCTAAAAAACAGGATTAAAAGCAAAATAATGAAGTTTCTTTACAAAATTTTGCTTTGTTTTCAAAAACAACCTCTCACAAATTATATGTAAAACACAAGAAAAGATCATCAGGGATCCTATTTTCTATTAAAAACCACTTAATATTTTTTCTGAATCATGAAGTATGTTTACAAAAGAGAAAGTACTGAATTCTAAAAATAGATTTTAAAATATCATTAAAAATGTTATATCAACTAGCAGACTTACCAAAGAATATATAGAGAACTGCTAATAAGCTGAGTGACACTGCTATTCCAAGCTTTGCATCCACTGTGAAAGCAAGCAATAAACCCAAACCTCCACACAGCAAAAGCGTGAGGAATACAATAAGCCAGGAGAACTGGAACAGAGGCTCAATTTGCTGTCCTGCAAAAGTTTTCATTTCATCTAAAACACAAAAAGAGTTAATATGTTAAACCATTCTAGAACAGAAAGCAAAAGAGGTATTTTAATCATCCTTATTTCTGAAGAAAAGTACTTGCTTTTGCCTCAACTTTGTGACTTTTCCCTGTTACTAATTTCCAACAAAAATGAAAGAGAATACTGTTTGAAGAGGGATTCAAGCATTAATGAAAAAATTCATTTTCATCCGTGCAATAAATGAAACCTTTCAAATATATAATTCTTGCACCGTTTGCTGCAGATTTTCTATTTTTAAAGGCATATTAAAGCCATGACATTGTCTATGCTCCTTCAATAGCTTACAACACATATTTGTGACACTAAGAAAAAGAAATCTTTCCTGTCCAAAAAAAGTAATCCATTACTGAAATTAGCACCACATACATGAAATCATCATATATATTACTATGTAAAATAGTTAAGTATTTATTTCTGTTTCTTGATTCATGTTTACTCAAACAGGAATTCCTGAAAAATGTATTTAGGATCTACTGAAAGAGGAAATACAAAATACAAAATGTAGAATAAAAAGATGATTGGGGAAGAGTGTGAAAATACTGAAAACTATTAGGTGTTTTAAAAGCAGAAAAGTTAAAAATAAACATCATAGTCAACAATGCACGCCACTTTTCTTCATGATATGCAGCATGAGGTAAACAAAGTGAATGGAGAGACCCCATTTTGACTAACATCATTTTTTTTTAAAGCAGAAAATAATAAAGATCAGAGTGGTTAAATATTTTGAATTATACTGAAACATCTCAGGAAAATATCCTTTGTCAGAAATAGCTAAAATTTTAAATAAGATGCTTATTTCCACTATGAAAGAATATTTAGAATGGTGTATGTATACACCTGAGTTAATAATGACTCTCCAATTACTGCATTTGCTTCCCTATTTATGTCATTTCAGAAAGTTCAAAAAGCTCAAAGTAAATAAAGGGGAGAAAGGGAAGAGAATCAGTACCAGAGAAAATACAGTATTGAGAAGAAAAAAAAAAGTCTAGAATTTGTTCTTAAACTTCTAAAAAAGATGCGTGAGATGCAGGAAGCACAATAAATACTGCAGCAAAGGAGGTCTAAACCTGATCCAAAACACACACACACAAAAAAAATCACATTCCAAACTAAAGTTTCAGCAGTACCTAGAAAAGTGGATTTACTGCTGAAGGAAGCCCACAGGATAACAGACAGCAATACTCAAAGATTGTCTTGATACCATATAAACGAATAAATAACCAACCAATGGATGTACTGACTACACTAAAGTTTAAACTGTTTTGCTACAGAAACAGGTATGGGATACAACTCTACATGGATCAACGGCTGTTGCAAATATAGTAACTCCCATGCGATGCTATCCATAGTATGGATCTGTACCTATAAGAAAGGCTGAGTCAAATTTTACCTTCCAGTTTCTTGAGAAGAAAAGATTTTCCACTTCCCCACTGTGCATACAACCCTACACAGATAGGTGGCTGCATGGTTGGTTCGCTAAGAATATCAGCCAAAGCACTGCTGTAGAGATCATACCCCAGCATGTCACCATCAGATTCCGTGGGAGACAAGTGCCCTGTAACAGAAATACTCCTATAGAACCTTTTTTTTTTTTTAAGAAATTTTTTTCATACGACAGTTTCCATACATGAAATCATGACATGTTTACCTATATTTGTATACATATTCTTCCCACTTAATAGCTATTATTCATACATCCTTGCTCAAAGGAATTTTAAATCACCCCTACAAAATGTTATATAATTATCAAAATTAATACAGCTTAGTATAAGACCCAAAACCAAATCTCAAAACACAGCAAGCTGAAGAAAATAATTCTTATATAAGCAAAGTCAAAGTAAAAACAAAAACATCAACATAAGTTGCACCATACACCGTGTCAAAGGGCATAGGTCAAATACAAACGCACATTCTACCTATGTTAGAATTCTGGAATGACAAAGGTTTTTTTTTTTAATATCTCCCATTAAACACAACATTTAAAAAAATCTGAACTCTTCCAGTTTTAAATATAGAATTGAATAAATTGGATTCTTAATCTACAAGTGAATTAAAAACAATATAGGAGAAAGTTATTCCTTTAATCATTTATCTCATTAAAATAAGCTTTGTTTTCTTCAATCTAAGTTTAGATCTGAAGAAAAGAGAAATACTTATACTTACGGGCTCCAAATATCTGTGTTAAAATACTTTTCTGGTGGCTACAGTCAATATTGTAAGGTGTTTCTCCTGTTTTGTTGGGTCTATAAAGCAATCTACCATCTTTTGGATTCCTTAAGAGTAGTTCAGCAAGTTTACGGCTTCTTCCACGAATGGCAATATGAAGTGGAGTATCTCCTCTCTGCAATTAAGTGAAAAACTAGTAATACCTAACACGAATTAGTAAGATTATGAATGGACCATATGTTCCACATCACTATAGATGTGTTACTTACTTGAAATACATTTTAAGGAATTCTTAATACTATTAACACCTTACAGCAAATGTTTTTTTTTACTCAAAGCAGCACTACCAATGTTTTAAAAAAGACATGTGATAAGGCAGAACTAAATTCTTATTCCTGACATGGATGCTTTTCTTTTCATATTACTGAAAGCATCCTAATACAAACAAAAGTTCAAAATACTAATGGTGGGAATGAACTTTTTTTTTTTTCTTTTAAGTATTCTGATCTTCTTAATTACTGAGCCTATGGGAGACTAAGCCATGGATCTGTACTTTGTTTGTTACCACAGAAAAATTAAATCAGAGGCAAGCAACTGGCTTTCTGGTATGGACTAAGCATGAGCTATCTGTAATCAAGTCCATAAACAATTAAACACCAAATACTGGAATTTTTTTGTATCAAAATATGTGTTACTTTATTAGCAATGAAACATGTCTGACCTAAACAAAAATCAGCTTGTTCAACAACTGTCATATAAGAATATAAAACGGAACAATAACCAGTTCTAGCTTCAGTCCCATTGTTCTGTGGCACCCATATCTGACTTTTAGCAAAATAAAAACAAACAAAAAATAAACAAAAGAAAATTTTATCTACCTTTTTCAAACTAAACTTGATCTAGAATAATCAGCATAGTCGAGTTCAAAAATGTAAAACAAAAACAAACAACCACAGCCCAACCACTGTTTATTTGTGGCAGATTTAACATTTTTCAGAACAAAAGCAATCATTTGCAATTTCCAGTTCCATCTGGCTCAAACTCCATCTCATTTTGGTCAAAGGAGAAATCAAGGACTGGTAAAGCTGAAAACTCAGATCCCATTATTGTGTTCCTTTTGTAAAATTAATGTTGTATTTAACATCATAATTTTAAGAGTTACATGGCTATAGTGAAAAATCTAAAAATAAAAGATAAGGTATGAATGGTTTCCAGAAAATAGAATGATTCCTATCCCACCTCTAACAAAACAAAATAAACGAAGAAAAAACTACTCTTGGTTCAGCCTTGACAACTCACTACAAAATTCTCCTGCAAAACTAAAAGGATTAAACATACTGAAATAAGTTAACAAACATTCTTTACCTTGTCTACAGCAGAAACCTTAGCTCCTTTGTCCAGAAGGAGCTCTACTATCTCAATATTTCTCATCTTGGTTGCCTTTATAAGTGGTGTTTCTCCATCCTAAAAGTGAAAAGTAGGCCTAATAAAAAACTCTTCCATTTATACTCAAAAACAAGCAAAGACTAATGATAGTGTAACAAATTAAATTCTTAACTTTTAAGAGTATTTTTTCAACAAAAAATGTTACTACACAGGTAACAATACTTCAGTGCATATGTTCTCAAAGAAGTATCACAAACACCATAATCAAGATCGATTAGAATCACTGTGCACAATACACATTTTTGTTAATAAGTATTGAATAGAGAAAGAGAAGATGCAGATAAAATACAAGAGATCTGAGGAGAGACTGCGACAGAAGAGATATAAGAACAGATTGGAACAACGAGTTAATTCACTGCTATATTTCCTCCATTTTTTTACTCCTGTATATGCAATGAATAGTGGTCAGAACTTTCTAGTTAGTAATATCAGAAGTCTCTTTCACTTTCCACTAGCGCCTACTTTCTAGCCCTTATTGTGTTTAATGTCAACGTTGCTGAGGGAAAGTATTCACAGATTCTGTACTGAGTTTTAGTAGAAAGTGATGTTTATCAAAGGGAACATTACTGAAAATAGACTGTGTAACTTGGAAAGAACATGTGATTTATTTTATTTTATTTATTTATTTTTAAAATGGCATGCGCAGTTTCCACAGTTAACAAAAATAGAATTTGGTATGATGATTAAAGTTACAGAGGAGTGGAGAAAAGAACAGATGTTAAATAAAATAAAATCACGCCCATAATCAACAGTTACCTTCGTACATGTTTCAGTATCAGGGTTGCATTGCAAGATATCCCTCACCATTGTGGCATTTCCTTTCTCAACTGCCCAATACAAAGCAGTCTTATTATCCTATAAAAAGACAAAAAAAATGTATCAGATGTTAATAGTACTTTCATTCAATTGGATTAATTGCAAAGGCAAATATAAAATACAACCACCACACTGAAAACAGCACACTATACAGCAAAATTTTAGCACAGTTTGGGACAAAGGGAAATACTACCTAATCTAATTAGTACTTCCGTGGAATTTGGGGAGGAAAGAAATATTGTCACCCATATTAAAATCTGGCTAGGGTAGACAAACCTATTTTTAAAATCTGCACAAAGACATTAAGAGCTTTAACAATCCCAGCAGATTCAACTTATTTTGAAACAGTTTCCAAAACCCTTATCTACCAAAACCATATTTGGATATTTGTTCATTCGTGATTCAGATAACTTACCTAATGAAATAAAACAACTTTTTTTCAGAGTACTGTCTTTTTTTTTACCTTTATTATGTAATAGTTATGTTTCTGTCTTTTTTTTTTTTAATTTTTCTCCTATTAGAACACAGAGCTACTGACCACATCCAGACTTTTTTTTTTTTTTTTTTTAATTCCCTCTCTCCTGTATAGTATAGCCTAATGACAGAACTCTTCTATGCGGGGCTGGAGGGGTTGGTTGGTCATTTTCTAAAAAACAGGCCATGCAAGCTGGAGAGCTGTAAAAGTGGATGGATATGGAAGTCAACACAAAGCACCAGAACAGAGGTCTCCCATTCATCATATTAACAATTCCCCCTGGTTTAAAGGTATCTGCAGATGTGCAAGTATGTCATTAATTTTTCCAATTATTTGTGCTGTCCCAGGAAGTCTCTCTGACTGCAGTCTTCTTGTTGCCTAGTGACTGCACCTGGACTCTTCTGTTTGATGTCATTTGGGTAGAGACATTTAAGGAAAGCCTCCGAACACACACCTGCTTCTATGGAGGAATGTAAAAGTCCCTCTTGCAGTCTTCTCCCTTGCTTACATCCTTGGTTTGTAGCTCTTCCTCTCCCACCTCTGGGCTTCAGAACAAACTCAGTTTAAAGCCCTGCTCATCAGTTTAGCAGGGCTGGTCAGAGACTTCTTTCCTCTCTGGTCCTATGGGTTTCACATCCTCCATCCCTCAGTCAGGTGGGTTCCAACAAGGCCCCAGACTGCGGAAGCTGAATCCTTGCTGGCAATATCACCTGCGCAGCCAGGCACTGGTCTGACAGATGCTTATAGCTGGGCCTTTCCCCCTTAACAGAAGGATTGAGGAGAACACCAGCTGAGCCCTCATTCACAGAATCACAGAATGATTGAGGTTGGAAGGGACCTCTGGAGATCATCTAGTCCAACCGCCTGCTCAAGCAGGGTCACCTAGAGCACGTTGCATGGGATCGCGTCCAGGCGGCTTTTGAATATCTCCAGAGAAGGAGACTCCACAACCTCTCGGGGCAACCTGTTCCAGTGCTCTGTCACCCTCACAGTGAAGAAGTTTTTCCTCATGTTCAGATGGAACTGTGTGTTTCAGTTTGTGCCCATTGCCTCGCGTCCTGTCACTGGGCACCACTGAAAAGAGTCTGGCTCCATCCTCTTGACACCCTCCCTTCAGATACTTGTACACGTTGATAAGATCTCCTCTCAGCCTTCTCTTCTCCAAGCTAAACAGGTCCAGCTCTCTCAGCCTTTCCTCATAAGAGAGATGCTCCAGTCCCCTAATCATCTTTGTGGCCCTTCGCTGGACTTGCTCCAGTAGTGCCACTTCCCTCTTGTACTGGGGAGCCCAGAACTGGATGCAGTACTCCAGATGTGGCCTCAGCAGGGCTGAGTAGAGGGGGAGAATCACCTCCCTCCACCTGCTGGCAACACTCTTCCTGATGCACCCCAGCATACCATTGGCCTTCTTGGCCACAAGGGCACATTGCTGCCTCATGCTTAACTTGGTGTCCACCAGCACTCCCAGGTCCTTCTCCACAGAGCTGCTTTCCAGCAGGTCAACTCCCAACCTGTACTGGTGCATGGGGTTATTCCTCCCTAGGTGCAGGACTCTGCACTTGCCTTTGTTGAACTTCATGAGGTTCCTCTCTACCCAGCTCTCCAGCCTGTCCAGGTCTCTCTGAATGGCAGCACAGCCCTGTGATGTATCCCCCTATACTGGCCCACAGAGTCCTGTAGTGACATTTTATTTGCTCAAGGTTTCCCCTGGCTGAATCACTGGTGTCCACATCAATGAGCAGCAAAGAACAGAGCAGTTGAAAGGCCAGACAGGACCCAGCAATCTTTCTGCAATATCACAGATCTGGGCTCTGGGCAGGCAGCAAATCTCCCAGAGAAAAAAAAAACACATCTCACTCTCAGACAGGTGCTGCTGTGCCACGCAGGGTGAAGTCACTAAACACTAGCACTTATCACCGATTTTGATACCACTGGTCCTACTCTGAAGATCTGAAGCGTACAGCCAGAATCCTCCTGTGATGGTACCTGCTCCTCCTCTGTCAACAGGGCCACAAATGCATTCTCAAGATTAACAGCTGCAAATAGGGACAGGGCCATCCTCACACTGCCAGAAGCCACAAGTTACAGCCTCCCCCTCTTAGAAGCTTCAGTATTCTTGCTGTTTTTCTATTACATATCAAGATGTTGAAAAGCTCCCAATTTTCAGACCCATGTCAGCAAGAAGCTGACATAACCTGCCATTGAAAGCCTGAAATCGTATAAGAGAAAAGATCCAAAAACTACTTTTCCTCCAAACTAAAAGACATCTTGACTTCTCAAAGAGGCTTTGCATCAACACTGAGCGCTAAATCTTTGTAGCTATCAGTAACTAGGAAGTTTAATGTTCAAACCTGGCAGAACGTGTGTGCCTGAGCTGAACGTAACAATAAAAAAATAAATAAATAAAATAAAAACAAAGAAAGCTGGATGTAACAATAAAAGCAAGTACTGTGCTGAACAATAGAGGTTTTGGTAGAAGAATAAAAACAATACCATATACAAAGGACAAAGAAAAGAAAGAAGGAGTAGGTAGAAAATACAGAGGTCAATAACAATACTGCTTACTACGGGAAAGACACTTACTGAAAGAAAACAACAAACCAAGCATAGTAATACAACTGGCTAAACAGCATTGACAACAGATATAATTGAAGGGTTTTCATATTCTAATATAACCTTGGTATTAAGTTAAAAATATTATATACTAAAATAACAATGGTAAAATAGTAAAAATAAAGTATTTCATATTTGTAAATCTGTTCAGTAGTAGTGGTGAAATAAGTTCAATTAACATTTTTTGCTTTTCAACTATTATACAAATTAACCAGAAAAAAGGCTGTTTAACAAGTCATTATAATTAAATACATCTTAATTCGTAAAAATTACACAGCAGCATGTTTTTTGTTTTTAATGTTTGACGGGAAACTGATTTCTCTGCAGAGTAGACTTTGAGCAAATTTTTAAAACCTTGTTGTTAGAAACATAGTATAATTCCTTTGGTTTTCAAATTCTCATCCTATTTAAGAACTACGCTAACATTTACATCATTGTACTTACCTGACCTCTAATGTCTATATCAGCATATTTATGGAGCAGGGCCCTCACAATTTCAACATGACCTCCTCTAACAGCTCCAATCAGCACAGTGTCTCCACTCTGGAAAAATTGTGAAAGAGCATCAAAGATGAGTTAATAGTATTTGACAAAAAGAAACATACCATGAAATAAGTTATAGTCTCTAAATATACAGTGTGCTCATTTTCATTAAGAAACTTAAAATCATTTTAAAGAAAGATATAAAAAATTATTTATATCCCTGGTTGCATATACTGTATATGAGGGAAAAAAATATTCTTGGGTTTGGGTGTTTTTTTTTTTTTTTTTGCAAAAAGATGAAATAGTACATGTTTATGGCAAAACAAACACCTAAAATATGAGTCTAGCTTAAACTATTATCTTAGAAAAAAAAAAAGAAGCACATATTATAAATAAATACGAAAAAATTCAGCTGCTTTATATGTTCACAGTAAGACCAGCTGCCCACAATAATAATCTCTTTACAATCAGTCAAGATTGTCTGCTCTCTGCTTTAGCCGTTTCACAGCTGACAAAAGATCTTGAAGAATTTCCTTTTTTTTTTGCGCACACTTTTGACCATTATCCTGTTTACATATGCTATGCTGTTAGAAAGAAACAAAAGGCTAACTTTACCTCAAATAACTCATATAAATTATTAAAAATAAATTTGCTGTAGTAAATGGGGTTACATAAACATGAAACAAAGTTAAAATACTGTTTAAAGCATCTGATTTTAACAGAGTGGCTACTTAAGGATATGTCAGAACTTTAGCACATGAAATCCTGAAATTACCGCTCTAATACTTCTTCTGTGATGAAGTAGGAAAAATATATGCCATCCATTTAGCAAACGCATGAGGCAGATGAAAAAAGGAGACACACAGGATTTTTCGGAAATCACAGTAATGAGAAAAAAAAAACAAAAAAACCCACACACCTAGATATAAATAAGTATAACTGTAGAATTCAGTTGGAAAGCTAAGGAAGAGTTCTCCCATCAGTCACAGCCACTGCATAGCTGACTGCCAAACAAGAAACTTTCCTTAGCAAAAAACCTACCCTGGTATCTGAAAGTGAGACTAATCATTATTTGACTTATTTTTGGAATACAATCAGCTGTACTAAAAGTTGTAATTTATCCTTTCCAAAGGGCATAAAAGTGGACAGCTGTAGAATTTTGTGAGAGAAGAGGTGGGAAGGGATATATTTTCTGAAGTATTTTAGGTTTTGCTTTGGTAAATGCTTGAGATTAAATTTTTTGTTACACGCAACACTGTGGCTCAGTATAAAACCACCTGAGAAATACACTAGTTGACATTTGAAATATAGGAAAAAGCTGCCAAAAATCATGTTTTTAAATTATAAAACAGATATTGGGAGGTTTTCCTCACTCCTCTACAACCCCAAAAAATTTATGGTAAGTGTGGACGACTAGGAATTCCACCTCAAAACTGTATTGGTGCTCTAAAATAAAGTACTCATTTTGACAGAGGCACCTGAATTTAGGTATTTTCACACGTGTATCTAAGCTCTCATTATGCCCTAGGGTATGGTGCTCGGCCTGCATCTGCCACTTCAGAAAAACTTGAATATCCTGGTGGCAGCACGGACAGCCCAAGGTACCTCTGCAAAGGCAACTGAATAAAAGCTTGAGTGCCTTGCGAGTCGATTCACGCTCTGGTCACTGCCTGTACTGTACTGACTGCCTCCACCGAGTATTACAACAGCAGCTTAGATACACAGGGCACCTGTCAACAGTTACATTTAGTTGTCCCAATCTCTTCCTCTAATATACTATATACCCTATTATTCTTCCCTTCCTCTAATATATGCAAAAGTTTCCTAAAAAGAAAGTTTCATTGTAAAAGATGAAGGTAGATACTGAAAGAAATATATTCCTTTTGTTTGTAATAATATTCCATGTTCTACAGTTTTAACAGCACTATTACATATATTAATACACAAGAAAACCAAAACATGCAAGTTAGTTCAGTATTAGTCTCATGTTACAGATACAACAAACAAATATACAAGACTGATCAATTCTCTGGCATATGGTAGAAGACAGAAATTGATAATTCAAGGAATCCAAAGGAAAAAAGTAAAAACCTTAAGTAATAGTTCATAGCTTCATCTTAGAAAAAAAGTCAAAATTTTAGGTTTTTGTCTACCTTTACAGAGCAGGTATTCTAAACAGCAGCACTTGTTAATTAATATACTTGTAAAATAGCACTATATAAAAATATCCCGAGGTAGCAGAAAGATGAGCGCGCCACACAGAAGAATGTTGTATCCTCAAATCTGCATACACTCATATATTCCTTTATTTAAAAAAAAATACACACACACAGAAATATACACGCACAACCACATTTATGATAAGAAAATTTACCCACTCTATCAGGAATGTTCACATAAGTTCCAGCATCAAGAAGATCCTGAACAATTTCAGTATGTCCCTCCTTTGATGCAATCATCAAAGCTGTATTTCCATCTTTATCTGTTAAATTTACATTTGGGTTCCTTTTCAGTATTTCTTTAACTGAGTCAGTATAGCCACCCTTCACTGCTACAATAAGTGCAGTCATAGAATTCTTAACAAAAAAAAAAAGAATTATTACCTGGTGAATAAAGAAATTATCATTATAACAATAGTTTAAGTAACAAAAGAACACTCACTGACACATTACTTTCTTAACCATTCAGTTGTTACTTCGGATCTTTAATTTACTTTTTTTTTTTTTAAATAGAAAGCATGGTAAGTATACTTTAAAGGGTAAGGAAAATAAAAAAAGTACTATAATAAAAAACATTTTAAATGCAAACAGTAAAACATATCCATCTATTCTAGCTCCTGCATATATCATATGCGCTGTACAGTCATTTTCCTCTTGTATGAGGATACAGTATTACCAGGGCACCCAGGCATGCCAACACCATCCATAAAAAGGTATTTAGAAGAACTTCAGAAATAATCATATAAATATTAAAAGTTGTCTTACATAATTTTCTACTTAACATTTACCAACATTGTTTTGTTATTAATAAGTATTTTAGATTATCCAATGTCTTACATAACAAATAAATGAAAACCCATTTTATTATGAAGACAAAAATATGCAGCTGAAAACTTCTAAAAAACATCCAGCTTCCAAAAGGGCACAACAGCCACTGTTTTTTTAAAAAGATGCCTTGTGTTTGATTTACTTTTCAAACAGCATTGAAGAATAAGGTATTTGGCTTATCAGTCTTGGGTACAGAGTGATTTTTGATACAGTTCACCATCAAAGAAAACAATTTAAATTCATTTAAGTTCATTAAAACTTCAATGTTACATAACAGCATGTCAACTGTCAATTATCAATATAACTCCAGTTACATGACAGTTTTATTAAAAGGCATAAAAAAGACTAAGTAGTCCTCAAAAGTAGTTTGCAAATAGCTCAAAAGTAATAAAATCCAACATCAACATTTCATCTTGCTTCATATAAAAAGCTTGGTATTTATATTGCAAAATAAAATAAGAGGCACAGACTTACGCACCCATATTTTACCACAGAAAAACAAGCAGTTACTTACAGCTCCTTCTTGATCAACATCAGCTCCCATTTGCAGCAGGTACTTCACACACTCCAAGTGACCTTTCCTAGCTGCCCAAACAAGGGGGGTGGTTCCATACTGCAAAAATATTATTAATATTTTATCATATTGCTCTTTGTATTTGCTATCTGCTAAATCTAGTATTTCTCCTATGTGTTAATGCATTAAACCTACAGAGATCTAATTTCATCTTGAGAATTAACACCAACATCTGAAAAGCCATTTTAACTTTTCTTCTTTAGAGGTTGCTAGCTATAAGAATTATTTTCCTATGCCACTTAAGACAGCAAAGTTTCCAGTAGCTTAAAAAATAGAAATATGCTCCACTGTAATAAATGTGCACAACCATCTCCAGTATACTGTAAGAAAACCCTCCTGCAAGTATAACGATTCTTACTCTAGCACACGAATTCTAATCTCATGGACAAAAAAAAATAATTAATAACAGCTGTTTTTAAATCAGAAAATATCTGATACATTTTGATTTCTTTTTAGATACAAAAGTAATTTTAGGACATTACATGCTAAGAACTCTTTTTTTTCCAAGAGATGTATCAAGCATTAAAGAAATTATTCAATTAAATAAACATAACTCACTTTGTCAGAGCAGTTCACTTTAGCTCCATGTTGCAGTAAGAGATGTACTATATCTGAATGGCCTCGTCCTGCTGCCCAAATAATTGGATAAACACTGTATTGCTTAAAACAGAAAAATGTTTACAAATTAGATGAAAAATTTTTTAAAAAATAAAAATTTAGAAATTAAAAGCAATAAAAGTATAGTCTCAACCTTTTTTCATAAAAAAATATCGATCAGAATGCTCCAAAAGACGATAAAAACATGGAAGGAGGAATACACAGAATTAAACCTAACTGTTGCCTAGTACATTGTTTCATTGACGGCTAGGCAGTTGTCTGCTGTTTGGAAAAGATTTCATTTTAAAACTCCTCAAATAAGGTTTAAAAATTCACATCCTTATCTCAAAATATGCCTCTATAATACAAAAGAGAAACAACACAGACAGCTCTCAATTATCCTTAACTAATCAAGACTGAAGATCAGTTATCATGCATGCAGAAGCTCCATATGCAAACCAGACTAAATTCAAAAGCAGAAAGATAAGTTACTTGTGTTTTTCCTTTACCCATTCACTGTTGCCTCAGCTACCAGAGAGCTGACAGTATAAACAACTTGTTCACTCAAGTTTCAAGATGCCTACACGTTTTTGACAAATCTTACATGCAGAAAACGAAATAAATCTTGGTCTTAGTGTTGTAATTATCTCTCATAGGTATGAATGTATACTACGTATTTATATAGTCCAGCCCATTTGTTAATTATGAAACAATTAACACAAGTTACTGTTTCTAGATTGCACAATATTAATCATTCCATTAAATTATACAGACGCATAAAAAATGTGAATTGTTATACTAATCGCATTACATACACTATTTATTCTTTTCTAGTATTTCTCTCCTGCTGATTTAAGTCTTACTAAGATCTATACATTCAATTGTTTTAATTAAAAAACACTGGCTGTGACACACATATTTAAAACCATCACTTTATTAATAAAGTATAGTATTATAGCACCAAAAAATGCAAACAATTAATCAAGATAATCAAAATAATATATAATTTGGGATTTTAAACTTGCCTTTTTTAGTATTAAAAAAAAAAAAACACAACAAAAAAACACCTTACCAATCCTGTGATGTTTGGATTTGCTCCTTTTTCAAGGAGCAGCTCAGCTACTTCCGTACGACCTTTATAGGATGCCCACATCAGAGCGGTCCATCCTCCCTGGCAAACACAATTCAGGAAAACATCAAAAATGAAAAATACAATTTTAAAAACTTAATTATGCACTTTTATTTATTTTTATATTTGTCCTAAAACTGTTTTGCAAGTCCCAGACAAATAAGCACCAACCACACAACCTTTTCCTCCTACTTATGTCATCAGTATGCATGTGAAATTACTAATTTTCTGCTATATGAAGAACTTGGGAGGAGAAGAAAATACTGTCCTAAATGTTACCAACTTTGCTGTAGACACACAATTCGAATTTCAAGCTCATACTAATCTTACCACTAGACAATCAACAACCTAAAAAGCAAACGCTATCTCAAAAAAAGTCTAGAATCCAAATCAATTAACTTGAAGGGTTTATTTTTAACGTCTGTGCTGACACTTGGTCTTCATAAAGTAATTATATAATGATTTACTTCATCATGAAAAAAGTCAGATGTCCTCTTAAGGGAGTAATAATAGCAATTAAATTTGAACTGTATTTGTGCATTCATTAAGAAGTTTGTACACTAAGAAACAAAGAGGTTTCATTATTTAAGGCATTCAACAAGTCAGGTAATCTTTTCCAAAATTAATCTTAAAATAACAGTATGTGTCCGATACTGTAAGCACAGTTTTTGTTTAATTCTTTATTACACGCTTTTTGAGAGGTAAAGGATCCTGCTCAGGCTGATGCAGGCACAGAAGTCTAACACTTGCCATGTGAACGGGTCCCAATATTACACTATTATGCAAAAATTAGGAAAGTAGGACGTGGCAAGATGCCCAGCCTTCAGATAGACTGGAACTTCAGTTAAAGGGAGCACTTAAAGTTTCTGAAACTCTAAGAAGGTATCTAATTCCCTCTTCAGGCAATGGAGAAAAGCCTGTAGCTCTTCAGAGGCATCTAACCTTTGACATGAACTATATAAGAAACTTTGGTAATTCTTGAAATGGACTGGACTACAGTACCCATGTTCCCCTCCCCTCCCTCCAAATATTTAGCAAGATGAACCAAACCAAATCCCAGGATATTAAGAACAGGGACTGCTGCATCGATAATCACAGTTCTGCAGCAAAAAAGCAAATACAATATGAATGTCCTCTAGGCAAGAACACTTATTTTACCAAACAACCAAAAACCACCACCAAAAAAAAAACCACCACCAAAAAAAAACCACCACCAAAAAAAAACCACCACCAAAAAAACCCACCACCAAAACCCTTCAGTTCAGCTTCTTTCCAAAGCAAAACCTACCCAAGTACACAAAGAAAAAGTCACCTTATAAAATAAACAGTCTTTATTAACACAGAAGCAAGTATATCACAGCAAAACTGTTAAAAGCAATATTTAAATATATATTCTTTTCCATTTTAACAGCACTGAGACCAAAATAAAAGATTTTCAATCTGTTTCACAGAACTGAAAACCTCCAACTCCCTGAATATTTCTTGTTACTAAAAATAGGGCAACTATTTTATTTTAACATTAGGACAACGCATACCAAATCCCGATGCTCCAAACTGACATTATAATTGAGTAACTCTGCTACGATATCTACATGTCCTTCTTTAGCCGCTGAAATAAGAGCTGTCCAATTATCCTACAAAAAGAAAAAAGACTGTAAGTGACATTCAGTGTTTTAATACAATTATCTTATTTTTCAAACATATAACCCACATGACAGGAAATTCAAAACTCCTTAAAAGAGCTGTCCTTTAAAAAAGTAAAAAGTTAAATAAATATTAACAAAAAAAAACAACTCATAAACAACCTGTCAGTTATACACAGGAAAATGCAGACCCACAGCTACTGCAAGCATCCTCTCCAATTATGTCCTCTCCTCCCCAGTATCCATCACTTTCCACTCCTAAATTCACTGCAGGTTCATTTCTTAAGAATTGCATGGAGGAAGCAACACCTACAAAGGATTAGAGAAGGATGTCCAGACAATGAGAACTGCTGAGTGGAGACTAAGACCACAGAAAACGTTGGTGTTCTGTCTCCAGACGCAATGGGCAACAGCACGTAAGTGGCTAATACAAGACCAGAGCCCTGCTCCCCACATCTACAACCACTTCAGGAGCGGTTCAGGACTTCCTTCCGTTGCTACCTCAGGTGGCTGCAGGTCCAGGAGACCGGGATAAATTTCTGCTTGCATTACACGTCTTCCATCCACTGCTCAAAAAATATGTAGGTGTGGACTGTTCTTGTTTTATAAACTCTACCCATGCAAATATAGTAACCACTTATACTCTAACTGTTCTACATATAAATATAGAAACTAACATTTATAAAAGATGTAATAAAGTATCTCCAAAAATGCCTCACATTTGCTCTCCCCATTCACCCGCCCAAGAGGTCAGTTTCATACCAGACCTTTCTTGTATGTCTACAACGCTACAATTAAACTAATGGGCAGGAGAGAGAAATGAACTACTTTCAGCATGAATAACACTGGTTTTCTGTTGATAGCTCTTAACAGAAATATACAGATCTGTCAAAACTTTTAATAACGCTTCTGTCCTCTCCATTCCTACCAGGCACCTTTCAACTATAGAGTCATCCTCTTCTTCATGGGCAGGAAGAGAACTCATAAATTTTAAAGCCTTCTCTATTTGTATGTCTTCTGGCTTCCACATAAAATAATCCTTTAATATAAATTCTCTTTCAATATTTATTAAAAAAAAACACCAAAACCAATCAAAAACCAACCCCACATACCACTACATCACTGCCATGAGCAAAACTGCTTGGACCTTGTCTTTGATGCAGTATTTCTCTATCCCACCTATCTTTTCATGTTAACTGCTGCCAACACTATTATTATAGCCTCCCAGTACTAACTTCCCAGAAGAAACAGCAACAGCATTCAGCAGAGTTCCTCAGACATTTAAAGCAGCTTAAATATTCCTGTTCTTTATAAACCTAGCTAGATCGATTCTAATCTGAGGAATACAGAGTCAGTTATTTTGGGCAAAATTTCTCTTATATGTCATTGTTTTCCATCCCTCCCCCTGCAACACACACTCATCTAAATACCTTTTCTTTGCCTGCCTCTTGAAATTTCTTCTCCCTGTATTGCTAGGTACTGTAACATAAAGTGCTAATACTTACTGCATCTTCCAAGTTGCAATTAGCTCCCTTCTTAAGAAGCTCTTGGACAATTTCTAAATTGCCTTGCTCAGCAGCCAACATCAGTGGAGTCTGGCCATTCTGAAATCAAATGACATGCAAAAGTGATGCATCAGAAAAATGCCAAATAATGCATAAACAACATCAGTAGAAGGCCAAAGCCTACACAGGAACATTAAGTTCCGTTTCCAGTGTTTAGCTGTCAAGTGAAAAAATAAATAAATCAGACATTTAAAAATGGCTACCCAAAAAGTGTTATAGGGTTAAGAATATCTTTCCTTCCTAATGATTCGCCTACTAAAGACACCTCTAACACAGCCTGTTACATCTTTACATCTTGAAGTAACACAGGCACATGGTTAGATTTTATTTATTTTTTTAAACACAGGTATCAGAATGGCCATTAGAACAGGTTCAGCTTAACAGCAAAATTTCTTGCTGAGGTCTAGCAAAAATATTCAGTTATACACCATACCTTTGTTTGACAGTACACCAAACAGAGACATCATTCCTGTCCTGTGCAACACTGATCCCATCAGTCTTAATAGGCAGCCTCATCTCAATGAAGAAGAAAGATTCTAAAACTGGTTTATTTGCCTTTAAGGATTTTTTAAGTCAGTTACAGTCTGTCACCCTTCCATTACACTATTTTTGCATCACAACTTCTCTTCAGAGTTGTTCAGTTCACAAGCACAAGAAACCCCTCAGAGTGACTGCTCTGCATGGCGAGAAGCAAAGCTTAGTTGTGATTAACAGATTTACTATATCTTAAATAAATGGTTGAAATTCTTCCCGACCTTGCTCCTGTCCTTTCTCTGTACCATATAAAAAGGAAAAAAAAAAATCACAGTTATCTAGTCTACTAGAAGCACTTGAGAAAATGATGTAAAAGCTATGTATTCGCAGATTACAGGTAAGATCACTAGTCTTCGCTAACTTTGCTGTCAACTGTTCTACTAAAGAATATGTTTGACAAATTCCTTCTCCCCAGTACAAAAAAAAAAAAAGAAAGAAAAAAAAAGAAAAATACCCATTCATTCAAAAAAGCTTTCTAGTCCATCTGGTATTCCCTAACTTTTTAGGGAGTTTTTTGAGGGTCATTAGAGATAGCCAACAGTATTAATCATGATAGGATATGCCTTCTATCTAACATAATGTAATTTTTTACAGGGAGAAAATACAGTCTTAAATAAGTTTATGTTGGTATATACACTCAAACTAAGAATATGTTTGCTTTTAGATTCTAAAGCACATTTAATAGTAACAAACTAGTATTTAGGTCTGGTCATCACCAAAAAATTAATAAAATGTTCAAAAATCAGTAGAGGAAGGAAAATATTACATTCCAGAATAGAAAACTCACTAACTTTTAACTATTGCTCTTCAAGATGGATTCTTTATACACAAGTTAATACTCTGGGAATACACATGCCAACTGATTTGGGAAATGATGCCTGACCAACCTGATAGCCTGCTGTGATGAGATGACCAGCTTGGTAGGAAAGAGAAGTATATGATGCTTATACTGACTTTAGTAAGGCTTTGGCACTGTCTCCCCTATGACATCCTCAGAAAAACTAATGAAGTATGGACTAGATAAATGGACAGTGGTAGTCTGAAAACTGACTGAACTGCAGGGCTCAGAGGATTGTGATCAGCAATGTTAAGTCCAGCTGGAGGGCAGGCACTAATGCTCTATCCCAGAGTCCAGTACTGTTTGATGTCTTCATTAATGACCTGGATGATGGGACAGAATACACCAGCATGTTTGGAGACAATACAAAAAGTGGGAGGAGTGGCTGATGAACCAGATGGTTGCACTGCTATTCAGAGGGACCGCAACAGGCTGGAGGAATGGGCAGAGATGAACCTTATGAAGTTCAAGAATGGGAAGTTCAGAGTCCAGCACCTGGGAAGGAATAATCCCTGGCACCAGGACAGGCTGAGGGCCAACCAGCTGAAGGACAGCTTGGCAGAGAAGGACCTGGGAGTGCTGGTGGACAAGTTGACCATGAGCCAGCAACGTGCCTTTGTGGCAGAGAAGGCCAACAGCCTCCTGGGCTGCATTAGGCAGAGTGTTGCCAGCAGGTTGAGGGAGGTGATCCTTCCCCTCTGCTCAGCCCTGCTGAGGCCACACCTGGATTGCTGTGTCCAGCGCTGGGCTCCCCAGTACGAGGAAGACATGGACATACTGGAGGGAGTACAGCAAAGGCCCACAAAGATGATGCATCTGTCATATGAGGAGAGTCTGAGAGACCTGGGACTGTTCAGCCTAGAAAAGAGAAGGCTCATGGGGGATCTTATCAATGCAGATAAACACCCTGGGGGGCAAGAGGGTGTTAAAGACAGAGCCAGCCTCTTTTCATTGGTGCCCAATGACAGAACAAGAGTCAATGAGCACAAACTTATATAGAGAAAATTCTGTTTAAACTTAAGATTTTTTTGGTGGTTGACCACTGGAACATGTTACCCAGAGAGTCTGTGGAGTCTCCATCCTTGGAGATGATCAAAACCTGACTGGAGATGGTACTGAGCAACCTGCTCTAGTTGACACTGCTTTGAGCAGGGGTGCTGTATTAGACAGTTTCCAGGAGATTCCTTCCAACCCCAACCATTCTGCGATTCTGAGATCGGAGATTTCTTTTTTTCTTTAGCAGTACCTACAAAATCCCTGTTTTAGCATGAGCATTCTTGTTCCTTCTGAACAGTTAAGTGAACTCCTTCTGAACAGTTAACATTTTTATCACTGTTATCGTCTTCCACAGATGAAGCAAAACCAACAGCGAAGAACAGAAAAATCATGTAATGGATGGTTTTTCAGTCTCACAGATAAAGTGGCTGAGATCTTTCCTGAAAGGTGATCTGTTCTGAAAAGCCAGCCTCCATATTGCCAGCATGACATCCAACTGATGAACCTGCTCCTGCACCTCCATCCTCCACAACATCACATATGCGGTCCCCAGGTATTTAAATTGTATATTCTGTAAGTCTCTGAATGCGTTGTGTTCATTCATGCCCTTTATTATGCTCATTTTTATAAGAAAGTAATTTAACAACAGCAAAGTAATTTTAACTGTCATATTTTTCAGCAAAGCATCCTCAGCACATAGCGGATTATTGCTGTACTGGAACAGAAAAGGTGTCAACTGCTTCCCTCAGTATCATTAATGCCACTGAGGAAACAATTCTTGGAGAAGCTTAAGTGGTCTAATGGCCAAAGGGCTGCACATACTTTATATGATGCCCAGCACAAGACTATGTATGTGATTCATGAAGACATGGCTGAGGATAATTATACAAGTTCTCTGTTATCAATAAACTCTACATGCTGAACTGAGACTGTATAAAGCCTCATGTTCATTCAGACTCCCAGGGAATCCGAAAGAGCTACAATGAGTTCCAGAGCACTGAAGACTTAATGAGTCAACTATTCCAGGTAAAGGTCCATTATAAGGTGCACCCATAAAAATACTGGTATCTAATTGTAGTAAAGAATTAGGGAACCTATTCTGGAAGTGATCATGACCTGTAGCGAAAATGAAACATAATATGAAAACAACTGATACCCATGGAAGGAGTCTTTTGCAAGCAAAAAAAAAAAAAAACAAAAAAAAAAACAGACCAATCCACTTTCTGAAGTAGCAGAGTTAACAACGTAAAGTTACAAGCATTAGTTTACAATTCCTGGAATTCTGTTACCTTAAATCCAGAACAAGTTTTCTTTAATACAATACAATTTATACCATAGCTTTTTCTAAAAAGCTTTTCCAATGAAATGTAGTAGCAGAGTTTCTATCACACCTGTCAGGCCAGTAAGGTGTTTGTTTTCTGTGTCAGAAGGGCTGCCTGAGAAAAGAATGGGAAAAGGCATTTGGACACAAAGCAAAAGCTATGACCCGTGGGTATAATATCCAGGCCTCACTTGCCAGAACTTGTACACTGCCATGCCAGATGGTAATCCAACAATCTCCACATGAAGAGATAGTGATTCTGGGATGGCAGAAGTTAATAAAAAGAAGTCATTTAACTGATCTTCTGCAGCTTCCCTTTGACAAGCTTATTCAGGCAATGGAGGTCATGGCAAAGTGACCGGTACAAAGGAACAACATCTTCTGCATCATTAATGGTGTCCTGAAACCTCCACATATTTGTAACTCTCTGCAAAAGGGTAACACACACACAAAAAAAGTCTCTAGGCAAAAGGAGGTTGTGGATGGGAAGATGATCCCTTCCTGCAAGAAGCAGCAAACACTTCTAGAGTGGTTCTGGTATTACTAGACAGATGTAGAACTTTCCATTGGGGAACTGAAAACGTCCTTCCCTTTTGCAGGGAGATTCTCAAACGCAGCTTTTTTTTTTTTTTTAAAGCAAATCATGGAGATTTCAACAAGAATGGACCTCCAAAGAAACAAAAAATAACTTCTGTGTCTATGACATCCAGAGTAACTCTCAAAATTTGTCCACGAGTCTAGCCAATACTCAACACCTGAATGTTCAATTTTCTCACAAAAAAAATCTTTATAAAAAGCAGATCAAGTATTGTCTGTCTGCACCTTACAGCTAAGTCTAAATACTGGAACAATCCAAATTATAAAGGGGCACACAGGCACCTTTTTCTGGAAGTCATTAAGTGCTCTATAGTGCCTATAGATCAGCTGCCTCTCAAAGTCTGTGTTAAGATTCAGAAGGTACTTCAAGTATCAAGACCAGAAGAGTAGAAGGAAAGGCACACCAAAAAAAACTGTAGGTTGTCAGAATCAAAGTACACAAGACAAGTGTCTATTATTAGCTGTTAAATATCATGGTAACTGGTACAAGAGCAAGAGAGAGAACGAGAGAGAGAACATGCGTGGGGGAGAGGGAGAGAGACTGAGACTTATTCCACACTAACTGAAACGGCTAATGTTAATCCAACAAAACCATTCATACACAAACTGACCAGAACATCCAAGTTTTCCTGGCAACTGATCAGGAGTCTAGATATTAAGGGTTGGCACCAATGTGGGCGATTCCGTGCTCTGACAATTTACTGCAGCCTGGGAGGTCCTGGCACAGCAATCCTTGCTTGCAAACCGTCTTTTTAGAGATACTCACCTGGAGTTGGTACTCTGTTTTGTTATTTTGTTTTTACCCAAGAAGAAAAGACTTCTTGGCAGGTCCAAAACTGAAAACAGCACTGCACTCAAGACTACTGAATTCCACTGAAGAGCTAACATTTAAACAAAGCTCTTTGTAAACAGACCCCCCACCCTCATGGGTTTAAAACTGATGCAAATCCTATACCTCTCAAAAAACAACCTTCTCCAGTACAATATAAGACCTGAAAGAAAAAAAAATGAAAAAAGAAAAAAAAACAGATTTTAGGGAAATGGTCACTACAAGAAAGGCAGTTATTGAAACCCAGCAGTGCCCTTAGTTCCATCAAGAAAAGAGAAAAATTTAGAGAAGGTGGTGAAGGCAGTGACGCAGCTGGTAAAGTCAACACTGACTGTCTAGTCTGATTTCAGCCATGATGTTGAAAGGAACTACCAGTAGAGAGAACAGATCATTTCTCTTCTCAGATAAATCTCACCATCAGGCATGCTGTGTATCTGCATGCTCAAAAACTTAAAAATTCTCACATCTCAAATAATTCAGCACACGCACATCCACAGCACAAATGAATTTGCTGACAGTGAAAGAAAACTATCCGTTAATGGAAACAAGATTAATAACTACAATAAGGCTAAATTCTATGCTTTGCTTTCATATGTAAATGATGCTTTTTTTTGAATAATATATCCCATTTAACGACTTCTTTTTCAAAAATATTCTCAGAAGATAAATAAGTCAAATCATCTTCTTGAGCCTACTTATAAAGCTTACTTATAAAGTAAGTTTTGTATACTTATAAAGTATACAAAAAAACACACACACACACCACACACACAGACTATATTGCATCAAGGTAACCTGAGTATTAAACATCAAGAAAAACAATGGAAACAGTCATTGGCAACAGACATTTGTATGAATCACACCTCCCAGGAAACTCTAAGGAACCTTTAGTGCCGTATACTGAATTGCAGCACATTTAACTTGCTGTTGGCAATATCCTCAAATCAGACTAAATCAAATTGCAATGCAGCAGCTAATGATTAGCACACTGTCCCAGGATTCAGAATATCCACATTTCAACTCCCTGCCATGTATCAAGACTTCCTGTACAATCCTGGTAAAGTTATTTAATCCTCCTGGTTACACCTAGGTTTATCTTACGATATGTATCTTTTCATCCAAATGAGCACGCTCAGAGTATGCTACAAAATATGCTCCTATTTGGATCATATAATGAAATTTCTCTTGCCTCAAAACTAGGATGTGGGTGAAGAGCCCAGGGTTATCATCCCAGATTTCATCCTAAAAGGGACAGGGCATGAATGCACACACATCTGGATCTATAAATTCCCGGCTGCAGAAGCACAGATATCAGTCCATCCTTACTTCATGGATGAAGATTATGTTGTCCAGCTTACAGGAAAACTCAAAAAAACAAACATACTGAAAGATGCTGACGTACTCAGACTGAATATCCAACAATCATACTGTGTGTTCACGGTGCAATCAGTAAGCAAAAAGCTGAGAATAAAACTGAAATTTGTATATTAAACAATGAGCATGAGCTCATTAATTATTCAGTCTCTAACTAATAAGCTGTAGTATGAAACCAACCTTTACAAAATCATCTTACCTCATTTCTCTCATCCACATCCTTGCACTTCTCAAGAAGTGCTTTCAGAGCAGGAACATTTCCTTCTTCTACATAGGTCAACAGACTCTGACTCATCAGACTTGCCATCTTTGCACAGTATTGAAAATGCTTGTACAATAGAACTTATCTGTACTGAAACAAAAGAAAAAAGAAAACCTTAAGTAAAGCCAATGATATTTAACTTTAACATTAGAAAAAAAACAAACTGCATGCCAGTAAATTATTGATTGAGTACAAATACCTGCCCTTCTACTCAACAAAACACTGTGGAGACAGAATTTGCATTACATCTCAAATGAAATTTTTTTTTTTTTGTAATTCTAGTTTTGTAGTTTGTAGTTAATTTTTTGTAGTTCTTAGAAAGTTACAGAACTTGCCGCATTTTTTAGGTACTGGCCAAACGTGTTTTTTGAATGGAATGCATAGTAGTCTTCCATACACATAAATTTTTCTGCATATATAAAACCATGTGAGTAACTTTATATGTTACACACATACACAGTTTATATCTGCTAGTTATTTACAGTGTAACCCTTATCCTTTAAGCACACAAGCAGACCACTGAGAATATTAGTCATTACAAGATACAGGGATAATATCTAAGTAACAGTCATGTGGAACTCTGGAAAAAACCATTTATTAAAACAGTTATTACCAATTTTATCCAGACATGGCTGCATGTGATAGCATGTTGTTACCTTACTACTCAAACTTAACATAGCTTCTACTGATTAATTACATGGTTTTGTTCTTTAATTCATAAGACAGAAGAGTTTGCTGTCAGTTACGGCAAAACATTAAGAATCATAGGACTACCTAAGAAGCTTTGGGCTAACAGAGAGCTCAGAGAACCAGTAGTATCAGAGCAACAAGCACGTGTCTCCAGAGGTTGAACTTATCCATTCTGCATTGAAGTTTCACTGGATGCAAAATAAGTCATGGAGCAGAACACAGGACTGTTCCCCTGTCCCCCCAGCAGCTTTCTCCTTGCCAGTGGATGACATATGATCGCTCTGTGGTTTTTTCCTGCATAATAGCACTGCAGCAGTAGAGAAAAATTTCAGCTCAGTCTTACCTGAAGTCTAGTGGTTACGCTATTCTCTATCAGGAAAAAGCCAAAGCGCCGTTGCTTTCCTAAGCAAAAGCTCTTAACTTCTACTGTCACATTAAAGCAGTCAGTGATTTCCTTCATACTGCCAGGTGAAGTAACTCGCTAGCCAAAAATAGACACAAGGAAGCCAGCAGAAACTCTGCTACACTTAAAGCAGAGAAGATAATGCAGATTTAAAGATTCTTACCAAATACTCAATCTACCTTTGCTTTAAATTGCTTATGTAGACTGTAATACTATCACACCATGCTGCTTCCTCTAACAAACCTGCTTTTGAGTAAGTATATATAGGTAAACTCAGCGTTCTCAGGATATACTAGGTACCGCCTGTGCTCACATACAGTATCATAACCTTCAGAGGATACGGAAGTAGAAATGCCTCATTCAAAAATGCCAGGAAAGAAGCCAACTTGCTCAGCTCAGTCAAGATGACAGAAGCTCTGGGGAGCATAGAAGAACATTAGGCATATACAAAATTTTAGTGACAACTGAAGCTATAAACTCCATACATTTTAGGTACGTAAGCAGAAGAACATGAGAGAGAAAAGAGAGGGAAAGAAGGGATTGTGAATCACACTGTTAAATTTGTGCTTAAAATCCGGGTTGTGATTTAAGGGACAAATTCCAAAAAGGATTAAGGCATTTGAACTCCCCATAATCCAAAACTTCCCTACACCATCTAAAAATCCATGAATCAAATCACATCACTCAGGCATTCTTTAAAACTCCAACTGACTTCCAAAAAAATCCAGATTTGGCATACCATGCCCATCAAGCAAGAATAAAGTCTTATTTTACTAGGTCCTGCACAAATAAAGTCTCTTCCACAAGAAAGTTATAAATTAAGAATACAAAAGGTGTTTTATGTTTACCATACAGGTGAAGTACCATAACACACAAGCAAGGTGAAAAGTGAAATGGTAGTAAATATCAAAACTTTCTTTTCTTTATTGCCTTCTCTCTGTAGGAGGAAAACTGATTGAGAGGTTGTAAAATAAAAAAATAAAAATAAATAAATAAACCACACCAAAAATGAAGGGTTGACAAGAAATAGTGATTGGAGTGATTCAGTGCCCACATCTAGGCACCCACTGCCATTTCAGATATAGCTAAATGAGAAATTTTAGTATCTTGTCTGGCATCCAGCTGCTATTCCAGAACAGCAGACAACAGGCACAAACTGAAACACAGGCAGTGCCATCTGAACATGAGGAAATACTTTTTCACTGTGAGGGTGACAGAGCACTGGAACAGGTTGCCCCGAGAGGTTGTGGAGTCTCCTTCTCTGGAGATATTCAAAAGCTGCCTGGACGCAATCCCGTGCAACGTGCTCTAGGTGACCCTGCTTGAGCAGGGGGGTTGGACTAGATGATCTCCAGAGGTCCCTTCCAACCTCAACCATTCTGTGATTCTGTGTGAACAGTACACCTCCCTTATGGCCTATGTCATATCTTCCAGCCCCATATAATAGATGTCTCAGATGTCTAAGCACCTAAGATAGCATTAGATGTTTGTGTTCATGTTCAGGCACCTGAATTCCTCCCATCAAGTTTTATATATTCTGACAGAAATTCATCAAATAGGACTTGCATCTAACTCTACTGCTACCACAAACATTTTGTCAATTCCCCACACAGTGATCCAGCTTCTCTATGGTAGCTGTACCTTAGTTCCCCATTCTGTTTTCCATACCAAATACAAAGTTGAAATATGTATTAAAAATCATCAGCAAAAGATGATTATGATGTTTCAAATTATACTCTCAAGTCACAGTCAAAGTTTTATAAATTCTTAGCTAGTGTGAGAAGGAAAAAAAGGATTCCACATTACGCCTCAAAGTAAGATTCTTTCCTTCTTGTTCCTTATTATCATTTTTCAAAAATGCAAAGGCAGTGCTGGTGCACCACAGATAAGTATACCGCTTCAGAAATCATTACTTGAACTCAGTTATCGGGCCAGCAGAGTTTCTGCCTTCATGTTGATTTGAATCCTTAGACACAAGCTAAACCTTTAGCAAACAGCAAAATACCTGATACTACCACCATCAGAAAAAGAAAAAAAAAAAAAGAAAGAAAAAAAGAAGATCAAGAGTTGCATTTACAAACTCCACATTAATATTCCTTTTCTAAAAGGATAAAAGCCTTTGCAGGGGGAACCATCACCAAGAATGATATTAATATTCTTTGTCAGCTACACATCACTGTGACAAAATAGTCTGTTCTCAGAATTAAGAGCAGCCTATTTTATAAAAACCAAAAACAATAAAATCAGATGTTTTAATCTCGATTTTCACATTCTACTGCTCTCATTTGTCACTGTTCCTGAAAGTTTTTTAGGGCATCCAAATGATTAAGATTTCTGGAGGGCTGTAGGAAAGCACCGATTAGGGAGGCAGTACTGGAAATTTCCATTTAAAAATACAACCTAAGTTTATCAGCTTACTATATGGCTTCTCATCCTTAAACAAAACCAACAAAACAACATGAAAAACTACCAACAGATATGTAAAACAGGTTAGCTTTAAGATCTTTGGAAGTTTCTATATTGTTTGACTTTTTTCAGAAAAAATAAAAGTCTGAAATTAGGCTGCAGTTTGTTCATGATATTTTCACTCACAACAGCAACTCAGTAGAAATTAGACATTCTATTTATATAAAAATCATTAAGAGTAGACAAAAATTTTAAAGCTTAAGGGTGTTTCTTAGGTTTTTGGAGGGTGGTTTGTTTTTTTGTTTTTAAACTATATGCCCTAACTAGAAGTCTATTGTTTTTGAACACAAACCTAATGAGGACAAGAAAAAATTCTATGAATTCCCATAAACTTCTGCCAGATTTATCTTACAACAGAAAAGATGCATTAGGATTCATGTTTTGCTACTGAAATATAGAAACTTGTAACCTTCTTTGTAGATAGATATTCATAATAAGTTATATTTCCATACAAATATTAATCTGGTTTCCTATCCTCTACTTCAACAACAAAACAAAACCTGTAAATCCTCCAGTTTATGAACTAGTCATGTTATGTAAGTCTTTGACAGCAAGACAAAAAAATCAAGAAAATGAAGTTAACACTTCTAAGTGAGATGTTGCATACCTTTTACAACACCACATGCTAGCACACCTTTGGCACAACCACAGCCCACCTTACTGTTTATTAAGATTTATGATATATCTAACAATATATTACTACATTACGAATATCAAGCACTGAACTCAAAGTCTGCATAGGTGCTGGACATTATGGTGTGATTTCCTCCAATGCTTACAATTTCTTTTAAATCACCATAAATGCTTTGAACCAAACCTTATAGGTACCTTCCATAGTATTTTTAGATAGAACAGTTACTTTACTTTGGCCCCTCCAACGGAAAAGGCTACTGAAATATATATACATACACTTTTTCACCAAAAAAAAAAAAACAAAAAAAACCTCAATAGCAAAAGAAAGATAGGATAAGGACCTTTCCAAAAGAAAGGATACAAACTTAATCTCTGCCAATTTCATAATTCTGATGCAAAAATTGTACCTCTCAAGAGCATCCGATACATATATATTCCTTAACTGCCCAATTAAGAGTATTTGCTTTGTTCTTTGACACAACACTATTTTCACAACCTATACCAATGCTCTCATCAGTGAAAATCAGGAGCACATTGGGAGTTTGATCCCCTTTCCAGGAAACACTAGTTCTGTTATTTTTTCCCCTACACAGGGGAGCCAATTGCCAGCCAATGAACCTGTTCTTCCAAGTAGGATCACTTCCAAGCTTGGAGGCCTCACAACATTGCAGGACGGCAAAGCCTGGTATCTTTTAAGTCTCTAAAATTATGCAATGAGAGAGAACAAACCAAAAACCATGAAAAGATGTACCAAGAGCACGAATGCTCAGGTGAAGGTAACATATTTGCACAAAGATTAACCTGTTTTTGTAAAGCACCCATATCCTGAACTGAAGCAGAGATTATCACTGTTTTGGAAAGACTGCAAAAATTTGCTGATTTACCAAAAAGTTTAGTCTCTCTTAACTGCAACAATACGGCCTGGAAAGGTTCTGAAATTCAAATCTGTATATTCCTATTAATTCTCAGTCTTGTACTGTTTCCAACCACCTACAGAAGTATAGTGCTATTGCTACTGCATGCTAAACTTTCTTAATATCACCATCTTTTTCATAGCTCTCGCCCACAATTTTTAGTTATTGTGTGAGCTATGACCATTTATGGATACAAATCAAAATTGGTCAATAAACACTAATATTATTTAAGAGACTTACTTTTTCTTTTTTAGTAGGTCATAGTAAAGATTATAGTGAATTAAACACAAATTAAGGTTTTCTTTTAAAATAGCTTGCTTTCTTATGTTTCCTTCTGTTTCTGGATATTAAAGCTACCTTCCAACTACACAGTACTGTGGTAGATATTCCAGGTATCTGTAAAAGGAAATATATTTACAGTGCTGCTAAAATCTGCACACGTACAAACCAGAGACAGGCAAATGCAGTACTGCACTGAAGAACTGAAATGGCATTCTGCCAAATTATAATTTAAAGAAAAACAGAATACAGAAGAATTGTATATATAAAATGTATTACAAAAAATTAACAAAATCAGTTTAATATTTTCACACACTTTTGTACCTTGTTTATGATGGCACAAAACTAAGAAAAACATGAATTGGAAATTCCATGAGCTCTAGTCCTACGAGTTAAAAATCATATTACCTCATCTTTGTTCACACTGCAGAGAATCTTGCTAATACAAGCGTTCCCATTCTTTTCTGACACCCTATTCAATCATTACTTACTAAATGCAGAGATTTCATAATCATTAAAAAGATCACAAGTCAGACACCACCCAGAAAAAGCAGCAGATCTGTTTAACTACACTTTCTATAGAGACTGAGTCAGCCAAGATTCTGTTTAAATAGCAAATTTTCGCAATGTTTTATGAGAGACCCTAAAAATGAATTGGCACTCAGAGGCACGGAGAAATAATAAATGTACATTTCTGCCTGAAGTTCCATTCTGACTAATAACCTCATAATTCGCAGCTTTTCCTTATCATCTGGGAGAATTTCTTCTATGTCTCTTACCCACACTCCTTTAATCCAGAAGAAAAAAAAAGCTTAAATAGATCACTTCATCTTTCCATTTACTTTACGCCAGAGAACAGGTAATATAATTAGCAAATATTAAGAGAGACAAAAAAGATAGCTAGAGATGTAGACATTCTTATTTTGGAATCTGTAATTAATAAATAGAATGAAGAAAAAGGTTTGCACAAAAGGAGATTGCTATAACTGTAATTAGTTACTGCGTACATTAGTAAACTTTAAGAAATATGTGAAACTGGAAGTACAGAAGTCATTCAGTCCAATTTTTCCCATTTTAGGCACTTGCTAATTCTAAATATTACAGTAACTTTTTTTTTTTTTAAGAAAATCAAGAGTGGAGATAATACACAAAAGGCCAAAAAGATATAAATATATATTTAAACAAAAAGTCACTATCACAATCTAATAACAAGCATCAGATATGTTTACATTCTATCCTGATTAAAAAGATCAATTAAAAGAAAAAAAAAACTGTAAAGTAACTGATAGGGGGATTTAAACCTTACCAGAGAAACAAATCTACCTTTAAAACAGAATTTAAATATGTTCAATGAATAGTAAGTTATACTAAGCACATCTGAATTTCAGGAGAAAATTCAACTCCCTTATAAAATACTTAATGCTACAAAGCACTATTTTAGATTTTAAACATTTTAAATAAAAGAAAACAAAAAAAAAACAGGCATCTGCATTAAGCTTTTAGAAAAAATTATACCAACAAATATAAATCAATTCAGTGAGAACCTGTACAAAACATGCACAAGACCAACAAAGAAGTCTACAACACAGCATTCATATCATATTGCTTCACGTGCCCAACACACTTCTCTGAATCATAAGATGAAGATTTTGTTAGTCAGCCACAAATTCTATGATAAAACTCAGCCTTTAGGGTATTTTACACTTCAGAAAAAGTTGGTTGTGATCAAGATGTATTACACTATTTTTTTAATTAATATCACCATATTTCAGAAGCAGTGGCATTTTGAGTAGATGCGAATTTCTTAAATTATTTGAAGCTACTGTTGCAGAAAAAAGAATAAATGATGACATCACTGTCAAATGCCATAAACTGAAGGCTTATTAGAACCAGTTTTGAAGCACTGAAAGCTATCCATACAGATTAGCCTTCTGGCCAAATTAATGTACCACCTTGTCTCTGACACTCACTGCCTCTTAATCTGTGTTTTGTCTAACAAAAGACACCATGATTCTCCTTTGCCCATGCATTGTTCTGAAGAAAAAGGAGAAACAAAACTAAGTTTTACAAAGTATTTAGAGTAGGTACATTACCCTTAAATTAGGTAACTTTTTATTTATTTGGTTTGCTATGGAAACAAGGCTTAAATACACTGTATTTAATACCATATATATAATGCCTGTCCATAATAACCTCTAAACTTACTGGCCAACATTACCTAAACTTAACAGAATGATAGATATTTCATGATTTAGTTCCTGTAAGTCTTGTGAAAACATTTTCCTGCTTAAAAAAAAAAAAAGAGTGAAGCATGAGGTGAAAACTTGTTAGATAGATCATCTTCACAAACCTTCAACCCTGAGACAAAAATCCAAACGGAACTAAGTTTATTGGTTCAATCTTATTTTAAAATATGATACCAAGTTGACAAGCTTCTTAATTCCTCATATGCAGCAGTAACATCCATAGAGATAGATATTTGTATTATTCATAGCAATTCCATTAAATATGTCACATCAAGTGACTGAGATGATTAACATTTTCACTACGAAATGATGGACAGCCACTGTGAAAACACATACTTCACTTTTAAGCTGCATCTTCATCAAACAGATCATTATTTCGTTTTAAAACCTATCCAGTAAACGAATACATGGTGGGTTTTTGCATGCATTTGGGGCTGATAAACTCCTTTTAATCCTTCCACTTCTGCATTGTTTGATGGGTTTGGGGAGGGGGGACGGACGGACAGGTAACAATCCCATGATTCAAGTACTTTGCCATCAATGAACATAACATACTAGTGCATTACCCCTGCATCAATCCTTGGTCTGAAGTTATAGATGAGAAATCACTTTCCTCAACCGATTTTTAAGCAAATGAGGAGGAGTAAACCCCTGTTTTTAAGGCTTTAGCTATTCAAACTCAGCTTCTTCACCCTACAAACTAGAAGCGAAACTTTGCTTACGGGTCTGTCTTTCCAAGTTAGCAACAAGAGACAAAAACAGTGGAAGAGGATCCCCCCCCCTCCAGGCGTGGGGCTGACAGCTACATCCGACCGTGTCTGCGGCACCGCCGGGGCTGCTCTATTCCCACCGCCGTGCGGGAGAGGGAGGATTTCAGGGCCGGCTGAGCGGCCATAGCGGAGCGCAAACCTACACAAAGAGCGGACCTTTCGGAGCGCTGGCAGCACACCACGCAGCGCTGCTACTGCCAAAAACGCTAACCGGAGCCCGAGGGGCAGGCCCGGGCCCAGCGCGACGGCTGCTTTAGGCCCCGCGACCCCGGCCCGCTCCCCGGGGCTCGCTCACACACACCCACAGAGGCCATCACCGCCCACCGCCGCCCCAGGGAGCCGCCAGGGCGACCCCGCCGCTGCGAGGCGGCGGCGGCAAGGGGCCCCATGGCGCCCTTTGTTTGGCAGCTCCAAGCGCCCCCTGCCCTTCCCCCACCGCGGCCGGCCGGCCCCGCTCCTCTCCCCTCGCCACTCACCCCAAAGCCGGCGGGACTCGGCCCCTGCGGGCGGCTCCCCTGGCCCAGCCTGGGACTGACAAGGAGGCAACGACTCGAAGAGCTCCTCACTTCCCCCCGGCGGTGGCGGCCATCTTACTTCTCTCTGCCTTCCCCGCTACCCCCCCCCCCGTCCCTGCCGGGCTGGTCACGTGAGCTCGTAGCCCGGCGGGAGGTCGCGCTCCCGCTGCCAGCGCTAGGGCTGCGTCCCGGGGAGGGGGGGTTCCTGCCTTCACGCCCCTCGCCCCCGCCGTGCCCTAGAGACACCGCCGGGGGGCCGGCGGGAGCGGCCAGGCTGCCCGGGGGAGGGGCACACCAGGGCATGAGGAGCCTCTCGTTGAATAGCCAGGAGAGCCGGTGCGGTAATAACTGCTTGTAATCGGCTAATGACCGGTTAGCTCCCAAAGCTCGCGGGGACCCATAAAACCGTGCCCGGGAGCCCTCGCAGCACCGAATCACCGCCCTAAGCGGTCGTGCAGGGCGCGCGAGGGTGCGTTCGATCTGCCCAACGGCTCGGCGCAGCCGTTGACCCGCTCACCCGCCCAACGGCTCGGCGCGGCCGTTGACCCGCTCACCCGCCCAACGGCTCGGCGTGGTGGGTGAGGCGGCAGCAACCCCCGCTCACCCATCCAGAAGAGCCTTCCTCACCGACACCATACACACAAGCCGTTTAAGGGGTCGGGTTTTGTTCCTTTACACCTACTACAAACTATTTTGCCAAGGCCGACTATCTCTCCATCACAATATAAACTTGACACTGCCTCTGTCCTCCCCCAAAAGTTAGCTGGAATAGGGTCTTGACCGAGCTCATGCATCAGCATAAAGCTTAGCCAAAGTACAACTGCCAGTTCTGTATACCTCAAGATGGACGTTTCTTAGAGATGCCACCAAAGCGGAGAACATCTGAAACATATATGGTTTTACCTTAGCATTCATCCTCAGAGACAGTGCTTTTTGAAAGCAAAAAGAAAGGGTTTTTGTTTTGTTAAAAATTGCCGACTGATAAATGAGAGTATGTTTCTCAAACTGCAGGTGAGGACTTCCACTGGTAAACATGGAAGAAATCTCACCTCAACATACTACAGACAACACAGGACAAAGTTCAGAACTGCTCTTGCTCATTGTCTGCCAAACCTCTCCCTGGTCTGCTTTCAGGCTCCAAAGCAGCTTCTCAAATATTTTGAAAATATACTTCACCATGTTTGTAGTTTGTACATTGGGTCATAAGTGGCTTTGGACTTCCCATGCAATTTCCAACATGTTTTATGACTATTCTAGTGGCTCTTCAACTCTATACCTTCTGTGATGGTAAAATACATCCAATGACTGTAGAAAGATGCTCTTTCATCTTCTGTACAATCCAAATCCATAATAATAGATTCTTCTTTATTTAATGACAGAAATCATTTGGACAACTGGATCAGAGATGCTCTGTAATCTGATAGTAATAATATCTCCTTGAGAGACCATGGAACATAGTTTAAACCTGGGATGATGATAAACCAATGAAGAACTAGTTCTTCAGGAAGACACTACAGACTACATACTGTTACTGTAAGGATTCCCAAGGATCAAAGTGTTCCTTCAAAATCCTTATAACACTGGGATCTCTCTAAAGAGCTCACATTGTTAGCTTCTTAAAGACACATCCCATAGTGCTCCCTGTGTATCCCAAGTATCTATAACCAGGCAAGTATTTCCACCGAGTTTTTGAAAAAAACAATTGAGAAAAAACAATGTTCTTGAGATAACAGGAGAGATCCTCACACCCAAATGAGATCAACAAGTTTTCCTTACTCATGCACACACACACACACAAACCCCTAATACATGGGAAAAAGCAAGCTCCATTAAAATCAAAAGCTAAATCCACTTAGATCTACACCAAAACACTGATTCAGCTGAAAGGCTGGGAGGAATTGAAGCACATTCAATGCTTACCTGAAGCGTGCTCTTCTTATTTATGCCATAGATATGTGATATGAAAAGACAGAGGATGAATCCCTGCAGTTACTGCTGATTTGAAAAGTGCTCAGTCTAAGCTACTTGAATTTATGCATACGGACCATCATTCAAAGATGGTCCTGATGTTTCAATCATCTACCTGATCTTATAAGATATTATAAGAGATATTATAAGATATCTGATATTATAAGAGAAACTGATATAGTGAGACTGCTTACTTTAGCCTCCTGAGATCTATGGATTCTCAAACATTTTCAGCGTTTTTTTTTGTTTTCTACACACTTTATACAAACAGCATATTAATCCCTCACCTCATAATCTCTTCATTGTCCCAAATTCTTATTCTAGTATCATAGCTTTACCCAGATCGCATTTTAGCTGTCTTCTCACCTCACAGCCACAGATTTGTCAGGTAGAAGCAGTAGCTCCTCCCACATATGAGGGAACTAAACACACACTGGGGATGGGGAACAGGGAAGGCAGAGCTGTACTGTCCCTCACTTTCTTCCCCTTTCAATACAGGTTGATCCAACTCTCTTGTGCTCTTCCACTTGTACCCTACTTTTACACTGGGAACAACATTTTCCCATCAATGATTAATTCACATAGAGAATGAATCCTGGTCCCACTGAAGGGTTTTAACGGGAATCCAGTGGGGTTAGGATTTCACAGAAAGCAAATTCTGCCTCTCATAAAATACCGTATGTGTGTGTGTGTTAAAGCACATAAATAATCTCTTAACAGGCATCCCAAAAACTTTTAATTTGGCATATCATTAATGTATAGTTTGAGTAACATAGTTAAAAATTCAGAGTAGCATTTTTCCAGATTCTGTGCAGAAATGCTTGATTTTTAATAATGTGCTGTAAAAAGCTAGTAAATGTTGATATTTGTAAATTGCTGTAGTTTAGAGCATATAATTCAACAAAATCAAAATTTTCTTCCAACCAATTATTTTCTCTTTTCTCCTTTCCACCTTCCCATCTCCTTCAGGATTTATATTTGAACAGCTCAATAAAAAAATGGGGCTAAGATCTTTCATGAATGAAAAGATGACAAAAAAGATGGAAAAAAGGTCCAACTATAGATACAACTTATTCCTGAAGCAACCTGATATGAAAGTCTCCTCAGAGTTTGTTACCACAAATCAGCTAGTTGCATTTAGAGTTCTCTGGATATCAGTCAGAGGGAGACATAAATGTGAGAATTCACAACAGACGGATGAGAAAGATTCATAATCTTGATAGGCCTCTACACCCTGCAATAGCTTCATACCATCTCAGCCAACCTGAAAACAAATATTTAACAAGTACACTGGCACCTGGCAGTTAAACACTTCTTTAAATATCTAACATCTGACATCATTCAGAATCAGTATCTAACCAGTTCAAGTAACAGCTCAAGAAGAAAACATTAGAAAACAAACACCTCTTATCAGCACCCAAAAGTGCATGAGACCCAGTGAAATAATTTGTACAAATGAAGCAAAGCTCCTGTATGAAATCCCAAAGCACTAACAGAAGCAAGAAAACAAGATTAACAAAGCAGCAGCTCAATTACATAAAAATGGGTGTTTCATTCCTTACCCTTTTGAATAGGTTTGTCTCATCCAAGTCTGAAGATGTTTTTATCTGATCACCACATGTTTTTAGCTTGACATAGCTACAGCTCTTTGATGTGCAATACTTCAAGATTATGGATGAAATTTAGCAAGACTTTTGAAAAATTACATGTTTTTTGCAGTCATGATTGATCTTTTTCTTTATTGTCCCTTATAATAGATGTATTATTTTCAATCTTTAATTTTTAAGCAACTGAAGTTGTTTTTAACTGTTATAGTAACTAAGTCTGTCTCCCGCACACAATTGTACCACTATTTCAGATGTCAACACCTGCCCAATACAGACACATCAATTAAAAAATAGCTACTGTGCTTTAATAATTAACAAGTTTATTATTATTCTGCTGATTATAATTACTATAATACTTAAGCTGTTTTCTTTCCTTACTTTTCTAATGTCTTTAACCTAAATTGATCCAAATCATGACCACTTGACATACATATTTTTGTCTTCTGATGTCTCCTCAAAAGCATTAATATGGAAAGATGCTGTTTTGTGATATAGCACATGGGCAGTCATGTTACTTATTTCGTAATGTAAATGTAAATGAATGTTTTGTAATGCTTAATACTGTACACAGTAAAGAAAAAAATATTATTTTTTGCTTAAGCAGGTAAATATTTAATGTCAGGGCTGTGAATTTGATTAAACTCAGTTTCAAGTATATTTCCATCCTCATAACATTGTTGTGAAAACTTCACATGAATCTAAATATTTCTAGATACACATGTCTTCATGTTCAGTTTAAGCTTTTTACACCTGTTATTCTATCATTCTTGAGGCAACATTAAATATTTCCCTCAAACAGTGATCATTTCAAATGTCAGAACCGTGGCGCAAAAAAAAAAAAATCCCTTCAGCAAACAATATAATCACTTGTTAGATCCCATAAGCTGCTGCAGATGAACTGCATTAAAATAATTTCCTCTCTTAGCACTTACTCAAAAACAGACAGACACCAATGAATTTAGCAAAACAAGTTCAAAGTTTTTTTTCAACTACAGTTTAATCAGATTTAAAGACACAAATTAGAAAAAAACATTTATAGGCAAGTTAAAAACACCTTTAAAACATAACAGCAAGCTGCTTCTGCAGCAATGCTGAGACAAATTAGAAATAAGTAATTATTAAAATATCACAATCACAGTGTAACTAACAGTGGTATTTTAATTTTACCATACACCAACACTTAGTTTATGGATCTGTTGAAAAATAACACTTTTTAAAAAATATATATTTTGGAATAATAAAAATGAAATTCACTGACAATGCATTATATTCTGAACCAGGAAAGGCAAATTGAGGAATACTGTCGCTATCCACTTTTAGGGGTGTTTTCTCATCTTAACAAATGGGTATTTGGAGGCATAACTACTTCTGCATTGAGGTAAAACTATTCCTTTGAATGTGTAACCAAGGCAGGAAAGAACAAAGTTCCATATTTTAAATTCTTAAATTGAATAACTTATTACAACATCTTTGAATAACGCTATATTTTACCCATCTTACACTAGTTTTCAATCAATACATTTTGAACGTTGTGTTCTAACTGATCTAGAATACATCTGAGGTCTGGGATTTAAGGATAACTACCTAGTTACTATTGTATCATTTTTGACACCTTTGTCACAGTAAGACACATCAGAAGATTCTTCATAGAAATAGTCAATATCACTGGACAAAAAAAGGTAAGAAGACAAAGAAAAGGTGTTAAGAGAAACAATAAACACATCAAAAGGCAAAATATGTGTAGGCAAATACTCCCTTTCTTCAACTTATTGTGACAAAAGTTTGTCGCACTTTTAATACGTAGTGTTGCACTATTCTGATTGCCAGTCTCTAGGCACCCCGTTTCGCTATTTTTTTTTGTCTCGTATTACATCTTCACAGTTTGGAAGGAAGTTAATAGCCTAATTCAGACTAAAGCATGGACCACGGCTATCTGTTCATACTAGATGTTGTAGTGAAATCTAAATTCCAACCCGGGGTATTTTTCCCCTCAGAGAATGAAAGTAAGATTAAAGAAGTGTTTGAAGGAAAAGGTTTCTCTTACTGAGAAGTTGGTCTGCAATAAGGTACTAGGACTGACTCATATAAAAAGTTTTCTCTGAAAGTAGCCCTGCATAGTTTCCAACTCAGATTTCAGTAATATACCTGAAGTCAAATTATATCTTCATAGCATGCTGCAGAAAATCCTGGAAGGGCTGGTTTTGCAATAAACTGAAAGAAGCGCTTCACTCTCTTCTTAAAATGTAACCTACAGGTTCTGTTTTCACTTTAGGAAACAGAAAGCTTAGCACTCTAAGAACAGAACTGATTTCAGTAAATATAGCGTACAACTGGAGGGCTCAAAGCTAGTCTCATGTAAATATTGATATGGCCTATTTTAAATATATTTATGCATACTATAGGCAACTACAGTTCCTCAATCCATGAAGTTTACACTATGCTTATATGGATATGCACATGAATCCAGGCAATTTAAAAATGTTTAAAATACAAAAGCAGGTGCAAGTCACAAGACACAGAGCTAACACAGAAGAGAATTAAGTGGCAAAATTTGCTTTTGCACATTTCTGTAACTGCAAGGTGAGCAAAATTGCTTTTTAAATATTATTTAACAGGATGAAAATTGTTCCAGCTGATAATTAGGTTTTGTTAGAAATATACAAAAAATTCACCTCAAACATGTTTTTAAGAAATTAAAAATAGTAAAAATATTTTTATTTTTTACCTTAATAAACAACTGTTGCAATATTTGCAATGGTAAGATTGTACGGTGACTTTGCAGATGCCTGGATTTCATGACCTTTTATCAAGTGCCTAGGTTAAAACTGCAATACACTTCAAAAATCCAGGTAGACCTAGCTAAGAGCAGCTGCAGCCTGGGTCACAAGCAAGCAGGAAACTTCTCTGTCAAGTTCTGCACGTAATATTGCCAAATCAGCAATGACTATGAGGAGGATAAAGGCCAGGACAGTACAACTAGCTTAGGTCCAGACAGATCTGGAAATGTAATGAGAGTAGGCTCAATTCAGTAGAGCCTCTGTTTAGATACTTAATTCAGCATAGCACCTAAGTGCTTGTTTAACTTCAAGCATTTATAGCCAATTGATTTTTGAACAGGACTTAAAAAAACCCCCAAAACTGCTGAATATTACTGGACTTAAATAAATACATAAAGGCTAATCATGTACTTAAATGCCATGATGAATCAGCACTGAATATATGCATATTTTTGTATCTAGAGTCTTCATATTAAAATTCTGAAAGGTATTTCCTTCTGATTTGTAACACTGATCACTTTTCAAAATTAATGACACTATTTCCAAATTTTCCTTTTAAAACAAAACTACAGAAACCTGATTTCAGAATTCAATGAGAATTGGAAAGTGAGAGATAAGAGCAAGGGAAATGAAAGCCTAAATTATTGCAAATGGTACTTTTCTTTATCTTTTCAAGGCGAGTTTGTAGAGCTGAGCATGTGAAAGTCTGTATGTAAGCATCAGTGACACATTTGCATGCAATCATGGAGGATATATTTGACCATGTATTTAAACAAATATACAATTTTGTCTGCAAAGCTTCTGAGAGACAATCCAGAAGCTGTTGAAATTACTTTTGACATGAATTTGATAGGAGGCCAGGATCTTGTAATGGTGTTTGCAAAAACAGATCTCATCTACATCAGAAGTTTTACCACTAACTGGATCAGTGTCAGTAAAGGGGCACAACTACTCTGTGTGCATCCTGTCATACACACATAATAGTGTTTATACTTGTATTATTCATTCCCATAGGGTAGAGGGAACAAGTTATGTATGTGTAAAATTCTTTTAATAAATAATATACTATACCGGTAAAACATCACGAGTCATGATATCAAACAAGTCAGTGTAGAGCTGGGGATATACCAAGATCTCTTTGTAAAGTATTCTCATTAAAATATGATTTGTCATCAAGAGCATATTAAAATGCATACCAATATTTTTATACAGTAATAGGTTTCAAATTGTCACCTATTACTGAAATCTTGTGGATGTGGCAGCTTAAGGAATGTCTGTGGAAGAATAACGTTTCTGAATAAGAAGGGCATATATGCAACTGTAAAGCCAACAGAGCCTTCTCTATCACAACAGTAGTAGGCACCACTGAAACTATTATTTAAATATATAATATAGATATCTTTCATTAATACAGAAACATAAAAAATTAAAAATAGTAAGCATACAGCTACTATGAGGGTGACTACATTTAGTAACTAACATTAACACATTAAGTGCCTGGAAGAATCGTTCACAATAGGCAAATACCTGCAAAGCAGCATAAAGTTATGAAGGATATGTTATATTGACTTTTCAGAGAGTGCTGAACTGGAATACAATAAAGACTTTTCACCTTTTAGATGTACATTAGTTAATAAGAGAAAAAAAAAATATTTAAAACCAGGTTACCTTCATGTCCAAAACATTTCTAAGAAATTTACTTTCTAATATTTTTTTCAGTAATAGTAAGTCACCAACATCCTTTCAAATCCAATATTATGAAATTACACATATAAAAACTAAAAATTATCTGAAGCATGAGGGCTGCTTGTTCTTGATTTTTTCATTGAATGGATTAAAAGGATTCAGTGCAACATTTTCATTTGTCATAGCAAGGCAGATAACTAGCAAAGCAGAAGGAAAACAACAAAAACACAATGACTAAGACCAGAGTGCTGCCATTAAACAAACAAAAAACAAAAAACCCAAAATATAACTCTCTCCATAGTCACAATAGATAACTGATTTGCATGAAGAGCAGATTTTGGTTCAGAGTATTTTTATATTTAGCAATGACATTTAAAGCATAAATTCTAGGACACTACACTTCAGAAGAAATTCTGTGCAGAACTAATGGAATTAATTGTCATAATTTTCTAAAGCTGTAATGTTTTAAGGGGCTCAAATCATGAAGAAAAAATAATTGTAATGCATGCAGAAACCATCACGCCCAACTTCGAAACCTGTATTTTGCTACTAGTGCCCAACTAAAGCAGGTACAGATTTTCTTAACTGTTTTAACTTCCTCTTATACAAGAATTTTAAACAAAACTATATGTGAATTCACTCAGACGGAAGTACTGAATACTTCTCTAACTTAACTCTGTTTGCTTTTTGCGAGCGCTTACAACTGCTCTTGTATTTCATTTTTAAGAATCAAATCGCCTCATCACACACATTGGTACCCATGCCAAAACAAGGGTACCAGAATATTAATGGAAAAAAACAATACATTAGATGTTGTACTAGCATCCAAAAATGCTTGTTCTGGTAGAAATGTAGACTGCACCAACAAGGAAGAGGGATTTAAGTTCAACAGTAACAAATGCTGAAAGCATCAACCCCAAATCTACTCATCCATCCAGAAATGGGCAATTCTATTCCTTATTTAAAGCAAGTGTCCCTTCAAGAACAGAAGGTGGAAAATGTCTTTCCTGATTCTATATCTAATAAGGATAAATAAGCATAAACAAACTAGTGTGCTCTTACTTATAAGCAATGGAAAAAGACAAAAATGCCTTTTCAAAAAGGCGTATAATGACAACTGCAACTCCATTCAAGGAGAGGTCTACATGTGTAATTAAAGTAAGGATTTACAAATCAGATTATTTTCTTCTGAAGATCATCGGTTTTCATGACTGCCATATTAGCATCCCTGCTCAGCAAAACAGAGACTCATCTGCTCCCACTGCATTCTCACTCCCACTTTCCTAAGTAGTTTAATTAGTGCTAACCTATCATGGCAAGGAAACACCTCTGACCTGACTTAGGATTTGGTTCTTTAGAGAGTTAGCCCAGAGAAGTCTTGTGACTATTTTTGCAGGACAATGTCCCCAAAACTGAGGACTATCACTGCAGTTCTACAAATATTAAGAATATTCACCCCACTAGTGCTATCAGATATCTGATCAAAAGTCTTTAAGATTCAAAATATTTCCTCATGATAAAGTTTTTCTCATTCATTTGTAGGTTATTAATCAACAAGTTACAAAATATTGCCAGGGAAAAATAATGCATCAATTTTAAAGCTAAAATAACATGTGGATAAACAGTTTGTATTTACTAAAAAAAAAAAAAAGTAATATGAAAATACAGAATATAAGCAATTAAAGTCTAGCCCTTTAACACAGTACTCTAGCAGGGACCATCACCACAAAAATGGTCTGGAATAGATATAATCACTGCATTATCCCCTTGACATATTTCCATAATTAAAATTCAGTCAGATATTCTCTTTTTTTTCCTCTATTTACCTACAAATGTGATGTGAACTTTGCATCTGAAATTCTAGGTTAAAGAAAAAGCTTTTCCGCAAATTCACATATTTCTTTGGATAAAGGGCCATCAGTTATCAAGCATACAAAACTTGGTTATCAGTAATTTCCTGTTTTATTATCTATGAGCTCAAGGTAATTTGGCTATTTTTATGTGTAAGCATCATCAGCTAACTACTGCATGCCTGAAACTTCAAAATGACTTTAAGTATTAAAAAGTCATTATTTGTAAAATAGCTCCATTCTAGAATAAGGATTTCTGGTATTTAAGGGTAAAAAAGCACTTTTCACTGAAAGCCTGGTGCTTGCACATTGTCTTTTTCTGTGTCCTATGGCTGCCTTTCCTTCTCTAGCTGCAAAGTCCACTTAGTGGTATTTTATATTGTTTTTATTTTAAAGTAAAAGAAACCTACATTAGAGCTATCAAGCTCTGGAAAAGGTGAACCTTCAGTTTTGTTTTTTAATCCATTCAAAAGGACTTGTGTAATTAGAATCTTTATCAAAGAAACCTACATATAATTTGGCATTGGTAATGTTTACAGTTCTGTAGTGTACTGCAACAGTTTGAGATACTTTAAGAAAACCCTCCAAATACTGAGATGCTTATTGCAATTCCCTTTTAAAGATTCAAAAATCTTCTAATGACTTTCCACTTCATATTTTTATCTTCTTTATAGCATTTAGTATTATATATGCATTCCACATAAAATCAAACTTGAAAATACCATTTAGAAACAATATTTCAGTAAATAGAGGGTTTAAGGCAAGTCATTTGGAAAAAATAATTTCCATTTGTTAACCCTAGATTGACACAATTTTATTCCACCCCATCAGTGCCTTGGGATACACAACGTACATTCAGCAAAGGGCACACATATGACCCTATGGACATACGTTGCAAGTCCTGAGTGCCCATTGAAATAATGGTAATATCTTCATATAAGGCGTGACCCACAGGGACATGGCATGGGAGGGGTTAATTTGTTTTGTTTCCAGTCTTGCTATTGTACGTGATTTTTCTAGGTAATGCATTCTTTTCTTACTAAACATCTTTGCAAACAAATACAAACCCCTTTAAAAGGTGCTAAAAATGGGTTTCTGAAAACATACAAAATATATTCATCATAGTATTTCTCAATCACTGTTTTAGTGCTTGATATCTGCAGGTTATTTCTTGTTTCTGACTGAAACTATTATTTGTTGTGGAATAACTGTTCTTTTGCAAAACATTTTCTTCTTCTAGTTTTTTGGACCACATGGACTGGATGCTTTCATGCTTTTTACTTCCTTTTTGAGTTCTTTTCAATGGAAATACCAACAACACCAGGACGCTGGCAATATGAAGACAGAAATAGCAGGAGCTAAAAAATAAACAAAAATGATAATTCAGTAAAACTCCAACCGCTCTTACAGGATGCTTAAATAAATTGTCGAAACCTACTTGCATATGATAGATTGCATGTAAGAAATTTGCATCAGTAAGACATTAATATTTCCTTTCTTTTAAAGTAGTAATGGGAAAAAAAGAAATAAAATCTTCCCTCACGGTATTTAGTGCTTTACAAAGATGATAATATATTTCTATTATCAGTACCAGAAGCGAGTGAAGGGAAACCTGCTTTGAACTATTTACTTTTTAATAAGAGTTACTTTTAGGATGCCATTTTCTTGTCTTATTATAAAGCAGGTCAAGGGCATAGAGTAATCTCAAATGCGTCCCCCCCCCCTTTTTTTCTTTTTTTCCTTCAGGAAAAAATAAGCCTATTACAGTAGGAAAACAAAAGCACTTTGATTTCTTAAACACAACAGAAACTGTGCTCAAGTGCTGGAATAGAAAGACAGTTCGCTCAACTAACAAATATTTAATTATCACTAAAACGACTTCAGAAATCTTGTGCAACAGAAAATATTTGCCTTTAAGTTAAAGAAAAGAACAAGGAAACAGGTAAAATGTGCTTACCTGTAAAAGGTGAAAGAGGGTTTTACAGAGAGCAGTACAAATGGCACAACTGTGTAACTTATTGCTACTTGAGTTGCCATCCACGTTACAATATCATAACATAGTTTAACAGTAGGAGATTCAACAAAGTAGTGTCTGATATTGTTTCTTATCTAAAAAAAGCAGGTAAGAATAAGTTAGATTAGGTGAATTGAAACGCTACAGTTTGGACAAGTACCTTTGAACCATTCCAAAATAAATTAACTTCAATAACAATCAGTTCATATTCTCTCCCTGCCTTTTCAAATAGTATGCTTTATCCAGCACAGGAATTAAAGTAAATTAATGTGTACACACCCACACCCACAGTGGATACTTCCAGTATAAATCCAGTCCAACTTTAGACTTCCTATCTGAATGTAGCAGACATTCCATCAAGTGATTCTGCAAACATATATTTTTGTAGTAATTGAAAACCAGAATGCTTCTGCTGAAAGCTTCTATATGGTAAGCCATTTTCATATACTTGCTAATAGGATATATTTTAGAACAGGTAGGGTATAAATCAGAATATTTAAAATAATCAATTTTAATGACATATTTCAGGATTCTTAGTAACAACTAATATCAAGTGAAACTATTCTAAAAAAACTCAAATCATTTCCTATGTTGAGTTTTCTTTTGTTCATAAAATTCTGTTCTAATAATGGAATACCGACAGTATTAAAAAACCCCAAACCCATGCAGGTTTGGGTTCAATTTTATATAAGACTGTGCATCAGAAAGACACCAATAGATTTTGCCCCTGCTTCCTTTATGTGACCAAGGATGGCAGTTCAGTTAGTCTTATTCAATCTCTCATCCTCCCTCTTCTGTCACAAAACAAACATTGCATGGCCCTCATTTAAGTAAAAACTATCTTCACATCTCACTGTTTGTATTCCCAGTTTTTTCCTACTGTCTTCTCCTTTCTATTTCTAAGCTTGTGAACATATTGAAGGTTCTCAAAATGCCCAACTACCTAAGTTATATTTGAAGATGGCCAAACCCCAGGGTCTTCACTCAGTCCTCATTCATTTTACTAATTGGAATTTGTTGACACTGATATAATTTCTGATATTCAGAAAGCTCATCTTCTATCAACTTTCATTACTTATAATACCAATTTTTCTAACATTCCAATCAATCCCCTGATCCACTGCATCTTCCTTCCACTTAAACATTTAACAGAGTCATCCAAGATGTCTAAACTCTTCTTAGAATATTTAAGTTTCTTCCTTTTCCTTTCCCTTCCCCTCTTGCCCTCAGACTTGTAGCTAGAAATCCCATCCAGGCTCTGTCAGGTATTTTGGTTTCTGAACCATCCAATTCTCCTGGGACTGCCTTGACAAATAAAACATTGCTCTCACTATGCACCTTCAGAACAATCATTTTCCTTGCTTCTTCTGATTAAATCATAATTCTCTATTTCAGAATCTCCCTCTGCTCCACAGAAAAGGATGTAAACTTAACCCATACACCACACTACCACCTTTTAGGTCATTCTAGTTTAGCCTAAAAAGGCTAATATTAAAAAAATGGAGTTATTGACTTGCATTTGGCTGTGTTAACACATTAGCCTCTGTCATGAATTAGCCTAATTTTCTCTCAAAACTGTTTTTCCAGTTTTATCTATCATTCATAGGAGAAAATAATGCCCATGTGATTTTTTTCCTTCAAAACCCTCCACAAGACTTGTTTCTAAGAAGTTAATAATAAAACACTTCACGTTAATCAGACCGGAAATATCCTGAAACTGTCACTTGACACTAAACTAACAATTGCAGTCTGCAGCCCTGTTTTTTCCTGTTATAGACACTGATTCTTTGTAGCAGTGACTTTTGATGCACTTCTGTAATGCATGTCTACTTATCATGCATGGCGAACATAATTTCTTTTGAGCTGTTAGAAATTAGCCCAATACAAGTAAGGGTGAGGTACTTAAAATGAAGCTAGAAAAACAGAGTAAATACGTAAACTCAATTTAAAATGCAAAATGAACAAGATATCATAGTGAAGAACTAGCCCATTGGAACCTGTACTTTGAAACATCCTTTTTTTTTTTTTTTTTTTTTTTTTCCCAGTTTGCCCTCCCAATGCCTACATGAACTCCCAACATAGTCAACGGAGGTCTGATCAACACAGTTAGGGGAACCTAAAGAGGAACTCACTGACAAGTCAAAACATGTTTAATTCACCCTTTTTATAGCTTTTTATCACAAATGCGACTTTCCAATCATCTGGCATTGAGATAGTCTTCTCTGAAAAGTTGCACACCAAAGTACACAGTTTAGCTATTTCACCCTTGAGTTCCTTTACAACTCTTGGATGAGTACTGTCTGGTTTAAAGATCTGTTGCTGTTTATTTTGTTAATTTGTTCTGTGACCTTCAATAGATAACTCAAGTTTGAGACAGAACCTCTAATATGACTTCACTAAAGAAGCATCTTAAATAGCAATGTCACCAGCCTCCTTATCATATGAATTAATTTAGTCTTTCCTCTAAAGCCTCATCTTTTTCAACAGCTCCTATACTCTCTTGATCATCTACTGGCTCTACAGACTCTGACAAGGTCCCTGCTCCTGAAAAAATAAAGATTTTTAAGATTGAGGTGGGGGGAAATTAACTACTGTTCTCGATGGAAAGTTGTTCCACCAACCACTCCTGTTATTGCTCCCCACCAAAATGTATACAAAGCTAGCTCATGCTGATTTTTCTGATTTTTTTTTTTTTGGTTACATTGTAGAATATTACCCTTTTCTTTTGCCCTTCTTACCCATATTCCTCCTCTGAGCCTTTTTTTAGTTAAACTAAATAAGTTAAGGCATTCTAGCTACATAAAACATATCCTTCATCCTACTATCTGTCATCTTCCCCCATTTTCTCCTATGGACATATACATGAATGCCCGAGTTCATGAGTTCTGTAAAACTTGGGTGAACTTTTACAGAATTTCCTGTGTAGAAATCTAGTAGTTTAGGACTCAAAGGATCACATTTAAAATAAATCCATAATTGTCCCTAGTAAACACCTGATTATGAAATGTGTAACGATTAAAGGGAGTAAAATTAGTTGAATACATGCTTAGGCATGACATGAGAGGACTGAGGTGATAAGGGTTGCTGAACTTTGCAGGATTAACAAAGGCTAGTAGAGTTAAACTATAAACATGGTAAAATATCTCTTTAACATACTTTATCAGTTAATATTAAGTACCTGTTCATACAAAAACTAAACAGCTTCTTATTTAACATCCTATTGATTTGACAGATATGAAATCTGAATACAATGCAGCTTACTAGTGAAGCCCAGGATGAAGTGCAGGGAGGAGTCCAATTTACAGGACTCGCATTGCTGAGAGAATGCAACAACTTTTATTTGTGAAGCCTCCCTGGACCTTGGCTTTTGCATCAGTCCCCTGGCTAATAAATGTGAACAGTCAACTGTGGTAGAATCTGGAAAGGAGAAGGGAACTATGCCTATCATGAAGAAAGGAGTCAATGCTATCAAACAAGGATAACACCCAAATCTTTGTAAAGAAAGAAGAGGAGCACGTTTTATTACTGTTAGTAAGAATCTATAACAATTGAAGTACCACCTTCCCCTTCCTAGCTATTTTAGCAACAGAGAAATCTGCTCCATTTCTCATTCTCCTGGTTATTTCAATGGAAGAGGGGTCTGTTATTCTGCTCCTAGCCATCATCTAATTTTTTGGTCCTCTTCCCCCTTGAGTAACCTGCCTCTGTTCTTACTCAGCTTTCTCAAGCAGTATTATAAGAGCTTTGACAAATTTACTCAGCCAATGTCGAGCAAGTAAAGAGTTAACAGGACTGCTTCTGAATAGCAGCTGCAACATTTTGTTAATATTACTACATAGGTACTTGGCAAATTTGGGGTAGTAACTGCACTAGAGATGTTTATCTGCTAGTTGAGATGAAACATATTTTAGTTAGCATCTTTAGAACAGTATTGGATAGAAACTAGGGACAGGGGAGGGACTCTATAAATATATAGCATGGACCCTCAAATTTTAAGCTCCTGGTCATCAGTGATAATGCTTTTTCAAAACAATCTTAGGTGACATTACCCTGTTCAGCATGGCATAATACCTGATCAGTTAATAGAGAGGAAAAGCTTCCATAAGAGATATCCCAAAAAGATATTATAGTCTGTGTACAGTCTTGCTTATTCCTACTGATCAGCCCCTCCTTATCATTAATCATTCCTACTGCTCTCATAACTAAAGAAGTAAACAACAGTATCAGAGACTGTTTGTGTGTCAACTATAAAGCAGAATGTGATCAATTTTCATTAAAAAAAATACTTATTTAAGATACTTGGTTGGTACTTACAGCTCGTGCTGCTAGTGTCATTAGTATTCCTGTTAAAAATGTTAAATAATATCCTGGGTATACCCCATGCCAGATGGCAGAAAGAATGAAGGTTTGGATCGTTGGGCTGAAGGTGGCTCGCTCATAGCACACTCTAGCAAGTCAAAGACAATTCAATATAAATTAACATGACAGATAGAAGATTACCAACATCTTACCTGTTATCATTTATATATTTACATTTCTAGCATCTGGTATCTCTAACATACCATTTGCAATGCAATTACAGTGAACTATGTATTAAATAATACCATTACATTATGACTCATAAAAAAATACTTCAAGTTATTCACAGATTCAGATTTAACCTTCAGTGCTAACCCATGTTCAATGCCATCATTTATGTATTCATTTATAATGAAGTGATACAGAAACATCCAAAGATAGGTGTTGGTGCTAATAAGGGATCTTGAGCCATCCAAGAATGTCTTTGAAAAGCTACACTGGAAGGCACAGACTATCCAGCAAACTCTTGCAATGAGTCAGATATTTATTTCATAAAATGAAAGCAATGTATGGGAGAAGGGAAAAAGTAACAACTGCCTTCAATTCTGAATAATAGAGAGACTATAGTTTAAAATATGTCTGTGTAGGGCAATTGGGTGAGCATGATGATAATGAAATGATAGTTAATGACTCTAGGGATGTGAATGTATCAAATCAGGAAAATGCTGAATTTTGCTGTTTAAAAATTGAGACTCAAAAATAAATAGGCAAGGTCTTAGAGACAGGAATTCTAGAAGGAAGAAGGGAAAAGGAGTTAAAGAAAGGTGGTAGTTTTCTAAAAGACAACATTAAATGACACAATGACAAACCATCATGATGTGGAAGAATGATAGGAAGCATGGTAAGGTCCTGATATGGCTTCATCAAGAGTTCTTTAATGATCTGAAAACCAAAAAGCAGTAGAAAACATGGAAACAGATGCACATGAAAGTGAAGTAAAAATAAACAGCAAGAGCATGCATGAACACGACTAAGGCTAATACACAAAATGACTTCTAACTAACAGAGGCCATAGACATCAATATGCAAAATGTTTTATAAACACATACCAAGTAACAGAAAGACAGAGGAGAATGCAGGTTCATTATTCAAAGAGGAAGACAACTTAATGAAACAGCTGAAATATTCAATATCTACTTTACTACAACTTCCATATATTCAAAAGATTGTTGAGACCAATTGATATGGTAAATGTTAAGGAGCAGAAGGTAAAAAGACAGGATCTGATTTGGGAAAGAACAAAAGTATTCTGCTAAACTTGTTGTATTCCAGTCGAGAAGGCTGGTAAATTTTATCTTAGAGTTCTTCAGTGCGGGGTACCTGCATAGCTCCCTCCCTTGCCAAATGGCCTGGCTAACAACACATGCTAAGATAAGGATGTGGACCCAGAAAGAGTGAGCAAGCGGTGTGTGCATGTGCACAATACACAAAACTGTCAGAGGTTGTTTGCCCAGAACAGATCATATTGAAGAGGAAGACAACCATCAGCCAAATTAAACAGTAACAAGGAAATTTCAAGGAGACTTTTGAAACAAAGAATGTGTTAGCCTGAAAAGAAGTATAAAAGAAACATGAAAATTTGTAAGAAGCCAGGGAGAGACCTTGGAGTGGCAACAGTAGTAGTCAAAACCTGGTTTGACACTGCCACAAGTCCCCGCGCCAGCATCACGACATGACCTCTGCCTAGGCTGAGACAGAGCATCCTCCCGGGCGGACACAGCGAGCAGTCTGCAGCCAGCCAGCGGGCTGTCCATGCAGGACGTACTACATCAGGAGCCCGAATGTGAACTCAGAGCATGCTTTCTAATTGACCTGTGAACCAGCAGGTCCCCCATAAAGCTGAACAGATGTACATCTCCACAGGAGGTGTCTACAAGTAGGGGACCCCCACTTCCAGAAGGAACTGTGTGCTTGTAGCCCACGTGTCCTCTCTCTGTGTATGAGGGGAACAGAGGTGGGAAGTGCATGCAAGTGTGTGCACACGTGTGCATATTTACATGCTTGCAAGTGCTATTAAAACTTCTCAGGATTAGTTATAGAAGGGTGTTTAAAACTTTGTTTAATAAACCACAATACTAGACATTTAAAAAATGTTATCTGTTGCAGTACTGATATTAAAACTGAATTTATAATTAACTGCCAATCAGTGACCTATGTCTCATTAATAAATCAGTAAACCAGTTCAGTCCCAATTTGTTTTTACCCTGCAAAGCATGCAGGAACTAACAAAGCTCACTGAACTAAACAAATTTCAGCCATATCAACCCAAGTTAGAGAACAAGATATCTAGTAGGAGAGAAGAAAAAAATGCCAAAGAATTAAAAGTAAACTTAAAAACCCGTCCATGGATTTGTCAGTGATAAGTCCTGTTGAAACATTTCCTTGATACTCCTAAAAGCAATTCAAGGAAATATGGTCATCACAACAGGCTGAGAAACCCTATTCAAATATAGCTTACCCATGATTTGCTCTAGAAGTGGGAAGATGCATCAACTGTTCAGCAGAGGACTGTCTTTGGTCTGGTTCTATACTTCCATTACTAGCTTGGATGGTAGACTTAAAAGTACGCTTCCCCCTCTCTTTCATCCCTTGCCACTTTCTTTTCTTTTTGGGGGGGAGGGGGAAGGGGGATGAGAGATTGGTATTTTTTTTCTTAGCAGATATAGGACTAGAATTCAAAACAAACTTAACAGACTGAATGATGTTCCAAAAATCAACAAGATGGAATGAAGCCCAAAGTCTAAAACACCTAGGAAGTAACCTCAAATGGAAGATACAAAACTAAGTATGTAGTGTTACTGAAAAAGTATATCTGAGCATGAATATGAATCAACAAGACGAAAAACTGAGCATCAGCTGAATAGGAGTCAACAATAGACTGCTGGGCAAAAAAGACAGACACAATATTGTGAGGTATTAGCAAGCATATTATCTAAAGAAAAAGAAGGTAATTAATCCACTCAAATCATCCACCCAGACTGCAACAAGCCAGGAAGAGATTTTGGAGATCTTAGGAGAAGTACGCTACATCCACTGTAAGAAGATAAGAAATCTGGAAAGAAGCCAGGAGAGAGCAATAAGAACTACAGAGGTTTTGCAAATATGACCAAAGACAAATGGAATTAGATGTCTTGTTTGGAAAAAAGAATGAACAGGCTGAGGGGGAAAAAGAACAGCTTCTCAATCAGGAAATATTATCACAATGATATATATTGTTGATACATGCTACCATGTAAATATCTATTTTAACTTATTACAGTAATACTTTTGAATTGCTATATTTTGTGATCTACATTAAATATTTATTAAATTTCTTTATGATGTGTAGCTCAGTTAACTGCTTAAGAGCTGTTACCAGCTCTAGTTTTTTATACCTGATCAGGGTTTGTGCAAGTCCTGTAATTTTGATGGTTCCTTTTTCAAGATTATCAGGAAAGAACAGAAATAATGCTTTGTATGCCTCGTATTTCTGTACTTCATACGAGAAATAGCTAAGATTTTAGGTAATTCTACAAATGGTACACAAGAGAGGTATTAAAAGTGGTTGTTTAAAGTAAAACATGAGCTTGTGCTATTTGAACTGCTGTAGCATACCAACTAATCAAGTGATTGGTAACATATACTCTGTGCTACTATTCATGGTCCTCATATATAATAATGAAAAGTGATTTTTTTACTCACAGTGAAACTTTAAGAACCACCCTTCTCCCTTACACTGTGGCAGAATGAAGACGCATATAGACTATCCTTAAAAGATATCCTCTGACTGTTCTTAAAAATACTCATTAAAGATGCTAACTTCTTTTAGCATCTTCTTTTAGGATCAACACACCAGCAATTGATTTGAATTTTTTTTCTTTCAGTTCAACAGAAATGTTACTTTATTCCCCACTAAAAGTTTTCTTTTAAAATCATTTAATTTAGGAGATTTGAAAATTTGTGAAACTTGACCTTTTTCTACAGTTTCAATACTGATAAACTTCTATTTTCATTCTAAACTAAAAATAATTTTTAAATAACTGCTTTGCTTTACTAAGTGATACATTTCAATACCTGTGAGCATATAATTCTTCCTTGCTGACTCTCCTAGCAACAGATTTTACTGTCTATTGAGCCAACTAGACTAATCACAAAATTCAATTTACTAATCACAAAGTTGAATTTCTTTTTTTCCATAGGTCAGAAAAAACATTTCAGAAGCAAAGAGGACAAACCCTGTAAAGAAGTTTGATGGAAGCAACATCCTGTTCCCAGCCATCCCAAGATAAGAGACAAAGTCCTCTGAACTGTTCCAAGATGGGGTTTAAGTCAAACCCCCAGCTACTGGTAAAAGACCACCTATCAAGAGATGGGGAGAAGGGAAACAATACCTGTGTCTCTACTGCTCTCAAGAACACTTTTTTACCTTCTAGTTACCACAGTGAAGTGGTAAAAGCAGAAAGATTTACTTCACTGGGCACTATGTCTGTTCCCTAGACAAGGGGAAAAAAAATGCATCTGAGGGATATGCTGAGTAGTTTGCAAATTATTTTGACAGCACATTGTAGGGTTTGATGTCTGCAGCGCAGTCGTTATGGACGGAGAGCACAAAGTTCCCTCTCAGAACACAGGCAAGTCCCTGTATCCCTGTGTGGCTAATGAAAGTCAGCGCTTCCCAGGCTGGCAGCCAAAGATGTGCTTTTTGCACAGTGCTCTCAGCAACATGCACTGCTTGGAAAGCTAAAGACTGGGCAGGGAGGAGGGAGGGAAAGGACTCCTCTACAAATTAATACTTTTAGGTTGCCTCTGAACAGTGGTAAAGACAAACAGTTTCTATCATTACCTGATAGGTTACACTGAAAGGTAAGTGCTAAATTCAAAGGGTTTAAAGTATTACTCAAGAATAGGAACGTCCAATGGAATTGGCTACACAACCACACTGTTTTGTGGATTTTAGCTTTAAATGTTAAATTATCTTCAAAGACATATTTATCTAAAACTTCAGTGCAGAAAAGCTTTCCTTTAAAAAATAAATACCTTTTAAGCCAAAGAGCTGTTTGAATATTCCAGTTATCAAGAAACATCTTGAAACTTGTGGAAAACTGTAAAATGAAAACAAATTATTTCCATGATTGTAAAATGTCATGAAATATTTCAGAACTATGTAATATAAATTATAAAAGACTATTTTGTGATTAATTGAATAAGGAAGCCAGGAATTTACTCAGCTGTTTATAAGCACAAAAGATTTTGAAAGTCAACCGACAGGTAAAACATATCCAAAACAGACTTTATTTTCGATCCTTTCCCAAGAGTATGAACACATCATTTCTGATTAATAACATATTCACTATCTTGAGAAACAAAATGTACAGGAACAGTTAATGAAATTACAACCAAGTACCTCCATGAGCATGCATTTTATTTGAAAGAGCCATGAACAAACCTCTATTTGCTGGATTCTCAGATTTGATACTAGATCCCAATGTGTAACTCCATTTTTATCATAACCTCTAAAACCAAACCCTGCGGCATTATTAATTGCATCTGCTGCAATGAAACAAAGAAACAATGAATTATAAACTGACTGTATTGCAAGTATTCACATCACATAACACATAGTTTGTTCACAATATTTATCACATTTTGGAAGCTGCATATTTATTTTTTTTAATACCAAGGATCACTGTATTAGACACTTGAACAAACAGGAAACAATCCAAGCAACATTCTAGTTTTCAATTTAAGAAAATCTTATACAAAAGCAAAAGAATGAAAAATAACACTGTTTCACGGTACAGGTATCTTCTTTCTCTCATACAGTCTACTTAGTTTTATTTCATGCTGTGCTTCAGATAGGCCTGCTTGAGCAATTTGACAGAAAAACAGACAAACTCAATGAGATGCACTGAGACTATGAAGTGGTTATCTATATATTGGTTGCGATCATCTGAGATAGCAGCTCAACACTCAGATGCATGCTTTTAGATATTCATTAAATAGCTATGGTGATGTTTAAAGCATAAAAATAATATTGCATGATTCACTTCAGACAGGTGCACATTTACAGCACCACACACAGACCAGGCAAAACCTAACACACAAAAACAGAGTAATTTAGTAAGCATTGCATACTTCTAAAACAAGTTGCCAAACTTCCACTGGTGGCACAAGACTTGTGAGTGACACGCTCCCGAGTCTGAAGTGTTCACAATGCATATCAAAGCTCAAATAGTTCAAAACAAACAGTATATCTCTCTTGGAGAAAAAGTCAGCTACTGTAATTTAGACTGTATGGGAAAGAGCATGAGATTTTACACTGAATACCACCTGCAAATTTCACTAACCACCTTTTCCTCAGCTTTGTTAGCTCAGAGGCTAAAGCTTCCTCAAAGTTATACCTCCTAAATTTGGATAACCACTTACCTGGAACTGGAGTTTTTCCCAAATATTGCCTCTGCTGAGCCAGGCACTTGAGTGCATGCACCCAAACACCGTAACCACGAGGCACATGGATATATAAATGACCATGTGTGGAAGAACACCAGTTCCTCTCATAATTCCGAAGAATACTAAAGAATTGGAAGTGAGGCAGACAAAAGGCTCTGAAGAAGCAATGCAGATTGAGTCCTCTAGTTACAGGACAGTAACCCTCTGTGTTAGTTCAGAATTCATCTAGAGCACTATAATTATATTTTTATATATATATATATTCAAATTATATATAAATATAATTATATTAAGTTACAGCTAATCCCCTCCTAAAATTTGCTCAATTCATATTACTACATTAAAAATGAATTTACTTTACACAGCAATGACCTGCCAATGAAATTATCTTTTCTCTTCCCCTTTCTTCTCAACAACTCGACAGAAGGCACTAATCCAGTGTATTCAGAAAGTAAGAGAAACAAGTATTTTCCCTTCTTTTCCAAATACTGCATTTTAAAACTTTTAAGTTATGTCCACTCTAACAGGTAATTTCCTCCAGTTCAGATTCTCCTGATTTCTACTGGTCTGCAGGCAAGCTTTGTGACATGTGATTTAATATACGGTAATTTATAACATTTTTATTTCCTCTCAACAACAATTTTAAGAAGTCATTTTAAAAGCAACAGAATTTGCTACTATGCATTTGAGATCATGCATGCCAACTTCAAACATTAGACAGTTTTATGTTCAATTAGAAACAGCTGAAGACATCAAAATCTATTTTCTTACTAAGGAGTACAGAGAGCACAGCTAGAATAAGTATTCATTTTATTATCGTTTTAGTAAGTATTCAGTTAGTAATTCATTTTATTAACATAAGTAATTCATTTTATTAACAGATTTCTTTTAAAGTGCAAAGAATAACAAAGTACAACTCAAAAGCATAATATTCAGTAAAAACCTAAGGCCACTGCACATTCTACTCACACCCTTAAAGTTAACATAAGGTGGAATGGAAGGAGGAAGGCCAAAACAAGGTACTTAGCAAACTGAATAAAGTACAGAGTTGATGCAGTTCATGTTCTTCAGTATTTTGCCAAAGAAATGCTATAAGCATGTATAAACAGAAATCCATCTGAAGAATTACAGGAAAAAAACTGAAGATTTTTTTTTTTTTTTAGCTGACTCCTGCTCTTGACAAGAGATGACACTGGTGCATAACAGCACAATATTCAGAATTATTTCTTTCTGTAATATGCCCCAGAATTATTATACTCAGACAAGCTGAAAGCACTTCATCCATTGACCAGGAATGAAACCAGCAGCTGTAAATGAGTCATGCTGCTCTAATACACGAAGGCTCTTTATTGCATTGTTTTCCACAGATTCTCAATCAAAAGAATTATGAAACAGATATGTAAAACTGGAGAGGAGGAAAACTGATGAAATCCGTTTTGTGAGGCATTTCCAAGATGCTAACTTACATAAATATAGCATCTTGGTGTGTGGGTTTTTTTTTTTTCCCTAGTAGCATGAAGTGTAAGGTAAAATATTGTTTAAACTACATGATCTATTCAGTGTCTTAGATGAGTGATTACAGTGTTCTGTCTTTCTGTCAATTAAAATTTTTAGCAAGCAAAGAGTAAAAATGAAGTGTCACCCGTCAAGGTCTGGAAATACTACTGCAAATGCCAACTACTATTAACAAACACTACGATATATCTGTATATCAATATATTCACTTTCCTGTTATGCTTGAATATCATCATCAAGCAAATTACTGATAACTAACCACAGAGAGAGGTTTGGAATAGCTTTTCAGATAGGCTGAAATCTAATTATCAAAAACAGGTATCAGACTAGCTTTAGTACAATTTTTAAAAGGGAAAAAAGTCATTGCTTGTTAAAACACTACCTTCCTGCCAAAAGCCCCCATGTTTCACTGAGATTTGATCAGTAGACCCTGATCTCATTTGCAACACTGTTACAACACTGTGCTTAGTTTTATAAATGTTATTGTTTTGTAAAAAACAAACAAGAAAACAAACAAATCCCCCCAAACAAGTGTACTCTGACAATACCTCATACTACTTAAAAGTAATAATGTTTTCCTAAGGCCTCAAGAGGGCACTGTCACATCAACACATGCTTAGTGGGCAGCATCTCAAATGAAAAGCAATACATACACTTTTTTGTTGCTTACCTAAAGTCCATGCAAAATAATATTTGGGTCTGGCAGCCATAAGAGACATATATAGGTAGAAGACCCTTACAGGCCATGATGCTGTAGCTCTGAAGTTATCATCAATGTTGTATTCCACAGGTAAAGTTTTTGTAATAGTCATGTGAAATAATAAGGACAGTCCACAGATTAAGAGTTTCTGTGCCACAGCTATCTGAAAAGTTTAAGACAGGAGACCTCGTAAGCTTCAGCTTTATCAATCTTCTAGAAACAAACACAAGTTATAACCTTCCTTTCCTACACAGGTGTGTATACATATATATACACATACATACACACGTGCACACACACATATATATGTATGTATATATGCCAATTTTTCAGTAATACGTACTACCAACTTAAAAATAGTTGGTAACATTTTATAGATGCTCAAGAAATAGTTTTGATTAGGCTATGAGCACCACTTCTGGGGAATGCAACAGATCAAATCCTACTACAGTTTCAGGCCCTGAAAAACCCTTTCAATACTGCGAACATCTTTCACAGTTCCAGTTTTACATTTCATTGTAAAATTACCCAAACAAATAAATAGTTAAGACATTAAGCACATAAGCCAGAACAGGACATCCGAGCTGAGCACTATCACTGCAGAGATTCCAAAGTTAATGGCAAAGCTTTAGTTCATTTTCAGTAATCTTTGGTATAATTCAGGTGCTCAGTTGCTGCCCAACTAAATGCATCAGTCATCTCTGCTGGAGTCTTAAAATATGTAAATTCCAAACCAAAACTGAAATACTGAAATAATTTATGGATTTACAACAAAAAAACCCTCAGTTTTATGGAGTTCTGTTTTCCAGCTAAAATGGTTAAGCTATATAAGAATATGCCCACATACATGTAAAAACCATGTTGTTCAGCTAGGATCTGGACTCAAGATTTCCTAAAAATTCAGTTTTGTTATAACCACCACTAAGGAGTATGTTATTTTTAGAAAAATAACATTTCCAAGGTTCCATTATAAAGTGCACAAAGCAATAACTCATGGCATTTGCTGCTTTAAGTAGCTAGTCTGATCCATATTCCACAGTCAGATATCATGTGTTATTTCAGTGACTTACACATCACACTAAATAAGCACCTGCAAAGGAGAAGTTTTAAGAGAGCTAGTCATATAAACTTAACTTGCAAGTTTTAATTGTAAATGATCTCAATATCTAAACATTACAATTTGAATTTACATTACAGGAAAGCAGTGACATGAGAGAAATGGTGAGGATAACTGGCAACTCTGGATACTGCATATATTTCACGATGGTCACCTCACCAGTTATTTGAGAGAAGATTAGAAAAAACAGCTAATTAAACAAACTGGCTGGCTAATTCAGGAGGCAACTACCTATTGACAGCTAAAGCCAGTTCCTGTTCGTTCCTACTTGCTTTCTAATGACTCTCATTTTAATGTTTTGCTCTGTCACAGGACTTCAAGGTGAAGGTCATAAACAAAAAACACTTTCAGAAAGATATTCTAGTAACTATTAATCCATCACTGTCTCTACCAGTGCAAGGGGATAGCTGAGCTGGCATTAACTTGTTGTCTTAGGGAATTTGAGTAGAACTGAATGTTCAGAAATTCAGCTATTAACTCTAATGAAGCTTTAATTTTGGTATGCAAATACCTGATACACACAAAACTTGGATATCTGTAAATACCAAAAGACATCATTAAGTTCCAAGGATAGTTGCAAGGATTTAACTTCAAAATCTAAACCACAATTAAAAGTCACAATTTATCATGAGAAACAGTATTTACAAGCTGGTAACTAAACATATAAAATAAGGAGCATGTTAATATGCTTATATTTTAAGTGTTTTTCATCTGAAGATCTCTACAAAGTCTCAAAATACTAACTAATGTTATCACTGTTTAAAATGGCCTTCTTCCACAGGCCACTATTTTCCAGTTCTTTTACATATTACCATCAATCTGCCAATTCTACCCAAGTTATGTTTAGTATCTCTTTGGAGAGTTTTAACTAAACTGTGGTGGAGAAAGCCCTTCTTTTAAGAAAAAGCATTAGAGTTTCAATAACATTAGAAAATTCAATAATGAACTCATACAGGGCTCCCTCTTAAGTTGTACTTTTTAAAAGACAAAAAAACTCCCTGCAGTTTTCAATTTGAAGTTGTAGAAAAGATACCATAGCAGGAAGTTTGGGTTTTTTTAATATATATAAAGTATTTAAATAATATATTTCTACAATTTTTTAGCAGTGACATTTAAGTATAGAACAAGCATCATAACATCCAGAAACAGCATCTTTCTTAATGTTACATGGATTTATTTTTTTTTTTTAATAATCCTGTTTCACCTCATGATTGTAAATCCCAGAGCCCCAATCAAGTATGCTGAGACCATTTACAGGGATCAGTATCAGGTATATTAATGTCCCTAGCAAACAAGGATGGAGACAATCTCAGGGCCCTAGAAGGATCCGAAGCTGCAGTTTCACGACTGGTTTATGTACAATTTCTGAAAGACGATCTAAACGCAGGCTGCAATGTAAAGGAGCCAGCCTGCCTCTCTCCTCAACGAGGCTGCAAGGTTTTGCCCTTTTCCTTCTACTGAGCCAGATTAGGGAAGTAAATGAGGTGAAAAACTAGCTGTTTAATTTAGGCAGGTTTTTTGTTTGTTTGGGGGGGTTTTTTGAACAAGCTGCTTTTTGACTGGATCAAGCAATCTGAATCAGATCACCAAGCAATTAAATGCATGTTAATACTACTATGACAAGCAAAAGACCCAGAACCCATACCCAAGACTGGCATAATCAGCATGAGTTTATACTTAGCTTGGCCTAAATAGGTTGTTAAACTACAGCCTGAGATTTGTTAATAGACAGCCTGAGATTTGTTAATAGCACTTAAGTTCTGAATAGATTTACTGATTTATTATTTCTGAATAGAAAGAATACTCCTCACCTGACACCATAGAAATCTACAGTTGAACTACCTACATCAATCCATTCGTTTAGTATGGCTTAACTGACTAGGTTATTGATACAAGCTTCTTTGCCAAAGCTTAAATAGGTAACCAATGGATTTCACATTTACAGAAGGATTTTTTTTTTTTTCCAATAGGGACAGTCACTAATTTAAAAAATTTAAATTTAAATTTCATTCAGTCTTTAAAGTTTTCAATGTATCAGTTTAAAAAAATGGAACATGTTTATTGCAGAATAACTCAAAAACGCGCTTTGCCAAAAGAAACTGTTCTCTGAATGAATTAAAAGAGCATAAGCTGTTCTTCAATCCCATATGTAGTAGTATGTACGTGACAGTCAAAGTAAAAAAACAAAAAGAGAGAGAGAAAAAAATCAGTAAGTAAGAATTTTAGTGTAGGAACTCCTATGCTGATCAGAGAGTAGACAGTTAATTTACAAGGAAAAGGTAAAAAAGGCCTGGCTCATTTAGCTTTGATGAACAAAAGCTGAGTGTTCCCAGATAAAAATATCAAATATGGTTAACACTGGGAAGGGAAAAAGGTACCAAGTTAGAAGGCAGTGCCAGAGCAAGAACAAATGTGCATAAATTAGAAGCGCATATAATTAGCTTGAAAGCTGGATTCCTAATCAGAGCAAAGGAGTTCAGGAACAGCTTGCTAATAGGCACAATAAAGGCAAAAAACAAACAAACAAACAAAAAAACCCCAAACAACCCACCCAAATTCCTAACCCCCAAACAAAAACTCCACTGAGCTCAGGGATTATATACATCTATTTCTGTATAAACATGTATAAGGTATATAAATATATATTAATAAGTAGATACAGATCTTTTAAATTTATTTAAATGAATTTTTCATTTTTCTTAGCTGATAAACAATCAATAAAGAGATCAATACAATATTGAACTACGTTAAAACATTATTTTGGGGAGGATGACACCTCTAATTGCTGGTAATTAAGCAAGAACTTCAACTTGTAGTAAGATTCTGTGTAAGAGGCAAAAAACACAGGTATCTGCTGACAGGAATCTTGTATCTTAAGGGCAGCCATGATAAAAAGAAACTCACAAAGAGAGAGATTAATTTCTGAGAGTTGACACCATTTTGAGCACCAACAATTGACAGCTTGCAAAAAGGCACAATAGGAGGGATATAAAAAGTAAGTTTTAATGGTGACTTGATACATTTAACAATGCAATGAAAACAGCAAAAATACTAAATCAAGTTAACATCGTGCAGTTAACACACAGTATAGAGGAGGAAGCTGGCATGAACTTGTTATATAAATGATATTTAACAAGAGATGAACATTACTGTAAACTCAGCTTAAGGATTTTTTCATTTACTATATTAACATTTGCTGATCCCCATTACGTTTCTGATTTTTCGAGTTCCCTAACAATTTATTCTTCTTGAAATAATAAATAACCTGATAATCTAGGAACACATTTAGCTCATTTTAATGTGAAGTTAATGGCATTTAAATATTATTCTAGAACAAAGCAATGAATATTTTAATTGATGAAGCAAATGCAGTAAAAAAAAAAAAAAAAAAACTCATAATCCATATTTCTCCAAAAGCACACAATACTATCTGGCATTATAAAATGCAGTCATATTTCTCTTACACCAGCTGGAAGGTGAAGTATCAATACCATAGACAGCTTCTCTTTATTTTCATGTCAGAAGTTAATGAAGCATAAATTGGAAAAAACAAACAAACAAAAAAAAGCATTTTATGAGCAACTCATTTTAAGGAAAACTGCTTACCTGAAAAAAAAGAATCCTTTATGAATTTATTTATTTCTATTGACTTTCCTCAGATTGCTAGCAAGATTACATGGTAAAGCTAAGTAGTCCTTCCAGGCAATCAGTAGATGCAAGTCCAGAAGTATTTATACCAGCAGATTTGGTTGGTTTCACTTATTTGCAGTAATTTTATTACACAATATTTTTCTCCAGAAACAAGATTTTTAATACATAAGATGTGATGCCTCTACTGAGCCAAAAGGATGTTTAAAAACAGGAAAAGTGTCTGCAACTTTGTCAATACAGCATATCAATGCAAGGACAGACCACAAGGAGCCAGCCTATGCAAAGAAGTCTCATTTGCCTTTCTCACTTCCTGACTACTTGCTCAACAGTAGGCGTCTATGAGCTTACATACTTTGTCAGCATGTGAAGCAGTTCACAATATTATCACCCTCCAGCTACTAGTTTACATTCCTGCGGTGCAAGTTACTGCAACCACAGCAAGACAGGTAGAATGGAGCATGAGTAAGAGTGGCTGGAGATGACACAGCTAACGGGAAGCACTCACATGGCCTGCTCTGTTCACCAAGCTGTGGAGCTGGTAACCTCCAGCTGGTGGCATGTGACAAGAAGCTAGGTGTGGGAATGCCTTCATCGGCTCCAGCAACAGCTAGTGGTCCACAAGATACACAGAAAACAGCTAATTGGTGTTGGAACTGGTGAAAGCCATTTATCTGAAGCGTATCAGTTGACTTCATAATAATTCTGATTTTTTTTTGTGTGGTAATAATTATCTTGGATTCAGGCACACAGATTTAAAAATCAGACACACTCCAATTTAGAGAATATGAAAAGAATGACAACAGAATATTCAGTACCCTGAGCACTAAACTGATTAAAAATTAATCAAAAACTCCTGAAACTTGTTACTTGTTGTCTTTTTTCATTTTAATTCACACATCTCTTGTAAAGTGTGATCAATTGGACTTTTATCTGTATGTATTTGGTCTCCTTTCTAATAATGGAATATAGAAAAAGAGAAATAGGCTGTATGGATTATTAGCCATAATATAATGTGATGAAGACATGAAAGTCTTGCTTTTATTACATCTTCAGATCAAAAAAAAATCCATCTCTAGTACTTCTCTACATGGATAAAAGTAATAAAAGTTAAACTACAAGTGTTTTTCAACTTGTTACACACAAATGTTTTCTGCTTGCTGCAAGCAAATGTTAAAATATAGAAGAATTTGAGAATGTTCATGGAAGTTTGCTGGAATTCTTAAGTCTCCTCAGCTTATATAAGACAAGACGTGCAGTTCATCCTCACCAGGACTTTTTCTGTGCACAGTATATGCTTCAAAGGAAACAGTCATAAACTGCTTCATCCAAAGATGGATTTTTAACCATACAAGCTTGTTAGGAAGCTCCAATTTCATTTGCTTTGTCCACAAGATCCAAACTGAAAACCATGGAGAAAACCTGCCTTAGAAAAAGTAAGCATTTAACTTTTTGAACATAGTGTTGACAGTACTGTTGATGAATGAGCTCCAGATACAGCTCAGAAGTTATGCCTATAAATGAACAGTGCAAACCAAGCTTTTCACACAATGATTACATAGCATTTGCACTGCAAAAAAGTCATAGATCTTACATTTGGAGAGGGATCCGTTTGCTCGTATTTTGTATCTTCCTTCCCATTTGCTTCAGACTGTTGCAGTTGGTATGATCTGCCTTCAATGAAAGTAATATAGTCTTTGTAAGAGCACAATGGGCCTGCCAGGATACCCATGAAATTACAGTTGTAACTTAAATACTCCAGTAGACTTGGCATACGCCTGTAATTCAAAGACAAGTAACTTGTGAGATGGAAAGTGTAGTTTTATACATTTCCACAGCAGCAAGAGTCATTCTTCATGTTATCATTTATTCTAATCATCTGTTATTCTAATCACCTGTTCTATTCATCTAATCTTCTATCATTTATTCATTTACAGTAAAAAACAAATGTAGAAATGCACTTTATTTGTATTTTGTAATCACAATTTAAAACAGAAATATTTCTCTCCTATTTGTACTGAGCATTTTCAGACTGATCTCTTGGAACTATGGTGACTTTCTCCTTGCCCAGCACCAAGCTAATATCTATTCTTACACATGCCTCTTCATTATAAAAGGCTTAAATGTCCACAATATAAAATAATAGCATGACTGGATGGGGTTTTCCTCGTCCATTCAAATATTGGCAATACATTTCTCATGATAATCAGGAAATTGCCATGTTTGCTAGAGACTGTTATTGTCATTATAATTTATTGATGCAGGCAGAATTCTTAAATATTTATAAGTAAACTTAGTAAACAAATCATCCTTCTGCAATAGACCAAAGTTTTAAAGACATGAGCTTATTCAGTTGTATCTCAAAATGATAAAAAAGATATCACTGATTTTCTCTGAATCCACTATCTCCAAGTCCTAAAAATTCTTGTGTAATTAATAACAAAAAGCATTTCTTAAAAGCAGAATATTCTACTTACCTAATTTTCTTCCCGCCCAACAAAAAATTGGCAAGGATGAAAAAATTTCAAAGTAATCTAAGTACAAATGCAAAAAATAACCTAGAAGATTTGTACATTGCTTACTGGTGTGACATACAAGGAGAGGCATAAACTGGGTACTGACACATATACTGGCATAAACGGCAGGGTTTCGGGTGCAGGGGTGACCTGTGTGGGTGGAGGCCATGAACTGCCCTATGTGGTCACAGACGGGTCTAGCCTGCTCTGAAACAGATGGGAACACCCCTTGCGAGCCAAAACTGCAAGCAGAGGAGCACATGGCGCCTCTGCTCAAACACGTTTAAAGAAGAGCAACAGACACTAGGGGAGGAGAAAATGGAGGAGACTTAATGGCATTGCTGGGGACACGGCTGGAGACATACTTGTGGAGTAAGTCTCCACACTAGAGGAGGAACCACGGCCCACGGGTGACCCAGGCCAGGGCACGGGGCAGCCCTGAAGAGCACAGCCCAAGGGCAACCCCACACTGGGGCAGGGGCACTCCCCGAGGGACCACAGGCAATCTGCACAGGGGCAGAGAAAAACAAGTAAGTAGCAAAAAGTGGCAGAAAAGACATCACACAGATAATCCCAACCAACTGCGCCACCCATCACCCCAAAAGGATTGGGAGGGACCAAATGTAACTCAGTGAAAACAAGAGAAGTTGAGACTATGAAGGGGGAAGGAGAGGTGTTTGACTGAAGCTGAGCCAAGGGAAGGAGGAAGAAAGGTGTTTCCCTAAGCATTTTTTTAACTGCTTATGTTTTCTTCCCCCCTACCCCATAACCAAATCAGTAATCAAAATTAAATTAATCAAAATACCCTGAGTCAAGACTGTTTTGCCCATGATAACATATTATTTTCAAGTCTCCTGAATAAAGGAAGACAAAGGTAAGCTAAATATTAAAAACAGAAATTAGACAAGCATGTTTCTTTGCTGATTACTTTATATGTGTATTAAATGTTACCTAACCTCCTGATTTGGCATAGTCATTAATATGCATATAAATGCATAGAACTTAAAATAATTTAAGAAAAACATTCTAAGTATAAAGCCTATTTCAATAGACATTTCCTGGGAGAATAGAGATATGTTATTAAGTTACAAATATGAAGCACATGGATCTGTTTTAGATCAGTTTGTGAACTCTCCATCTTGAATATGAACGGTAGCAATTCCTCAAAGCATTAATAAAACACAAAAAACAGCAGCTTCTCCTCATCCCCAAAATCAGACCAGACCTATACGACCTATGAAAGCCTACCTTACAGCCAAGCACCTCTGTGATGGAGTCAAATCTTCATTTTTTCGAAACATTCCTAGAGAACAGAGGGGAAAAAAAAAAATTTTTTTTAAGATCCCAACCATTAACTAGCAATTTCTTTGTTGAATGGAGTAACTCTCATGCTGCAATGTAATTTCTTATTTGCTCAAATAATTTCAGAGGTTTTATGTGACATAACATTTTATGCTGGAGTTGGGTCAAACAATTCTTACCACTGATAAAATGAGAACACTTTCGTATCCTCAGATATATCCAGCAGTGCATACACATCAAGTTGTGTTGTTCAGGAAGGTTTTAAGGAGGCTTGTAACAGATGTTCACAAACACATTTCCCCTATATTTAAGATTTCAGGGTTCGCAGGTTTTAAAACCTTATTCCCAATCCTGGAGATCAGACAAGCTCCAAACCCCATTCAACATTACAGTAACGCGGGGATGTTACGCTAGCCAGTACACATTTGATGTATAGTATGAGCATGGTCCAACACAGATTTAAGCAATTCAAAGCCCAAGGCAGACCTCACAAAATCACTTCTGTGCTGCAGCCCTCAAGGTGCTAAACAAGGTCCCATCAAGCAGCCAGGACAGCAGAGTATGCTCGAGTCTTGCTCAGAAGCGTTAACCAGGAGCCCTAAGCCCTGCTAGCAGAAGGGGGCAGGCCAAGTCCAAGTTCAGCAGCAAGACTGGATTTACCCTCTTGCTGTACACAGCACCTTCTGAATGCTGATAAGGCCACCCCTGAAAAACGAGTTTCAGAATTCATACTGCCATAAAAGAGAAAAGGCAAAAAATACAACTTCCAACACTTTGAATAATTATAAAATATTCAAATTCAAGGGCAGGGGGTGCAGAACTCCTCCTCTCAAACAGGGCTGGTTTATACCAGCCAGCAGCACTGGCCAAGTGACAGCTTTGGCTACTTTTGCAGGCTCTCTGCTACGCAGACATCAGTGCCTGCATGCATTCTATTCAGTTCACATTTGCAAATTTTCTTTGGGATTGCAAGTGCTAGAAAATTTATTTTCATTAGCCTAGTTTCCTAATGAAAATTAAGCTTATGCAATCCCACTTTAATTAATTCTTCCTTCCTAGCAGTTTCTAAATCCATCAGCCAATTCCCAGCCAAGCTTGATGAAAGAGTAGAGGTAATACAGATATGAAACTCTAATATGTTTTATGAAAATAGGTGACTGTATAGAGGAAGAGATCCTACTAGTTGCTGCACTCGGGGAAAGGCTGGCTTCAAAGCCCACCCTTTGATGCCAGCAGATCCACAGAGGGGAACGCTTGTATTTGCTCCAAACATAGGAGTTCGGATCAGAGCCTTTTTTTTTTTTTTTTTTTTAAGGTATCAAAACAAGTCAAGTTTGAGATAAAAGTCCATGGGGGACCAGGGCAGGAGGGAAGCTTTTTTTGATTCTATGACTCATGGAAATAATAACTATCTAAAGAAAAGATAATCTGTTGTCTCCATGTGACTCCAGGAACTCTGACCTATAGACACTTATGACTTAAAAATTGCACTTTTAGTCTTCAAAGCTGAGACAATAAAGAGGGGTTAAGCAGCTTGACATCTCTCTCTTCCAATAGGACCTGCAAAAATACCTTCTGACATTCCTGATCCTCCACAGTGGAAAGTCACCCCCATCCATACACACTCAAGGGAAGGAAAAAGACACTTTCTCTTCTCCATCATTACATTTTCTCACGTGCTCCCTAGTACTACAGTAAAGACTTCCATGCTGACAACTGGACTGAAAAAGAGATGTAGGAGAAGCTTTTTAAAAGCTGTGTTAACCTTTAAGGCTATAAGATTACAGGTCCTAGTTCTTCGAATTTAACACAAACTAAAGCAGAAATTTAACACTGAAAAAGTCCTATATATGTAGATCATACAAAACAAATAGTGTAGGGAAGTAGCCTGTAGAGAACCTACAGGCTCTTACAACATATACAACATCAACTGACCAGAGCAGTATCCTGCTAGCTGTGATATTCCACATGAATATTTTTCCCTTAAGTCAGAGGAAGCAGTGACCAAGGGTGTCCAAATGAACCTGCATAAAGCTAGACTAACCAGTAAATAAAGGTAACTCTTAGTGGAATGAAAGAATCTACTGATGTGATTTAAAAAAGGATGAAGTGGAGAAATCAAAACAGAAATAGAGGAATCAAAGTACTGAAATGTGGTCTATACTTTTGGAGGACAGGGAGGAAAGAGAGAATAGGCATATTTAAAATGGGTTCAAGATATATACATACATACATATAGAAGCATCTTACAGCCTAGGTAGCCTAGTGGGTAATACACCTGCTGTCTTAAATATACTGAATACAAATAAGTCTCCATGAATTTTTCATTTCCCTATCTCACTAAGACATCCTTCCAGCCACCCCAAACTCAAGTTTCTTATATGAGTGGCTTCCCCCGCCCCACCTTTTTTTTTAATGTCACCTCAGTGTCTTGAAGGTCCATTCATCGCCTTTGCATCGCAAGCAAGAACAAGCAAACCATTGATCTCTGCTTGTATCTCACTCTTAAAAACTTTCAGGAAGCTACAAACTTTAATTAATAGAAAATACTTATAAACAAATATGCTTTTCTACTAAAGTTTGTCTCATGATGAATATATACACATTCAGTATCGCCAAGGCAGTGCATCTGCCCATGGGCAGAGAGGCCTCATAAATCATAGCTGCTCCCTAGCTACTGAATGGTAGAGATTAAGGAACGCCATTTCGTTAGCATGCAGCTGCTAGGGAACTTGTGAAGTTTTCTAGCTTTTCTCTAGAGATCAGAAGAAAAGTTTTCCCCCATCCTAAAGCACAGAACTACTGCAAGGGCAGCATTTTCTAGGTCCTACCAAATCACAAATTAGGAATCAGAGAAAATGCCTTCTATCAAATTTCTGTTGAAGAGGTGAAATGACTTGGTCAACTCAGCAACCGTAACTCAGCTTTCTCATTTGTAAAGTAGGAAATAATTCTATATGCCTTACTTGGTAAAAGAATTTTGTAAATCACTAAAAACTTATCTCCCCCATTGATCTAGATCATGAGGAAATTATATTTTTTCATCCCTCCTCAGGAGATGATATCATATTGGTAACAAAGCCAACACCTTTAGGTACATGCCATTACCCTTCTATACAGCCTTCATAAAAGCACATTGTAAGTACCGATATGCTCTCCCACTAAATTTGCCATTATATCATACTATTACCTCAGCTTTGCGGTTGATCTGCTTGAATATTTTCACCTTTACATTTGCATGAAAATCTGGCTGTTCAGTAACTCCCTAATAATGCTTAAACATAAGATTATATCACATTAATAAAACCTAAACATGGAGATTATATCACAGGCTGTTGTATCTACAGGAAATTTTAATTTGTGGTTGTGTAATGGATCACTGGCTGAACTCAGACGCATGCTGTTAGTAAAATATTTTAAGACCTAAAGAAGACAGACAGACAACTACAGTTTCAGTTGTTACTAGCATATTGGCAGCAACAAAAGCAGACAGACACAGATGCCAGCTGAGTATAATTACAAAAAGACTAGAAAAAACAAGAAAAAAAAAAATAAAGGCAAAAGTTTTGATAGCCAGAGAGCAGAGCAAGCAAACATAGGTCCAAAACAACACTTGAAGACTTAACAGTGGAGAAATGCAATGTAATTCCTTTAAACACTAATGACATGTACTGCAATCAAAGTGATTCAGTAACTGATACTGAAGCAATAATGAACATGCTGTCACTAACACAACAGGGAGTACTTTTAAAAATATATACAAAAATATAGATCAAGAAGCATTAAAAGGATTTCCTAGACTTTAGGAAAAAGGATCAAGTTACTAAAAAAAAAAAAATTTGCAGGTTCACTGACTTTTTTAAAGCCAAACACACAGCAACTGAACAGATGAATTAGAAAAGCACATTCTTGGTTGAACAGCTGCAGCTTTTTGCTGCAATACTAGCATTTATAAACTGGAACTGGGTCATGATGACCCATCGAAAATTTTAAAAGCATGTAGTTCAACATGCGCAAGCACACATCTCACCATCTCAGGAACTGGTCAGTTTTCTGTTGCTCAAAGTTTCATGACAGCAAACATGCAAATACACTTTTTAAAAGACCTGATGATAAAAAAAGCTATTTAAAAATCAGAAAAGCACATTGTTGCTTTATGAGATCTTTATTTTCATAGATATAATCACATTCTTAAATAAATGATCATCTCTCCCTAGAGCAACAAAAAACCCCAAACATTTAATTGCAAAAATAAGTCAGTCAAAACACTGTATGCTTTCTTTTTACCAGAGGGTCACAACATGACAGTCAGCAATTCAACCTGATAATCCTGTTTTGCTTTTGTAGGTATTTAAAATAAATTTGAAATATCACATCTAATGTATAGAAGCACATAAGCTGTTCAACACTTCAATATATCCACATTTTCACACTTTAAGCAAGAATAGACTGAAGTTGTCTGCAAGCCTTTAGAAAGATTCAGTGCCTTTTTGCTGAACTTGAGAAGTATTTGCCCTTGAGAAACGTAAAAGGAGTACAGTCAAGCTAATTGAGAACAAGGAGGAAATGTTTATAACAATTAGAACAAGCAGCATTCTGAGAGACTTTGGACAGTATTACATTACTTGAGAACAGATAACAACGCCATTATCATTAACATAACAGCACATAGTAGAGTTGGGATAGAATAGCTGATCAGCTGCAAACCAGCAAGAAATTACTATCCTTATAACATTTTTTTCCCCCCACAATGTCATCTAAGAAATATCTGAAGGGTATGGTTTATCACCACGATTCAATGAGGCAGGTAGCAATACATAATTAAGACCATTGCAACTAAAAAGGTGTTTCTCCAACATTACTTCTGTTTCTTTTTCCTTCTTATCTCCTTCCTTCTTTCCCATTTTTCCATGTATTTTATCTATCCATTAAAATATCCTCCCTCTGAGGAGCTGTATGGACTATACTTTCATTACTGGGGCGTGTGGGGATAGGCTCTACTAGCCTATTTGGAAATCTTACAGCATTATAATAGTACAATAGCAACGTGAGGAAAACCAGCATAGGATAATTTGGTCAGTGCCCTAATAGGCTGATATTGTAACAAAGTAAAGCAGAGAGACTTAAAACATTGGTGTAACCTTACTATATTTGCCAATATATCGTTCAAAGGAAAAGGCAGAGGTACAGAATCCTTTGAGTGCGTGTTCGTTGCAATATTCACCTCTTCCTAGTTCTCACAGTAAATGCAGTGCCTTAACAGATCAGCATCAATGTCTCATCTGTGGCTTTTCAAAACAGAAAGCCGCATACAGCACAAGGAAGTAATTAGTAAGAAAAGGAAGCAGAGTTCCAGGGAAGTGCATTTAAAAATCAGCAACTAGAGTTGAAAACCAAGGCATGAGGGATAGGAAATGGGTACACATGGGAACAGCAGAGCGCATTTTTTGTGTCAGACACCATGCGAAGTAAGTCTCTGGAAAGCAAGAAGAAGAAGCTGGCAGAAGGGAAGAGCATTATACCTCTGGTTTCTTACGTGTGTCTAACTATGCTTTTCTGGACAAATCCAAGAGTAATAAGAGAAATAATTTGGAAGAATTACATTTCTTTGCTAGTAGATGAATATTATACTTAAGAAGTGGCTGGGTTTTTTTTCAAGTTTTATGTAGTATTTAGTTAAAATGGAGAAAAGAAATTAAAGTGAGCTTGAAGAAGCTCAGAGATTTTTTTTTCTCTCTCTCTTAAATATCAACTCTCATGTTTCTCAGTTTTGCTGAATCTCCTGGAGAGATTTAAAAAAAAATATGTTGTGAGCTCCAGAATTTTCATGGGGTATGAATGTAAAAATTTGAAGAGAGTCTATGTTTAAGATTCACTAAGCATTAGAGCTAAAAACAAGTTGCCAAAGAGCATACAGATTAGTAAAATTAGATTTTGATACGGGTCTTGCCTGAGAAGATCCCTGAGCTGATACAGGACTGCAGTAAAACGAGCAAGGCTCTGCGTGGATGAATGGGTTAGCAGCAAGGAGGAGAACCCAATACACAACTCATTGCAAGATACAGGAGTTAAGCAATGACAACACATCTCTTCCTCTCCCCAGCTTAAGTTTAGTACCTTATAACTATAATTGCAAAAACTTTTATAATTACACCATCTTCCAGATAGGATGACATTCCTTTCGCAAGTAAAGTCCTCCATTTTTAGCCTTTCTAAACTACAATTGTAGACATTTTCCCTGCTTCTAAAATATCTGCAACAGATCATTCCTTCTCCAAAAGCACACAAAAAACAACAAAAAATAGTTGTAAGTTTGGGGGGAAAGGCACTTCAGAAGAGAGAAGAGAGAATCAAAAAATTCATCTTCTTCCTTGACTCTGTCATTCGCCTAATGTGTTACATAAATAAGTCTAAATCTTGCCATAAAGAATGAATATGGACACAAGCAGCCTCCAAACCATGTAAAAACATTTCTGCCTTTAAAACATACATGTGTGATGCCAAAGATAATCAACAAAAAATACAAAGCAAGTCTTAATATAGTGACTATTTGTTTCTGGCAATGCTCAAGTAACAAAAAAACATAAAAAGGCAAGAACTATCATGGGCCTAAGGAAGATAATTTCAAAAATAAATGAGAACACACCAAAGGCAGGGTTAAACTTGTGATCCATGCAACATTTTGAAGAAAGGTTAGTATTAAATATAAAGTTTAAGTGATTTCTATACAACTTGCATACAATGGTTCTGCTTCTAAAGAAAAAACATACAGTAAGTGCCCAAGGTTATAACAATTATAGGGATGGCCATTGCTTATTTATGGGATTCTGTACTAGAGTTCAGCTGGGAATCAAACACATCTGCACTAAGAGTAGACAGACTTGTTAATATGTGGCATGAGTTGCCTTCATGGTTATATCCAGTTCTCCCCAGAACTTGCAGATTTAAGACTGAAACCAGGCTGAACACAATGAATAAGCTGCCAGAGTAAGGTATAGAGAATTTGCCTTTACCACTAATTAACCTAGTTACAACTGGTCTTGCCCTTACTAAGATTTACTAGCAGACCAACACCTTTCTTTGAGCTTTTCATTTTCACCACCTGACCTTGGAGATAATGGCAAAAATTGAGGGAGGGGGAAAAAAACAAAAAACAAACAGGAAGTAGGTAGTGACTAATATAACCAAGCTAATGTGACTCCAGGCTCATGAGATTAATCCCTTAAATATAGTGATTTTCATCATTATTTCCTCCCCTGTCAGCAGATCTTTTAAAGTACTTTCCAGGGGAAGCATGGACTCTTGTACAGTTAACAAAAGCCCATTGACAGCAGGTTTGTTTTTGTTAATTACTCTTGATGGACAGTGAACTCTGAATTTGGAAGTTATTTGGCTAATTCAGAATCAACAACCCAGCCCAAGAAATGTCAGTGAAGGATGCTGGTCTTTTGATTTTCATCAAAACATTTTCAGAGCTTATGTAATGACCGAACTACCTTTCTTGGTGACTATCCATTAGTAAGCATCAAAAGAATCAACAACTGAGACACAAAAATGTATTCTCTCCCCCCAAAAAGGATTGGACTAAAGCACCTCAGTGTATTGACTCATGGCTAACTTTTCTTAAATTTACTTTGTTTAGAAAATTAAATGGAAAATTAAAGACAGTTTAAAGAAGTCTTACCATCATGAATCTCAAATGCCAAACTAGTGATCTTCTGTGTAATTATCATCATTGGACTGTTACAAGAGAGGAAAAAAAAAAAATAGTTTAGAAAAAAGTCCACGATTTTCTTTCACATGTAAATATCGGGAAAAGTTTATACTAACAGTCCAGATTAACAATACTCTCAACTGGAAGATCTTCAATGCAAGTACAAAGTGATCGGTTTTTAGAGCTCAAATCATAAATTTTGATACAGTGAAAGTAACTTATTCCTTAGTTATAATATTTGATAAACTATGCCTTTTATTGCTGCACTGGGTCCCACAAACATGGCCAAAGTGTTTCACATTTATTTTCTGTTAACATAGTTTATTTATTTTACAGTGCGAAGAGTATAGGACGATGAGCACTAACCAATTATATGCATTATAAATTATCAACAGCAGCAGTAAGCAACAGACAAATACAAAGTTCAACAGTGACATAATTTATCTAAATACACAGACTATTTTCACTTTTTCTCTTTTTTTCTAACTAACACCTGGTCCTGTATTTAATTTTTCACCTAGAATTATTATTATAATGGAATTCAGTTTGTGGTGAACTTGGTTCACTTGATCAGTTCTTGAACTGTCAAAGAAATATTCCTTAGTGGCTGAGAGAGTTGGCTTTAACTGCTGTGGAGGTCAAAACCTTTACTAAAAGACTGGTACCATCTTTATGGTATCTAAGAGTTTTCAACTGAAGTAAATCTCAGCATTCCCAACCACTAACAGAGAGGGGGAAGGAAAAAATGCTTAAAGCAGGCTACGAGAATTTAGAAACTTAACTTTGAAATCAGTTTTTTTAAAAGTATATTGGGGAGTTTTTATTTGCCTAGTAGTATCTGAGCTAGGGACAAAAATCGATCATATTATAGGATGGACATAATTTTGTCCAAGTCTTTTTACAGCGCTTGGTATTTTTAATCACATATTTAAGTTGATTTAAGTTGGCATAGAAAAGCAAATCAAAGAGCCATCAAGTGTTCCTTTACCAACAGGACTATGTCAGTGTTTTGCCAGAGAATGTTAAGTCTGTCACATTATTTTTTTTTTTAGATTATGGTTATTTCAAAGCCCAATATATTTACAGTCCTCAACAGGAGTTCTCCAAACGGCCCAAAATCCAGGTATCAAGGCTAGAGTGACAGGTAAGGGTAGGGAAGAAAACTAAATGAGAACGGACAGCCTGGAAAATCCCTCATAGCTCTTTCCAGCATTTAAGCTGAAGACCTGCCTGGTGCTGGCTGAAGATCCCTAACTGGTTCTAAACATAATGTGTTTTCCTCTGCAAGTGGTCTCGTGATGGCACAAATCCCGACGGCTGGAAGAATAGAGTTCAGCAGGGGCTCAGTCATACCTTACACTAATTCTAGCCAATACATCTATTGTTGTTCTTATAGTAAATCCTAATTTTTTTTTCTCCTGAAATAGCTATTCTAGTATCTTAAGAGATGTGGCTGAAGCACAAGTCTCGAGACTAGAAGAGGGAGGGTCCTTCCTGGAACAGAGGGCTTTGTGGCAGGACTTTAATGATCCCTTTTACATGTTGGCAGCAAGGCAAAGAAAGGGGCAGAAGGCTCACAGACAGTGGAGATCTGTCAGTACTAAAGCCAGAACCACAGAGCTCTGCACAGGCAATGGTAACTCCAGCATGGTCTCCTCAGTTTTCTCTGCTGCCAGTGCATTGCTACCATGCTTCACATTTCCTCTGGAGATTCTCTGGGTTTGGACGGGCATGACATGCGCTAGGAGAAACATCTGGGTAAACAGAGACACTCCAAGCTCTTTCCAGGCTAAGCACTATCTAGGGGATATAAGCCAATATCTTCAGTACCAAGGAAGAATTTGTTGATGCTTGGGGTTCAACAGCTGGTTGGGCTTACTTTCTCCCATGGACCTAGGAGTGAAGCTGAGTGATTGAATCCAAGAAGGCTATTTTCTATCTGCAGCATGTCTTTTCTCCTTCTGTGTTGGAAGTAACCTCTGTTTCAGGCCTCGAGGTAGCAGATGCAGTATATGCTAGAGATTTACCCTTTTCCAATGCATACATCAAGCTCCCAAACCATTGCATGAATGGATAGTTTAAATCAGACAGCTCAAACGTATAATCAGAGTGTTAGAGGCTTTAGAGCATCTAGAGCATCCATCTAGAGCACAGACCTCATGAATCTTTTGGCATGTGTAGACCTAGCAGAGATCTGTGAGCAAACACCAAGCTAACAGAGCCACAGAGAAAGCTTGTACCTGAATACAGTACATTTGAGCAACAGTGTGCTTGACCTATTATTAACAGCTCAACCACAGCACCAAACAAATACAATTATACTGCTTCCAGAATTAGCTCACATCTTTGATCATTGGAAGATTGTACACTTTGGCCCTAAAGTGGGCTGAAAGGACAGCACTTGGATTATATAATCATGAGATTCAATTCAATTCAACATTACTACAACCAACCTTAAGCATCTTTATGCATAATGTCTATGCTATAGCGAGGTATGAGCTCTCATAATCAGTGGAGATCTAGTCGGTACAGTCAGCTCTACATCTGGAAAGTGATCCAGCTCATGCTAATGTAGATACTTAGTGGTTGGTCAACCAAAATGCCCTTGAGGCTCTACGGTCTACATTGATTTGACCTCCACTGACTATAACTGGAACTTAGACATCTGGCTTTAACATAGACACCTAGGCGTAGACACAAGTTTAGCTGAGTCTCATCTTCTGAGACATGTTTCTAATAATGACAGAAAAGTACTTAACCACTAGGCTTCAGTACTTAACCTTTAGGCTTTAGCTTATAAGTTAGTCTGTGCTAGACGTCCATTACCAATGAAGACTGGGACAAGGCTAACTAAAATACACTACTGTACAATACAGGTAACATTAAATTACAAAGACCAATGCCATTCATAGTGTTCTTGAAAAATATTTAATGCATTTTTAAACAGACTTGCAACTATCCCCCGCCCCCTTTTCCTCAATTCCTCCACAATTTCCCTTTAAATCAACAAACCCACCATCAACAGGATACTCATTTATAGAAAGTGTTGTGCTTTGCTTCTGTCAGCAGCACAGAGAAGAATCGCCAGTATGGTTTATTTTCACTTTACCTATTTTATTATATTTTGCTGGCATATAACTCTATCCCAGTATTAGGTTAAGTTAATTATATACAGTGACAACACAGACATAACTTTGTATTTCCAAGGGCCATGTTACTACTCCACCATACAAGTGATTGTCTCTTTAGCTTTCCCTTTCTGAAACATCTCGCATAAGATGGAAAAAAGAAAATGCTAAAAGCTAAACTCCATAAAACATTCAGATTTTCCTCGGATAATGGTATCAGGCTGTGGCAGACATACAAGTACGTCAGATGCAGTTCAGGTTCCATCAGGTTGTCATGGGTGGTAACTGGAATTTTAGGGGGAAAAGCCAAAGCCAAAAATCCCCAGGGCCACCGAATCCTTTACACCCTTCAGACAGGAATGTGAGGAAGCAGATAAGCAGTTGTGCATTCTGACAGACACAACTGTTTACAAAATTCTCCATTTGCATGCTTTAAGTATGTGTACATCTATATTTGTACCTATACTAATAACATAGAAAGTCTAGCTTTCTCTTAAGGTTTATAACAGGTAGACACATTTAATTCAGAAAAACAGAAATAGACACAGCATCACTTAGAGGAACAAGGTGAAAAGCATAAGACTGTTTTTTTATTCTTACCCAGAAAAATCAGCAGAATACTGTCCATAATCAAAGATGTAGACTCTAGTAATTTGGCACACAGTGAGGTATCCCAAAGCAAAAACAAAGCAGTACCTGAAAGAAAGAGGGGAAAAATTTGCTTTTCAATTAAAAAACATTAACATTTTCTCCACTAAGTAAACTATTGTTTTAAGAAAATTTTAGTTTTCATTTATTTCCAGTAGTTGTTTTATAATTTGAGTTTGTAAATATACCTTCACCCTGAACTTTGCATTTCTTTTTAGTGTACAGAACTTAGAAATTCTATTGTCATTATTCATAATATACATTCATACAAATAAAGATAGAATTTATAATTTCAAGTGCTACTGTGAAAAAACAGAAGTCCTATGAAAAGAAGATGAATCTGTCGCACTTTTCATTCAAAGTTAATTTTTGTCTATGAGTGCACAAATTAGACAAATTATATATTGAACATCTTCTCCATTGAGTGTACGGATTCCATACATTCCAACTTCAGCACCACAAATCCCACTGCAGCTGTTTGCAGGGAGGATTGGAAAAGGCAATTAATTTTCAAATACACACATTAGAACATTTCCGAATGAAAAATGAACAGCATGCCTTTATGCCTCTTATTAAAGCTGAGCCTCAGAAAACATACAAAAAGTACAGATAAAAATAACCTCACAGGAATATTATGTCTCATTTCACATATCTTTTTTCCAGTTCATTTTTTCCTCTTATTAAGAAGTACAATAGAATACCAGTGAGAATTAATCTGTCAATATACCCCCAAAACCTGCTAGATCATTTGCTGTCAAGAAAGATGGTAAATGCCAGAAGGAACTTATATTTTAACTAAGCCTTTAAAACATTCAGAACCCACATGGGGGTAGGGGGGGGAATCAGAATTAGAACTGTACTTAGTTGAAATACTGAGCAACACTAAAGGAAGAGTTTAGAGCACCCTTTTCCTTTGTTTTCCAAACAAATATTTTTGTTAAAAGTATTTACATAATGAATTCTAAAATTTTAGAAATTATTCTCCAATCTGAAAGTGGTAACTATTTTTGTTACATAGAACACTTGCAGTTTAACCTTAAATAATCAAGAATTGTGCTGGATATAAACTAAATGTTTTAAAACTTTCAGCCTTCAAATTACAGAACCATTTTTCATCTTATGTAACATATATTGGTAGCTACATTAAACCTCTCATTATTTAAAAACAGAATGCTGGCTGAGAAAGAGCTGTAACATCCATAGGTTATTCCAGTGCTTTGTGTGTGTGTATATATATATGTTTTATATATGTATACACACACACACACACACACACACACACACACACACACTCTGACTGGCCAGCCAGGTCAGTCCCAGACTAGCCACAACATACACTAGCCAGGCATGCTGACCAGTAGGCTCAGAAAGCAAGCAGACAAGCAGTCACACTGATTAATTCACATAACCAGAGGGTACGTGGGATGCATTTTGCTTTGATTTTCACTTTTGGGGGACTCATCATCTTTAGTTATAAAATATTTGGTCAAGTACCTACCGTACCTAACTATTTGCACTACATCCAGCAAAAAAAGAACTGTAACCTTGACAATGGTACCTTTTGGGGGATACCATAACACAGTATTTGCTACGTTAGGCTCTTCCTACACAGTGGAAGGACTGTTCTGCTGGAAGAAAGTTAAATAAAGCAATCAACACAATGCTGCTCTTTTCCCCCAGCCAGTAAGCACATAGTACAGGTTTAGCACCAAAACAAAGGTTTCATGTCCAGCTAAGATCCCTTCCTTCCATTACATAAGGAGACAGTACAAACTTTTCTTTGTAACATGTATACCTATTCAGTTTCAGAAGGCAGATCTGAGCACCATGGGATACTAAACCACTTTGATTTTTTAGAAAATGTGACAGAATAGCCTCAGCTATTCCCATGCCATTGTTCCAGCCTTGTGCTAAAAGCTATTGCCTGCTTTTTTTATTGCTTGTGCCAATGTAGAAATCACTGAAACACAAATTCTTGTCTCTAGGGTCAGAACTGAGTTCTTATAAAAAATGCAGTTATATGAATAGTTTTAATTCTAATGGGCATAATTAGTTTTTCATGGTTCAGGCAGTAAAACAATCTTCAACTCTATCCATTTACTACATACAATATTCGTTTGCAAATCCTCACAGGGAAAAAGCATACATCAAAAAGTGTCAATCTAAACATCTAATTCCATAATCATCAAGTACAAGCCAATAAAAATACTGGTTAGAATTAGCTTAGTCTTGACTCTCTAACATTTCACAAGGTAAGTTAGCTTGCCCCAGCTTGCTGTGGTTACACCAGGAAAGACTGCTTATTCAAACAGTTCATGTTCAAACTATGGATACAGTATTGACATAACAACTGAATTACTTAGAACACAGAGCAGTTTTGGACATAGACAATCAGTAACAGACTTGAGAGTGTGGCCTTGCTCAAGTCACCACCCTCTCTATATTTCAAGAAACCAGCCTCTAAAATGAGTGCAATATTAATCCTTGCAAGTCATCTGGCAGTCTTCTGATCCATCCACTATTTTGTCACTTCTGATGATTTCTTCAATGAATTTTCAATCTTTAAATACACACACGACAAAACCAGACTGCTTATTAGCCCATTGCACAAAAACAAGTGTTTATACTATGACGCTTCACTGCTAGCCATTTTAAAGTAAATTTAACAATTGGACAGAGTTCTCAAACATTTAGATGCAACAGCAATCCTACATAACATATAGGTCTACATGTAGTCTCCAAAGCAATTCATTTGGCTAGTCAGTCAGCACATGCTGTGGGTAACTGGGAGCTACCTAACCATCAGCATGCAGCCTGGCCACATATTAGGCTCATAGCTCTGGACTAACTACAGTATATGACAAGTTTTGCTCAGCCAGTGGGGAAAAAGATATCAAGGTCCATAGGTTTCCTGTATACACCCAGACACGTTAAAACCATGGAGCATGAAGCTTCATTAGCTCTACCATTCACAGAACCATTTGTGATTTCTGGAATAGCTAGTACTGTTCATTACAGACTTGCTGTACTCACTATCACTTGCCTAAAGTATTTTGGTGTTTTGCTACATAATGGCAATGTAGTAGCTTGGTAAAATAAATCTCAAAGTTAAATTAAACAATCATTCCATTTATAGCTACAGGCAATATTCAACAGAATGCCACATTAATACATGGCAAATACAACCACAGAAGTTCTTGTCAAAAATATATATCCAAAGTGTGGTATTTTCAGCATGATCTCAAAGTTTTCATTCTCTCTCTTTCTCACCTCTCCTTCTGCTCCCTCCAGACCTGAAATGTCTCAAGGATAAGGAGGTTGGCTCCAAGCTCCCTTACAGAGGATAAGCCTCCACTAGAAATAAAGAGGGGGGAGGCAGGAGAGAGAAATTGCTTTTGTTTCTTCCCCAAGAGGGAAGGAATATGTTATTCATCTCGTTCTTCCTGCAAGTCCAGAGGAACACGGAAGCAAGGAGGATGGGAATAGAAAAATTTGTTTTATCCATAGGACTCAGAGTTGAGGGCTGCATTTGATTCTGTCTAAAAATCATGACAGACGTATTCCTAGAAAGTTGCATTATGATGAATTATGGTATTGGAATAAAGAGGCTGACTACAAAAACATTCTTACCCAAACTATCACGTTACTTTTGCCTTTGGAAAGAAACACTGTTAGCAAACAGATTTTAATATTAAACTGAAATGTTACATGAGAGATCAACCAAGTTCTCTGTCATCTGAAAAACCACAGTATGTAATATCAACCCTTATTTCTGCAATCACTTGAAAGCATAATAGCAAACAATGCAGATAAGAGCACCAAACCTGATCTTTATTTTTAAAAAGGCTGCTGTCTATTAGTATATAGCAGTTAAAATCATACACAAAGAAGAAAGCATAACAGCTTCACAACATGAAATATTTAAGGGCAGAGTTTTCCGACTTTGGAATCTGTCTTACAAAACCCATTTGAAGGAAGGAAATTTTTTCAACTGTCCCACAAAGACGAGTAGTTATAATTCAGAAATAAAGCATCTGCTAAATTCCACAAACCTCCTATTTTAGCACTGTGAACTTTTATTTTTATTTGTTCACCCATTTTTCTATGCACAATATTTTTCTATCTATACGGTATTTATCCCAGCATCACAGCATGCAAGTGATTTCATCCTTCCCATTTGTCCCATGTCATATACAAGTAGCATTCTCTCAGACGGCAGAAACTTGCCTACCACCTTTATTTTTGCCAGCTAGCAGAAAGCCACAGAGTACATAGCTGAAAAATATTCTCCTTCTAGGACTACAGTGTATCAGCCAGACAAAAACACAGAAATTCTATGGAATATTTTTAAGGAAATAAAGATGTTATTACAGAACATTCTGACAGTAATAGAACAATGTATAAGAAAGTACTATTTTAAACAGAGCTCTACTAGCCATAATGGTTTAGCAACTCTAAACTAGAATTGCTAAACACAAAGTACTTTGTGTAACTAAATCATTTTAGTGGACCACGAAGCATCAGGCAAAACCTATGGCAAGTACAACACAACCAGTTCTCTGCTGGCAAAACCACAATGAGGTCAATCATTAAACAGCCGTAACTCAGCGCTTGGCAAGTATCATCCCGGATGAAGATAAGAGCGAGCTGTTACGTTCATTCACCCACTCACCACCCTGCCCCGGCTACCCATCCCCCTTCGCACCCCGCTCCCACCCCCACGGGTCCCAGCTGCTGCTCTTTCCTGGCCGAGGACCAGGAGAGATTCCCAGCTGCCACAGCCCCCCGGGCCCCGCTGCTCCCCCCACATCCTCGTCTCGAGACGACACCTGAGACGGCGAAACCGTGCGACCGCCACAGTGCTGGGAGCGAGGGGGAAGCTTTGCTCCGTCAGGAGGTGATGCCAGCTGGGGGTTGCGCTCCGCCAGTCAGAAGACGTTTCCTGCGCGCGTTAAGGATGGCAGCAGCTGGGAAGCAAACGGCGCACGGCTTGCTGAGAAGGTGGATCTGCAGCCCAAACAAGTGCGCAGAGAAGCTGGCAGACTAATAAGCAGCCCAAATCCTGCAAGGTGCAGCATGCAGGATGAAAGGCTGCAGAAATCAGATTCAGTTACAAGAGTGGAATATTTGAATGATTATATGATGTCAAAGAAGAACTAGGAATTCATGTTAATAGTTTAGCACACCCGGAGCAGTTGAATTTCCTTTAAACTGTTTATCAAGACAAAATACCTTCTTTTACAGAGATACTTAGAGTGGATGATGGAGCTGTATTTCCACCCTACCTCTTGCTTCTCCTTCAGAAAGCAATCAAACAATTCTGATTTCAACTGGCTGCTGAGTAACATCTCCCCTCCCAACTGCAGCCCCCACAGCTGGGCCGACCGGCACAAAATCCCAGCATCCTATTTCCTCCCTAGCTAATTATGTTGTCTTTGTGATCAGACACATTCCTCAAAAAGCACAGTGTTTGAAATAAAAGCTTTTCTGAGGAATCTGATTTACTTAAAACATAGCTTAAATGAAATGCCTGCTTTGCTCAAACACTTAACATCCCTTTAACGTGGAAAGACCTATCCCTTCAAAGGATTTATTGTTTCTGTTTGGTTTTCTCATCCCTCCCACACCCTCCCAGCAAAGTTAAATCACCACAATTGCACAATAGTTTTGTATCATCAACATCCTTTAATTAACTCATGGCAGTGTGCATAACATTCACATAATGCATCAACTTTGCCTTTGTCACAGTATGTGTCATATGCTCATGCAGAATCACACCTAGAAAGTCATCTGCCTCGTTCTCCCAGCCAGGAAAAAACCTGTCAGTAACTCTGCTTGCCTTGCTAGACGGTGACAGTGACGCCTGGCACAGGTTACTCCTAAACACTGGAGTAGCAGCTTCCATTTTCATGCAGATTTCCTTTCTTCCACAGGAAAGAAAACCTATCACCTATCTCCAAGTGTGAATTTGAGATACTCCACAAAAAGACAGATATGGAGTAGAAACGGCATGGCAAGACACCAGTCCTCAGGAAAAGTGAGCTTTAGACATAATGGCTATTTGTGGCATACAGTAGTCCTCCTGTTCCAAGAAATAAGGAAATACTTCAGACTGACTGTTAGGAAGAATCAATAAATGGAGATTGTTACATGCAAATATACAAGGAACACTATGAAAAAAATCTTGCATTTAATTTTGGATCGTTTTTCCTCTCTCCCAGTTAACAATGGAAAACTGAAACTGAAAATTAATTATTCTGTGACAATCCAAGTCATGGCACAGTCACTCACACTGTCATACATTGGCCCCAAGCAACATTAATGATTCAAAGCTGCATTCAACATCTCTAAGTTAGACAGTAACTATGTGTTTCCACATCATACATTTTTCAATTTTGACTTACTTGGATATTGGCCTGATCTTCATGCCATCTCCATATACTTTTGAACTTAGCTGCACTTTCAGCTTATACTAGCTGCTTGCACTCAGCTTCATAACCTCCCCATTCTTCAGAAGAGACATATACAGAACAACTTGTGTTAGTGACCTTCCAGTGCCCTTCAAAACCTCCCCTCTACATGCTTAGAGCAACCAGACTGTCTCACAATTAACTAAAAAAATATAGCTAGAATGGCTCAGATTATTCCAGCCAAAAGAATCGCACAACCTGTCCCTAACAACACAATGTATAAAGCCAACCGGTAGAAACTTTTCGGTAGATATTATCACAATGTATGCTAATGGAAGCTGTATTTCTGTACAAATGTAGTTTTAGTGTCAATACCAGGACAGATAAGGAATGTCAGGTCATGTCACCAATTATTCTTTGAGATATGAAATAAAAAAACCCCACACAGATCAGTCACCCATATGCACACATATATTAGTGCCATTTTCCTACCACTCCTAATCAGGTTTTTCCACTACCTTGTTGAATTTTCCTTTCTCTTCTATTTCCTAAAACTCACTACAGACTTCATCTTCTAATTCATTGCATTTGTATAATTTAGTGAGAAAAGTCACTTAAAATTCTCTGAAGGAAAACCAAAAACCACCCCCCCAAAAAAGTGAATCTTACTTTATCAATTTCTTATTCCCAGGATTCAATTACTTTTCATACTCCAAGTATCTCAAAAGGTCTCCCTGCTACTGGTTTATTCAGTTTTCTACAAGTATTGATATGACCAAATATCATGAGCCATTCTTCATGCAAGCTAAGACTAGTTCTTTTCTTGTCAAACAGATAGTGTCCAAGGTGATAATTAGTGACAGACAGTGACCTACTCACTCCAGAAACTTTTGCAACACTGATATAGCATTGACATCATCTTTTGCTGCTAGTTGGACTTCCTGGAGACTGCAAATCACATATAGGGAAAGTATCTGGCAATCGTTCCAACAGAAAGTCTCCTTTGTGAAAACTGTCACTATTTAAAAGCTTTCCTTTATCTACAGGTAACAAAAAAGTCGCATGAAAATTCCAAAAAGACATTTATGAACCTGAATTACAGAAGCTGAACTACAGAAAAAGGCAGACTGATGACCAGCATTATTCTTAAGAAAGGAAATGTGCTGAAATCTCTTTTCTTTTTAAATCATAATTGTAAACAATATCCAGTAAAAAACTTTGCATTTATACTATTGCAAGAAATTATTAAAAAACAAATTCATTAAACTCAGAATAACAGCTGAAATAAAAGTTAATTCCCATACATTCATAGTGAGAAATGTGTTATGTATATAAACAGATTACTATTATTTTGGTGGCAAAGGTCCTGCTGAATATTAGCTAGTTCACCACCACACCACTCTGCAGCCAAACAGAAAGAACGGCAGAACATAGCCTTAAAAGCCTGGAAGCATCACAGACTTACTGTATGATCACAAACAGGTGACTTAACCCAAGATCCACAAGTCAGTGTTCCTATTTATAGAGCCCCTATTTAGACATTCAAATTCCCATTGTATAAATCCACAGAACCTTAATATTTAGGAGCTAAATTTACAGAACTATTTAAAACCCTTTTACTGCCCTATATATATAACATGAATAGAAACACTTACTCATGTAACACTCTTGCAAACTCAGTAAGTGCATTAAAGAATATGATTCACTCCACTACTTTAGTAATGGTCACTACTATATGATTACCTAAACCATAAACTCCTCAGCTCTTCCAAAAACAACACTTAGAAAGTGTCCAATATAATGTATAAATTCTGTTCAAGTTAATTAAAATTACTAATTTTCAAATAGAATCAAATTAAGTTCTCTTCTACACAAGTTAAACTCCACACTGTCACCTTAAGTCTAAAAATAGCATGATTGCGAGCCCACCAGAAATCCAGCATGCATCCAGAATCTCCCACGCTGCACTTGCCAGGAATGTCAAGACTTTGAAAAATCACATATATTACAACAGTCAAGACAAACTTATCTGCAACACAAGCACATTATGTGCACTCTCTGATTATTCATTATTGTGGTGCCTGGCAGTGTCACTGCAGTTAAGCTTCCTTCAGTATTTTCATTATAAACCAAATGTGGGGAAAAGTTTCAGTTAAATGCGTATGCCATGCCCTACATGCCTTAAGAAAAGAGCAGTTAAACATATTTGTCTTTTCTGATGCTTATTACTGACTCAGAAAACCATGTGTGTGTGGGCAGGGGGAAGTGGACTCTATCTTACAAGTGCATAAAATTTCATACCGTTTCAGTCATTGAAATCCATAGGCCCCGCTGCGTATCTATATAATGACAGGCTGGATTAATGAGAAATCCCTTATGAGGGGTTTGAATCAGCTGTGTTCTATTCAAGTGAAACAAAAATATTTGTTTGTACTCCTATTTTTGCCACAGTTATTTGATTGTCATTTTTAACAATGTAAATAAATGACTTCCAGCCTGCATTTTATACCATCTCATTACCTGATCTTAAGATCACCAAGTATTCATGTTCATATCCTTCCACCCAGGGCTAAATTTGAATTACTATTCAATACTCAGAGCCCTAGTTCTGCAATGGTTTATAATGTTCTGCCTGTACCAGTAATCTCTCTCTTCCCACTTTTATTTGTCAGAGTAGTTGAGAAAGTATTCTATAAAAACAGCATGTGATATTTAAAAACAGTCTGCAAATATATTATGTTTAGACCTTTTTGTTACTCCAAAAATTTAACTGGCATCAGTTTGGAAAAATGTCAAGATGGAATGTTCTTCAAACTCACCCTAGATGCGAAGGGACAAACGCTGTTTGCTCTAACACCATTTCACACATTGAATCTTACCCAAGCACACAGATTCAAACTTGTGAGAAGAGCACGGGATTAAAACCAAGTAAGCAGATTGTAACCTTCATATTTTGCTTTGGCAAGTTCAACTGAATGCTAAATCTTTTTTTTAAGTAACACTTTGTCTCTGGAGATGTGAAGATAACAAACAAGAAACGTGGAGAGAAGAAGGAGGGAGAAGAGGAAAAAGGAATTATTAAATTTTTTTGGCCATGTCACTGATTTTAACAGTGCTCCCTTAAGTTATGTGTACCTTTGCCAAAGTAAGAGGCACAATTATATCATGAACATATTAACACACCTTTGGGCTAAACTCACTGTTGCCACTAGATATAGATGTGCTACACCTCTGCGGTAACTCCTCTCCCTCAAATTATTTCCACAATGAAACAATAAAGTTGGTAAAGCTAAATGAAGCAGGAAAAAAACAGTACAAGTGCGTGTCTTGTGAAAGCAATGACTACGAGAATAGAGGACAGTACAAATGAAGATTTCAGCAGCGGCTGTAATTATTCATCATCGCCCAAATCATCCTGAAGCTACTGCAAAGAACGTGAAACCAGATTTGTGAAGAAGGGAGAGAAACTTCAGATTAACAGAACTGTTGTTAAAAAGCCCACAGTTTTGCACTTCCCTTTATTAGCCTAAGGTATATTTTATGAAATGGTAATAAAATACATTAACTGCAGTCAATTTTAATTCAATGTAGACAATGAACTTTAAAGTATGCTTTGGTTCTCAGGGTCCACTTTAACAGGTCTTTTATAGATTTACTAACTAGGTTATTATTGGCTTGAAGGAGAACAGCATAGGATGGTGATGATTAAGCAGACCCACCTGGAGGAAGGCCTGAGCAACCCGGCCCCATCTCCTAGCAGGCCCTGCTGGGAGCAGGAGGTTGGACCAGAGACCCATTGAGGTCCCTCCCAACCTGAATTATCCTGTGATCATTCATTTAACTGTTAATTTTCTAAGATAAAATGGGGTAAAGGATACTAGTAACTTTTTTTCTGATAAAGTTTGACATCTAAAAATAACGCAGCTGCATCTCAAGTGTAAAATAGTTTTATCTTTTTGTCCAGAAACAAGTTAATTTTCCCAAGGGATCCAAATTAATTCTTCCTACCATTTGTAGGATAAGAGAATTGTGTGAAAAGAGTAACATAAGATGCAGGATGAAGCAGACTTTATTGAAAAAAGTTATATTGTAGTAATTAAGGCTGGAGCACAATTGAGATGCTGTCACATGTTATAAATGTTACAGTGATACTTTTGCACATAATTTTATCTGTCTAATATCTACACTTCACCACTTAGCAAGCTACAAAATATGACTGTATTTATGGAATTGTACAGATTCACCAGCACTGAGATTTAAAACTCTGGTATTTTAATTTATATAGAAGTATAAACATGTACCTCCTATGCAAATTTGTAAATTCCTAACATTTGAATTTAAATAAGAGATTCTGTTGCGTTATGAGCATTGTGTATCTGAATCTTAGGTTTGCCTTACTGCTCTAACCACAAGACAATTCCCTCCCGAATAAACACTTGCAAATTACAGAAGCCTAAAAAATGAGAGCAAATGCATCACCTTGATCTTCAGTACTGATAGCTGAGATTGAAGAACAACAAAAAAAAAAAACCTAAACCCCACACATTTTAAAAGATGCTAAAGATTTGTAAAGATATTTCGAAAGAAATGACTGAAGAGGTGAGAGAGAAGTGTTTGAGAGAAAAGGAGTCAAAAGACCATTTACTTTGATTAACAGCCATATCAGCTCTATCAGTCACTATCATTTGTTGTGGGAAAATATTTGCACAGACGCATACCCCAGACCACATAGTCAAAGAAGGCCAAGAGTTATGCAGAGGACCCAGAATTACCCCCAGCTTTGAAACGACACATCTAGATCTCCTCCTTATATTAAGCTTTCCAGAAGGGTTATAAAGGCTTTTAAGCTAAGGGGGAAAAATATCCCAAATGTTATTAGAACAACTAGAAACCTAAGTTTTCAAAGGAGAAATCTCGGACCAGCTAGGGCAGCCAGAACCACCCCCTCCCTCCCTGCATTCGCTGTGCCCTTGGCAGGCAGGTCCGTCCTTCGGGCGATTCAACCGTTTCCTGAGCAGTGGCTGACTCGGCTCAGGGCCCCGAGGCCCCAGGAGGCTCCCGCTGTGCCCCGGCCACCCAGTGCCCATCCCCAGCCCCACAGCCAGCTCTCCTCCGCACGCCGCGCTAGCCTCCGGCTCCCAACCCCAAGTAAGCTCTCGCAAGGAAGGCACGATTTCCCCCTCCGTACAAGAGATTCATCCATCCTTGTCTTAAAGGGAAATACCAACTTGGAACAGACAAGTCAAAAATGGCTATTGTTCACTGCAGTTTATTTTGGTACTATTTAAGCAATTTTGATATTACATCAGGGATCAAGTCAATGGTTCACTTAATTCAGTATTTTTGCCAACACCAGGCAAGTCAGAAGCAGCTGCAAGAATGACACTGTAAGTAGGCACAGTAATTCAGATTAGAAAATAATCTGAAAAGAACAGAAACATTACTTTCGTAGGGAAAGAAGCAGAGGTCCATTAAGAGGCCTTTTAAAAGATGAAAGCCAGGCAGGCATAACAAGAAATAATGCTAGGAATAAAGCTCAAAGACATTCAAATTAGAAAAGGTGAGAGTGATTACTGGAATCAACTTTCAAGGGAAGACATTTTCTAACTTTCAGTATCTTCCACAAAAGCATCCAATCTCAATTTCAAAATTCATTTAATAAAACAAGTTATTGGCTTTAATAGTGTGAAATGCCATGTTGGTGCTATAACAGAAGCCAGGTAAGATCATCTTAAAACCTCCCTTTAAAAGTTTATTCTATCCTCATGAACACCTTATCATGACTCCTTGTAGCCAGAAACCATCTTAGATTTTGATGCCTGGTGTTTATAACCCTTCCAACCTCCTTTCTCTCTAACAAGAATATTCAAGCCCTTCTTGGCATTTCACCAAGGTCTTGGCCCCAGGAACACCCTGGAAAATTACGAACCAAATTTCTACTTTGTACTGAGATAAAAGTAATCCCTTGAGCCTTTTGAAAATGCAATTTTAACAGCAATTTGTTTTTATATTCTGCATGAGAGAGAAGCTATCAACCCACCTTTCCTATACTGCTCATTATACATCTTTATTCATAGCCAGAACTAGGCATTCATCAAAAGTAGGTACCTGCCGAGGGCAATAGATTGCCAGGAACAAAAGTAGTTATTTTTAGATATTGGTATTCCTACTGGACACAGCAGCCAACTCCCATTTCTTTTATTTTCTGAGCAGCAAAGGAACAGCAAATCCAGCTTTCTATGCCAGATCTCTTCCCAGTCTCCTCTGTCCTACAGTGAGGTAAGCCCAACTTTTCCTATACAAACAGCCTTAGGCAGGTTCTGCCCTCATATCCCTTCTAATTAATTTCCTTTTCAAGAAAACCAACTCAAATGTCCTCAAATTCTCATCTGAGATGTTTTTACTGACCTTCTCTGAATCCTTAGTAATTCTACAGTACTCCATGTGAGATAAAACGTTCGGGCACTCCAGGTGCTCCATTCCGTTTGAGCTCTGGGTGACAGCATATCACCCATCCATACAAAAACAGTACAATGCTCATATGCTACATTTCATTCCTCATGTAGCATATAGTTTGTTTTGTGAAGTTTCTTTTAGCTGTCCTTCCTGATATACAGGTCCCATCCCTAATTTCAAGCCAAATATGTTGTATGCATAGTTGAACAGCCAGCTCCAGTGAGTACAGCTTACTTTTTCCACGTTGAACTTTTAGCCTTTCATTTTTGTCCATTTTTTTTTACTTCTACTAATTCTGTAGTTCCTTAGAGTCTTTCTTTGTCTGAGCAAAGTGCTATCATCTGCAATTTTTGTTTTCCCATAGTATCAGATCTTTTTCAAATCAATAATTTATCTAGTTGAGTCACGGGCTTACTACACTTTTCCCTGGAAAAAAATCAATTCTTTGTTTCTACTAGTTTCCTGTTAGTAACTGATACTTGGTCCACAGCAACTCTTTGCCTCTAAGGAACAAATGCTTAATGCTTAAGAGCAACCCATGAGAAAGTTCTTTTGACTGATATTTCTTTCTAACCACAAATACAACACATTCGAGAGGCACATAAATCAGATAACAGTAAATCATTAAGGCTTTATTGTCATTTTCAGAAAGCAAATTCAAAGATTAAGTTAAGGGACAATGTAGAGGGATAAAAAACAAAGTTGACAAAATGCAAGTAAAAGCTAAAGGATATTCAGTTCAACACAGCTAAAAATAGTCATAGATTTAACAGTTACTCTTTGAGAAATAAATTTAGCATGGGTAAGATTTCCACAGAACTTGAGAAAAAGGGCTAAGGATCTTTAGACTATATTTAAAAGTAGAAAAGTGAACTCGGAAAACTGTAGACCAGTAACTTGATATTAAGTTCTATAAAGGATTTTTTTCCCTAGTACATACCTGTAAACACCTAGAAAGTAAACATTGCAACAACCGAGCCAAAGGCTTGTCCAGAACAAGTACACTCAAAATAACCTATTTCTAATGGGTTGGTTAGATGACTGCAAGTGACAGAGGTGCTATCTGTCATATCAGCCCCAAGAATGACCATGCATGACATGCTAACGATTGCTACGGCTAAACCTACGCTGGTAAACACAGCCAGCATGAGATAAGGGTAAGCGCTCATTTGCTCTGACTTAATCCTGATGTTTAAGTTACTGCAGATAACTTCCAATATCCAAACAGCATTTGAACCGCACTTGGGGGAAAAAAAAAAAAGAAAAAAGTATCAATGACACACCATCAAATCTTAAGGATATAACAGATATAGTTCTACTGAATCAAGATACCAGTATAACAGGAAACATTTATAAGTGTTTTGGCAACAGTAAGTACTCTAATTAAAGCTTCAAGAGGACACTAAATTAAGAAAAACTGTGTGCACTTTCTTAGTAGGACCAGATCACAGTTACTGGTGTGAAGGAAGGGGGGGACACAGCCACCAGAGAAAGGCTCAAAAGCATCTGGTGGAGTCAAATACAATCATGTGCAAAGCACTACATTTTGGCTGCAAGTAATCAGCCACACAAACCTGTAATGGAAATCAACTACATTAGCTAGCACTACAGCAAAAAAAGGATTGGTGGAAAGTCACTGCGCTGCAGAAGAGACAGAATAAGCCTTTTATTCTGCTTAGCATCACAAATACCTCAACCTGTTTTGAAAAGCACATTTCCAAGTGACATGGAACAACTGAAGAAAGTCTTGAAAACATGACTTAGGAGGAAAGACTTCAACAGGCTTGTTCAGTCTGTTCTAGACTGAAAGACAACAATATAAACACAGGATTGCTGCAGAAAGCAAGGGAATAAATTTCTCTACAGAGACAAAGGGGCTTAAACCATGGAAGATTTAGGCTAATTATTAGGAGAACCTAACTGGAAGTATAATTAAGCATTTAAACGGATTGTGGAAACTCTCTCTTTGGACCTTTTTCAAATTAATTTGTAAGTTTTTCCTTTCTTCTTTTTTTTTTTTCCCCACTCTCTTTTCTCCCCCTCCTCTCCTCTCCCTTCTTCGCCCATCTCACACTACCTTTGCTTAGGGCACTAGATGAACTCAAATCCCAAATCCCTTCCAGACCTCTTTTCCATGATTCTATCATCAGGTTTTGTTTCCTGAAGAAAAAAAAAAAGTATGTAGGACAGTGGCAATAGAGGTCTGCTTAAAAACTAATCCAATATATGTAGATGAAGAGACATTTGGATGTAAAGTTTTATAGTTTAGACTCCTTTTAAGAGCTGACATGCAGTAAAGAAGAAAAACAACTGTGGGAGCCAGTCAAGAGGCTGCTGATCTGGTGAGACAAGCCCTAGAATAGGAATGAAAAAGGCATACCCACAAGAGCTGTTTGTGTGCATAACATGTTTTAGATTCAAACTTAGTTTAAACATTTCCAACACAGTCAAACTGAGGTTAGGTGTGCTGTGGAGTTTTCACGTATTATACCATATAGTCACATACCTATTGTTGAACACATAGCCCACATGCTAAATATTATTTGATAAAGGCGTTCAGCTATGCTGCAAGGGCAGTGAGTCCACACTTCTTATCTCAATGCAAACTAACAACCTATAGAGAGAATGAGGTTTTAGCACCAATTATTTTAAATATATATATTGGTTAAGAGGGAGGTAACCCATGACTTTTTTCCTCTCTTCTAATTCATAGATTGTTCAAATACTTTAAATTCACGTGCAATAAGCTACTGAACAGATCATGAAACACATAAATAAAATGCAAGCAGTATAGAAAACCCAACTCAGCTGAAGTTCACCCCCTGTATCAAAAAAAAGAAAAACAAAAAGGGGGGAAAAAGAGCACTCTGTGCTTTTCACTTGAAAAAGCAAGGTGGAAGATTTTCTATCAATACTTTTTGGAGAGCAACGACTGCAAGAAACTCAGAGATCCAAATTCTATGCTTGGAATACTGGATTCCTGAACTTCTGTAGAAATCAAAAGCATTGCTCCTTCCTCCCTGAGCAGTGATCTTGGACTCTGTAACAGAATTGCACCCACACATTGATTCTCACAAGATATGCCCTGATCAGCACAATAGAAGACAAGCAGGGAGAGAAGCATGAAGAAAGATGAAGGCTTCTTCCTTCAAAAAAGCAGAAACTGTAAGAAAACCACTAGACAAGAGTAGTAGATCTGATGGATGCAATTCCAGCAGTGCTAATCTGTTGACATACATCTTTGTCTTCTCTTTTTCAGGAATTGGGAGGAGACAGCGTAGGAGGAAGTGGAATATTCCTGGCCTACTCCTGCCATCTCCTCACAGTCTACTTCTCAGTCTGCCAAACTGAATAAAAACCAGAAACAAAATAATGCACTTAAATTACAGAGGCTTTGCTTATTTTTAAGAAAGAAACTAACTTGAAAATACTTGTAATATTCTTTACCTCAGTACAAAACCTTCGGTTTTCCAATTAACGTATTTTAATGGTCACAAATCATTAAGAATCAATCTCTGTTTTAGAGATCTAAGCTCATTTAGAAGGAAGGTTTCTATTTGCTTCATTTAAATGGTGGTTTCAATTCATAACTTCTTCTAATTCATCCACCCTCACATTACTTCTACCTCCACATACTAGTTGGCTGGTAGACTTTCTGCACTTTTCATTTTAGACAGTTTCGTGTCCCAGTAGGATGCCTGGTAGTGTACAGCCAGATGTCAGAAGTTATTTTTAGGTCATCAAGGAAGTCCAGAAATACTCTTTTATTATCTAGAAATATTTCCTATGGATTTGGAGCTGTATTTATACCACCTTGGAAACCACATTGCATTTAATTTATCTAGTTCAAGCAGCACCAAGATCTGAAGCTTCATGAATGATATATCTTTCATTACTGCAGCCAAATCATCTCCAAATAGCCTATGACATTTAAAGGGTAAAGCTGTTGGTCTCTTTTTAGAAATTAAGTCACCTTCTCCCCGAAGTTTAGTTGCAGAGTGTGATCCACTTTTTTTTGAAAAAAAAAAACAAACTATATAACTGTTCAATTTTTCTAGAGAAAGTCCAGACACAAACTAATTAAGTTTGAGGAATTTCTCTCAATTCTCCCTTTCAGCTTTCACATTGCACTTCCTTCTTCCTAGCTTTTGCTATACTAAACTAGGTCAGACTAAAATGACAGCAAATATCCAAGGATTTGGGGAGGGTTTTTTTGTGTGGGGGAGTTGTTTTGTTTTGTTTTTAAACAGCCAAGACTTCCTAGGAAGGAAAATCATCTCAACATACTCTTTTAAAAAAAACCTTAGAGAAAGCTAGAGAGATACTGGTACACGCTCTGATATCAGAATATCAAGTATTGGGAGAGCAGTTAATCCCTTGGAAAAGAAAAACAGGAACATTAAAGTGTTTTGGAAGTAGTTGGCTCTCTTATTGATACAGTTCTACCTTTATTACCACAACATCCTGAAAAAAACATGAAAAAAAACTTTCCTGCCCAAAGTCAGAAGGGTTGTCTTCTGCCCAAACTTAGGTTAGAAGTTGAGCAGCAGAAAAATATTTATAGCAGACACTGACATGGAGGATGGAGAAAACTGGAGCACTAAGTACATAACAGTCAGATAAATATCACCAGTCCAAATTTGAGGAAGAAAAAAGAAGGCACAAATGTACTGAGGAGCATGGAAAGGCAGAGTAGTTCACAAACCAAAAGTCAAGGGACCACACAGCTTTCTACAGCAAGACAGGAGAGGCAGGTAGTAGGTAGAAGGAAGACAGCAATAAGTAGTTACATAAATTAAGAGGAATGCAACCATTAGCACATTCGCAGAATGGAAGCTAGAGGTTTGGCTTGCTAAATGGAACAGGGGGCAGGGGTGTATAGGAAGCAGCTAAGTTCAGCTTGCAGGACACAGCGAGCCCACAAGAGATGGGGGAAGATCTTGAAATCTTCACAGACTCAGGAATACCAATAATCTCTTCTCTAGTCAGCATCCAATTTTTATGGCACGCACGGGGATTTTTCTTGAAGAACTTCAAATTTCTGTCACAGCTGATTGAACCAGTTGGCCAGTTTCAAACACACAAACATAGCATTAGTGTCCTTTCATTAAGAAACCAGAGTAAAAAACAACAACAACAACAAAAAAAAAAAAAAACACACACCATTGTGGGCTTCTATTTTTGAGAGAGAAAGGGGAACACAAATGAGTTGCAAGGCAGACAAACAATTAACTCCATTAACATGAAAAGGAGGATCTGATCTTTGGAAATGTGCAAGTGTCTTAAGGTATTGCTCTTGAATTTAAAAAGTTAAAAAGCAAAACCAAATATACAATAAAATAACCCAATGTGACCTGAAATACAACAATAATAGGCAAATAAATATTGCACCCAGAAAGATTTGTACAAAACCAAGTTGGGATTGTTTCAGGGTTCATAGTCTTAGCTATCTTAATCAGTTTTCTTAAGGGAAAACATCCAGATGTTACCCCCCAAAAAAGTTCCTTCTACTTCGAAACACAGCTTGCTTAAGACTTCCCAGCCTAATACTGTGAACTTTAACAAAACAGCTTCTTTCAGGCGAGCATCCGAAAACCAGGACTTGCTACTATATAAGTCACCACTGGAACCCCAAGTACAAAATTTTGCCAATAGAAAATAAGATGCTGGCAGAGCATTCAACACAACCAGTTGTTGCAGGGGAAGGCTCACTGGAGCCTTTAATGAGAACTGTCTGGCTTATGTGGAGGTTATCGTCTGTTTTCTGCCTCTGTCTCCTCAGGGCTCTTGGCATCAAAAGTATCCAGCAACCAGTGTCCATCTGGCAGGAATCCCATGCTGAAATCCTTTGGGCTCCCTCTGAGAGAGAGAGATGAAACATTTTGAATTTCTGTGGCAATACTAATCAATATCTCCACTGGCAAAAGATTCCCTCTTACAGTGAATTCTTCACTGACCACATTGATGGCTCAAGGATTGTTTGCTAAAGTTACCCAATAATAAAGCCCAGTTATTCAAAAGATAAGAAACCAATGCTGCAGGCCAACAATAAATACACAAAGTCCAGAACTAATTATTCTGTTGGGGTTTTTTGGTCTCCTCTTTTCCCATCCTATCTCCACTCATCTCCCAAGTCAACCACAAGCCAAAAGAGTTCCCTATTAATTACTACTGACTATAATTCTTAAACACACTTGCACACAAGGACACAGACACTGCAAGAACTCCCTGTCAAGAAGAGTAAAGGAAAATGACCTGCACGGGTTTGTCAGGCATCTGCTCAGTGACTTGATCGAATGCCATTTCATGCCATCACTGTCCTGCCACATGGAAAAGAGGCAGTATTAAGAGTAAACCAGACATGCTGCCACAGTGTTTCTATGTTTGCAGAAACAACCATGGTGAAGGGCAAAAGAATGATCAAGACAGAAACAATTTGCTGGTTGCTCACATTTTCACTCTTAGTAGGAGAAAATAAAAGAAATTAAATCAAGTACTTGTTTATAAAATGCTGAAGAGGTACAGTATGTAAAATCAGATGAACACAAGTTCATCACAGTCACAATGAACACAAGTACAGAGCAGATCACTACTGTTCTGATAAAAGATGCTTTAAAACAACTGGTGCTCAGTACTTATCTGAAGAATAAGTTTTCAAGAAATATTCTGAAAGACTGATGTTCCCACATCTAGTTAATATCTACAGCAGAAGTTTCAAAATGGTATGAAAGATTTTACTTCTTCACTGATTTTGTTTATAAAAACAAATATGTGGTGCCTGTGAGGGATGACTGTATTAGCCAGCACCTGCATTACTTCAGCAGTTGTCCGTTTTACTACCTTTAGAAAGTGTTACTTGCTTCATAAGCTAATGCACAGTTAACAACTGTTGAAATACTGCTAGTTTCACTACTTTCAGCAAAAGGATGATTTTGTACTTTAAAACCTGGACACAGACTGCATCCAATTTTTGTGTCCGTTCTATGCAACTTACATTATACTTTATACCCCAGTTCTCATTCACAGGATGACAGTGTTTAGGAGCAGAAATAATTTCATAGTCTTGAAGTATTTGCACTTCTACATTGCAGAGGGAAGACCTTTGCAGGATCTTTGATAAACCCACTGTGCCAACTATGCTTTGCTGTTCCAACTAAACTCAACCTGTTTCTAGGTGCTTTAGATCTTTTATTTAGACCCTTCTACTGTTGATACCAATTGTCTCACAGTACACAACTTGCCTAACCATGAACTGCAGAAAAATGCCACAGAAACTAACCAGCTTCCAAAGCCACATACTTTATATCAAACCAACATCAGGATAAAGATTTATTCTAGCCTGCTTATCAGAAGCCACTTACAAATCAAGTCTGCTTTTTATGCTCTTTCAAGAGAGCTAAAAATCCTTAGCTATTTCAGTTTGGAGAAATCCTGCTTGGATGGGGATGTTGTTGCATCAGATATATAAAATACAACAAAATCCGTTAATCTGCTTCCCAGCAGCCGTGAACAATGAAAAAGCCATTGGCTTTTGACAGGAGTTTTGATGACAGCTCAGTAGCAAGGACCTTTTATCTCCCTCAATCCCAGTAATACAAGGTATCACATCAAGTTCACATTGACCAATTTTAATTTTGTTACTATATAAAGTGGTAATAAGATGCTATAGGGACAATAAAATACTTGACCGATTCTTTAGCAATTGCAAACACACTGCTTACATGAATTCCTAAAGCAAAGCTACCAGGTGAAACAATTGTAGTCAGTACAACTGAAAAATAATGCCCTCAAGACTATAGTTTTATATGACTGTCATATGCCTTAAGAAGGTCTACATAATTACTGCTCAGATTTCCACAGCAGCATGGTCATGGAGTGCAAAAGAACTAGAAGAGCTTTGTTTCATTACAATTGGAGACAAAAAGTGAATATTGCTTATCAGTGAGAAGAACTACCTGCATCTTATTCAAGAAGGATGCCTCTCTATAGGTTTTTTTTCTTGATATATTAAAATACACTTGGCCAAACGTTTCAGCTGGCAGCTGTACACCTTAAATAGTGAAACAGCAAGAATCTTATTAGTTCTTATTATATTCATACCACCTCATTCATCCCTACCTCACAAGGTGTCCTGAAAATCTTTAATATATTGTGAGCTGCTTTGAAGATGAAAAGCTCTCTACAGAGGCAATGATATTAATCACAAAAAATTAGCATTCAGTATCAAAGCCAGAAGACAGTGAATCTTTACATACAGGGATGATGCTACAGTATATATTAACCACTGTTTCACAAATGGATATCATGGTGGGGGGAAAAAGAGGAGGAACACCTGACAGCGTGAGAGGTCTGAGACTAAGGACTTTCCAAAATTTGAGACTTTACTTAAAACATCATAGACACTCCCAGAAAGGGCAGAATACTGAGAAAAAGAAAGCCAGGTACACAACCACTGTTTAAAGCTACACATTACTTACATGCATTGTGCATTTGCACATGATACGATCTATTAATAAAATAGATTATTCATTCATTAAGTAATCATACACTGGAATACCCACAACCTCCTTTAGCGAGCCTACTGACTTGACAATTCCTCTGTTGTGCCTGTGATTAGCAATAATAGTGCAAATTGCTTAACACTTGTCTATATTAAGTATCTTTTTATTTTGACCCCAGTTTTAAAAATAACACCACACTACATTGGTAAGAAGATGCTAGTACCTTACACAGATGTAGACACACAGCAAGCCTGCTTCAGTACCACATATCCAAAATGTCACAGAAAATATTTAATTGAATTAAAATAGAACACAAAAAGCTCCTTTTCATTATCATTTAGGTCAGACTTGTTTAAGATGGAAAACACAGGACCATTTACAACATCTTTGTTACTTTTCCATTTCTCATTCAACAAAATCAAGTGCAACTTTCAAACAGTAAAGCTTGAAAACTTGCTGTCATAAAATAGCAAGCTTACTAGCTAAAAAGTATGCCAACAGACATGCAAGGAGAAAGGAATTTTTTGCACATTACCCTATTAAAAGCTCCAGGCAGTTCATCCATACTGAAAAAAGCATAAGTAATTCCCTCACATATCTTCTCATGGTATAGAAGAAAAAAAGTATGGATTTCTTGTTTGAATACCAGAAAAAATGGTTGTCAAATGTAATTGAAAAGTGAAAAGAAAGTAACAATAGACTTTAAGAATTATCAATACTCTCTCCGATTATACAAAAAAGGGGGAGGGGGAAACTTTTTTAGTGAGTCCAAATCAGACCAGAAAATAATATTGAATGAAGTCACCCAAATAAAGTTTAAGTTGTAATAGACACTGAAGCAATATACCAAAAGGAAATGACTAGCATGCTTATGACAACTGCAACTATCCAGGATCATGACCATATTAAGGAAGACTTCAGTTTCATTATGCCTCTCTAGATCAGAGACTTGATATCTATCACATGTTCCTATTAAAACTGAATTAATCTATAAAAAGCTATTCACATATGCGTCCTGCCAAGTTTCACCTACAGTCTATGTAACCCATTTTCCTAAGTTTCAATTAGCTTCCAACTGACTAGAGTCCTCTAGATTAGTAGTTTTGGTTCTCAACATTTGAAGGTGAAAAAATACCCACTCTTCTTGAATAGATGCAATAAAAAAAAAGAAGTTTATAACTTCCCTGGAGAGACTAATTTTAAAAACAGTGATGACAATACAGGATATGGGGGGGGGGGAAATCAGCAACAACCATTATTCTTAATTGCTGGCATTAAAGCATGGGCAAGGACAACAGGAAGCATTCACAGTTCTGCAGGCAAAATTGGACTTGTATAACTTAGTGAATAGTTCCATTAATTAAAGCGAAACAATTATTAGCTGAGTTTGTCATAATTACTCAAGTGAAATTTGTCACAATCACAAGATATTTCACCAAAGAATAAAAAGAGTGTAAAAACACACACTTATAGGACAGAACAGGAAGGTCAAAGCTTATCTTAGAGTACTGATGCTAGACACCCTAATTCAATAAAAGTCTTCAATCAGGACAGCAGTTAATCATAAACACATGCTTATTTTCCCCAGAAACCTGGACTTAATGATTTATGTTCAAAATGGTCCAAAATTTATTATGTCCACTGGTCCACAATATGCTATATAATTCCTTCCACAAAAGTATCATATCATATGATATGGAGTGATATGACATCACACGATCAGGAGTAGTCAGCATGGATTCACCAAGGGGAAATCATGTTTAACCAATCTGATAGCCTTCTACAATGGGTTGACTGGCTGGGTAGATGAGGGGAGAGCAGTGGATGTTGTCTACCTTGACTTCAGTAAGGCTTTTGACGCTGTCTCCCATAACATCCTCATAGACAAGCTCAGGAAGTGTGGGCTAGATGAGTGGACAGTGAGGTGGACTGAAAACTGGCTGAACAGCAGAGCTCAGAGGGTTGTGATCAGTGGTGCAAAAGTCTAGTTGGAGGCCTGTAGCTAGCGGTATCCCCCAGGGGTCAGTACTGGGTCCAGTCTTGTTCAACTTCTTCATCAATGACCTGGATGAAGGCACAGAGTGCACCCTCAGCCTCCAAGTTTGCTGATGATACCAAACTGGGAGGAGTGGCCAATACACCAAAGGGCTGTGCTGCCATTCAGAGAGACCTGGACAGGCTGGAGAGCTGGGCAGAGAGGAACCTCATGAAGTTCAACAAAGGCAAGTGCAGGGTCCTGCACCTGGGGAGGAGTAACCCCAGGCACCAGTACAGGCTGGGGACCGACCTGCTGGAAAGCAGCTCTGCAGAGAAGGACCTGGGGGACCTGGTGGACACCAAGTTAAGCATGAGCCAGCAATGTGCCCTTGTGGCCAAGAAGGCCAATGGTACCCTGGGGTGCATCAGGAAGAGTGTTGCCAGCAGATGGAGGGAGGTGATCCTTCCCTTCTACTCAGCCCTGCTGAGGCCACATCTGGAGTACTGCATCCAGTTCTGGGCTCCCCAATACAAGAGAGACATGACTGGAGAGAGTCCAGTGAAAGGCTATGAAGATGATGGAGGGACTGGAGCATCTCTCCTCTGAGGAAAGGCTGAGAGAGCTGGGCCTGTTCAGCCTGGAGAAGAGAAGGTTAAGAGGGGATCTTATCAATGTGTATAAGTATCTGAAGGAAGGATGTCAAGAGGATGGGGCCAGACTCTTTTCAGTGGTGCCCAGCAACAGGACAAGAGGCAACAGGCGAGGCAACAGGCACAAACTGAAACACAGACAGTTCCATCCGAACATGGGGAAAAACTTCCTTACTGTGAGGGTGACGAGCACTGGCACAGGTTGCCCAGAGAGGTTGTGGAGCCTCCTTCCTTGGAGATATTCAAAAGTCATCTGGACACAATCCTGGGCAATGTGCTCTAGGTGACCCTGCTTGAGCAGGGTGGTTGGACTAGAGGATCCCCAGAGGTCCCTTGCAACCTCAACCCTTCTGTGATCATACTTCTCTTATTATATACTGCTCATAGAACAGCAATTTCTTGAAAGACAGAGGTGCTGGGCAATGCAAACAATAAGAGACAGAGGTGGTCTAAATAGCTAAAACCCAAACTAGGCATGGTCCCAAGCAACCTGCTCTAGTTGACTCTGCTTTGAGTAGAGAGGTTGGACTAGCTGACCATTCCAACCTTAACTATTTCATGATGCTACAGTCTCATCTTAGACTTCCAAAAATGGCATTTTATCTGTAAAACTGATTAACTGATCAGCTGTAGTAGTCTGTCAGCGTTTTCAGTAAAGATACTATCTGAAACTAATTATTTCATCTAACATATGCTCAACTGAGACACTGGATTTTAAAATGCAGAAGTATGTATTTTCTAAATATCAAGGCTTCTTATTTATATCCACTTCCCTTTAAAGGAAACAAAGCACAAGCAGGGTTTTTTTGTTTTGTTTTGAGGCTTGTTTGTTTTTAAATGGCGATGACCCTTTTCAATACAGGTGTACTTCTTTTGCCTCTTTAAACAACTTTTAGCTCCAAACCCAAACACTTTGTACACCATCACTCACAGTTCTGCAGGCAAAATTGACTTGCATAATTTACAGTAAACAGTTCCATTAAAGAAAGTGAAATGATTATTAACAGTTTGTCATAATTACTCAAGTGAAATTTGTCACAATCACAAGGTATTTCAAAGAATAAAAAGAGTGCAAAAACACACGCTTACAGAAAAAAGTTGACTACAACATACAAAATACTTGCACCTAATCCTTCCATCCCAAATACAACCGGTACAACTCAGGCAATACTATACAACCAGAATTTTTAATCAGCTCTTATCAGCAGCAGCTGAAGAACAGAGCTTTCACCAAACTCTTCTAGGTACAATTCATTCTGCCACTTCATTTTGTAGGGAGCCTGCTTTATTTGACATCAATAGTTTGCTGAGGTAAGAAACCATGCAGCAATGATACCATGATTTACTAGCAGTCAGGTTGTTTGGCAGCACGACAGGCAGAGCAATGTGCCTTGAAAAGGTATCTATATAAATGCTACAGCTTTCAAGAATTACGAAATAAATACAGTGCCCAGAAAACATGACTTTACTCTCACTATCAATTTGCCTTTGCTTGATTAATACAGCTTCCTTCTGAGCACAGAAGAAAAAAGATGCTGACATCTATGCAAGCCAAAAAGCAATAGCTACTCAGCCCAACACATTTCTAATGCACCCAACCATTCCACGTTAGTGCTTCGTTCCAAGAAAAGATTGTTCTCTATGTTCTCACACAGAGCGAAAAAGCTACTTACTATAAGTCTCAAGTTTAGGGAGTGAAGAGGACCATCTTTCAATTAAACATCTAATAGCTACTTCATAAAGCAGAAGTCCAGAAATTTTTTCACCCGAGTTTTCTCAAGCATAATGATAGAGATTTTATATGCCAGCAACATTGTCAGCACACCTGGGCTTCTGTGAATTCCTTTCCTGGGGTGCCATGAACAAAGTGGGGGGAAAAAGAAGGGGGAAGATTTAAAACAAACTAAATTAGACTGTTCTCCCTGGAAATACAAAATGTATAATCAGAGTTTGTTCTAGCTACATTAAGACAGTATATGTTCCTTTTGTTTCAATGCAACTGAAGTGGTAACAACACTTCTTTGCATTGCTGTTTATCACCTTTGCCAGCCTATTTTTAAGTGCCACACTTCACAAAGCCTCAGACACTAAGATTCCTGTCGTCCCTTCCTCCTCCTCCATACATATGTGGGGGGGGAGGGGAGGGAGCGACGGGATTGGGGGGAATTAAATGCATTTAGCAATTTAAAAATAAGGCAAAAAAGTGACAGGCATTAAGAATAAGAAAATCCCAGCTCTATTTTTGTTCCATTTCTGTAATTAAAAAAAAATACAATCGGTCAAGGCCTTTCCATTCTAACATTTCAATTCAACAAGGTTAAATAAGTGTTGTTTTAAACCTACACCTTTGTTTTAAACACTACATTGAGTTCTATCAAAACATAGCCAGGATAGTTAACAAGAAGTTATCAAAGTAGTGGATGAACTTGCAATAGCTATTTAAAACAAATACCTCCAAAAGAAATTCATGAGGATTACTAGGAAATTCCTTCAGTTATTTACATCAACACACGCTCACTTTTCAAGTCATTGAAGGCAACCACCATTTACATGGCTATTTTTGTAACGGCTAAACCTTCAGAACACAAGGAATCACTACCTGCCGCTAGCCAGTGCTTCCGTTCCTACAGTTTGGCCCAGGCTTCCCTAGATAAAGATCACAAAAAGCAAACATAACCAATCGTGAAGAAAAATCAATCAATAAAGCATACTCAAAAACCCCATAACATTATTAACCACAATTTCCAAGCTCCAGAAAAGTAAACAGGGATATTTATTGTCTTTTGAATTTGGTAGGTCAGTTTTAAACTGCAAGTGGTTTTGATGAATAATTTGATGTAAGAGAGAGGCAAAGAGCGTGTCAGAGGCAGTTATTAAACTGCAGACAACTACAGGATATGCTCCAGTCACACAGGATACATCCCAGCTCCACACATTACCAAGGACAGGACCAGCAGGATACAGGAACTTGAGTTGTGCAGACCTCTCATGTGCAAGGTTTACTCAAGTTAAGACCTTCAAGTAGGTTATCTGACTTAGCTATATAATGAAGCTAGATGCCACAGCTAAGGACAAAATTTTCTACGGATAGTAAATTTTTACTAAAAGGTGAAGCCTATTCCAGATCACAAACTTCATGTCTTCTGTTATCTGTGATAGTTCCGTTTTGACTCAGTCTAGCTTTATATCTATATCTATCTATACACACACACGTACATATATGTATTCATATATGTATATTTGCAAGCTGAACAGAATTCTTGAACAAAAAAAATTAGTGTTCACTTCTACAAACACACGAGGAGCCTTTGCCATTACAAGAGCAAAATCTCAAGGATTTATAAAACTAGAAAGACAGTCTAACAGCCAGACTGAATGCTAGGCTATAAAGGAAAAAAAAAAAAAACTAGTGAATTCCATAAGAGAAGCATCCTCCTGCATGGAGGCATACTAATATTTCTGATAGCAGAAAAGTGTTTCCAACTAGAAGAAAAAAAACACTTATCTTTCAGTACAATTAACTGACTTTTGTAATGCTTCAGCTGCTAAGCTAAGACATTCTCCACATTTTCATCTCCTATGTTAATACTTTGCTCTCTTGTAGTTCCTGGATACACTGAAGAAACTGAGCACAAAGTTCTTAACAAGACTTGGTTTTAATCCCCCAAATCATTGTTAGAGCTCTTAAAAAAAAAAAGAAAATCCAGTATTTCCAAATCATTCTTTAATCCTGGCTATTAGAATGGGACAGAATTCTGCAAAACATCTCACCACTCCCTTTGGGGACATAGAACCTGATGATCTTTTCATATATTCAAGATTCACATCAGCTATTTTAGCTATAATTTTGCTTATGCTGAGACAGTTTCCTATAATGATCATGAATCCTTTTTTTTTTTTTAAAGGAAAAATTGACAAGTGCAATCCCGTTTCCTTTGGGAAAAAGGTATACAACTTCAGAATGGAAAACAGATTCTTATTAGCTGAAAACTATTAAAATATGCTCCTAAATACAGCCACTTACTAAATTCTGTGTTTATTTCTGCTAATAGAAGAGAATGAGAGTTCTACGCATACTGCAGGAATTATGTTGTTTAACACGTATTTGATTCTCATCTATACAAAAATCTTTAAAATTGCTTTTTAATCAAATACAAATTTTATAATGATACAGTTTTAACAGGGTTTATTTTACATTTAACACAGATCTGATAAAACAACAAGAATTGCTTCTAGTGATAGAACAGTACTGTTTTGTTGTGGTTGTTTTTCTTCAATCTGGGTATTACTTAAGGCTATAGAACCAGCAGATCTCATCTTCTCCCATCTTGCATTTATCCTTATGTGGATGATAAGATGACACTTCTGCTTTTTCAGCTCTCAATTACTTTAACTGAATGAATTCATCTTATTTGAACTAATTGTTGAAGCAGAAATGAAGGAAACATTTTGTTTGTTCATGCAGAACAGTTTGCAGCTATTAATACTTCAACAAATTCTGACTCCAGGTGTATAGCCACTGTCCTTTGGCAGCTATCTATGTATCAGACATTTCTGAGTTACTTGAATAAGTTATAAAATTTGTAACTGAGAAGTTATGCCAAATAGCCTAAAGTTCCCTGGATACTCTTCTCCCCTTTAAAGAAATGAAAATTACATTGGCAGGTTTTCAATCCTAGGTTTGCTTAAAATTATTATTAGAAATTGATAGCATTTCTAAGTCAAATCCTTAAAGATTATTAGATTTTGTAATTTCAGCCTGTTGGTTTGCTGATGCTTAATTTTAGATGCTGCTTCAGATCCTCCTTTGAGGATAAAAGAGAGTCTTCTTGATGACCAGGAAGCACCTCGAAAGGGGCTGGAGTAGCTACATCCAGGGAATCTGGAGAGGAATGGGGGGAGAAGAGAAGAGAGGGTGCTTATAACCCTACTGTTTTTTATATATCTAAAATACACACACATACATGAACATATATATACACACAGACAGAACCTATCAAAGTTAGTCAATAACACTGTCTTAGCTTCTCTTTCTTGTTTTCAACTGCTAAGAGAGCTAAGAAATAGCTAAAGTGTATTGAATAATTTTCTAAAGTTAGTCTTCCAAATAAACAACTACCTCTATTCCATCAAAGTGACATACAATCCCAAACAGAATGTATTATATATAAATTGTGGAAGAAGGGGGAAAGTACTTCATAAGAGAGATTTTAAAGTGTTCCATAATATAAGCATTAAGACTTCTGAAATCCAGAGACTTTATAAAGCTCTGGAAAAGATAAATACCTGAAATCAAAATTCTGCTCCCCCCCTCAGCACATGAAATACTTAGTGCTATTCAGGCCTCTTCATCCTTCATTAGTTTTCTTTTCATAACTTAACTATGCCAGAAAACAGCTTGCTGATCAGATATTTTTCCAAAACCAAGAATAACCCACCATAAGTTCTAATAGTTCAACTTTAGGCTTCTGGAACAAGAAAACTATTATCATCCTACAACTTCAGGCATAATGTAGAACATAATATACCCCTAACAGCATGCCTACTGCTTGGTTTTACATTAACAGATTTACCAGATTTGAATTAACAGATTAACAGCACTGTTTTTAAATTAACAGGCTCAATTCCTACACTGACACAGCTAGCATTTGTATCTTCTCTCAATAAAGTCATTAACCAAAAAATCCTCCTGACTTCAGCAAAGCAATTACGAGACCTATAATTGTGACTTTCTTTTCCCCATAGGCACAGAGATCTTATTTACCAACCATAAAATGAACAATGATTTCAAAAGAAACAGTTGCACAGGAACCTTAAAAAATCTTGTCATCAAATTACCTGTGCAAGAATAGCTTACACAGCTCTTTGCTAACACTAACCAAATACTTTAAAGAAAAAAACCCATGGCATTCTGGATTTTGTCTTCCAAGAAAAGTATCAATTTCTAAACTAAACAATGAAACAGAATAAATTTAAAGACAAAAAAGAAATTAACATTATATCAAAGAAATTAACATGATATCAGTAAAACATTCACTTTTTGTACAAATGCAAATTTATTGGAATTGAGAATTTGGTCAACACGCCTTTCATTTTCATAATTAAGTAGTCCACAGGAGGGTCACAAATAAATATTAGCATAACTTAGTCACAAATCCAAAACAAGAGTTTTTGAGCCATTCAGAAGAGCTAGTGTTACCACTCAGCCTTTCATTGAAAGTTCATTTAAATAAAACTTAAGTATACAAATAATGGATCGATTTTAGTTAAGTCCAAGTCTTACTTAGGTAACTTATCTTCCACTAATTAACTGCATTCTAAAAGCACTAAAATATAAAAATAAGGTTTTCCTCCTTCTTAATATGTTCAGTTCTTTTTTTAGGGTTTGGGTTTTTTGTTGTTTGTTTTTTGAAGTAGGTTTTTCATCTTTAACCTACCATGTATTGCCCAGACTAACCTCCTAGAAGCAATAGCTGCAAAAGGTTCCAGGACCTCTCAGTAAAACTGCAAAGGCAGGAACCTTGTAGAGCAGAGACTTTTAGGATCCAGTGGAAGTACACTAAGAAAATGACAGAGGTTTAGAATATTAATATCAGGCCTGAAAGTCTGCTTTGGAGAATTTAGAAGTAAATAAATAGAAAAAAATCAGATTGTAAGGAAAGCCAGTATACACTGTATATAGCAGAACTGAGAAACAGTTTAAGAAGAAGAACAGTTATCTCAATATCAAGCAGTCTGAACAATTTTTACAGAGGCAGAAGAGAATGAGAAGGCACATTGTGAGGTAGGGAGAAGCAGCAGGAAGGAGAGGGAGAATGGTTTTCCCTACATATACTCATGAAGTCTGCAGGTGGGGGGAAAAGTAAACTTACTTCAATTTGGATAATCACAGACAAAAACCTTTTGTACAATACCCATAAATGCTTTCGTAATACAAAGTCACCTGGATCCAAATTTACATCATATATAGGTATGTGCACATGCACGCACACCAGTAAAACATGGACTGGGGCCATTCTCCAGTCCTAAGGCCAGATGCCACTATACAGCACTTAGCCTTGAATCTCCTCTGGTCTCCATGTGATGCATTCGTGGCCTGAAGACAAACATTTAGGTCGGGAGGGAGGTTGTTCACATTTGTTTCAGTTCAAACTGCCATACAAGAAAGTTATCAGAGTGGCATTTTCATAGCAGAAAATTAGGAGTACATGGTACATTCCTTCAGTACAAAATATGGGCACACAGCGATACCGAGAGGCATTACCCCTCCTGGGCTACTGTGACAATGGAGGAACCAAACCTGGTACAGTCGTGGCTCTACCACTTTCTAGGAGTGGCTGCTGGAGCTTGCCATTTCCGAGACAGCATCCAAGCATCATCTTTGCACTAGCTGAAGAGGCCAAAACCATACCATAACAGGTAGTGCAGTGCACAGTCCAACACTCAAGCTTGCTTCCTGGTCCTGCTGTTACTTTTTATTTAGCGTGGACATGGTCACCATGGCTTTTGCATACAGTAAGCTAAAGCTGAATTTCTTCTACTGCTGCCAGCTACTCTCTTGCAGCAGAACTACCACCTTGAATTTCCAAACTCCCAGATGTTTACAATTTCTATCACATTGTTGCATCAATCAGCAGGAACCAGCTGAAAGGAACCATGAAAGGGGCTATAAAACTGTTAGGCACTAAACCGTGAAACTAAATTTCAATTTTGGTTTCGAAACCCATTTTAATGGCATTCTAATACTCCCTCTGATCTCATACTCCAAGTTACAAACGCAGGTTTCCAAAATAGATAAGTACAATTTTCAGCCTTATTGTTCATTGCACTCTTAAAAACTGCACAGTTATGCAGAAAAAAAAGGAAGCATTGTGATCCTTTTCACTTAAACTCAATTCATTAAATCATATCATTAAAATAAGCTTGAGGAAAAAAAAAATGATTGAATACTTGCTGCTCATTTTAGCTTTTATGCTGACTAGAAAAATAAGCATTATTCAACTAACAATAATTTTGTTTCAAGTTATTTGCTTAAAATTTATTCTTATCATTCATACAGGATTCATTTTAATGTTTTATTTGTATCAAGTGATGCATACAAGTAACATAAATAGAACTACTCTATTTGTTACATTTTTTTCCTCCATTGAAAAGAGAGACGCTTCCCAGCTTTATCCAATGTTAAGTTACTTCATACCATGATTCCGCAACATAAGTCTGCTAGTCAAATCTAGATTTTCACCTCCCACCTGGGCAGCAACTAGGAATAATAGAGAGTATTCAAATACATAATAGAGAGTATTCACATACAAGAGAGATTCCTCTGCTGCATGGCACAGCAATCATTTCAGCAGATCAGGCCACGGAGTTAAACCAGCTTGTATGAATCAGGAAGAAACTATGGAGTTCTCTTGCTCCAACTTAGGAATGTTAAATACAGACATGTCTACCTGCCTCTCACTATAAGGGAAGTCAATCACTGCTAGATTCCTTTTTACAACACGAAGTTTATGTAATTTGTTTTGAGAAAGATCCAAGTATACCTCCCTGGTACAAAAAGATTTACACTATATTGAAAAATGTTCGGAAATTTGACGGAAATTCCTTAAAATTGCAGCTTGGATACTGCACTTGAAAGACTAATCTTATTATAGACAAATTCCAATTTGAATTTTACAATGCTACAGAATCAATGGTTCCCAAGTTGGGAAGAATGCTCCTTGTTAGGCGAGATAAAGAGCACAGTAAATCCTTCAACCATTCTCCCTTCTTTGGGAACACGAGGGGTTACAGGGTGAAACTCTTGAATTTTCGCAAAATATCCAGCACATGGTGGGAACTTCCAGAAAGAAATTAACAATGAAACCACCACATACTTTTCATCAGTACTACTACAGAACACATCTCAGGCTAAATTCAGAGTTCGCACAGTAGAAAAAAAACTAATATAATTTTTTCAAAGAAGGTGAGTTCCAAAAAATCTAAATACATTTGATTTAAATCAAAAGAGAAGGGGTAGGGGATAACCACCCAAACATATTCACAAATATACACAGAAAAGAGACTGCAACAGGAAAGTAATATTCATGTTGTTTTGAATTTGAACTACAGCTTTTTGTTTTTTAAGCTATTCTGTAGTTAAGTATTTGTTTAGTAATATATTCCTCTGTAGACTTTCTAAAGTATTCACTTTCAAAAGTATTTTTCTTTTTGCTGTGCAGGAGCATTTAACCACACTCATAATTGACTTTAGAATATTAATGTAAGTTACAAGGTATGTAGCCTGTTTCTGAAGAGAAATTGATATGGACAAGTTTTAAAACAAACGCTGATCAAAGCAACCACTGGAAAATAAACTAAGCAATCCCACCAACTAAAGCTCTCTCACATTTGTAATAGTTTAAATATTTCAGGATTTTCTGCAAAGCCTGAAAATAGGAGCCTAATATGGCATATTTCAAGAGACAGTAAAATTATATTCAGTAACAGAGTATAAAGAAGCAGTGTGTTCTAACAGACAATACCACGAATTCAGGCCACCCTGGCTTTGCACAGCCTTTCACTATAAAGCAATTTCTTTTTTTCTTTTTTTTTCTTTTTTCAATATAAAAAACATCTTTCCTGACAGCCGCATGTACTTCAGGAATCTGTTCAAGCAAGAATTTGCTCTTTTATTAAACATTTATGCAGGAATTAACACAGTGGGACCCTAATTTGGTTCTGATCTCTAGACTACTGGAATATTAAAACATATGCGTACAGTAGTAAAAGAATTCTTTCTTGTTTTTAAGACTGAATGAACAAAAGAAACTAATTCTGTTATGGACGGATTCAGATACTAAGTTAAAATAATGCCCTACATATGTATTTATATGACAGTATTCTGAATTCAAGACAGCATTCATACATTCCATTCTTACAAAACAAAAAAAGGAATAGCAGAAACCCCTAGTACTTAAAATGAAGTTTGTCATAAATCCTGTTCCTTTCAGATATCTTCCTTCTACTAGTTTTGGAAGGTTACAAAGTTACATTCGCAGAGTTAACTCACATATCTGTGAGACACCTAAAATTATTTATGATCAAGTAACAGCAAAACACATTAAAATCAGAATGCAAAGAACAGAAAACAGTCTTAAAGGGGATATTGCCGAATGTAGAAAGTTTTAGTTTTCTGTCCTGGAAATAAAACCGTGCTTAGTTAGAATTCAAATACTGAAAAGAGCTGAATATCCTGATATAAGCATTAGTATGACATACATACATAGTTATTAAAAAGCTAAATAGGAGCGTTCTTTAAAAGGAAAAAAATATGAACAAGTTTATTCAGAACTTAAACTTACTTGTGCATATTTTCAATTCCTATTATGATCATGATATAGTAGGAAATTCCACTTTGTATAACAAAATGTAAGGCATACCTAAGGAGGAAAAAAATAGCAAATTATTCAAGGTATTAACAATAAGCTACATATACTTACTACTTTAATGTGAAATTAAAGAAATTCATAAAATTTTTTGCCCCATCAATTCTTCCCCCAAAAAGTTGTGTTCTACTTGAGTTTTCTGTAGCCTATTTTCTGTGGACAGCTTCCTCCCTTAGCATGGTATTGAGAGCAATAACTGAGAACTGAAGAAACGCTGGTAATCCTTGCAACACAAAGAATAGGTCGTATAGCATTTACATATAAAATAATGCAAAGTGAAAGCAGCATTTATGTTTTGTGGTTCACCTTCCATACTCATTTTTTTACCTATCTGCAACAGTATTGTTGGCCATATCTGAGACAGCTATCTTATTTATCCAGAATATCAATATATGGGAAGATTTCCCAGCCAATATAACTCTGCCTAGGCAGTCTCCTTGCCCACAGTATTCAGTAACTAGTAAAGAGATGATGTTTTGTTGATGATGGTCTCAAACAAACAAACAAACAACAAAAAAAAAAACACCACGCCACACACACCTAACAAACACCACACAGAAAGAAACTGTAGAGTTATTTCATAAAGGTGCTCTAACCTCCAACTTAGACTTAGTATTTAGCACAACTGACTTGTTCTCCTTATTCATTTTCCTCAGCATACTACCATAAGTTTTCAGCTGGGATTTTTTTTTTTTTTTTTTTTTGAGGGGGGGGGCGCACCTAGAAATTATATTTCATTAAGCAAGTAGAGCACTGGCGGCAAACCATTATCAGTGAGGGGGAAATGTGTTTTGTCTTTAGTAAGCTGATTTTCTTTCACTTTGGTACTCTACTCTAAATGCTCACATGTGCTCAAGTGACACACTGATCTAGTTTGGGAATTTTTCCACATACAAACACAGCCTAAAAAGCAGCTACTATTCTATTTTACTCATATTATTCTCTTTCAGCTTATCACCCACAGTCTTCTAATTTCTCTCCTCATTCATTCATACCGAAATGTCACCAAAGCTATTCAGCAAGAATTGAAGTTCCATCCAAAAAAATTCCTAAGAAGTCTACAAACAATGAATTGAGAGAAAAATAATTCATCTAGATTTTAACTAACCTTGAAAATCCTGACTTTTTATGGAAGACTAGATCTCCTCTGCACATGCTCCTATGAATCACTGCTAGCTAATCTCATTTGAGATATGACTAGTTAAAATTCAAATGTACATTTATCATATGAAAATGTCAATAAAAAAAATCACTTTTTCTTTTCATATCAGCCACACATTTTTTAAATGAACATGAACACAATTTATTTTTAATTTTTAGAAATTGTGCCCAAATCTTTTGTTATAAAGAACAAGTTTAATGGTGGAATGGGCAAGCCAATCCCTGAAATTATTACTCTTTCAGTATATCACCTGTAAATAATAGCAATATGATGGATCTCAGATTCAAAAATTAATAGAAAAGATGCATCTAAAGACAATATGAAAAAAATTAGCTATATACAAGGTGTATTCTAGGCCTTTTATGCTATTTGCTATTATCCCAAGGGAGTTATCCCCTTCCTATACCAGATCACCATCCCAAGCATTACAAAGATGACTGAAGACTAATGGACCTGAACTTGGAAAAGACAACATGACCAATATAGTCTTAAAAGGCAGCAGATTTCAAATTATTTCTCTTGTTTAAATTTTGCATGGGATTTTCTGCAAGTCTATATTTACTATAAACTCTGCATAAGACAACAGTGACTGTTTCCCTCTCTCATACACATATATGTGAAAACATAACTGAAGAGTTGCTGAAGGGAGGGGTACCAGAAATTTGTAACTTAATATGCTTAATTATTTTCTTGGGGGGTGGGGGAAAACAACCCCCCCCCAAAAAAAAAACATTTGTACTTTGCATACTTAAGCAATATGGAAAATAGTTGGCACATTTGCGTATTGCCAATGAGAGGCTTCCACAAATCTGTATTTGTCTGTTGGGGGTCATTTCTTTCTCAAGTCTCCCATCTATAGATTTCAGATGTGAAAAACTGGTAACACTTTTTTTTTTTTAATTACAAGCTACAGTTGATAAATTCTTTTTCCAAAGAAACACATATAAAATGTGTTTCTAAAGCTAACATAGCTCTCTCAAAAACAAAACCCACCACCCACACAGCAGCACATGACACCATATCCCCCATCTCATTTTGTGCCAGGACTGGAAATCTTTGACATCAGATTATTCTCTCAAAACAGAATACCAGGGCCAAATGTTTAAGTAGTGCATGGGAATTATGCAAGTATACATACATGTAAGTAAACTGCACATACATGTAAGTAAACTGCACATACAAGTCCCAAGAATAAAACTTACTGATTTTTCTTTTCCTAAATTTAAAAGTAGTATCTACAAACTAAAGTCCAGAAGCCTCTGTGACATGCCAATATAGAACCCAAATCTGTGGTTTGGAAATCCAAGAGCTGTATACACTGTGTGTGTTCACAGACATGGGCACACATGCACTGTGTGCATCTTCCCACCTGCACAACAGATTGAGGGAAAGGATTAATTCCCCCTAGTTCAGTGCTACTTTGCAAAAGTCAGTACGACTTGTATTCACCTACACTTGAAGTTAGACAAACACTTTGAATTAAGAGCCAATTTGGGTTTATAGCAGGGTAAACATCTTAAACCAACTTGGTAAGATGAGAGCCACTTAAGCTAGTTTTGTACAGCAGTTGCAGGGATGGGGAGCTGCAAGGGAGGAGCATAAAAAAAGAAATCAAACTACATGCATTTCTTTTATTAGCCTTACTCTAATTCTGACTTGCTACACTTTGAACAGATCAAGGTGTGAAAGCAGCAACTGCAGAAAATGTATTTATGTTTTTTAAAGAGAAAACCACCTTCCCTCCAAAATATAAAAGAAAAAAAGTTTCCAAATCTGCACTATGCTAGAAAGTTTAAACCATTTTCCATCTGTTATACTTCTGTACATTTGTCTGCAGCAGCCAGAAAACACAGAATTATGTAGTAAATTTCCTTGTAACAAAACTTTGTTTCTCTCCAAACAGAAAATGAAAGTCTACAAATCCCTGAAAAGTGAAACTAAGCACAACTTACCATCCAAAACAAAAAAGTGCAAGATAAAGGCCCAAGAGGGTTGCAACAACATGTCTTATAAATGGGCTGGTTTTGCTTGAATGAAGGTATGTTCGAAACCAGATAGCTGCAAGCAAGGCAAACAGCTGGCACACTACAAAGTTGACCTGCACAGAAAGAAAAGCAAAAAGTCATCTCATACAGTCCCATATTAAAGATTCACTAACAGAAATATCCGTGCATTTTCAGCATTCCTGGCTCTGCCACAGCTCTCGTTTATCACAGCATGTCAATTTGAAGGAACTTCTCCCGAGCGCCACTTCCCCCCAACGGAACAGAACACATTGCTGCCATGAGCACCGAAAAAAAAGAAAAGAAGATTCACCATAGAATCCCATAGGGACAGTCTGGGCATGAATCAGGGAAAAAAAGTTACCATTTTTATATATTTTTCTGTGAATTTTACATATCATTTATCAATCATGGAATCATTCATACTCTCCAAGTAACAAGAAGGTCTGGATTTTTGTTTTGTTTTGTTTTCTAATGAGCCTCACTGGGAAAAACACATCAGCTACACAAATTACCGGCAGCTCACTTCAGTGGCCTATGCTGAATCAGAACTCACTGAAGTACACTTCAGCGGTACGCAATCAGATAAACAGCATGGTTGCACACTGGGTTTTCCTCCTGTGCATTCAAATAGGATGGTTTCACAAATTCTCCCTCCCTTCAGGCCATTTATTCTAGAATACAGCAAATCTCTTGTGTATTAAAGACATTAGGGTGCTGAAAGAAAAAGTGGAATTAAAAAACCAAACCAATGAGGAAAAAAAAAATCATTCTGACTGTGGTCTGAAAAATTTAAGATACTTAAGATAATTTAAGGGCATGATAAAGAAATAACTTCCTCAGATATAACAACTGCTACCAGAATTGTCTTAAGCCACAAAAAGCTGGGTGAATTTAAGATTCCTTTATTTAGAAAAGGACATTTCCCTTCCATAGAAAACTGCCTAACAGTTTCCCTTGTCTGACAAGTGTCCCAAGTCATCCCAAGCAACAGTTCGAAGACTGCTACTTTTGGATCATAAGCTCTTTGAAACAAGAAACTTCCACATACTGTATGCTTGAACAGTCCTTAGCACAATGGGGTTTTAGCCTGTTTTATGCCACTTAGCACTGCTGAAATATATGCTTAATCTTAATACACTTAAGATATCACAGGGTTCAATGACATCAGTATTTTTATGCTCATGACAACAGGCCTAATACGCATGCTTGCAGCACCACAATGAACACCTCTAGTACCTTGATTTGGTTAGTCCATTCCCTTTCTTCACGATTTTCCAGCCAAGCTTCAAGCAATAACAGATACGGGTGTGAGTGTGCCAACACTGACACATTTAAAGTAGAAATTAAATAACACTAGCTACCTACACAACTTTTTTTTTTTTTTTTTTTTTTAAGGTCTATTCCATAGATGCCATCTGCAAATCCAAGGATAATTCCTGTTTTTCTGAACTACTCTAAAACTTTCTCTAATACCAAGTTATACAAGCATTAAGTGCTAGCCAGGAAAGACACTCAGAGTACAGGGCTCCTCTGCTTAACAGGAGGAGGTTCTCTAAACTAAACCATCACATACACTTTGCCATCCATTTTCTTACTCCCACATTTACAGCATGCTTTTAAACAGTATCTGAGAAATCCTAAATGAATAAGGAGATATGCTTTCAGGCTGTAACTTGACCTGCTTTATCTCCTGAGATAAAGAGACGATGTAAATGAAACAGGATGAGATTTATAACTCAGGATGAGTCTGCAGGTTTAGAAATGCGGAAAAGTCTCATACAAAACAGTTTAATATCAGTTCAGGTTAACAGTTCAAGTTTAATGAATCACGGAGAGAAACAAACTGACAATGTTTTTAAAAAGAGAGCAAGAAGGAAAAAATAAAGCAAAGTAATTAATTATGAATTGAGTGTCTATATTTGTTTTGAACATTTATTATATAAATTATGCTATGTATACTACAGAGTAGTCCTCTGTTTCTGACCCAAAGAACTCACACCCTAGACAGAATAGGAGAGTGGGAAGGGATGCATGCGCATACTGAAAAAGCATTTTCCAAGCTGACAAGTTACTTCCAGGAAAATAGACATAAAACTAAAAGAAAGCACACACACATGAGCAAAGAGAAGAAAAAAATAGTGACAGATACACAGTGAGGCAGAGGTGAAGAGACAAAGGGAAGAAACAGGCATGGATATCCATCTGTAGACATTAGCACTGTGAACAAGTTAGCATTGATGAGTTTACTGAATATACAGAAATCACTGCTTTGGTTGCTTTTGGAGATGATCTGCCAATTGGAGTCTCATGATGTTCCCCTTTTTCAAATTATCCCTCAAAGCAATGTACCAAGACCCGGGGAAGAAGAGAGATCATCACCTGGCTCTTAGCACTACCATGGTAAAGGAGGGCAGAGCTTGGCATCTCTGACCCGTCTTAGCTTCTCTACAGGAAAGGACACAAATGAAACAAACCTTGAATTTCATAACTCAGAATGAGCCTTTAGGTTCAGGAAAGTGGAAAAGTCTCATATAAAACATGCAAAGAGAATCTGAACAAAAGGTGTCCCCTCTTCAGTCCCTACCTGCAGACTCCTTTCACCAGCCCTTGTTTCAGCTATTATCCAAACGACTGAATCTAAGACCCTAAAAACAGTATCCCATTAAACTGAAACAAACACCTTCCCCTACAGAGATATGTTTAGAACAGCAATAAAATGCAGGATATCATACCTTTAGACCAACACTACAAGCAACACTTCCAAGGATGTCAATCCCTAATGTTGGTGTTTCAGACATACCTAAATGACTCAAATAATAATCTTGTTCTGAAAGCCTTCCTTACAAGTGACTCAAATTACCAGCAGGCATTTTTAAACTTCTTCTCAGAAATGTTCTTCTCAGAAATGCACAAACAGATGTATACTTAGACAAATAAAAGACATTAATGCAATGCTCACACACTACCTAGTGTTCCTTCCCCGTTCCTACCAATCCAATCACACAGTTGCCTCAGAGTGCAATGAAATGTAGATTACAAAGCACTGGTGTTTTTTACAGACTTGTAATTATATCAAATCTACCCAAAACATTAAATAAGTATTTGAAAAACTGAACTATGCAGAAGTTAGGATTTCAAAACTATGCAACTTCAATTTGGCCTTTTATATGTCTATTTTTGATAATACTCTTTCTCCTATGTTACTCTCTTTTCCCCCAGCAGGATTTCTGCTTCATTCAGCAAATGGACAATTGCCCAGTTTTTGCCCTCATCCTATGACCCATTAAATACTTACCATCTGCATCACATACTGAACACAAAAACCTTAAGTTTCCCTGTAGACATGTTTGTGCATATTTGACCATAGCCATCAGAAGACTACATAAAATAAATGCAATCTTCGCAACAGCTTTGTGAGATCAAGTGTTCCTATCCCTCTTCTAGAGGTGGGAAACTGACATTCAATGATGAAAGCCCAAAGTGTAAAAATAAATTCCCACTGATTTTGTTTGCTCAGTTTCAGACATTCAGTACCTAGCTTTTCATTCCGCAGTTTTAACAGAAGTTTAATTGATGTGCTTTGAGAATATAAACTTCAGCTGCTGTTCAGAATATTCAGCATTTCTATAAATCAGGCCCAAAGTATCTCAAAAGGAAAGCAGAAACTGAAAGTCATCATTACTGAATATTTTCATTACATTATTCTCTAGATCTTAAAACTCTGTGGCAGAAACAGAGATGAAAATCAGTTTACTAGTGATTTGTATTCTGAATAGAGGGAGGGAAACCATCTGGAAAAGTCTTGGGCTGTACTACAGTCATATAAGGTAATCATCTGATGGCGCTTCTGACTTTTAAGCATTTGCTGTCACAAGCTAAATGTTCATTTAGTATACACTTTGAATATCAGAACTCTTACATTTTAAAAAGCAACAAAAACCACAATACTATACCACGTGAAGCCATGCTTACCTGTTTGTAATGATCTGTGGATGCTTCAGTCCAAAGAATAGGTTTCTACTATAGATATCAGAAGTATGTGCTTATTTCCACAAGGAAATAAGATTAATCCTTCACCTATACTACGTGAGGTAGAAAGAAAAACAGACTCTGGGCTCCCAAAGTCCATCCCATTCACTTCAAATTCCAGCAAATATGCATCCACATAGCATTTTAGTTCAGATCAGGAGAGGGCTTCTGAAGCAAGACTCCCAATCGTTCTCTCTTAAGATGCTTTGGTTTGCATGGTACAATGATATGTGAGCACACAACTGTTGTTTTTGGTGTTTTTTTTTTTCAAATCAAACTAAACAAGATGTGTTCCAAAGGCAAATGGACATTCACCTAGGCAAAAGCAGAACTTCCTGAGATTATTACACCATAGACATTGGGTACTCTGTGCCAAGCACTTCAATATACAGAACTGCTTCTATTGTACTGCACTGCTTGCTGAGGTAAACAAAGCCAAAATTTAACATTTAGCCTTTTCTTAATTATATCTCCCATCTTCACCTCATGTTGACCTAGAGCAAGAGCACTGAACTGAGACACACAAACAACTAAAGATTACAACGTGTCTTGAAACGAAACAAAAAAATATCCAGCTTGTTAGAAGACATAGGGAGCAACTGTTCAGATAGCAAGTGAGCAGCTATGAGGACAGCACTGGAAGCTTTCATGATGATAATACCAGGAAAAAGAACGTCATAACCAAGCAGTTATTTTGTTGGCAAATGTTATATGCAGTAGCCTGAACATCTGGGAGTGGTATACTTGTATAACTTTTGAAAACTTATATCAAACTGTAAAAACATTTTGAATTTGGGCAAACTAAAATTTCAAAACATCTCAAGACTTAGTCAGATATGGGTGGAACATACACAAAGACAATGCAGTCATGAAAGTAACATGATTTGTTCTTCAAACCAAACTCTAACTTGTCTCCATGAAGTCTTCAGGGCTGCTCATTGGAACAGCTTTTGTTTTATAAAACATAAGAACACTGAATCACTTAAACCTGAAACTTCCTGGAGGAAAAATTCTGATATAGATGCATGGAATGGAAAGTTTAACCCTGCACAGTTCAGAGAGAGTTTTGGCAAAGAGACAGTTTTGGCAAAACATTTGATTTCAATAGCTAAAAACCTCAAACCTTCCTACACAGGCAACGCCTTTACTAAACCATTAGAAAACTTAAAAAAAAAAAGCCTAGAAAAAATATTATTTCTCCTATGAAATCAATTTTTAATATTCTGCTATGCAATTTTATCTAATTGATATTTTAGGTCCAACTTCCTTTTCATATCAGCTGTATTTTAATATAAAAAGCCAAGCGTTGCATACAATACCTCCAGAATCCTACTATTTTACAGTACTGAATGAGGCAAATGCCTTCTGAAGAACAGGAGAAAAAGAAGCCAGGGAATTTTACTGGTATAGGCAACTTTTAACCAGATGGCACAAATTAATCATGCTGGCCTAAACAGCATACATTCCACTGAGAAGCAACAATATCATTGTATAAAGGTTTCCTTATTAGCTGTAGCAAGGCATCGAGAAGTACAACATGCATGTTAAAAGCTTGCAAAAGAACCAATGGTTTGGTGGTTGGAGCACCAAATTCAGGAAATTTGCATTTAACTTTCTCTTCTGCCAATGACCTACTCAAACTTTCTGAAAGTTACTTTCTCCTCATGCTTCTGTACTTTCTTATTTTTAATGAATCTTCTCTGATCAGAAAAAAAAATCATTCAAACTTGTAAACTGCAATGAATACCTGTGGCATCAAGAACAAGCTTTTGACTAATTAAAAGCTTATCTTGCCTTTTTGTTGTCTTTTTTTCCCTTTTTTAATTGTTCTTTTAAAAGAGAAGGCAGTTTTAGTTCTCTCTGATGATGCTTGGAAAAAGATTATCCAAACATAAGTAGATGCACCGATGGCTACTTGATCATGCAGAGAGCCTAAAACTAACCTTAGAACTGTTGTTCTAAGATGCAAGACACTTCATATGCAGAGACACCAATTCTGTACCTAGAGATTTGGGCATTTTTCCCCATTTTTCCCCCACAGTGGAACATTATTTCCATGGAATTCAACATTTCTGAGTTGCAAGATGCCAACGTTATCTGCCATCTCCCTGTCAGTAGCCGTTTTTTGGCTCCCCACTTTCTCATGGAGAGGAAGTGCACTGAGTTATTGTACTTACTTCCTGCACTGTCCTATGGGGTAGTGAGCAAGGCGCATTCTTTTTTTCCTCCCGTATTACAGCCTTACTGTTCACCAGTTACAGTGGGAAAAGACGATCAAAGCATGGTAAACATCAATTACCAAAATACTTCAAAAAAAAGTTTTTTGTGAGAGCTAGCAGTTTAAGCCAGCCTAATAGACGTTTTCTTAAAAAAAGGTGAAGCACTGATCAGTTTGGAGACTAAGCTTTAATAAGACTCTCAGAATTCTTCAAGCAGAGACTTTGATTTTTGTAATTCTATAGAGCTATTTTGTTAGGAGTAATCTTGTAAACACAACACCCTCCAAGTGTCATACTTAGCGACACATACTTGGCAGAAATTGCCAAACCTTATTTGTAATTAATGAAACATGAGTATTCCTTGTTTCTCAAACGTCAGTATTAGCTTGTTCTTGCTGCCAGTAAGGTCAAAGCTATTTCTCTTTCCACCAAAACAGATGAAGAATTAAAAACATCTGCAGATGTTCAGAAAAGGTTACCTATAACACAGGAGACCTGATGCTTCTCCACAGCAACTAGATGAAAGTACAGATGGACTTTCTTCTGATCAATTTATAACCTCTGTGCAATAAAAAAAAACAAAGGAGTAATGCATAAAAGAAGCTTGTGTAATTAGTCACCAACAGAAAGAGGTTAAGGGTGAGAATAACTATTATTTGAAACAAACAAGTAATTTTCAGCTATTCCATGAAAATTCCTGCACTGGTCTTAGAAAAAACAAAAATAAATCCCCACACACCACGATATCCATCGTAAAGCTGAAAAAGCAATCTCATGACCAGAATCAGAGTTAAAGTCTTTGGTAATTTTCTTCAATTCATTGGGAAAGGTCAGGAAGAGGATTCCAAAGAAACTAGCAGACCTGATAAACTTCTGATAAAGTTGGAAGATGCTTGAGAGATCAGCTCAGAGAACACTTCTGTATCTGACAGGAATAAATGGACATTCCCTCAGCAATTCCTCTTTCAATTCAAAGATCATAAATCTTGCGGCAACACTTTCAAATGCATATTTTGGTTCAAATCAAAGCACATATTTTTCTATGTTGAACATTTGACTAATTATCACTCCTGCCCCGAAATCTGAACCCTCACTTTGTTGTCCCAAATAGGGGATTCGTCACTCGGTGTGCAACAAGTCAATCCACACAAAGAGTCGAGATATCGTTTTATTTCAACGTTGCGCAAAATCGGGTGCTAGGTGATAAATCCACAAAGCTAGCACACCAGGTATTTCTTTATCATTCTATTTATACAGTTTTTCTCAGCTAAGAGCTGCCTCTTGTTCTGCCCCTATTACATGATTGGTTAAACTATCTGCATATTGCTTACACTGCAATTCTCACGCATGCCCAGTGGGGAAGGGTGTCCCCACAATTAGGGGTCTTCAACCTAGTGGGTGTGATTTTTAGCATTATAATGATATTTTAATGAAGAAAGTTCATTCTCGGTTAAAGCTACTTGTTGTTTTTTTGCTGACTGATTAGATATATACAGGTTCCCAGGATGTTCCTAATCTGAAGGACGAACATTGGGGCTAACACTGATTAGGAGTTCCTCCCCTGTTCACTCTTGGCAGTTTCAAAGATAGGTGCTCTGGTCCTAAATCTTAACCATTTAAATTCCTTCCAAAGTAAAATTCACAAGTTCAGTTAATAATTCAGATAACAACTTCACCAGTGAAATACGATAGCGAAGAAAAGGAGCAGGGGTTATTTTGGGGTAGCATCAGTACTGAAGATGTTAATGTTAAAACACTGTGTGTGTTGGAGCAAAGACCATTACTCTATGTTTACAGAGTACCCAGTGTGAGGGGACACCCATTTTTGGACCAGATTTCCAAGCACAACTCCTCCAATCGCAGCCGCTTCCTTTAAGTCTGGGCTTAAAGCCATTTTTGTTAGTCAACTTTAACAATACTGGCAACAGCTTTTTAATATTGCACTAATACACTTCATCTTCATATGAATTTATTGGCAGCTGTAAGGACTTACACATCAGATTGAGATTCTGAATGCTTTCTTTCCAGTCTGTTTTTAGTCCAAAATATCAAAAACAGACATAATGTATGATAATAATAGTATTTCTATTTCCAATTTTAACTTTCAATTTCTAGTTCATCATTCTGTAAGTATGTTGGAGAGCAGTGATGAACATCATGAAGAACATGATGTAGGCACTAGTACTCTGGTTTCTGCAAAACAGAAGCATCAAACCCAATAAGCTTTTTAAAACAGGACTTACTAAATCATTGTTCAAAATTACCTTAAGAAAAGAAAAAACTGTATGACTAAGGATTTAAAATGAAACATCAATTTATACATTTTAGAGTGAAAGTAACACTCAGATTCCTTGAGGATAGAAAGATGTCAGCTGAAGGGTATTCATTCAGAGCACTAGGCAGCTTGCTTAAGGACTCAGAGCTATGGATATTCAGCTTTCACATGGCAAACAGCTATGCATTCATAGGCACAGGCCAAAAATCTAGGAAGCAAGTTTGGTTCAAAGGTGAAATCAGAATAAGAATGTCAGTTGGGGTTTTCAGGTCCCCGTCCGCCCCCTCAAAACAATAAGGACTTAAACCACTTTGCTTCTGTTGAGTAAAAACTGGTTTGGCCAGTTAAGGGTTGCCGAACTCAAACTACCAGGGAAAAAGGGTTTACAACTTCAGAAGACAAAAGGCTGGGATTATGCTGCCAAAAAGCAGTTCCAGACAAAACGCAATTCAGCTACTGAGCTAGTTTTCCAAAGTGTGACCTTTCATCACAGGCCTAAACAAGTTGACATCTCAATGAAATCTCAGATCAGAAAATAATCAGATTCTGATGAAAGCAAATGAGAATTAAAGTCATGAAGGATATCCAATTATTTATTTCCTAGTAGGAAATCTTATATTTTAAATTAAAGATCTTTATGGTCTTGAAATAGTGGCTTACAAATTCCTAACATGCTGATACCTATAAATCTTCCAGTACAAAAAAACCCCAGCCCAAACTCAGCCTAATGTTCATGAAAATGAAATCAAAAAATAGATGCTCAAAAATCTAAAGAGACATAAAATTTAAAAGTAAAAAATGAGAAAGGACTTGCTTTTCAGGGCCACAAGTATGGAAAGTAAACGTCATGTATTTAATTGCATAAATCATCACCATTTTCCTTCTTCCACTCTTTGCTTAAATCTTCTATATTAGGTTATTTTAAATAAGCGGGTTTCTTCCCCACCCTTCAGTGGAGAAAGCAGTGAGGGAGTTTATAAGGAAAATGACTGTTAACTCGCCTCTCAGAAGGATACCCACATTGCAAATACTATTTCTATACCTTTCATCTTTAAAGGCTGATTTAAAATTGGTACAAGATGAAGGATGAAGCTTAACTTCTGCTGGGGAAGGAAGAGTAGGCAGCACTTTGAGGTGTGAAAGTGTAGAAACTCTACTTCTGGAGACTATAGCGACTGAAGAATAAGTGAAGTTAAGAAAAATATATGACATCCAAGATGTAAAGTTATTTTTAGTCAAGCTGTTTACATATATTCAATTCTTCAATTAATAAGTACTTGGCGTGGGGTTGGGGGGAGGGGGGGAGCTTATGAATTCCACATTCTTCTCCAGTAAGACAAGAAGAACTGATAACATGTATCCAAAGTTTCCAAGAAGTCTTTCAGAAAAGCCAGGGAAGTCAAATTTGTCTTTCCTTCTACGTTCATGCATGTTTTCTTATAGGTTTAAGTTCTTTGGAGAGAAGGGGTAAGGAAGAACCCTCTTGCATGCCCTCCATCACAATAACATCCATTTTTCATAAATTTCATGCTTTTATTTACCTTTTTGCAAGGTAAGAAAAACTATTATCTCTACTTAACAGTTGAAGAACTGAGGCCAAACAGCCTAAAGGAAGAAATTACTACAAGGTAAATTGCAGATTAAGGTCAAATTAAAAAAAATAACAATAAGCAAATAGCACATCTCAGTCAAAGGGAGGAAGGAGGAAAACACGCAGTACACAAGTCAAATCACACCATGCTACACATCAGCTGAGACACACCTTCAAAGAAGCCTGCTTGGCTGCACGCATAGCCCAGTGTCCTTGTTGGAGCCACCAACAAACCTGCATTTTTATGCTAGCTAGGAATTTGGTGCTCAGTGGATTTTGAGTTAAAGAAAACTCAAGGAAACAAAAGGCACTCCCAAGACCGCTTTGCATCAGGCCATACTAGACATCAACCCTTGAAGAAAAAACTGGTTAAAACACTGTAGTCTCTTCAGTATGATAGTCTGAAATTTTAGGTAGAGAAAAATGACTCTGGATAAGAAAAGACGACTGAGACTTCCTCACGATCCAATGATGCTAATTTTTCTTACTATTTTTAAAGTATCTAGAGTCAAGGAACACAAACACTTTTCATCATTATAGTTAAAAAAACTACCAAAGAATACAGCAGAAAAAAAAGGCACATTTTTACATCAGCTCAAATAAATCAGTTTTTGTTTTGTTTTTTTATCTGATCAGGTAACAGTATATAGCCATTTCACAATTAAGACAATAACTTCATTTCTTATTCCTTTCAATCCACTCAGTGATTCTTATTCTATTTTCCTAGCCCACATTTTCTTAATGAATTGTAGAGACACAGTCAATTAAATACAAAATAAAGCACAAAAAAATCCCCTCACTGATATTTAACACATTCATATAATCTTACAATTAAGATTCTGCTTTACATAGCAGGTATCCAGAACCTAAATACCATGCAAATATTCCATAAACATGGATCAAGAATTGCTGGTAAATACTGCATTTTAAGAAGTTTAGCATTATGCTTGTGGACTAAATTCCACAGCTAGTCTTCTTCCAGCAGTCTCATAACTTTGGAGGAGGAAAGAAATTGCATTAATAAATAAAACAGCTTTATCCAATTAGCACCTAGCAGGTAACCTGAAAATCCAGTCCTCTAATTCTTCATCATATGAGTATCAGCAATATATAAGATACCCAAATGTGTATTCGAATGACATTTTTTGTTCATTTTAATACTTAAAGAATCATTACACTGGCTGAAATTTTGTAAAAATCTTCCAAGTTTACTAGACCCACTTTCCTGGCCATTTAAAAATAAAGCAGAATACTAACACCTATAGGAATTATCCTTTACAAATACAGTCAGAAACAGCCACTTTCCCCGTTAAGATTTACAGTGACAGTATTATTATATTCTGCTGATGGGTGAGGAACCGAAACTTATCTTGAATAAGCAACAAAAATATAGGAAGTAACACTCTTCTATACGAAGCCTATAGAAATCCAATAACAGCAGTAGTCAATTTAACAAGCAACTAAAACATATTCCCCATCTTTAAAACATAAGACCTACCTTCTCTGTTTTCCATTTAAAAAACAGGGGTGTGTGTGAGTGTGGGTGTGTGCATGCGCATGTGCGACTACATTGCTCCTTCCATTCAATGACTTCAGAGGGTCTCTACTCCTTCATTCCTACTCTCCTCCTGCTCTTCCCAGTTCAGGAGTCATTGGGGTGACATCAGCCACCTACAAAGTCTCTAAGCACCACAGCAACAAGAGTCCCATACATATTTGCAATATGCACAACAACCTGCAGAAGTAACAGAGACTACTTTGAGTTGTTTACTGTTTTTCAAACTAACTCAGTTTTCCTTTAAAAGTAGTTTAGAAACATTCAGAATTATGCTTCTATAAATATTTTATCTAACTTCTCACATGTAATCCTGTTACAGATGAGTATTTCTTAACATACTGTAAAGCTAGACCCTCTAGAGATTTGGTAGTCATCGCTGGGCTTCCAATGTTCTAATCAGCTTCTAATAGCTTCCTGAAGGTTCATGGTGGCATCAACTACTTCTTTACAGCTTCTCAACCTTGCAGACCAACACCCTGCTCATTATATTCTGGATTCTCAGGCACCTTTTCAGTGAAAAGGAAACTCCAAAAACCCTACTAAAGCAATATATTTTTATCTTTACAGATAGATATAAAGATAAAACATCTTTACAGCCATGCCAAAATAACTTCTTTACTTTCAGATACATTATTCCAGAGTAGAAGGTTTGGATATCTTCCTTTGCAAAGAATTACTTAGCTACTGAACACATTTAAGAGAGGCAGGCATAACCACCATTTATCTAAATTTGCAGATATCTTGAAATAGCTGAGCAGTTCTGTTAATTTGAATGCTAAAATACTAATAATAATAACTAACAATGAAATTTAAATTACTTCCCAAAGGAAAGCAGGAAAAAGAAATACGCCTAATGAAGAATGAAATCAATGTTCTTTCTAGAAGGCCAAGCATAAAGAGACACACATAAAGCGAACAGGTCTTCAAATGGCTGGGTGTAGCTTTTCTTCTAGATTCTCCAGTTCAAAAGCTTGGAAAAAAAGAAAAAAATAAGAAAAAGATTACAGGCACCATTGCAGTGGGTGCGCAAAGGGGTTGCCAAAGGAAGGGTCGCGGTGCCAAGAGAGCTCTGCTGGGACGACTTTCTGCTCTGGGCCACAAATGGGGCTCCTCAGGCCAGCACAGGCATTAAATACCTTTTCACAATTAGGGTTAGGGTTGAGAGAAAGAGAGAGTGTGGAGGCCCCGTTGGAGTGGGTGTGCAAAGAGGCTGCCAAAGGAAGGGTTGCAGTGCCAAGAGAGCTCCGCTGGGACGACTTTCTGCTCTGGGCCACAAATGGGGCTCCTCAGGCCAGCACGGGCATGAAAAATGTTTCCACAATTACGGTTAGGGTTAGGGTTGAGAGAAAGAGAGAGCGTGGAGGCGCCGCTGGAGTGGGTGTGCAGACAGGCTGCCAAAGGAAGGGTCGCAGTGCCAAGAGAGCTCTGCTGGGAGGACTTTCTGCTCTGGGCCACAAATGGGACTCCTCGGGCCAGCACGGGCATGAAAAACGTTTCCACAATTATGGTTAGGGTTGAGAGAAAGAGAGAGCGTGGAGGCACCGTTGGAGTGGGTGTGCAAATAGGCTGCCAAAGGAAGGGTTGCAGTGCCAAGAGAGCTCTGTGGGGAGGACTTTCTGCTCTGGGCCACAAATGGGGCTCCTCAGGCCAGCACAGGCATTAAATACCTTTTCACAATTAGGGTTAGGGTTGAGAGAAAGAGAGAGCGTGGAGGCGCCGCAGGATTTGGTGTGGAAAGGGGCTGCCAAAGGAAGGGTTGCGGTGCCAAGAGAGCTCCGCTGGGACGACTTTCTGCTCTGGGCCACAAATGGGACTCCTCGGGCCAGCACGGGCATGAAAAACGTTTCCACAATTATGGTTAGGGTTAGGGTTGAGAGGGAAAGAGAGCGTGGAGGCACCGTTGGAGTGGGTGTGCAAAGCGGCTGCCAAAGGAAGGGTTGTGGTGCCAAGAGAGCTCTGCTGGGAGGACTTTCTGCTCTGGGCCACAAATGGGGCTCCTCAGGCCTGCACGGGCATTAAAAACGTTTCCACAATTACGGTTAGGGTTAGGGTTGAGAGAAAGAGAGTGTGGAGGCACCGTTGGAGTGGGTGTGGAAAGGGGCTGCCAAAGGAAGTTGTGTGGTGCCAAGAGAGCTCTGCAGGTAGGACTTTCCGCTCTGGGCCACAAATGCAGCTCCTCATGCCAGCACCAGCCTGAGAAACTTTTTCACAATTAGGGTTAGATTTCAGAGCCACATGTCACCCAGCTTCTTTAGGTCAATACAGAGACAGGTAAACAGGACTTGAGGTCCGCAAGTATCCAGGCTGATGTGCTATAATGCTGACATCTCATTTATTTCAGTTTTATCAGTTTTCATACCTCTTTGATTCAAATCAGCAATGTGCCTAAGAAAGCCCATAAATGGCTATATAGCTACTTTGCAATACATATACAATAACAATACTTCGAAAACAAACAGAAAGCCACATAGTAAAATCATACATTCCCTAAGTAAGTCACTTTGTATGCCTTAATGTTTTTATTAAAGCTGTTCTTTGGGCACTTAATGTTCTTTTCAACATCCCAGGACTGCAGTATTTTTGTAGCCATCTCTGAATGATATTTTGAGATGACTTGTACTGTGGCAAACAAAATCAGTAAGTGCTCAGACACTATCAAAATAAATTGCATAAAGATAGGAAGAAACAATCTGATTAAACAAAGCTGGTCATTATAGGACTGTTCCAGTGAAGATGTTTATTTAACATGCTTACTGTAGAAACTTTGCGCTGTAATTACATTTGAGTTTTTCCTCTACTTTGCACACACTAGATAAAACCTGCCCAGTATCAAATTGAGCAGGATTATATCAGGATAAATATTTGCTCTCTCCCTAAAAATTAAAAAGTAAGAATAGTTATACACTTTTTATGTTGTAACAATATTCATAAGTCTGCATTAAACAGAGAGGTATTTCCGGCCTACCATATCCTTCTCTAACTTAATAGATGGTTCATCTTTTCCAACATTGTAACCAATGTGTGCCTTCCTCTTTTCTTTTACAATTCTTTCCTATAACTTCCAGTTCTTCCTTAAGAGAAGTTACTGTCTCTTGCCCATTTTTCTCTTACCCCAACAACTTCATCCTTCTCAACACGTTCTACATTACAGAGCAACTTTAACCAACAATCTGTGGAGAATTAAGTCAACACTTGAATCCTAATATTAAAACTGGACAAAGGGATCGCCTCAAATAGACTAGATCCTTTTGATGATGTTACTCCCTTCCTTCCACTAATTCAAAGGGAAGTAAAGAATTCAGCAAAAATATCATCCCTGGACTTTGCTAGTGCATCCAAAATATTTGAAGTCACAGAGGATGGGACATACGGAACAGAAAAACAGTATTCTTTTCCCCATCTCCTTTTCACCCACCACAGTCTCCATCTGTTGTGATGGGAGATCATGCTTTACTATCCACCCTTCATTTTTCTGACTGCTGCTAGCAGCAGATAAGGAAAACACAGGGCAAAGCTGGGGCCCAGTTCTCTTATCCTACAATTCCCTTATCTGCAGTGTTTGGATTTTACACACCCATCAATTCTATTACCTACCTCTACTACACATAAGTTTCCTGGGTCACATCAGAAAAATTAATAACATGCTGCTCCATATTTCATAGCTGCACACAAGGGTTTAAGCATCAACAGTGAAAAAGAATAAAACTTGACTTTTTTTTAAATAGTTTCATAATTCTTAAGATGAATAGTAGACCATCTATTCTGGACTGCTATACATGACAAACTTTTTCATTTCCCCTCTATATTTAAACAAAAAATCTTTCATTAGACTAAAGCATTTCAGTCCTCAGGAGGCTAGAGTCATGTTGCCTGGGCAGAAAACCAAAGAGACTAAGGCATCTCTAATGTCCAAGGCTTTGTGAAATAACAGAGAGCTAGCTAGAAGACATGCCCAGATGCAGCCCATACTGCATCTAAGCAGAATGATTCCCTACTCCACCTCCAAGCCTGGTCTCTTTTCTGAACTCCAGCTGTGGCTTATCTCCAAAGCTTCAAAAGTAAGCCAAAAAATTTGCAGATACATCTTGCCAATCACATGTGTGATGATGTGATGAATGTGAAAAATATGCATCTCTTACATATTTATCAGGGGGAAAAAAAAAAAAAAAATCTGCCAACTCTCCTTGAAGGCAACCAGATGAAACCCCAAGATATGTCAACGATCATTGCTTTTATGTGGAACTGAGTGCATTCAGGGCATGCTGAAAGTAACTTAGGTAACTTTCTGCACAAGGAGAGGTATGATGCACAGGAAAACTGAAATACTCCAAAGCTAATACGAAACACAAGAGCCAAGGCTGAAATTCCTCCCCGCAAAGACAGAAGCCACAAATTTCATATCATAAAGCCAGCAGAGCCTGCTTTTGAAAATCATAAAGAGAAGCAGATGCAGCAGAGTTGCCTGTGATCGCTAAATTAAGGAAGTCACTGCACTGGTTTATATGGTTTATGTTTAGGAGGACATGGCTTTTTATGCTTATGCTTGTTAAAAACAGTCAGTTTAGATTCTGTAGAGGTTGATGGCACTAATGCAGAAAATTATTCTACACAAGTGAACAATTTTATTTAAATAAGAACTAAAATCAGAGCTCAAAAACACAAAGAAGTGTGGAAATTACAAGGAAACTTATTGACTTTTGTTCAAAACTGCTGCTTATCTTTACATTCTGGATTTTAAGTGAAGTGCATAATTATAATATATATATTTATATGTATTTATATATATTGTATATATAATTTATTATATATAAATATAAATAAATATATGATTATATAATGTATATATGATATTATATAATATAATTATAGGCATGACATTTTATTCAACCCATATATGTTTGCATAGTGTTAGTAGTCAGAGCAATAATCTTTCATTTATCATCTAAAAGATAGTCACTAAACACAGCTTAGTTGATCCAGTTCTTCAGCTCATACCTTAGAACCTCAAACTTCTTATTTAGACAATCCACAGAGTTCATGCTCACAATACCATCACAGTCAACCTCCTACGGCAAATGAAGGGTAGTAATAATCCAACCAATTTTTGCCTGTTTTCAGATAAAAATTTTGCTCCCTCTTGTGGAAGCAGTGAAAGTAGATTATGCTCTGAACATAAGCTTACCCTGCAGAGACCTAAAACCAAGAAGAAAGCTTTGTTCCCCCAAAACCCTTCTCATATCACAGAATACTTAAACATCAGCTTATCCGACATTGTCATGAAGAGAAGCGATTTGTCAATAGACAATCAGCAAGACAGTGCCACAGCTAAAAATGGGCCCCAGGTCAAGTGCATTAGTCACCAGGCTTTACTTCTGAGAAGGAAGGTGATGGCACAGGCACAAATACTACAGGAATATAGGCAGGAAGACAGAACCCTAGGTGAGAGAAGAATATAATAAAATATTTAAAGTCACAACCTCGATGCATTATGTAATGTATAATTCTATAGCAACCAAGTTCTTATGATCGTCCTTCCCTTCTCTTTGGCTGTAAGGGGTAGGAAGGACATAACTACTTTTACTCCCTCTCTCCCTAAACAAGACAGAAAAATAGTTGTGGTATATTTATACATAAACATTCATTCATTCATTAACTTCAAGGACCAAAAAAGGCATAGTTGTCAACAGGATGCTTCTTTTGCTGAGTAGGAAACTTATATTCTGCAAAAAGTGAAAGGATACAGTCCTTATATTATGCTTTTAGCCCCTAGGCATGCAAGAATATCTTTTCATAGGAAAGTACAGGAGAAAGGTATGCAAGTTTGTCTTCCCAAATCTACAGAGACAGCCTTAGGTTCTTGCTTACATGAAACAACTTCCCTAGCACCAAAAGACCACCACCACCAACATAAACATTCTTTAGTGGAAAGTGGAACAACCGACCTACTGAAACACACATTCACTTTTCCCAGTAGATATCTCAGCTAACTTGATGCAACACAACTTAAAATAAGAGCCAAAGGAAGGGTTAACACAGTGGCAAGTTACCACAAAATACCTCGTCAGGGGATATACAGAGACATGGAAAACAAGTTCTTCTCCATTCCAATAGCTAACTTGTACTCTAGTACCAAGAAGTAAGGTTCAGGAACAGCACTCCGATAGAGAAACAAAGCATTTCTCTAGTATCACAGTTGGGCACACCAAAGAGACTGTTCTTACCAGTACATTAGACAGCTCTGGCGGAGCTGTCATCCTCCATCTCTCACATTGATCTATAACTAGCACGTAACCCATATTATTTTCAAACATATCAGTGCCTTTAGTTTTACCAAATATCAAGTCAAAAACTAATCAATTGCTATAATGCAATCCACAGATTTTGGTCCGATTAATTATTTTGATCTTAAAGATAGAAATTTCACTTTTCACTGAAATACTTGCTTATATTCACTGCCAAAAAGTGGAAGTTCTGTTGTCCATTTATTTTAATACCAAGACAGAAGAATAGCACTGACACTATCTGCATTTGGCCTCCAAGAGTTACACACCTCTGCCTTCACTAAAACTGTATAGCAGGATAACCATAGATGGTAATTACTTAACTGTAAATCACAATCACAACATTTTGGATTGTAAAAATTGGTGTGCACCTGCAGTTAAAACAAACACAGAAGTGGAGATATGAAACCTATCCACCTTTATCCATTGCTTCAGGGAGGTGCTGGGATGGCATATTATTCTGGAGTGCCCATTGTTGAGTATCCACTATACTGGTATGACTGCCACAATATGGATTTGGATTAAACAGTAGAAATAACCTATTAATCAGAAAACCTTTATTCTTTTCCATTTCTTCTTTTCAAGCATCAGAATATCAGCATTCCTTTTTGCTCTCTGCTCTCATTTTCTCCTCCGCCAAGCCTGATGAGATTACACTGAACACACTTCACATTCTTTCTGTATCACAAACTTACTACCAAGGCAGACTTTTAAGCTGAGACATTACACACACACACCTCACCTCGATTCATCTTGATTTCTTTTTTTAAATAGATATGTTTTCCTTAGAGGGTGGCATAATTTTGTAACTCTTCAATACATACTCCAGTCATAATCATTGCTCTTCATACAAATCTGGGCCTATATTATATATGGTCCACCGACTTAAAAAAGTATGTACATTTTTAACTCCTTATAACAGATCTTTTAAGCCACCCTACACTGTGATTATCCCCCAAAACTTCTACAGATCTCATAAATAGTGCTTTACAAAACCAACCAAAAAATCCTGCCCTTATAGAAGCATCTGTTGCAAAACATCCAATCCAGGCAAGTTTTCCAAACTTTGATGGAAAACTAACTTTATTATCATCAAAATGCCATATCAACAATACTTAAATTTGGTAGGAGTAACACTACGTCATGAAGTAGGTAAATTTATAATTGCTGTTATAAACAGTTAAGTAATTATATGACACCAGCATCATTGGACCATCCCATAAAGAGATAGTCATCTGTTATTACTTGATTTGCAGTACCTTGTAGAAGCTATGTGCTTTAAAGAAATAAATGCATGGCACCTGCCTGAAAGAGCTTACAGCCTGTAGATAAGAGGCACTGAGCCACACGTGGCCATTGATTCAGGATACAGGTATCACTGGGTGTTGTACTAGATCTATTCCATCACAGTAAGCTCAGTTTGAACTTGTAACCTGCTAGAAAACTAAAAGAAGCAAACTTCAGGTTAAGGATACATATGAAAATGTATCTGACCCCCATTCTTGCAATTGATTAGGTAAAGAAAAGAAAAAAAAAATCATAGTTCAGTCACTTCCAAAACAGTCTTTCACCATCCTTCCTCTGTGTCTACTTTCCAATTACTTTTTTTAACTTCTCAGGTGCATTTTGTGAAGCCAAACCACAAACTCTCCCTTTACATGAGTCCAGACAGTTTTCCTAGATACGTTTCATTCATTCATACATTATCTTAGATGCTTTCTTCAAAGAAGTCTTCACATGAAGTTTCCTGGCATTACACGTCTATAGGAAGAGTTAGTTTAAAAACTTCCTTTTTAAAATGCTTTCTCTAGCTGCACGCCATGTTATAAATACATATGCAACGTTATAAACCCGTAAATAGACAAATATTCTGGAAATTCAGGAGCGCCAGACAACTACGCCTGTTTAAAAAAAAAAAAAACACCATTCTGCACAACTTCAATTGTTAACCTCAGCAAACCTCAGTTTCCCAATCTCATTCTGTAACCTTCCGACGGTCAGTGCGGACGAGGGGATTAACAACTTTCAGGAACCTACAGACGACTTGCCGGGGGGCCGCGAGCCCCGCCGCGCCCCCGGGCGCTACGTGCCGCGCACATCGCGGCCCGAGCCCGGCCGGGAGCCCCCGGCAGCCGCCGCGCCGCGCCGGGCCCGCCACACCGCTCCCCGCGGGGCATCCGCGCGCGGCCGGGGCCGCAGACCCGGCACGGCGGCGGGCCGAGCCCCGCGGCCCGAACCGGCATCGCGACAACGACAGCGCCCGGCCGGTGCCCGGCGCACCTGCGGCCGGGCCGGGCCGGGCCGGGCCGGGCCGGGTCCGCCGCCCCCCTCCCCCTCCCCGCGGCGGCCGGGGGCGCCCCGCGAGGCGGGGCCGGCGGAAGGGCCCGGCCGGACCGTGCTGGGCCGGGGGAGGCGGGAGGATGGAGGGGCCGCGGGGGGGCGGCGCGGCGCAGCCGGGCGCGGCGCGGGGGCGCTTCCCTGCGCGGCGCGGCACCGCCCCTCCCGGCGAGCCCCCGGGCGGGCGCCTCCCCCTCCTCACCTGGTCGACGGGCAGGCGCACGGCGTTGCTGAGGGGCTGCAGCAGCGTGGAGCCCGTGGTGCTGGTGGCCATGGCGAGGGCGCCTCCCCCGCGGCGGGAGAGCGGGCGACGAGGCCGGCGGAACCGCTCCGCTCCGCTCCGCTCCCCTCCCGGGCGCCCGCGGCGGCGGCGCGAAGAGCTCCAGCCCCGCGCGGCGCCGTGACAACAAGGGGCCGGCGCGGCCCCGCCGCCGAGTGACAGCGCCGGCGGCCAACCCAGGCGCGGCCCCGCCGCCGAGTGACGGGCGGCCTTGCCCAATCCCCGCCCCCCGGCCGGGTGGGCGGGACAAGGCGGCTCCCCGCCGGCGGCCGTGCACCGGCCCGGGGGGCGGCAGAGGGGGGACGGTGCCGGGGGGACGGTGCCGGGCGGGCGGGCGGCCGCGGGACGGGGGGCTGGCGCCGGTGCCGCCGCGGGGCGCGAGAGGCGCCTGGGAACGGGGTTGCCAAGGTGGGGCGGGGGGGCGGGGCGCCGGGCAGCCCCGGGGCGGCGGCCGGGGGCCGGTGAGGCAGCGCGGTTGGGGGGGCGGCGGGCGCCCCCTGCCGAGGTGGGGCCGCGGCGCCGCCGCGGCCCTGCGCGCTCCCGGCGGCGCCCCGGGTCGCGCGGCCCCGCGAGGCGGGATGCGCGGGAAGGGCGCGCGGGGCCCTCGGGCCTGAGGGGAAGCGGCGCCCCCCGCCCGGGGCCGCTGCGGCGCTGGAGGCCAGGGCGCGGGAACCGCCCCGCCGAGGGGCCGGACCTGGCCCTGGCCCTGGCCCTGGCCCTGGCCCTGGCCCTGGACCTGCCGTGCGGCGGCCGCGGCTCCCGGTGGCATCAAGCCGCGCACGGGGTGGGGGGGAGGCCCGAGCAAGCAGCTGTTGGCAGCCATGCGGCTGCCCAGTGCTGCCCGTCCCCACTCCACGACGGACCCGCTCCCCTTCCCCAGGGCATGTGGAGCCGCTGGGTCGGCAGTGGCGAGGGAGCGATGGAGATGCGGCGCTCGAGGCCACCCAGGCATGCTGAAGAAGGCTCAAAAACTGAGTAAAAACAGGTTGTTCCCACAACCAAGCGTTGACTTGCAAACTCTGCTGCTGATGTATAACCATCAGCTATACAGTTTTTAATTTGTTAAGAACCCAGTTCTTAAGTACGGAAACCCAAAGTGGTACAACTGCGAGCATTTCTCTCCATTGGGCTCAGGCCAGCGGCGGCGTTCCCCTAAGGAAGGCCAGAGCGACGCGGGGATGCCAGCAGCGCTGGCTCGGCACGCTGCACAACATGTCTACCTGCCCTGGGAACGTTACATAACATGAGACACGGCGAAGTCCTCGGTGGCTGGAGGCTAGGACTCACAGCCGTCTCTACCAGACGGATGAGCTTGTGCACTAGGCTGTTCATTAAATCATCCTGTTCTCATGGCCTGACTGCCTCTCTTAAATTAGAGACTTCTGTTGTGTTAGCGTTGAATATTTTCTTACGTAATAACGTTTACCTTAATCGTTCTTCTAAATGATAGGGTGAGAGAGCCTCCAAAGGAATATACTGCTTATATCTATAAAACTACCCTAGGATCCTGGGTCTCTTGAGAGAAGGTTGCAGGTTATTCTTTGCACTTAATTAAACATTTGTTATAATTATTGTATATTACACCTCTAAAGCCATGCTACAATCATAAACTTACCCTCAAAACACAAGAATTTCTCCTTCATTTTACAAATGTGGGAAAATGAAGTGCCTTGTCCAGTATCACGCTAACAGTGTGAACTGTTCCTGGAATGGCACGTAGGGATAGTGATTTTCATAGGCATTTAACTTCACAGGTAATGGGTAGTAGCTGAAAAATGGAGGCAAATGTAATTTTTTCATAGCAAATCCATTGTTTCTACTAAATTGAAGACCAGATTCTGTACTTACATTTCAGCTTGTGGTAAGGTCTTTTGTCTATATTTAAAGAGACTAGTTAATAGCTACAAATAAGTGGTTTTAATTAGGTTTCTTCACTGCATGACAGGCAATTACGGTTGTGGTAGCATCTGCAGCTTCAGAAGGAATAGCAGGGTGTTTTTGTAGTAAAGCAAGGAGAACTGCTTTTAGAAAGGAAATAAACACCTTTCCCAATAAGTTCTGAATCAGTCCCTTAAATGTGAACCTGCAAATGTATACACACATGAGTAACTTCATAGCAGAGTAAAGCCACTAGGCTCAGTAAAGTCTCCATCAGACTATATACATATATGTATGTGTGTGTGTGTTTGTGTGTGTATGTATAACAGATTAAGCATACTTTATCTGGTTTTCTTTTAGTAAGTAGACAAATACTTAAGCATGAATCTTTGGAAATCTTAATCTAAAGATTCTGGAATAAAGAGCTGCTACAGAAGAGCTGCTTTAGAAAAGGCTGATAGCTTATTCTGAATCATAGTCTAGTCACAAGAAATGATTCTGGTGTATCTATATAAATCCATGGAGGTGATATTACTACGAGTTTCATGAAATATTCACAGCAAAACATTGATCTACTGAATGAAACCCATAGTTTCAATTAACAAATTATTGTGAACAAGCTCATGATGCCACAGCATAAAATGTCAGTTCGTTTTAAAACATGGCCCTTTCTTGATAAGTTTTGTTCTTTTTTCAATGTGTGTGTTGTAGCAATGCTCAGAAAATACTAAAATGTGCTTCCTCCCATGACTTCTTGGATATTAGAACAGGCGTTCGTACTTGAAATATACCTTTATCTATACTGTAAAACACATTATCATTATAAATATTTTGCAGCTATGACATGAAGTTTCATAGCTAACATCTTTCACATGCTTCCATTGGAGAAATGTGGTGTTTTGAGAAGAGGCTCTTGTGTTCTTATTTGAGAAGGGGTGTGCTGAGGAAGACAATGTCAGAGAAATACATCTTGAAGATAGTCACAGAATAATAATCCCTCCACAGTGACAGGGCAAATTGGTTACCTGAAAGAATAAAATGGATCCTGCCCCACAGAGCTTAAATTCCAGGTTTGCAAATAAAAATGAAGTATACAAATGTTGGTCAAGAAGAAAGTAACAGCAAAATAAGCAGCTTCTGCTAGAGAAGAAGTAGTCTGTCTTTGATGTCTGCTGTAAAATATATTGTAAGGGTTTTCACAGGCACTGCAGTAGAACTAGGTCTTGTGCTGGTGTTTTTGAAAGATTGCATTACATATGTTTCAAAGAATTTCTGCCCACCTAAAAGTACTATGTTATGTGTGGGAAGATGAAAACGTCTAGCCGGACAAAGGTAATGTTCCACACCACACTATGACATGACAACAGTGTGACTAGTCCTGAAAGTTAAATACAAAAGTCTTCCATGTGATGCAGTGGACAAGAAGGGTGGAGAGCAATATGAAGAAGCTGATGTACCCACAGCAGTGAGTCTATAAAATCTGGTGGTCACATAAGTGGAACAGTTTTCAATAAACTTTATTCATTTTCATACTGTTATGTATATTTGCACATAATCAACGAGAAGTGGTACTTCCACAGGGAAATTCTTTCTACCAAAGGCTATCAGTCAAAATGCAGGAGGACACGTATTGATTTAAATAGCCCCTGGAGAGTGGCTTGGCATAACATGAACTTCTGATGGTCTGTGATTAACTTTTTATGGTTCCATAAGTGCTCATCATTCTTAGGTATAAAAAATTACTCTCTCTGTCGGAATGATGTAACAAACACAAAGAGCTTCCTGTAAACTTCATTTAGTTGAATGAGAATTTAAGATATTCAGTTGTTTTTGAGACCAGTCTTTTCATATGACAGTACACAACAGAAAACAGAGATCTGTGGCAGAGGACAGGAAAGAACAATGGGACAAAGTTATTAGCTGCACCTTTCTTGTTCCTCTTTTTGTTTGACAAGATACTTCTGGGAACACAATCACAATCAGGAAATAGGAGCAATTATTGAAGCTTCTTTTGGCAAAATAGATCAAGAGGAAAACTGGTTTCAGTATAAGCTATATAGGGGCTATCACTTTTTCACAATAAAGTCTTATTTTAGCCTTATCTATCTGGCTCTGTTTAGCCTAAAATGTTTGAGACTTCATTCTAAAGATAAAAATATTTCTGCAAAAGCTGAAGCCTGTCAAACTGAATTACTGTTAATAGAAATTCTACTTTTGAATTTTTGACATTTTTGAAAATCTTTGTCTCATCCTTCTTCCAAAAAAGTCTTTTGCTATCCCTTCAAATATTCCATACACCACAATAATCTTCACAAGCATCAGCTGTTTTCTAAACTAAAATAATCTTTAATTAGCCACTTCTTCGGTAGTGGTAATTTAGGGCCCAGTGTGATTCCTGTTAATATGAATCAGTAGGCATGAATGACAAAACTGTTATGACAAACTGTTATTAATGATGAAACTGTTGATTGCCAGGTCAAGTAACATCTGTTTACCTTCTTACTTATTAGGAAAACATAAATACCTTTCTAGAGGCAATAAGTAAAACCTTCCTGTGGCTCTTATGGCAGAACAGTTTGGTTCTGGATTTTCACTTCTTCATTTGTTTCAGTCTTATAACTGTTTTTGAGAGAGAGAGAGAGAGAGAGAGAGCTTCTCTGCTTTTAAGGCAGCAATCAATTTCTGTTGTCAAACAGATTTAGACCAGCTTTTTTTTATCTAAGTACTTAAGTTTTGTAAATTCTATGATGGGGAAATTCATTGGTGACACTTGAGAACATAAACTCCTGTTCAGCTCAGACTACACTATTACTCATATAAATGAGTTCCTTTTTCAAAGCAAATTGTCCTCCTAAAATATGGGAAAGCAATACAAAAAGACAGTGTCCAGTATTTCAAAGTAATAATTGTAAAATGTCAGGTGCAATTGGGGTATCATTGTCACTTTGACTGAAAAGTTTTGGGGAATAGATATCCTTCTTTCAGAACTCAAATAAAAGCAATGAACTTCAAAACTAAATTATGAGTTCCAGAACATTTGTTTTTAGCTTAATTAGGTATGTATCAGACTATGAGAAATAAGGTAGATAGGAGAGAGAGGTGATAACCTTATAAGGGATGTACATGTAGATCTGTAGAGCAGTAGTAAGGAACCGAAAAGACTATCTATTTTTAATACCTTAACTATAAAAAAAAAACACATTCATAGTAAGTGTATATGAATAATGTATGATGAATACATTGTTTAGTTTAAGTTTGCCATTATCTTAGTTCCTAATATCTTGTAACAGCAGGGCATGCAAATACCTGCTTTTAACTCGTTTCTCAGCTTCCTGGGTTGTCTCTGTGTTTTGTCCCCTTTGCTGAAAGAAGAGAACATGCTTTCCTTGATATTTGATGTCACTGGTTCTCAAACTGGTCCTTGCCATTTACAGAGTTCGGACCCCAAGATTCCTCCAACATGCCCTAGGAGGGTGCAACAAGGATAGAGCTAAGGCTCTCGTTTATTTAGATTTTATTGTTTAATTTGTCTTATTCTTTCACAGTTGCTTGTTTTCTATGCCAAGATAAGCTTACAGAATAAAATAAATTTATTCTAAGGGCAAAAGTTGAAGATCTTGACTAATAAAGGAGGAAGGAGGGAAGTGCAAAGTAAATCATAAAAATGCAATTTTAAATTATACTTACCAGATAACTTTTCCTTTCAGTTTCTTCAGGTTCACAGTTAACTTGAGGTATAAAGGGAGGACTGTGGAATATTTTTTTTTTCTGTCCCCCAGGACTGTCTTGCCCTAAATAGCTTTATAAGTCCATACGGTCATTGCTACTTAGTTTAGGGTGGTTCTCTCTGTTCTTAAGAATGTTTAATCATATTTCTGTCTTATCATATTTCTGTTCAATAAGAAGTAGGGACTTCTCCTCTCCTTGAGGGTTTCTGAGTTGAGTTCTAGTGCATTCATTCAAGCTTAAACTATCCTCCTATATTTGGATCATTTTGTAAGTTTTGTCATAAGACATATTCAGTGTCTGTACATCTTATTATCATTATTGTCTGCCATTCATTTTGAATTCTTTATAAAAATTGCACGTATCAACACTTGAAAGGATAGATTTAGCAGCACAACACTTCATTCCCACCCTTCTCATCATTCCCACTACCTCCATCTCCACACACACTTTTTGAGTCTCCCACTCTGAAAATTCCTCCCTTGTACTTCTGACTCTGACACAGTCAGTCAGCGTAGCATGAGGTACCTCCTCTTTGCCAGCCAGTGGGTCATGTCAGACTTTATAGCGGCCAAACCTGATGGCACGAGCAGAGACCAGGGTGAGTGTCTGGATAATGAAGAGTAGGTACTAGGGATGCTAAACCTGCATGTCACAGCCTGGAACTGCAATGAAACCTGTCACTGAGTCAGAGCCTGAATGTCTCTGCAGTTGTTCCAGGACTGACCTGCTGCCCTCATTTGTTTGCATGGCAAACAAGAAGCTGTTGCCATCTCACCTAGTGAGCGAGCCTTCACTTTTCAGAGTAGCAGCAGGATGGGGAAAGTTTTGCTCAGCTAGGAGATCTGGAGAGCTGAGAAGAGAGATGGTCGTGGAGCCTCTCACCAATAAAATAATTCATTAAGATTTAGCTTTGTTACCTGCACCTTAGCTTGATGCCTCACCTGTTCAGTGACCCTCTGCATGCAAAGCGCTGTGGGGGCCTTGTCCAAATACAGGTTTGCGAGACATAGTTACAATAATGTAATCCTCCCTGCAAAACACACAGAGCTTTAATGAGTAGCATTCTGGGAAAGGTAGCAGAGGATACATGGGAGTACTCAAGTTTCTGAGAGCTGCATCAAGTCATATACAAGCTTGGATATATGTTCCATCCATATAAGGGGTGTTATACACATAAGTAAAGCCAAGGGTTTGTCTGACACTCAAATAGCAGTCTGACCAGACAGTTTGTCTGACCAGTCAAACAGCAGTCTCTCTAAAATTGCAGTATATGAACTTGAGATACTCTAGGATATATGTTTCCTTTTCAGAAAACCTATTTAGGAAACTGAAGAGCACTTCAGTAAATTGAGTATATTAATCTATATATAGAAATTCAATTTTTTCCTTGTTCATTTAATTAAATTATTACCACATCAAATATATTTCTTCTGCTATGTTTTATGCAGTACTTCTTTACTCTTCTGACCCCTAAACTTTGCACAAGAGCAGAGTTTGGCTAGTATGTCCTCCATCATTTTTCATATTGATGTTTATGATGATAGTAAATTTAACCTGTTTCTGAACTATACTGTAATTGGGGTGATATTTGAAATAGCACCCTGAAAGAGTACATAGCATGAATTAACAGGCACTGTTCCATCTCTTGTTCTAAGTTGGCAGCAGCTTCTTCTGTTCTATGAAGAATTAGACACATGTCTGCTTATAACAAAAACAATTCATAACATCAGCTGGCTTTACCCTCATAGAGATCAGATTAGTCCAACTTCATTGCATAACATTTTTTATACATAACTTTCTGATGGAGAGCAAATCTGTTTGACATGTTGCTGTTTATTTTGTTTCATTCTGCTCTTCATTTTGATAGTTTAAATGACACATTATGACTATGTTTACTTTTAATAAGGAAATGTGAATGTAAAAATTTCATAGCAACACTGGCTATATTTTCTTTTCTTGTTTAAATGTGAAGTACAATTATTAGTAAAATTGAGAGGAACAGTAAAGAGCTTAGTGATCTTACTTTTTCTTCTAAAAGTATGAAATGATAGTGAAATTCTGTCAAGATATATAGAATAGACAACAAATTTCAAAATATGCAGTTATTTTGTTGAAATCGCTATTGGAAAATAAAAGCCTTTTCAAAGGAATTTAAAAAGTATCAGCAGCAGTCAGTAGACATAGTTTACACTTACAAGAAATATAAATCTTCAGGCTTTGAGCTTTTAATTATTAAGCTAAGCAGCCGCTATCTGTTCCTTGGAAGAAACTTATGTGTAAGTTATTATGTAATTGACTAATTTCAGCTTTTTTTGCATGTTCCTCTGAAACATTTAACTACTATCAGGGAAGATGCTAGACCAATTGATCTGATTCCCTAGCACCATAAAGTTGTTTTATTTCTCCTTAGCTATTTTGTTTCTTCCCATTCCTATTAGAAAGTTATTACGTCATAGTAAAGAAGTGCTAAATTCCAGATCCTGCAGTATGTAACATTTTGGGAGCCTCTTGAAGCCGAATGGAGCACTGTTCCTGTGATGCTCCAGCCCGGCACTATGAATCATATGATCGATGTTTTAGGGGCTGCAATCCCTGCTGTTTTAAACAGGAAGTTCTTCTAGTGTCATTTCAGTTCCACAAACAGGGCCACTTCCTTAACAATACAATAACAGGAATTTGATCAGAAACTTCAAAATTCAGTTCTCGAAGACATGAAGGTTATTGCTTTTATTCTTGCATTATCTCTAGTACTTAGGTATAAAAGTTATGCTTCTTGTTTTTAAAAAAAATGCTTTCTTCATATTCCTTTCGCAAGGAGGAACCTGTCTTTTTCATGATTGTTGAAATATTGTTCCAGTCTTCTGAGTGATTTGTCATTCTTTTTTCTCCTAGACTAGTTTTATGCTGCCAGTATCACTGTATGATTCTGCAGGAAAATGTCCCCACCTACTTCTAAGAGCTCTTCTTCTTTTGATATTCTTATGTGGTTCATCACTGAGAACAGTAGTTTTAGACATGGGTTGTTCGGGTGGAGGTTGCTCAAGAGGTAAGCCTCGCTCACCGCCTGTATTCATTCGGGCAATGAAGACTAGAAAGGAGTAGTTTCCAAGAGCCTTCAGGCAAAACCAGTGGCTTGAACGGCCGTTATTAACTGCCTCTCAGAAGGACAACATAAGACTGTGTTCAGCTTATGGTGCGAGGTGTTAAATGTATTTCTTTTAGGAAACAAACTCATCCTAATGCTACTTCTATTACTGATACAGGAAATATCACAGCTAAATAAAATTGATTTATATTGCAGAACTAAATTCTTTGCCTTGTTTTTTACTGGTGAAATTTGCTTTCAGGATTCACAGGCTCTGGAGATCAGTGGAAAAGTCTGGAGCGATGAAGACTTACCCTCAGTAGCAGAGGAGCAAGTTACAGAACATTTAAACAAATAGAACTTACACAAGTTCATGGGACCTGATGGGATTCATCCATGCATGCAAGGCCACTTTGAGGCCTGGAAGAAAGCGAATGTTACTCCTGTCTTCAGGAAGGGCAGGAAGGAGAATCCAGGGAGCTACGGACCAGTCAGCTTTGCCTCAATCCCTGGGTGGGTGGAGCAAATAATCCTGGAAGCCATTTCCAAACATAGTACAGAACAGAAGGTGATTGCGAGTAGTTAGTATGGATTTAAGAAGGGGAAATTGTGCCTGACCAACCTGATAGCCTTCTATGATGAAGTGACTGGCTTTGTGGATGAGGGGAGAGCAGTGGATGTTGTTTATCCTGACTTTAGTAAGGCTTTCAACGCTGTCTCCCATAACATTTGCATAGACAAACTGATGAAGTACAAGCTAGATAAATAGGCAGTGCAGTTGTTTGAAAACTGGCTGAACTGCCGGGCTCGAAGTATTGTGATCAGCAGTGCACAGTCCAGCTGGAGGCCAGTCACTAGTGGTCTCCCCCAGGGGTCGATACTGGGGCCAATACAGTTTAACATCTTCATTAATGACCTGGATGATGGGACAAAGTACACCCTCAGCAAGTTTGCAGACAATATGAAAATTGGTCAGAGCAGCTGATACACCGGATGATTGCAGTACCATTCAGAGGGACCTTGACAGGCTGGAGAAATGGGCCGACAGGAATCTCATGAAGTTCAATGAAGGTAAATGCCAAGTCCTGTATCTGGGGAGGAATAACCTCATGCACCAGTACAGGCTGGGGACAACTGGCTGGAGATCAGTGTTGCAGAAAAGACCATGGTGCTCCTGGTGGACAACAAGTTGACCATGGGCCAGCAATATGCCCTTGAGGCAAAGAAGGACAACAGCCTCCTGGTCTTCATTAGGCAGAGCATTGCCAGCAGGTTGAGGGAGGTGATCCTTCCCCTCTACCAGTGACAGAACAAGAGGCAACAGGCACAAATTGAAAGACAGGAAATTCCACTTAAGCAAAAGAGAGAACTTTTTTCAGGCAAGGTGGTCAAATACTGGAACAGGTTGCACAGAGAGGCTGTGGAGTCTCTGTCACTGGAAACATTCAAAACCCAATGGACATTGTGCTGAGCAACCTGCTCTAGCTGACCCTGCTTTGTGCAGGAGGGTTGGACCAGATGATCTCCATCGATGCCTTCCAACCTCTACTAATCTATAATTACATGATTCTGTTAAATTAGGGTAGCCAGAAAGTTTGAGACCAAGTTCGTCCTTTACAGGTGGAGCATAAGTGCATAAGGAGCCAAGCACAGCCTCAAGTTATATTGTTGACCAAGAGCTTCCTGTCAAAAATACAGGGTTTGTGTACACCAGAAGTGAAATACATATAGACAGATCAATGATTGAAGAACAGACTTCAACAGTTCCCTTTGGCACGCTATGCTAAACTGCTAATAGATGGTGTCCAGATTGGAATTTCCAATTGTAAAGAGACCTTTGACTGAAAAAGTCATTTAAAAATATTTTTAATTTCTGTTGTATGTTGTTAAATTGAAGGAACCTGCTGGGAAACGCTGTGATTCAACCATGCACAGACATGTATTTTTAATATGTGTTTGAAGAACCTGCTTAAACTGCCATCTCCAAGACATTGCTAATTATGTTTTTTATGTATGTGTAAAACAATGTTGCTAAATTGTCTGGGCTGACATCACATTTTGGATAACGCTATAGGTGGCAGTCAGGTAAATCACTACTTTCCTTGCTATGACAAAAGAGCAGATTATTCCTAGCTGTGGTTTTACCTACTTCAGATTAAGTTTGTTTTCCTTCTTTTTTGCCCTTCCTCTTTCCCTGTGCAGCATGGCACAGCACGTACCTGGAGGCACACCATGCTTAGGTTTCAGATTCTCAATTCAGAAATTTTTCTTGGATGCATATCGCCAGCTATGTGGGCCTTAGCCCAGATTTTACAACTTCCCTTTTCTTTCTCAGTAGTCTCCAATAGCCTTTTTTTATCTAGCATGGTAATTAGCCTGTCCAGAACAACTGCAAAGGATTTCCCTTTTCTCCTCAGTAACAGATGGGTGCTTTCATGTTCAGGAAGGAACATAAATGCTGGACCTATATTTCTCAGCCATCTGCTTCACTGAACACCTCTTTCCGTAAACTATGTTATCAAAGAGGACTAGCAGGTCCCAGTTTAGATCCCTATCACTCTTAGGACCTCTTATAATCCTCTTTAAACCCCATCATGGGCTCTTTCTAGATATTTAGTCTATTATCTGATACCATTTTCCAGTATTCCTAGGATAACAACGAGCTGACTCAGTCAGCAAGTCTTGGCATATTCCTGAGGAATAGTAATGATAATGTGAGATAGGCCAAATTGCTGGTATGATACCACTTCTATGTTGTGTCCATGATAGTTTTGTCTCTGCTTAATATCACTTTAAAATGGCCCAGGTCTCCAGCGTGCTGGTTTCTACATAAACAAATAAAAACATGATTCTTGCTCAAAATTTTACAATACAAGGAGAGAAATGCCATGAAAATCAGTTGAACTGTTGAGGCTTGACACAGGTACAAAATTTTAATAGGGATAAAGCTGCATCATGAGAGCTGGAAAATATTGATCAATTCAAACTCTATGATACATAATTATTTATATCATGTACACAGCTCCACCCATAGATTCGAAGACATTTGACAAAATCTCTTATGTTAACTTTTGCAACACTATAGAAGCATATGTATGTTACATTTTACTCTTCACATGAAAAGACTGTTGACAGATGTGCTTGTATTGAAAGGATTACATGGTCTATGTTGATTATTTGCATCAACCTGCCATTTGTTTATGTTCATACTTTGAGTTGGCCTGGAAGTTGGGAAGTGCAAAGCTCTTCTTTTTTTCTCCCACGTTGCTTTCTGGAACTCATGCCAGGTCTTAATAATCATGTGTATGCTCTGCTTTTTGGAGCTTGTAGGCAAAATTATTATCTTGGGAGGAGCATTGCAGGTTTCCTAAGGAGCCAGTGATACAGCCTTTCCCCTTTGCAAAAGAGTGAGTTGTCAGTCTTTATTAGCCCAAAGGTAGAAGCTATTTTAATCCTCCAAAATCTGCACTTTGCTGATGTAGCACACTACTCAGACTTTAACACTTACTGCTGTGTGAAAAAAACAACACATGGATCTATTTTATGTCTGCAAGTCATATATTCATATTCTGGGACAATGTGCGGAGACACTGCGCCTTGGACAGTGCTAAGCAGGAGATAAAGCAAGCCACAAGGAAGGAAGAAGTACAGATTTGGAAGATCTGATGCGTGCTACATATTGGGCTTTTCAGAACACAGTAACTATCCTTGCCTAGACTGTTCATACTTCTCCCTACAGACAGAACAATGCAGTGATCCCCAGTGATCCCCAACAATCCCAGATGCCAATGACCCCTGCCTGAGGAGGCTGTCTCAAATCGCCAAATTCTTAGTCAAGAAACCATAAAGACTGTCCACCCCAGACTGGTGTCTGGTGTTGGCAAGTCAACTATTAGGCTCAATAGATCATCCATGTTATCAGGAACACACCTGAAATTTTAGCTGGCTTTTAGAGTGGTCTATTTATGGGATACAAATGTCCACTCACTTGCACCATTTGGGAGAGCTATGTTTACCTCAAAAAGTATTATCCCCCTGTTCTGCAGGATTTGGAGGATTGTCAGGGAAGCTTCATAAATACCCATTTGGATGCAGGCTGTGTGTCACTTTGTTCTGAAACAACCGAGGACTCACCTGCTTGGACAGTTGAAACCTCCTGCCACATGCATAGCTCTCTATCACAGTTTAGGGGGAACTGAGCCTGCCATCTTCTGATATGGCCTATGAAGGTGTACCCACACAATACAGGCCATGCAGAATATTTTGTTCCTAGTTGCTCAAAGGTAGCACGGTGCCACAGGTGTAAAGCAATTACATAAGCAATGTTGACCTAGGCCAAGAAAGGCTAGTGAAATTGAAGTCAAACGTGCTTACTTTCCTGCTCTTACAGGTGCTTTAGTAAGTAATTGCCTACAACCATATACTGTGTTAAGTTGCAAAATATCTTGCGACATGTTGTCCTCATTTCTTACAAGGCCTTGCTGTCTATATTTGCTTAAGCTTTCAGTGTGTGGGGCTGCCCTTCTGCATGGGGAACAACATGACATGTTCAAACAGAGAACTGTATAAAATTCACAAAAAATAGGTACAAGAAAATACTTATGGAGCCCTGTCAGATTGCTAGGGAGAAGTAAATGTACTTTTTAACCGTGGGAGTGTATGCCAGCAAGCCAAAATTCAAACTTCTGAAATGCCAGACGTGGGGAATGAGTTGTGATTCCTTCTGCATTTGAGGGTCGTCTTATCCCTGACACATCTTCTTGTTCATTTGGTGTGGGCTGAAGAGGTTGTCTGACTGCTGAGTGTGGGCACATGTGTCTCATAAGATACTTGTCTTTGCCTCTTTCATTCCCTGAAAGTCATGGTAGCAAGCTGGGAAGCAACAGACCAGAGGTTCGTAAGAGATTCTGATGTCTGACTCAGACCTTGGAGGGGGACGTGAGAGACAAGGACCATGTGTCCTTGTGTCTATACCAGCTATTCCTCAGAGCCCTGGCAAAGGTGCCAGAGCCGCATTTTGCACACACTCCTGTCCCTGTATGAGTGGCGATGTGCCTTCATCACACTGTGAACCAATGTTCCAAGTGGTTCTGGTCCACTCCACCAAAGGATTTCTCCTTCAAGAATCCTTCCAAGGTTCACTGTTCCCACATGCTGACAATAACTTTCCCAGTTCTTTGCCTCTCATTTTGGATATAGCAGTGCATCTTCTTTGGGCCTGACACTGTGGTGACTATGTGTTCATGCTCCTTGGTAAGATGGCTAGTCCCTCTGTTTTCATAGTATCTGCAATGGGAAAAAACAGACAGGCCATTCTTTTTTTATTTTTTTTAACTAATGAGACATGAATTTTCAATGTGGGAATTCATTACTTCTACACTGCAGGATCAGAGTTTGCAAGTTTTATTTTATTTTGTGTCATCTCACTTTTGAACTCAGCAGTCCTCAGAGGTTCCTGGTAAAAGGCATCAAGGCAATAACAGATCACATGGTGAGAAGGCGAGTTTTATTTGTTGCTTTGTCTAACTCACTTTTATAAGCTTACTGACTCCCAGTGGAAACTGATTTGCCTCTTGGCAATGATACAGTTAAATAGATAGTTAGAGCCTCAGTCATGGGCCTGTTTGTCTTTCTCACAGGCTGGGCAACTCACTGGGGATATAAATTTCTTGGAGATGCCTAAATGGGGAAAAGAGGAAGTATTCCAGACCAGCACGGCCTGAGCATTCTTTTACACTGTGCAAAGTTTTTTAAAAGCGTTCTGTACCCACAACATGTAAGTAAAAGGAGAAATATTCTCAACTACACAAGTGGTTGAATACAAATTGCACTGTTAATTGACATAACCCATTGCCTAACATGCTTTCTGCCTTAAATATTATCAAGCCTTACTTCACAGCAAT